>NC_052677.1:11776311-12495332 GCF_016802725.1 Solenopsis invicta
AGAAATTCAGAAAAAAACCAATTTTACTCAAAAATTTCGAACTTTGACTGATATAACTCTTTCGTCTTTCACTTTAGCGATTCGATCCTTTATGATAAAAGTTAGAACTCTTCTCGGGTCTATCAGAACACAGAGATATTGGAGAAATTCGCAAAAAAAATTTTACTCAAAGATTTCGAAATATGACTGATATAAGTCTTTCCTTTTTCAGTTCAGAAATTCGATACATCATGATAAAAGGTATATATCTTCTGTGGGCTATCAGAACACAGAGATATTGAAGAAATTCGGAAAAAAACCAATTTTACTCAAAAATTTCGAACTATAACTGATATAACTCTTTCGTCTTTCACTTTAACGATTCGATCCATTATGATAGAAGTTAGAACTCTTCTCGGGGCTATCAGAACACAGAGATATTGGAGAAATTCGCAAAAAAAATTTTACTCAAAAATTTCGAAATTTGACTGATATAAGTCTTTCCTTTTTCAGTTCAGAAATTCGATACATCATGATAAAAGGTATATATCTTCTGTGGGCTATCAGAACACAGAGATATTGAAGAAATTCGGAAAAAAACCAATTTTACTCAAAAATTTCGAACTTTGACTGATATAACTCTTTCGTCTTTCACTTTAGCGATTCGATCCAATATGATAAAAGTTAGAACTCTTCTCGGGGCTATCAGAACAGAGAGATATTGGAGAAATTCGCAAAAAAAATTTTACTCAAAAATTTCGAAATTTGACTGATATAAGTCTTTCCTTTTTCAGTTCAGAAATTCGATACATCATGATAAACGGTATATATCTTCTGTGGGCTATCAGAACACAGAGATATTGAATAAATTCGGAAAAAAACTAATTTTACTCAAAAATTTCGAACATTGACTGATATAACACTTTCGTCTTTCACTTTAGCGATTCGATCCATTATGATAAAGGTTAGAACTCTTCTCGGGGCTATCAGAACACAGAGATATTGGAGAAATTCGCACAAAAAATTTTCCTCAAAATTTTCGAACTTTGACTGATATAACTCTTTCGTCTTTCACTTTAGCGATTCGATTCATTATGATAAAGGTTAGAACTCTTCTCGGGGCTATCAGAACAGAGAGATATTGAAGAAATTCGCAAAAAAAATTTTACTCGAAAATTTCGAAATTTGACTGATATAAGTCTTTCCTTTTTCAGTTCAGAAATTCGACACATCATGATAAAAGGTATATATCTTCTGTGGGCTATCAGATCACAGAGATATTGAAGAAATTCGGAAAAAAACCAATTTTACTCAAAAATTTCGAACTTTGACTGATATAACTCTTTCGTCTTTCACTTTAGCGATTCGATCCATTATGATAAAAGTTAGAACTCTTCTCGGGGCTATCAGAACAGAGAGATACTGAAGAAATTCGCAAAAAAAATTTTACTCGAAAATTTCGAAATTTGACTGATATAAGTCTTTCCTTTTTCAGTTCAGAAATTCGACACATCATGATAAAAGGTATATATCTTCTGTGGGCTATCAGAACACAGAGATGTTGAAGAAATTCAGAAAAAAACCAATTTTACTCAAAAATTTCGAACTTTGACTGATATAACTCTTTCGTCTTTCACTTTAGCGATTCGATCCATTATGATAAAGGTTAGAACTCTTCTCGGGGCTATCAGAACAGAGAGATACTGAAGAAATTCGCAAAAAAAATTTTACTCGAAAATTTCGAAATTTGACTGATATAAGTATTTCCTTTTTCAGTTCAGAAATTCGACACATCATGATAAAAGGTATATATCTTCTGTGGGCTATCAGAACACAGAGATGTTGAAGAAATTCAGAAAAAAACCAATTTTACTCAAAAATTTCGAACTTTGACTGATATAACTCTTTCGTCTTTCACTTTAGCGATTCGATCCTTTATGATAAAAGTTAGAACTCTTCTCGGGGCTATCAGAACACAGAGATATAGGAGAAATTCGCAAAAAAAATTTTACTCAAAGATTTCGAAATTTGACTGATATACGAGGTGTGTTCAAAAAGTATCGCGAATTTTGTGTTTTTTCAAAAATTATTTATTTATTCATGAATATCTATTTTGTCCCCTTCAAAGTAATCCCCATGAGATATTATACACTTGTGCCAACGGTTTTTCCAATCTTCGAAGCACTTCAAAAAATCATTTTTTTTTATCTTGTTCAGCTCCTCCTTCGATGCCGTCTTTATCTCGTCAAGCGTAGCCTAACGTCGTCCTTTCATGGGCCTCTTCAGTTTAGGGAACAAGAAAAAGTCACAGGGGGCCAGATCTGGGGAATACGGTGGCTGCGGCATCATTAGTGTGTTGTTTTTGGCCAAAAAGTCGCGCACAAGCAACGATGTGTGAGCAGGGGCGTTTGGTACGAATTTCGCGGCGTCCCGTCTCATGCCCAAATCATTGATAAAAATCGAATGGCACGAGCCAATCGATATGTTTAGGTCCTCAGCAACTTCTCTAACGGTGATTCGACGATTGGCCAATACCATTTTCTCCACTTCATTAATTTTTTCGTCTGTTGTTGAAGTGCTCGGGCGTCCGGCACGCTCTTCGTCGTTCACATCTTCTCGGCCTTCTGAGAACATTTTGTACCACCGATAAACGTTGCTTCGGTCCAAGGTAGCTTCTCCGTATGCCACAGTCAACATTCGGAATGCATCCGCGCACTTAATTTCGTTTTTCACACAAAATTTGATACAGGTTCTTTGATCCATTTTTTGAATAGGTAAAAATCGAAGACGATCCAAAACACGTGCAAGCAAAGCAGCTGTCAACAATTAAGTGAACATTCAAAATGGCCGAGCTTGTCGGCATAAGTGAGAGACATGAGTACCAACATAACGCCACAAAAAGATCGAAATTCGAATATACGTAACCCGCGAAAATTCAAAATTCGCGATACTTTTTGAACACACCTCGTAAGTCTTTCCTTTTTCAGTTCAGAAATTCGATACATCATGATAAAAGGTATATATCTTCTGTGGGCTATCAGAACACAGAGATATTGAAGAAATTCGGAAAAAAACCAATTTTACTCAAAAATTTCGAACTTTGACTGATATAACTCTTTCGTCTTTCACTTTAGCGATTCGATCCATTATGATAAAAGTTAGAACTCTTCTCGGGGCTATCAGAACACAGAGATATTGGAGAAATTCGCAAAAAAAATTTTACTCAAAGATTTCGAAATTTGACTGATATAAGTCTTTCCTTTTTCAGTTCAGAAATTCGATACATCATGATAAAAGGTATATATCTTCTGTGGGCTATCAGAACACAGAGATATTGAAGAAATTCGGAAAAAAACCAATTTTACTCAAAAATTTCGAACTTTGACTGATATAACTCTTTCGTCTTTCACTTTAGCGATTCGATCCATTATGATAAAGGTTAGAACTCTTCTCGGGGCTATCAGAACAGAGAGATATTGGAGAAATTCGCAAAAAAAATTTTACTCAAAAATTTCGAAATTTGACTGATATAAGTCTTTCCTTTTTCAGTTCAGAAATTCGATACATCATGATAAAAGGTATATATCTTCTGTGGGCTATCAGAACACAGAGATATTGAAGAAATTCGGAAAAAAACCAATTTTACTCAAAAATTTCGAACTTTGACTGATATAACTCTTTCGTCTTTCACTTTAGCGATTCGATCCAATATGATAAAAGTTAGAACTCTTCTCGGGGCTATCAGAACAGAGAGATATTGGAGAAATTCGCAAAAAAAATTTTACTCAAAAATTTCGAAATTTGACTGATATAAGTCTTTCCTTTTTCAGTTCAGAAATTCGATACATCATGATAAAAGGTATATATCTTCTGTGGGCTATCAGAACACAGAGATATTGAAGAAATTCGGAAAAAAACCAATTTTACTCAAAAATTTCGAACTTTGACTGATATAACACTTTCGTCTTTCACTTTAGCGATTCGATCCATTATGATAAAGGTTAGAACTCTTCTCGGGGCTATCAGAACACAGAGATATTGGAGAAATTCGCACAAAAAATTTTCCTCAAAATTTTCGAACTTTGACTGATATAACTCTTTCGTCTTTCACTTTAGCGATTCGATTCATTATGATAAAGGTTAGAACTCTTCTCGGGGCTATCAGAACAGAGAGATATTGAAGAAATTCGCAAAAAAATTTTACTCGAAAATTTCGAAATTTGACTGATATAAGTCTTTCCTTTTTCAGTTCAGAAATTCGACACATCATGATAAAAGGTATATATCTTCTGTGGGCTATCAGAACACAGAGATATTGAAGAAATTCGGAAAAAAACCAATTTTACTCAAAAATTTCGAACTTTGACTGATATAACTCTTTCGTCTTTCACTTTAGCGATTCGATCCATTATGATAAAAGTTAGAACTCTTCTCGGGGCTATCAGAACAGAGAGATATTGAAGAAATTCGCAAAAAAAATTTTACTCGAAAATTTCGAAATTTGACTGATATAAGTCTTTCCTTTTTCAGTTCAGAAATTCGATACATCATGATAAAAGGTATATATCTTCTGTGGGCTATCAGAACACAGAGATATTGAAGAAATTCGGAAAAAAACCAATTTTACTCAAAAATTTCGAACTTTGACTGATATAACTCTTTCGTCTTTCACTTTAGCGATTCGATCCATTATGATAAAAGTTAGAACTCTTCTCGGGGCTATCAGAACACAGAGATATTGGAGAAATTCGCAAAAAAAATTTTACTCAAAGATTTCGAAATTTGACTGATATAAGTCTTTCCTTTTTCAGTTCAGAAATTCGATACATCATGATAAAAGGTATATATCTTCTGTGGGCTATCAGAACACAGAGATATTGAAGAAATTCGGAAAAAAACCAATTTTACTCAAAAATTTCGAACTTTGACTGATATAACTCTTTCGTCTTTCACTTTAGCGATTCGATCCATTATGATAAAAGTTAGAACTCTTCTCGGGGCTATCAGAACACAGAGATATTGGAGAAATTCGCAAAAAAAATTTTACTCAAAAATTTCGAAATTTGACTGATATAAGTCTTTCCTTTTTCAGTTCAGAAATTCGATACATCATGATAAATGGTATATATCTTCTGTGGGCTATCAGAACACAGAGATATTGAAGAAATTCGGAAAAAAACCAATTTTACTCAAAAATTTCGAACTTTGACTGATATAACACTTTCGTCTTTCACTTTAGCGATTCGATCCATTATGATAAAGGTTAGAACTCTTCTCGGGGCTATCAGAACACAGAGATATTGGAGAAATTCGCACAAAAAATTTTCCTCAAAATTTTCGAACTTTGACTGATATAACTCTTTCGTCTTTCACTTTAGCGATTCGATTCATTATGATAAAGGTTAGAACTCTTCTCGGGGCTATCAGAACAGAGAGATATTGAAGAAATTCGCAAAAAAAATTTTACTCGAAAATTTCGAAATTTGACTGATATAAGTCTTTCCTTTTTCAGTTCAGAAATTCGACACATCATGATAAAAGGTATATATCTTCTGTGGGCTATCAGAACACAGAGATATTGAAGAAATTCGGAAAAAAACCAATTTTACTCAAAAATTTCGAACTTTGACTGATATAACTCTTTCGTCTTTCACTTTAGCGATTCGATCCATTATGATAAAAGTTAGAACTCTTCTCGGGGCTATCAGAACAGAGAGATATTGAAGAAATTCGCAAAAAAAATTTTACTCGAAAATTTCGAAATTTGACTGATATAAGTCTTTCCTTTTTCAGTTCAGAAATTCGACACATCATGATAAAAGGTATATATCTTCTGTGGGCTATCAGAACACAGAGATGTTGAAGAAATTCAGAAAAAAACCAATTTTACTCAAAAATTTCGAACTTTGACTGATATAACTCTTTCGTCTTTCACTTTAGCGATTCGATCCATTATGATAAAGGTTAGAACTCTTCTCGGGGCTATCAGAACAGAGAGATACTGAAGAAATTCGCAAAAAAAATTTTACTCGAAAATTTCGAAATTTGACTGATATAAGTATTTCCTTTTTCAGTTCAGAAATTCGACACATCATGATAAAAGGTATATATCTTCTGTGGGCTATCAGAACACAGAGATGTTGAAGAAATTCAGAAAAAAACCAATTTTACTCAAAAATTTCGAACTTTGACTGATATAACTCTTTCGTCTTTCACTTTAGCGATTCGATCCTTTATGATAAAAGTTAGAACTCTTCTCGGGGCTATCAGAACACAGAGATATTGGAGAAATTCGCAAAAAAAATTTTACTCAAAGATTTCGAAATTTGACTGATATAAGTCTTTCCTTTTTCAGTTCAGAAATTCGATACATCATGATAAAAGGTATATATCTTCTGTGGGCTATCAGAACACAGAGATATTGAAGAAATTCGGAAAAAAACCAATTTTACTCAAAAATTTCGAACTTTGACTGATATAACTCTTTCGTCTTTCACTTTAGCGATTCGATCCATTATGATAAAGTTAGAACTCTTCTCGGGGCTATCAGAACACAGAGATATTGGAGAAATTCGCAAAAAAAATTTTACTCAAAGATTTCGAAATTTGACTGATATAAGTCTTTCCTTTTTCAGTTCAGAAATTCGATACATCATGATAAAAGGTATATATCTTCTGTGGGCTATCAGAACACAGAGATATTGAAGAAATTCGGAAAAAAACCAATTTTACTCAAAAATTTCGAACTTTGACTGATATAACTCTTTCGTCTTTCACTTTAGCGATTCGATCCATTATGATAAAAGTTAGAACTCTTCTCGGGGCTATCAGAACAGAGAGATATTGGAGAAATTCGCAAAAAAAATTTTACTCAAAAATTTCGAAATTTGACTGATATAAGTCTTTCCTTTTTCAGTTCAGAAATTCGATACATCATGATAAAAGGTATATATCTTCTGTGGGCTATCAGAACACAGAGATATTGAAGAAATTCGGAAAAAAACCAATTTTACTCAAAAATTTCGAACTTTGACTGATATAACTCTTTCGTCTTTCACTTTAGCGATTCGATCCATTATGATAAAAGTTAGAACTCTTCTCGGGGCTATCAGAACACAGAGATATTGGAGAAATTCGCAAAAAAAATTTTACTCAAAAATTTCGAAATTTGACTGATATAAGTCTTTCCTTTTTCAGTTCAGAAATTCGATACATCATGATAAAGGTATATATCTTCTGTGGGCTATCAGAACACAGAGATATTGAAGAAATTCGGAAAAAAACCAATTTTACTCAAAAATTTCGAACTTTGACTGATATAACACTTTCGTCTTTCACTTTAGCGATTCGATCCATTATGATAAAGGTTAGAACTCTTCTCGGGGCTATCAGAACACAGAGATATTGGAGAAATTCGCAAAAAAAATTTTACTCAAAAATTTCGAACTTTGACTGATATAACTCTTTCGTCTTTCACTTTAGCGATTCGATCCATTATGATAAAGGTTAGAACTCTTCTCGGGGCTATCAGAACAGAGAGATATTGAAGAAATTCGCAAAAAAAATTTTACTCGAAAATTTCGAAATTTGACTGATATAAGTCTTTCCTTTTTCAGTTCAGAAATTCGACACATCATGATAAAAGGTATATATCTTCTGTGGGCTATCAGAACACAGAGATATTGAAGAAATTCGGAAAAAAACCAATTTTACTCAAAAATTTCGAACTTTGACTGATATAACTCTTTCGTCTTTCACTTTAGCGATTCGATCCATTATGATAAAGGTTAGAACTCTTCTCGGGGCTATCAGAACAGAGAGATATTGAAGAAATTCGCAAAAAAAATTTTACTCGAAAATTTCGAAATTTGACTGATATAAGTCTTTCCTTTTTCAGTTCAGAAATTCGACACATCATGATAAAAGGTATATATCTTCTGTGGGCTATCAGAACACAGAGATGTTGAAGAAATTCAGAAAAAAACCAATTTTACTCAAAAATTTCGAACTTTGACTGATATAACTCTTTCGTCTTTCACTTTAGCGATTCGATCCATTATGATAAAAGTTAGAACTCTTCTCGGGGCTATCAGAACACAGAGATATTGGAGAAATTCGCAAAAAAAATTTTACTCAAAGATTTCGAAATTTGACTGATATAAGTCTTTCCTTTTTCAGTTCAGAAATTCGATACATCGTGATAAAAGGTATATATCTTCTGTGGGCTATCAGAACACAGAGATATTGAAGAAATTCGGAAAAAAACCAATTTTACTCAAAAATTTCGAACTTTGACTGATATAACTCTTTCGTCTTTCACTTTAGCGATTCGATCCATTATGATAAAGTTAGAACTCTTCTCGGGGCTATCAGAACACAGAGATATTGGATAAATTCGCAAAAAAATTTTACTCAAATTTTCGAAATTTGACTGATATAAGTCTTTCCTTTTTCAGTTCAGAAATTCGATACATCATGATAAAAGGTATATATCTTCTGTGGGCTATCAGAACACAGAGATATTGAAGAAATTCGGAAAAAAACCAATTTTACTCAAAAATTTCGAACTTTGACTGATATAACTCTTTCGTCTTTCACTTTAGCGATTCGATCCATTATGATAAAAGTTAGAACTCTTCTCGGGGCTATCAGAACAGAGAGATATTGGAGAAATTCGCAAAAAAAATTTTACTCAAAAATTTCAAAATTTGACTGATATAAGTCTTTCCTTTTTCAGTTCAGAAATTCGATACATCATGATAAATGGTATATATCTTCTGTGGGCTATCAGAACACAGAGATATTGAATAAATTCGGAAAAAAACCAATTTTACTCAAAAATTTCGAACGTTGACTGATATAACACTTTCGTCTTTCACTTTAGCGATTCGATCCATTATGATAAAGGTTAGAACTCTTCTCGGGGCTATCAGAACACAGAGATATTGGAGAAATTCGCACAAAAAATTTTCCTCAAAATTTTCGAACTTTGACTGATATAACTCTTTCGTCTTTCACTTTAGCGATTCGATTCATTATGATAAAGGTTAGAACTCTTCTCGGGGCTATCAGAACAGAGAGATATTGAAGAAATTCGCAAAAAAAATTTTACTCGAAAATTTCGAAATTTGACTGATATAAGTCTTTCCTTTTTCAGTTCAGAAATTCGACACATCATGATAAAAGGTATATATCTTCTGTGGGCTATCAGAACACAGAGATATTGAAGAAATTCGGAAAAAAACCAATTTTACTCAAAAATTTCGAACTTTGACTGATATAACTCTTTCGTCTTTCACTTTAGCGATTCGATCCATTATGATAAAAGTTAGAACTCTTCTCGGGGCTATCAGAACAGAGAGATATTGGAGAAATTCGCAAAAAAAATTTTACTCAAAAATTTCGAAATTTGACTGATATAAGTCTTTCCTTTTTCAGTTCAGAAATTCGATACATCATGATAAAAGGTATATATCTTCTGTGGGCTATCAGAACACAGAGATATTGAAGAAATTCGGAAAAAAACCAATTTTACTCAAAAATTTCGAACTTTGACTGATATAACACTTTCGTCTTTCACTTTAGCGATTCGATCCATTATGATAAAAGTTAGAACTCTTCTCGGGGCTATCAGAACACAGAGATATTGGAGAAATTCGCAAAAAAAATTTTACTCAAAGATTTCGAAATTTGACTGATATAAGTCTTTCCTTTTTCAGTTCAGAAATTCGATACATCATGATAAAAGGTATATATCTTCTGTGGGCTATCAGAACACAGAGATATTGAAGAAATTCGAAAAAAACCAATTTTACTCAAAAATTTCGAACTTTGACTGATATAACTCTTTCGTCTTTCACTTTAGCGATTCGATCCATTATGATAAAAGTTAGAACTCTTCTCGGGGCTATCAGAACACAGAGATATTGGAGAAATTCGCAAAAAAAATTTTACTCAAAAATTTCGAAATTTGACTGATATAAGTCTTTCCTTTTTCAGTTCAGAAATTCGATACATCATGATAAAAGGTATATATCTTCTGTGGGCAATCAGAACACAGAGATATTGAAGAAATTCGGAAAAAAACCAATTTTACTCAAAAATTTCGAACTTTGACTGATATAACTCTTTCGTCTTTCACTTTAGCGATTCGATCCATTATGATAAAAGTTAGAACTCTTCTCGGGGCTATCAGAACACAGAGATATTGGAGAAATTCGCACAAAGATTTTACTCAAAATTTCGAAATTTGACTGATATAAGTCTTTCCTTTTTCAGTTCAGAAATTCGATACATCATGATAAAATGTATATATCTTCTGTGGGCTATCAGAACACAGAGATATTGAAGAAATTCGGAAAAAATCCAAGTTTACTCAAAAATTTCGAACTTTGACTCATATAACACTTTCGTCTTTCACTTTAGCGATTCGATCCATTATGATAAAGGTTAGAACTCTTCTCGGGGCTATCAGAACAGAAAGATATTGGAGAAATTCGCAAAAAAAATTTTACTCGAAAATTTCGAAATTTGACTGATATAAGTCTTTCCTTTTTCAGTTCAGAAATTCGACACATCATGATAAAAGGTATATATCTTCTGTGGGCTATCAGAACACAGAGATATTGAAGAAATTCGGAAAAAAACCAATTTTACTCAAAAATTTCGAACTTTGACTGATATAACTCTTTCGTCTTTCACTTTAGCGATTCGATCCATTATGATAAAAGTTAGAACTCTTCTCGGGGCTATCAGAACAGAGAGATATTGAAGAAATTCGCAAAAAAATTTTACTCGAAAATTTCGAAATTTGACTGATATAAGTCTTTCCTTTTTCAGTTCAGAAATTCGACACATCATGATAAAAGGTATATATCTTCTGTGGGCTATCAGAACACAGAGATGTTGAAGAAATTCAGAAAAAATACCAATTTTACTCAAAAATTTCGAACTTTGACTGATATAACTCTTTCGTCTTTCACTTTAGCGATTCGATCCATTATGATAAAAGTTAGAACTCTTCTCGGGGCTATCAGAACAGATAGATATTGGAGAAATTCGCGAAAAAAATTTTACTCAAAAATTTTGAAATTTGACTGATATAAGTCTTTCCTTTTTCAGTTCAGAAATTCGATACATCATGATAAAAGGTATATATCTTCTGTGGGCTATCAGAACACAGAGATATTGAATAAATTCGGAAAAAAACCAATTTTACTCAAAAATTTCGAACATTGACTGATATAACACTTTCGTCTTTCACTTTAGCGATTCGATCCATTATGATAAAGGTTAGAACTCTTCTCGGGGCTATCAGAACACAGAGATATTGGAGAAATTCGCACAAAAAATTTTCCTCAAAATTTTCGAACTTTGACTGATATAAGTCTTTCCTTTTTCAGTTCAGAAATTCGATACATCATGATAAAAGGTATATATCTTCTGTGGGCTATCAGAACACAGAGATATTGAAGAAATTCAGAAAAAAACCAATTTTACTCAAAAATTTCGAACTTTGACTGATATAACACTTTCGTCTTTCACTTTAGCGATTCGATCCATTATGATAAAGGTTAGAACTCTTCTCGGGGCTATCAGAACAGAGAGATATTGAAGAAATTCGCAAAAAAAATTTTACTCGAAAATTTCGAAATTTGACTGATATAAGTCTTTCCTTTTTCAGTTCAAAAATTCGACACATCATGATAAAAGGTATATATCTTCTGTGGACTATCAGAACACAGAGATGTTGAAGAAATTCAGAAAAAAACCAATTTTACTCAAAAATTTCGAACTTTGACTGATATAACTCTTTCGTCTTTCACTTTAGCGATTCGATCCATTATGATAGAAGTTAGAACTCTTCTCGGGGCTATCAGAACACAGAGATATTGGAGAAATTCGCAAAAAAAATTTTACTCAAAGATTTCGAAATTTGACTGATATACGTCTTTCCTTTTTCAGTTCAGAAATTCGATACATCATGATAAAAGGTATATATCTTTTGTGGGCTATCAGAACACAGAGATATTGAAGAAATTCCAAAAAAAATCAATTTTACTCAAAAATTTCGAACTTTGACTGATATAACTCTTTCGTCTTTCACTTTAGCGATTCGATCCATTATGATAAAAGTTAGAACTCTTCTCGGGGCTATCAGAACAGATAGATATTGGAGAAATTCGCGAAAAAAATTTTACTCAAAAATTTTGAAATTTACTGATATAAGTCTTTCCTTTTTCAGTTCAGAAATTCGATACATCATGATAAACGGTATATATCTTCTGTGGGCTATCAGAACACAGAGATATTGAAGAAATTCGGAAAAAAACCAATTTTACTCAAAAATTTCTAACATTGACTGATATAACACTTTCGTCTTTCACTTTAGCGCTCGATCCATTATGATAAAGGTTAGAACTCTTCTCGGGGCTATCAGAACACAGAGATATTGGAGAAATTCGCATAAAATATTTTCCTCAAAATTTTCGAACTTTGACTGATATAAGTCTTTCCTTTTTCAGTTCAGAAATTCGATACATCATGATAAAAGGTATATATCTTCTGTGGGCTATCAGAACACAGAGATATTGAGAAAATTCAGAAAAAAACCAATTTTACTCAAAAATTTCGAACTTTGACTGATATAACACTTTCGTCTTTCACTTTAGCGATTCGATCCATTATGATAAAGGTTAGAACTCTTCTCGGGGCTATCAGAACAGAGAGATATTGAAGAAATTCGCAAAAAAAATTTTACTCGAAAATTTCGAAATTTGACTGATATAAGTCTTTCCTTTTTCAGTTCAAAAATTCGACACATCATGATAAAAGGTATATATCTTCTGTGGACTATCAGAACACAGAGATGTTGAAGAAATTCAGAAAAAAACCAATTTTACTCAAAAATTTCGAACTTTGACTGATATTACTCTTTCGTCTTTCACTTTAGCGATTCGATCCATTATGATAAAAGTTAGAACTCTTCTCGGGGCTATCAGAACAGAGAGATATTGAAGAAATTCGCAAAAAAAATTTTACTCGAAAATTTCGAAATTTGACTGATGCAAGTCTTTCCTTTTTCAGTTCAGAAATTCGACACATCATGATAAAAGGTATATATCTTCTGTGGGCTATCAGAACACAGAGATGTTGAAGAAATTCAGAAAAAAAACCAATTTTACTCAAAAATTTCGAACTTTGACTGATATAACTCCTTCGTCTTTCACTTTAGCGATTCGATCCATTATGATAAAAGTTAGAACTCTTCTCGGGGCTATCAGAACACAGAGATATTGGAGAAATTCGCAAAAAAAATTTTACTCAAAGATTTCGAAATTTGACTGATATAAGTCTTTCCTTTTTCAGTTCAGAAATTCGATACATCATGATAAAAGGTATATATCTTCTGTGGGCTATCAGAACACAGAGATATTGAAGAAATTCTGAAAAAAACCAATTTTACTCAAAAATTTCGAACTTTGACTGATATAACTCTTTCGTCTTTTACTTTAGCGATTTGATCCACTATGATAAAAGTTAGAACTCTTCTCGGGGATATCAGAACAGAGAGATATTTTTTGTAAAGTTTTGATTAATTTTTACGTGGTATTTCGTAAAAACTGTTGAAAGGTTGTATTAAAATCAGATCAATAATCTTCACGTTTGTAAGTTAGAGAATAAAAATAATACTCAAGTATCCCTATATGTCATTGATTTTTATTACATTATTATTATTCTTATTATTATTATTATTATTTATTGTGCCATATTAATCGCGCGTATTGTCATTTGTAAATCATGCGTATGCATGTATATGCCATTGTAACATAATAAAAAAAGAGTGGGCGCTTTCTAGTCTCTCTACGTCCCTGCGCAGAAATCGTTCGAAATCCTCTTTCTGAATTTTACGGCCTAAACGTAGCACGGAAAACGTGAAGGATCGTGAGTGGATTGAAGAGGAGGGTATCCATAGAGATAACATCGCCGCTTGCTCCATGTCTATCACCGCGATGCTTTCTCTCTCTAACTGAAGGCCTAAACAATTAAAGGACAATCACGTTAAAAGAGAAAGAGAGAAAGAGAGAAAGAGTGAGAGAGAGAGTTGCGTCAAGATTTAAAAAAATTAAAAAAGCTAATTTTTTCAAAAGCATAATTTGAAGACATTTAAATAATAAAGAATTATGTAAAAATAAAAAGATGGTATATTTATTCGTGGAAAGACATTTATTTCTTCTTCATCATATGATGCGATGTTAATTACAATTATTTTTTAAGTAAAATAAATGTTTCTTTATTAAAGAACCAAATTCTCTCTGTTACTATTAAACATCTTTTTTAAGTAAAAATATGATTGTGCAAAATAGGGGCATAAACGTATTGATATGTATTAATATCAATGTTAATGTAAATTATTCAGACTATAATAAATAAAAAATTACGCGAAAGTAGACGTAATTAATCATTTGTGCACATTCTTGACCCCTGTTCTGGATGCAACATACGCGATACGCGTCAGATTTTATTTGCAGCAAAATGGATGTTAGCACGGACAACAACCTACATCCATTTCTCGAGAGTTGGATGTGGGTTGTTGTCCGTGCTGACATCCACACTATTTTTAACGGCGAGTTGCAAAATAGATGTGACACGTAGTTCCTATTCTGACCAGAATAGATGTGCGTCACTAGTGTACGGGAGTTTCGAAGTGTTATAGGAAAAATGCCGCCGTGGCCGCTCTCAGGTTCCTCTCTGACAATACAGTCATTAAGATGTTACGACTTTGCGACGGACCAATCAAAGAAGAATAAATCATATATTTTTTTCTTTAATTGACCCGTCGCAACGTCGTAACATCGTAACGACTGTATTGTAGACGACGCTTAAGGGTTGGTTTATAATAGCTGTCACCGTAAAAAGTTTACCAATCGTAGTCAACTATTCTTCTATAACTCGACCATGATTGGTCAATTTCTTACAATTACGGCTATTATAAATCAACTTTAAAGGTTGGTTTATGCAAGCCGTAACTGCTAACTCAAGCCGGAATCTATAAGAAATTGACCAATCGTAGTCGATTATTCTTGTATACATTGATTATGATTGGTCAATTTCTTATAGATTCTGGCATAAGTTAGCGATTACGGCTTGCATAAATAGTGTGCACTTAAAATGAAATAGATATATATTTGAGAGTTAGTGAAAGCAAGAAGAAACGTTCCAGTGCAGTCTAGTGCTGGAATAGAAAATAAACCTATTGATTAATATTCGCGTTTCTATGAAACGTGCCGTCAGACGGCGCTGCCAGTGAAGTCGCGAATTTGCCGACAAAAAGTGTGTTGGCCTTTGGTCAGCACAGCAGTGGTCAGCACTGGCCTCTCGCGCGATGATTAGATTAATTAAATCGTACGTTTAAGATCGTCTAGTTTGTAGGAAACGACTGAGTTAACACCTGTCATTATGGCTTCCTTGGTTGCGGATTACGGAACCTCCTCTGGCTCGGACGGCGAGACGGACGACGTTTCGGACAATGCGTAAGTTTGGGCAGTTGCGTAGAATCGCTCTCCAATTGCTTCTGCCCTAGTTTCTTTGGTTTTCTTTTTTTTTACGCTCACCCGTATGATTCTGCTCCAGTAATTTAATTCTTCCGCGAATGGCACAAATATCCTTACCTGACGTAACGCTTGCAAAGAGCTGTCAAATTGTAAAATGAGTGACATCGAGTTTTTGACAGCTCCTGCACACGCGAAGCTAGACACGTACGAAAAAAAAAATTATATAAATTTGTTTCAAGCTTTCATTTAAGTTCAGCAACCGGTATATACGTACAGAATGCAGCTTGTTCTTTGTAATCTGATATTGCCTCACCGTTAGCTTTAAGGGTGCGGAGAAGGTGGAGTCGGAGAGAGAGGAGGATGAGGAAGAGGAGGAGAACGATAGGGATAACGTGAGGATAACTGAAACAACAGCTTCCAAAGAAAAGCTTCCATTGCCCACGCCAGACTTCAACAGCGCGCCCACGTTACTGAGGACCTCGGTGTTTCTGAATCCATTCGTCGAGGCGGAGCGGGCGAAGAGCGCAATCCTGGAGAAGCACGTGAAAATGACGCCCACATTGGACGACACAAAAATGATAAACGGACGCAAAATCTGCTGGAACTATCGGAAGGGTCGCTGCCGTTTCGGCCACAACTGTACCTTTGCACACGACTCGGATCTACATCGCAGCGCTGCCGAATTGGAGGCCCTGCGGACACCGCAAGAGACGTTAGTCTGTCAAACTAGATATAATGGGCAGCAACAGCAACAACAACAACAACAACAACAACAACAGATAATGCCGCCCATGAACGACGACGAAAACGAGGTGGACCAGGAGAACAATCAGACAGCGAATAGAAAGCGTAAGAAGAGGCCCGGCCTGTGCCAACTGTTGCTTCCGAGTAAGAAAGTCTATAAGCAGTTCAAAGCGCAACAGCAGCAACAACAAACCAAAACTAGATGAATGCTATTTTTTCATTTGGAAGGCGTAGTAAAGGAGACGAAATTGTCTTCTAGCCGAGTCGTTATACATTTGTTTTTTTTTGCGAAAAATTGGAAAAACACCTATTGAGCAATTTTCCATGCAACGCAATATCAAACGAATCTTTCTTTTGATGAACGAAAAAATTATTTTGAAAAGACTCAGAAGAAAGTATAGAAGAAAATAATTACATAAGAAAGTGAAAATTACAGGAGCCCTTATGAATAGTTTTGAATTCGCTTTCGTATTTGCTTTTGAAATTTGAAACTTTTTTTTACGAGCAAAATGGAAGCCATTTGTGTATAGCGACGAGACTAACTGAGATCTCGCCTAAGATTTAGATCAGTATTTAATTAAAAGTAATTGCGCGCACACAAAATCGATATAGATATATAAAGGAAAAAGAAAAAAATATTCCGACTTATGCTTCCAATGCGAACAAACGTGCGATGTGTAGGATAGAAACTTTTGTCTTATATAAATTCGCAAAGGACTACCTAAACATGCACAAAACGGACGTGTGTGCGCGGCCTTCTTAAAATTCACCTTTTGTAACGCAACGAATCCATAAAAAATGTCTTCTCTTTATCTTGTTTTCCCATATTTCATTACTAGCTAATTTACTAGATAATAATTTAGCTAATAATATTATTCATTCGTGAGAATACCAAATAACATTTTATAATAGAAAGCCACAGAGTATGTATTGTATTAACACATCAAGATATTCGATGAATTTGAAGAATACATCCTCTTTCCTGTATTCTTCATATCCATATGAAGAAACATTCTGTATACCTGACAACAATACTTCCATGCGTTTTTGTGAATTTAGGATTAATCTAAGCCCAATCGCTTGATCCCTCTTTTAGATAAATGTTTATTTTACATTTCCTTGGACTGCAATCGATAAGACAAATTCGATACTCCGAGTCATATGTAATTACAATACTTGTAGATATTACAAACGATGGAAAAGTCATTTACTGATACATTAATCTTTCTAACGAGGAAATAACTACGATAGATTGAAAGAAAATAGAAGGATCATTAATGAATTAAATGTTTACCCAACTTTATCCAATCTAAGTGGTTAAACTGTGTTAACATGTTTTACTAACATGTTAATTATCTGTTGGAGAAGAGAAACATAATAAGTAATAATAGATCAAAATAGAAGAAGCAGTGAAAAATTAAGAGTTTATCTCAACTATCGTAACTCAAAAGATACTCCTTGGGGGTTTCTGAAGATTTCTAGGAGGTTGCCAATAAATTATTCAGCTGTGCTGAAATAATGTCTTGTTTTAATTTGTACACACTTCTCTACCCAGTTTATCATATGTCATAAGCGTATAAATATCGTTAGAAGATTGCCGAAGATAAAAAGAAATATTTCAAATTTATTTTAATTAATTAGATAGAGGCTTATATAAAAACGCGCCTCTTTAATTTTTTCATCCAGTTTGTAAAAAAAAAGAAAATAAACTTTTCATTTAAAAGAAAGAGGATCTCTTGAAACAGGATCTCTTAATTTAGCACACGGTGGAGAGATAAAAGACATGATAGGCACGTGACATTGTTTTATTATTAGACGCTTATGGGTACAACATTCTGTTGTTCAGATCCATTATCTACGTAAACTGAGTGCGCGTTGATAATTCACTGTTGCATCATCGAATGAAAATATAGACTTTCGTGTTTTATACATATATATATTTATATATATACATATATATTATTCTCTTTCTCTTTATTTTCGCGAATGAATGTTTCACAGGCACTTCGTCTCTAAACAGTGGCAAAAATTTGTGAATGATCAGAGAGTTTGGCGTGTAGAAAATGCGAAAGCGACACGTGTGGGTAAGCGTCATCGCAAAATTCATCAAATTTTGAAGGTCACGAGCAAAATATACGGGATTTCGCAAAACATCTTTCTATCATCATCTCTATCGTAATCTCTTTTTCCAACAAATTATTTGTCCCATTATCTGTGAGATCTCTCGCGATTACATCGTTAACACATATTACAATGAATCACAGAAATGTAGATTCGACAAAAATAACTGTGCCACATTATATACAACTAAATTAATTACTTCTATAGGCAAGCACCTATTAAGTACTGATATATTCGATCGTTAGAAGTTTGCCGCGATTGTAACAACAGGCTATCATACGACATTGCCATATTTTTTTTCTAGTGAGTTATCAGATTTACGATTTTTCGAGATCGAAAAAATTAGGAATTCCTACATGCTAAAGAAATATATACAAATCTTAGAAAGTTTGAGAATACTCTACAAAAAAAACGAGAAAACTTTGGCCCGTCGATAAAAGAGAATTAATTTGCATTAGTTGCTCGAAAATACTTCGAATACAGTTTTGTATTATCTTCAATCCTCAAAATCAGAAAAATTTTAAATTCAACTTTCTCCTAAAATTGCAGTAAAAAAGGCTAAAAGATTTCATTCTCAAAAGATAAAAGATAAAAAAGAGATAATAAATATACATATTGGAAATCTTTAAAAGCAATAGTTCGAATAACATTAAAAAGTTATAACTGTTATAAAAGTTTCGATTCTTTTCTCCAATTAAGTAAAACATTGGTATTACTTTGCGATCAATCGAGTTAACTTTTACGTAAAGATTTTAGAAATTCATTATTTTTGGTTTTAATTAAAAAACAAGAATATATTATATATTTGCAAGCAGCTCGTTCTCAAAGTTGCCGCGAGTGAATTAGCGCTTCAAGGATTTTGTGAAATATCTTAATATACCGATTTTTTCCTGAAACATGTAGAGAAATTTATATAATTGATAAAGATCTGATAGCTCACTTTAAAACCTGTACTTCGATATTGCAATTACAGTATCATCTACGTATCGTAAAATCCTACAATATCGTCGGAACGTAAATTTTTAACATCTTTTATGACTTTCCTTTTTTTTGACATTAAGTACGTTACGGACATATTTAACACATTTAAATTCTTTATAAAAAGATTTTGCGATAAGTCCTAAGAGAATTTTCTAACCATTCCCTAGGATATGTGGCCCGATAGCGTTACTCAAATGCTCGATACTTCTCTTGCTTTTTATGATTCGCATTCCCAAACGCTGTTTTTCTTTTTCTAATACGATACGCGCATTTCTCTATCACAATCGTTCTTCCGAACTTTCGAAAGTTGTTGGACAATACTTGAGGCATATATAGAGTAAACTAGAGTAAAGTAAAGTACAAATATTTGGTGCGTCAATGCACATCGCTCGTTCAACTGTATTGAAAACCTGCATGAGACCTTGTTTCATCAATGTTGCGTAATCTTAACTCTTGCTTAATTCATCTTTAACTCTCATCTTTATCTTTTCTTTCTCGTGGAAATTCAAAAAGGAATAATGAGTGAATTGTGAAACTGTATCATCAAAAATTCGCCTCAAATATCACACGAGGGTTTGACGAAAGTGACAACATTAATCGACATTCCCCTCCAAATATTCTTTTTTAATCTGAAATTTTAAAGACTTTTTAAAATTGTAAGAAAGCGTTAAAGAGATGAAAAATTTATTATTTAAAAATTTTTTAAATATCTTTAGGTTTTCTGAAATTTCCGTGCGAATTTCGTCATGTTCTCGAGAGATTTATGTTGGGTCTTGATTTTGATCCAAGTTTTATTCGACGTTGACGAAACCACCAGACCCACGAAAATTCCTTAAGTACGACACGCAAGTTTGATTAAAAAATAGATATTATCTGTGTGAAATTTTAGAAGTCTATCGCACTAGTAGTTGTTGTTTACTCAATATTAATTTCAGATAATTCGCGCCGACACTGATAACGTTAAGTCCCTGCTACAGTTCGGAATTATTCGCGAATTGCTTATTAGTAAAAGACTTATTGTTCTTTAATTTTTCGCATGTCCCTGCATTAAAATCTTATCGAATCCATTCTTCTGCGGTTTATTGGTCTTCACTTCCCGCAAACCCTCGTCCGGCCTCATGGTCAAATCGCCATTACGAATTTCCGGTTGTTGATCGTTGCCGATTATGTTACATCGCTCGGCGAACGTCGCCTTACCATTCGTGAGACTGTTTCGGGCGCCGTTAACGCTTTTGTTAACGATAGCCTGTTGATGCTTTGTAATCGGACCCAATGTGCCACCGGTTTTGAAGTCGAGTCCGTTGCTTTGTATTTCGGTCGTTATACCCTTCGAAATCGGAATACCTTGATTCTCTGCCAACTGCATGGTGCCTGCAAAATGGAACATCATGCGTTATTCATGTGCGTTCCGATATAGCGTTTTCTATCATTAGCAATCTCAGTTAATCGCTATTATTTAGTACGATTGAAATACGTAAAGCTCGAATCTTTAAAAAAGTTTTAAGTGTCGAACTATGCTTCTCTATAAAAAGTGAAACACACATCTAATTCTGATCAAAGTACAACAGATACAAGAAAATATTCCGTATATAAATGTCTCTATTCGAATATACTTATGCAAAAATATAGATATCCTAATTATACAGGATTTAAATACAGTACCATACAAGTTGTGGCAGTATTTGTTGGTGCTGCCCCATTCTTCGCGCAAGCTGAGATTGAACATGCTATAGTCCGGGTTACCGGTGACTTCCTTCTCGATCGTCAGGAATTGAGGTAAAATGTTTATCAATTCGTCACCCGTCAACGCTGTGTACGTCTCGAGTAACATTAAGCCTCGACATCTGTAAAGTGTGTGCACGAAATTACATTACTTAACATCATTTAGCAACACGATGTCTTTTCCTTTCCTACGATGAATATATATAGGCTGCGCTTCGATATACACTGCCAGTATTGAAAATCTATAGTATATGTAATGTGCACTATAGATTTTAATGTTGTATATATATCGGAACACGGTCATATACATAGGAGAAGCTACGGAACAGAAACGAAAGAGTTTGTTTTAATATTTAATCGTCTGAACCTTGACATTAATTATAACCGAGCTCTTTATACGAAATATTTCATATACTAAAATGTCACTCGCATGATGAGTAGAGAAGCTAATAATACAAAATATTTTGGATTTATGAAATTTATTTTTAGATTGATTCTCTTCGATAAATACAGAATCGACTTTTTCAACGAAAGTCGATAGAGATTTTAGTTCAACGTTCTAATTCATTCAATCGTAGAAGTATTTGGATATTACCTGGGATGCGCCGGTTCTCTATATATGTCTAACTGAAAATACTGATTGTTGATGAGAAAGCAACGGCGACGTTTGAAGATAGTGAAATGCGAATCGTCGCGCTGGGCCAACATGTTCAGGTAGTCTCGATGCGTCAGCTGGGTCTTCACCTCGATCACTTGGCCGCACATTTTCGGCCGGCGAATCGTATGAATATATGACCAGTGACCTTAAAGAATAGAAAATTCAAGTTGAATCATCGCTCGAATCCTCATTAGGAAAATGGAATGATGACCGATGCACCATTAATTCGCAAACACAAAAAACTCTTGAATTATCTCATATACTGATAAATACAAATAGATTCCGTCTTCCACGTAATAATATGGCTTTAAATGAACAGCTAGTTCGCGAAAGAGAACGAAGAGCTTTTCGTCGTTCGCACGGTGATTCATTCACCTTTCTGGCCGCGCTTGCGTAGACGTGCCTGCATCTTGGGATTGTTGCTCTGGAGGTAATTATGCACAACGTCGAAGTCCTGGAAAGGTGGGAACTCGCTGTCCGCCGGCAGCGGCGCCGCCACGAGGAACTTGACCTTGCGACTGCTGGCGCGCAACCGGTCGCCGGTGTCGATACCTAGTTTCTGGCACACGCACTCGATCATCCGGCAGATTTTCGTTTCGAAATCCTGCGAGTTGTCAATAACATCGAAGTACGGGTGGCCGACCCAGGAAGCCGCGGCCTTGTAGTCGAGCTCGCGAGCGAGTTCGACACCCTCGGAGCGACACGCGTGTTCCTCCGTGGAGTAGAAATCCTCGGCGCCGTTCGCGGCCGAAACCATGTGGATGATCTGGTTGTACCTGGTCAACACGAGAACGGAATGCTTTACTGATGAAAATCATACTAAATTAAAATGTTAGCACAATGAGAAAAAAATTCTTCTAGCAAAAAAATTATTTACTCGATGGGTGCCAATCAGCTTATTTACTTGCAGTCAAGTTAAAAATTTCTTAATTGAAATAATTGTGTAAATAAAATGAAGAAATAATTTGTATTCAAGTAATTTTTTCTTACAGTTCTAGAAAATGTTCACTGTTAGACTATTTTTACATTCAAGATATTAGATTTTTCAATCTAAGAAAATTTAATCAAGTTCAATAATAATTATTAGTTCGTTTGTAAAGTCATTATTTAAATATTTTAAAAAATGTAAAAATACAAAATCATGTACTTAATACGTCTTATTTACTTCAAAATAAATATTTTTACTTAAACAGAACGAACAAATGCTTGCATCAAAATATATAAGTATATTTTAAGAAAATGTTTCTTTTCATAAAAAAAAAAAGATTTCTCTCATCGCGGTAAAATACTATACTAATCTGCCGCAACAGTCTTAAGGGATATGATAAAAGCAATCTATTTATTTTAAAATCGGATTATTTGCCGAAGACGAAAACCATCTACTTTCTCCTCAACTTTACCTGTTGTCTCTTAGTTCGACGTTATTCCATCCGTTCGAGGCCATCATAAGTTCCCATTTATCCTTCGAAATGACTGCAAAATTTATCTGATTAAATCTCTCGTTACTGGGAGAGTCTCTAATTAATTAAATTGTTTTCCAAGATTTTGTACTAACATGCGGAGGCGTCCATCGCGCCGCGATCACAGATGATCAGACAATTCCTCGAACAGCTCTCACCCAATTGAAAAAACGTGTTCTCGATTTGTATCATCGTGCGCAAGAGATTTTCCTGAAATTTGAATGCTGCAACACACGTATGAAAGAAAATGCGGCATTATACGATGAATGTTCTTGCTCGTATCGGAGTGTTCTTTCAGGGAGGAGGATGATCTGCACGTGGACCTCGGCGATACTTGAAGCGCTAGCCTGAATAATCGCGTCATTTATCTTGATAAAGGGAGCCTAAAGTTTTAAAGAAGAAAGCCTTTGAAGGCGTTTATCTGAATTAAACTTCCTTAGGAACAGTACTTTTGAACTTATAGCGAGGAGGTGCACTAATCGAGTCGTCTAAAAGACGTCTTGGACTCTTGGGTTCAAGCCCTTTTCAAGCGAGGTTCTAGCGAGACGGACGGACGATCCTCGTTCGTTCAAGCGATCACGAAAGGGAAAACGAAAGTCGCCAATTTTCAATCGATTTCCTTGATAATGTAATGACTTCTTGAATTTTGTCATACATTACCTTGCTAATAATTTTGAAAGAGGCAGGGAAACACGCGTAGTTGATCCTTGGATTGTATTCCACAATTGTCACATTTATTCCAGGATAGTGAAGCGGCGCGAGAGGATTCGTCTCTCTCGTCGGCGAGACGCTTTACGTTCCAAGGCCGAGACACAATGAGTGTAAAGTGTAAAAATAAAAATGTAAGAAATAAGAAATAAAATATTATATATAAAATGTATTGCCGACGCGCACTACGAGCACATTACGAGAAGCGATCGATAAACAGGAAGATATGCGGTTAACAAGGGATAAAATAAGCTCCTACGTCTACTGGACGGCATGAAAAAATGTATCGATATTACCAACCGACTTGTCGGCCAATTATAGAGTAATTAATTTCACGAACTTACAAATCCTTGATAATAATCACGTTAAAAAGTTCTTTCATTTTATTTTAACGATCAGAGATTATTTCGCATCTTGAACTCTTTCTTTCGCTTTCTCTTTCATAATATTAATTACGTACTTGTTGCTCTTCGACCTGCGATTCTTGAGAAAGAGAACTGAACCGCGGGAGTACTCATTCTAAACTACTCTATGAAAACAATTTTCGTGATTCAGGCAAATATGTTATTAGGACCATTCAAGCAAATTATTTACTTTATACAAATAAATATTACTTCAAAGAAATAATATTTTCTACAAACAAGTGATATTTATTTATGTAAAGTAAATAATTTGCTTGAATGGTCCTAATAACATATTTACTTAAACTACGAACATTTTTTTCGCAGTGTAGAGCGCGAAAAAGTGCGCGGGAATTCTACTTTTGGGAATTTATTTAAAGAAAACTGCTGCACGCATTCTTCCACGCTTTTACACATTTACTTGTACATATTTAGCGAACACTTATAAATTGGGTATAAATATCTAAACGTTTAATTTTTACGTTACGTAAATTTAAAAACAAACAAATTGTTCATTGCTAGTTGATACGATTTCTCAAAAACTGAAGCTATCGACTTTTGCGTATATGTAATACATGTTTATATCACCTGAACTAGAATAAATTAGAATAAGAAAAACTACTTATAATGACGTGGTTTTAAAAAACAAGTATCGAATTTTTAATAAAATTTATAGAATTTAAGGTGTATGAAAAAAAAAAATGTTAATTTTTAGATATCGCAATAATTCTAATTTGGAAAGACAGATATGTACATAATCGCAAAAATTGAAGTGGGTAGCTTCAGTTTCTGAGAAACCGTATAAAATGTTAATTTACGTAACTTAAAAACTAATAGAAACATTTAGATGTACTGCAATAGATTCCTATTCCTACTAGGCATCGGTAGAAAATAGAAATGAATGGAGAAAAGAGAACTCAAATGATTTCGAATCAATTGTCGATTTTTCTCGTACATCTTACATTTGTGTTTCATCGTGTCTCGGGCCACACTTTAGCGTGACAATTCGGACAACTCACCCACGCCGGAATCGACCTCCAGAATCTCCGACCATCTCGCCTCACCCTCGCAGGAAATTTCACCACCTCGATCTAGATGCGAGGGATACGGGAGAATCTCCGCTAGAATCAACCTTGATCTTGGCCTTGCGTCTTTCTTGGGACCCGGGGACTCGAGTTGAAAAGGATATCACGCGCTTTTGCGCCCGACCGATACCGAATCGCAAAAGGAAATTGAAAGGAACTGATGAAAGGAGCCTTGTTAGACGAAGATACGAATTAAACTTCGTGTCTGTGACATCAAAGAGTTAGGGGTACCTTGATTGTCCTGTTCTACACATTTGAATTCTTCTCTTTAATTTCTTCATTTAATTGAATGAAGTTTTTTTTTCTCCTTGAGCGAATATAGCAGACCGAATATCGTCGACAACGAGAAATAAGAAAACGCGCGGGTCGTATTACCGCACTCGAGTTTCGCAAACGTCAGTTTTTCGCCTTCTTTTTTTCCGAGTGACGAATGTGCCTTCGCGAAAGAATAGCAGACTGACAAATACAGCGCGTGATGTAAAGGTGGTAATAATCCGACGTTTTTAGCTTGGCTCTTGGACATGTAAACATCGTATAAAAAAAACTTTTTTTTTCAATTAATTACGGTCCGTGAGGAAATCAAGTTGAAAAGTTTAAGCTTTCAAAAGTTTGAAAAGTGCTAATCCGCCGTGACGAAATTTCAAGCGCGAAATGCAAGCGAAATGAGCGTAAGCTCTAACAAATTTCTCATCTTTTTTAGATTCTCGCGCGTCTACTGTAGTCTCGGGAAATGGCAAACACACTTTGCAAAGACCGTAACATGCTTTTGATAAAAAAATAAACGACGTCTTTTTAATGAGTTAAATTGCCTCGTGTAAATTATTTCGTGCTCAATTACGAGACAGTCGCTAAACAAAAAAACAAAAAAAAATACTTTATAGGTGTCACGACAACAATTTATCGCTTTTTTTTGTATCTGCTATTATTTGTCACGTGTAGAATTTATAGCTGCAACATTTTAGCAAGTTCCTAGAAAATTTAAGCTTTGATTATAAAGTCAAATTTTATAACGAGTATGATTGGCCTTAATGAATAGGCGTCACAGAACAATTTTTTTTCTAAATGTCACAAATAGTTCAGATATAAATTCTGCCTCTGTTATTTAGATTGATTACGACTGTTTTATATACGAGCTAAAGGTTATCGAAATTTAAAAACTAAATGCTTTCCTAAGTTTATTCTTTTTTCTCCTAATAAACAACAAAAGATTTTGGTCCCGAATTTTAGTCCTAAAAATCTACATTTTGCTGCAGTTAAATAAATAACTTTTAAACAAGTAAGTGGATCCAAACAAATTTTTGCACGAATATTTATTAGAGTTTTATTAGCATATATAAAAATTTTGATTTAACCGATAATAACACAACCCTATTAAATTTGCAAATAAGTACTGCAAGACGCGATTTTACATAAGAATCAAGAGTGAACAAAAAATTAAGTAACTTTTAAACCAATAGTGTATTGTGCCGAAATTTTATACAGATGCTCAAACGTAATGCGAGAATATTCTACGAAATATTTTTTTTAATAATATTTTAAGATACGACCTAAACATTCTTAAATACCAAACATACGCGATGTGACAATGTTTTGGTAATCACTTGGTCTACCTCAGTTAATTTTTTGCGGCTAAAAAATTGCGGTTGTACTCGCAACACTATTTTTTTCTCTTTTAGCGTTCGAGCTGTATCGTAAAAATTGTACAACGGAAGAGATTGAAAACACAATGCGTTTGATATGCGACGCGCATGAAACGTGAGCGAGAGAAGCCCAACATTCGCGCTCGTACGTTCCGCTTCAAGGGCGAGCTGATTAAAGTCGCACGATCGTCTTACGTAAGGGCGAACGATACAACATTTCGAACACCGGCACGACGTAGCAGCAAAATTTATTATCTTATCTCTCGACGTTGGCGCGAAACCTTGTGGTTCCGGCGCGTACATGCACGACGTGGGACGACGTTTCAGAATTCATTAAAGAAAAAAAAAAAAACTTAAGAAAGAAGTGTACCGAGAGAGATAACTCGGTCGAGCGCACACAATACGTTCTGCGCGAGGTAGTACGAAAGTTATTCGCGGGATAAATAAATGGTGCAAGAGATTAAAAATAGAACGGAGGGGGGGGACTGTGTGAAAAAGGTGGACCAATTGACACGGCTGTATGAGCGGGGCGCAAAGCGGACGGGGCAATAATGGAATTTCTTCATGTGACGACCGGAGCGGACGGACGGCGGACAAAGTCCCCGTCGCGCGCGCCTCGTAGACCGGGAAGGCCAGGTTTAACGTAAGCCAAGAATTTTTGACACGTTATGCAATGTGTCGGGCTGCCGTCGACGGACGACGGACGGAGGGCACGCGAGGCGAGCTTGCGCGCATCCGTCAAACGTGACGTTCGCAGGCCGCTCCGGGCATCCGCGCGCCGCGACGAGACGTTTACCTCGCGCGCGCAGGCGACGATGCTTACGAGATCCGGCGAGAGACGTTTCGTTTTACGCGACACCGACAACAGGTCGAACTGGTTTCCTTTATCTTTTCTATTTTTTTTTTCTTTCTTTCTTTTTCTTCGCCGTGTCACCGTATCAAGACGCGAAATCCTTTTCTTTCCTCTCTCTCTCTCTCTCTCTCTCTCTCTCTCTACCGCTCTACCGTCTGTTAAGTTTAGGATTTTTCCGTCCGCGTTTTATTCCCACCTCGTCGTCGTCGTCGTCGCGATTGCGATGGTTGACGCAATCCGTCGTGCTACCGGGGTAATGTTTCCGAGACGCGGTTCCCCAAGGTCGGCGAGAAATAATGCCTCACACTCCTCTTTTGCATTTGGTTCACGAAAATTGTTTAAAAAAAAAAAAAAAAAAAACCGAACAACGCTGGTCGACAATTGGTCGTTAAGCCGTGTAATTTCCATCTCAGCCGAATGATGGACGCATCCCAGAACTGTCGAGTCAGTCAGCTTGATTCCTCTCTAATTAATTACATCAATTATCGCAGAGGCTTCGGCCAGAATTCGCGTCACGGATCGAGCGGCGTTCGCAGGGTGTTTATGCAAGCGAATTTTGTAAAAAAGAATTGCCGCATTTTCCAGGAATTTTCATTCAAAGATAAGATTGGAGAATTTTTTTTTATGCGTTGCAGCTTTAAAATAAAGTTTATTACATTTCGTTTATCTCTCACTGTTCCTCAATCGTAGACTTATAAAAAAAAAAATACATAAAAATTTTAAATAATAAACCTTTAAAAAATTCTGAAAAATAATTTTGTTGGAGAAGAGACGGGATTTAGAATTAAAAATTTTCTCTCCAACAAAATACAAGGAAAATTCCTCATTTTCGAGGATGAAGAACAAATTTCCTGAAAATACCGGGATTTCCCCGTTTTCTCCCGGCTACAAACGCCCCCGCTACGCGTTAATTTCCGCACGTCTATTGGAGATTTTACGCGGATTTTGAGTGAAAGAAAATGCGCGCTGTCAAGAGTCGAAGGATCACGTGAGTGCGAGAGGTAAGAGGAACGAGGGGATTTAAAAGCGATATAATCTCAGCGGACTTACCCTCCTCCGCGTTCAGGTCTGAAAACTTGATGCCGCCACTGAAATGGAAAGAAAGCAGACAGCAGATATGAGACAATTGCGTAGACACACACACACGCGCGCGCGCTACAACGCGAGCGTTTGTTAATTGAGTTTAATCGAAACAACGTTTGCAAACACAATTGCGACGCTAGGACGGTCTTAAATATCTCGCAGCTGCGAACTGCAGCGGCAATTGAAGGAGCTTGTCACGCGGACTATCTGAAACGTCTCTTTGCACCACAGTGCTTATTTCTCTTGAAATAGAGAATCAATGTGCAAACTCATGGTAAGCGTTCTAAGAGACGCCCGCCGAGCGATCTTGAAGTTTTCTTTGCGTAGCTTTTCAAGTTACTTCGCTCATTTGACATTTTACTTCCCGCGAGCTTTGTTCCGCAAATTTTTTTTTTTTTTTTTCTTCAACGTAACAATCGATTACTTGATTGAACGAGAGTGAGGGCGAACGGCTTTATTTCAATCTTCAGAAATTCCCGTTAAGGACGTATCGGACAATACAGTCTCCGGGAGGTAAATCAAATTTGGAAATGTGTTTAATAAATCTACACTTGAAACAAACTGTATACATATGAAGGTTACGTAAATAAAATTATATTTTTGCAGTTTATTCACTTGATTTGTTATTAGAAATTAAATTATTTTTCACAACATTAGCAAAAATCTCGATTTTTTTTTCGTGTAAGTACTTTAAGTATTCAAGATGATTCGTACAAAGTTTTATTGTGATTGTCTGTTTAATTATATAAGTAAATCAATTTTATTTACTTCACAGAACTGATCTCCGCGCCGCAATAAAACTTTGCGTAAATCATCTTGAGTATTTTAAGTAATTGAATTTAAAAAAATTTAGACTTTTTTTCATTATTTCATTGTTGATTATATTTTCATTGGAGCACACGTCTACTTCTTATTGAAACAATTTTATATCCAGCTAGAAAGTCGCCGCTAAATTTTTTCTACTATCTTCAAACAATATAAAATAATCTGTAATTTTTTTATTATTCTCTATGAATTCTCAATCTTCGATTGATTGAAAGAAAAAAATTAATGAATTTATGAACAAATCTGTAATTAGTTACGCTAATCAGAGATTGAAAATTATTTATAATCACAAATAATTTTCAATTACAGATCGTTCATAAATTCATTTTTTTTTCTTTCAATCAATCAAAGATACAAAATTATTTATGAGTATGAATACCAGCCTCAATTTTTTGAGAAATGTCCTATACATCCTTAACCCTGCAATGCGTAAAATACGCGCGTATACACACGCAAATTTGCGGGACTAATTCCGTGCGTATCTTCGTGGTATTCCCTGTAAAGTTTCGACAATTTTTAAAATCAGTCTACTTCTCTGCCATATCTCCAATTTTAATCTTCCAAGATTATCTCCCGATCTATTTTGGTTCTTGAAATCGCTTCATCGTAAGGGCATTCCAGGGTTAATTCGAAAGAAAACCGTCCGAGGGTGACTCTCGTTCCAATTCTTCTCTCTTTGTCTTTCTCTCTCGTTTTTTATCTCTCTTTTTTTTTTTTTTGTAAACTTGTGATCGTATAATTGCATACCTGAGCAGCACGGTCGCTGTCTCGGGGACACGGAACACCTGAAAAAGAAGACAACCACCGCTCTATCGAATCCAAAACGAAGGGTAAGAGCCCCCCGAAACTAGATCGCGTTATCGTCTCTCTCTCTCTTTCTCTCTCTCACTCTCTCTTTTCGAAATCTTTCTTGCGCGCTATACTACAATTCGCAAGAAAACTAATTTATGTATCTTTTCATTTAGGACAACTTAAAGAACATTGTTGTCGCAATATTTCCTTTTTCTCGAGAAGAAGGACTCGACATTAAATCGATCGGAGGAAGTACACGTTCCGCAAAGCTCGTGCTATTATTCAGTATCATTTAGTATCAACCTCTACACGCAATTACGACTCGCCATGTGGCTAAGGCAGAGACCCTCACCCTCCCCGAGAGGGAGACGAGCTACGGAAAGAAAGAAAAGCTACATTATGCCATAATGCGTTATCCTTGACTCGAATTATCGTGCAGCACGCGATAACCGAACGATTTCTGCAAGACACGGTAGACTCTATGCAGAATGATAATCATCCCCTTCGCGGCTATACCATCGACAACGAGCAACCCGGTGTACGTGAGGTATATACTGTACGGCATCTGTCGAATCGAATCTAACGTGGAATCGAGCGAGCGCGTCGCTCGCTCAGAGAGAAATGCAAAAAAGTCAGTTAGGGGGCGAGGGGGTAGATTCGCAAAAAAACGGAGATATCTCCGTTTTTTTTTGTTTTTCTCTCTGTCTCTTTCTTTCTCCCTCTCCCGCGGAAACTTCTTGCTTTCGTAGATCGAAGGGCTTTACCTACCTTCCAGCCCATGTTTTCGAAGAAGGTGCACAGCCTGGTCTGTCCGGTTGTCTTGCCACCGCATGGTCCTGCAATCGCAAACACATGTGTTAGACAGGCTGCTCGGAAAAAGTTTTCGCGATATCGAGGCTGGGAATAGCGCTCATTTGCTACGACAACAATGCACCTAACGCAATTGTCATTTCTAAAATGTCTGCAAAAAAAAAGAAATTTTGCTGAGAATTTAATGCATCGAATAAAGAGCTAATAGATTTATTTTTATTCTTTTATAATCAGTAGATCAACTCGTTACACCAGAGTGTTTAAAAATGTTGTAAAATTTCAGTGCGCGGCTCTAGCAATTGTTTAAACAATTCGGACATCGTGTCGTGTTATAATTTTTCCATCGTTGGATCCATTCCACTTTTGTTCGACGTCAAAGGAAATGCTTTTGGCGGTTATTCAACTATTTCAAATTTCATAATATAGTTGATAGTTACTCATTCTAATTATGTTCAATTTGTCAGCGTTCAACTCACGATGTGTGGCCTAACATTTATTTTTTAGTACATCTTTCCTGATCGTTTTATTTTTATTTCATAACTTTTATCAGTTTATATCAATAGTTTTAATCAAATCAAAACGTTCGTGACGTTAATATAATTTCTTTTCTGTGTTTATTCTGCGAAATTTGAATCACACAATGCTGTATTGAAATTTCTTAGAATAAACACAGGAGAAAGTTATTATCAACTCAACAATATTCTCATATTCTCATAGCAAGAGTATAAAATCTTCTTGAAAGACTTTGATAAATATGAAGAATATATTGTCTAAAATAAAATCTTGTTTTTCTAGACTGAGAAAAAAATTTGTTGGGAAACTAAAGTATTTATCAAAATCTTCTTGAATGACTTTGATAAATATCAAGAATTGTCTAAAAAAAATCTTCTTTTTCTACCCTGAGAAAAAAATTTGCTAAAAAACTAAAATATTTAGCCCGATACGTTCATTTAAATATTGATATGGTTTAATTGAATTTAAAAAACTTGAATGGTTTTGATATGAATGAACTGTATCTTTTTCGTGCAACTAAATAATTATTGAATCAACCCCCTCCCCCTCCTCATGTTTAGTTAACTAATCGTTACTTAGAGACTATGGGATATATATTTTAATTCTTCAACAAATTTTTTTCTCCGTGTAAAAAAGCTAATGCGTTCGTTGTATTTTTATTGCGTAGAGAAAAAAATTCTGTTTTTTGAATACATGTAGAATATTTTTTAGACAGGCGACTTGCTTACATGATGAAACAAAATTCTTCATGCAAGCAAGTTATGTCCGTTTAAGATTATCAAATTCTTTCAAGAAAATTTTTATACTCCTGCTTATATGTATATGAGAATATGATTGTTGATTTGATACTAATTCTTTTTCTGTGAACGTTAATTTATTTATTCAAGTAACTCGTTGCCAGCCTTTTATACATCCAATCTTTTTGTATAAGATTTTAATGATTCAAAGCATTCAAACTGGAAAACTTTGATTTTCAAGTTACGTCGTCGTAGCAAATGAGACGACGTGGACCGCGTGAAACTTTTACTCTATGATATCACCATCTCTCCCTTTGCCTTTCTTTCGTTACGTAAAATAACCGATGGGCGTATGAAAAGGCAGACGCCAATAAAAGTCAAATTGAACGTAATTGGCGCGCGCCGGCGCGGCCATTAATTCGTCGCGACGTTATGCATCGTGCTCGTTATGCGTCGAGATAGCAGTGGCGAATTTCAGCCCACCGTGACCCGATCCCGAAATAAATCATTGCGATCGCAAAGATCCAGCGTCTAAAAAAAATTCCCGATTTACCCCGAATTTCTCCTAAAGACTAATCTAATCTAATCTAATCCAACGGCCGACCCCTTATCACGAAACTAAGCGGAACGGAAATCATTGATCCTCCATGTCCTTTACGTAAAAATTGAAATGCTGCGAAATTTTTTTTTCTCCGCGCGATAAAAATACAACAAACATGTAAACTTTTTTTAAAAACACAAAAATTCTTTTTCAGATAATTCTTCGTCTCGCGACAAAGCTCGGGAGAGTCTCGTGGATAATCTCGTTGGAATTGTATTTAGTGTCTAAATGAAGTTCAGAATCTTCAAGAAGAGTATCTTATTTCCCCTCGGTTTATCTTGAGCTGTGTCATCTTCGCGATCGCATGAAGATTAAATCTCTGACGAGGTAAAACGAGGCACGTTCCTCTCTCTCAAGGTTCTCCTATATATTAGAACATTGAAAACAGAGTTTGGTAATAATAATTAAACCTAGATAACGGTCATTAATTAGTGAAATAGTTTTAATTAAATATTCAGTCAATGTAACTAAATATTTAACAATATTTAGTAACTCTGTTTATAGAGTAATTGATTCCCTATAGGAAGTAATATAGTAAAAATATAAATAAAAATATAAGATAGTAAAAATATAAGAATTTTAAAATAACGTTTTTTTTAATATAAAAAAAATTAATATTTCGTATTTCCAATTTTTTTTATAGTAGTAGACAGCGTATAGTTTTTTTATTGGTATAACGCGTTTTCCTTACATACAGTAAATGATACTTGAAATTAAGTTTGAATAAATATATAGAATAGATATTATTTATATATCCTAAATAAATCAATTAACAAATTAAATTTTATTTTGTTTCTAAAAAATGCAGATTCATATAGAAATTAATTAAATATTATTGATAGAGTCACTGAACATTTGATTATATTAATCAAATATTTGAATAAAATTATTTCATCGAAGCTTGATTAGTATTATCAAACTCTTTCAGCGTAATCGAGCAATTTAAGTTTCGTTACGTTACTCCACGTTTTGCAATTCTCGCAACGTCACGGAACGCCGGATTGTCAGTGACAATTTTCGCTGCCCGTCAAAAGATAAAGCGTTAATAACGATAACGACGGATCAAACAAAGCTATCTATAGCGCCTGCCTGCGAATAAATCGCGACGTAACTTCCGCTTTTTATCTACTGAATTGATAAAACAAACATAAGAAATATTGTTTATCGAGGTCGAAGAAAAATAACCAGTGACTCATGACAACGTGGATGGTCTGAGAAAAGCGCGTCCGGTCTCGATATTCCGCAATGCATTTCACATCTGGCTATCGCCAGTAAACAATGAGTAACATCGACGATTTAGTCTCATCGATGAGGGGACTTTCATACTGTAGAAGCTTGCTCTTTTTCCTACCCGAGACACATCGAACTTCTCGCAACAGTTTATTCTCTTTCTTCTTCTTTTCTTTTCATATTAGAGTGCAGAAAAAAGAGCAAACCTATAATACAATACATAAAGGAGTTCAATGGAGAGTTGAGTGAAACAATGCCAATTAAATATTGGATTATTGTAACCGGAAATAATTTCACTTTTCCAGTGACACAATTGACTATTTGAAACAAGAGCTGAGAAGAACTACTTTTTAAAATTTGCTTGAACATATAAATTTATTTCAGTGAAACAAATCTTGATTTAAACACAACGAAATAAAATTTTATTTCCAGCAAATAGACCAATTAATAAAAAAAGAAAAAAAAATGAAATACGTTTCATAGAAATGTATATTCCGTTATCACAATCAAATTTTTTTTACAAACAAATAAATATCGAAGAAAATGCTAAACAAAAAAAAAATGTTACACTGAGAAGAAAAAGAAATATTCAGATGAAGCAAATTGCTTACTTGCTAATTATTTAGAAAAGTAAAATTATTTTTAGTTACATTCATCGAATATTTAATTGGCATTATTTCGCTCGACAATTAGGTAGCTATTACCAAACTCTTTTTTTTTCAGTGTATGCGGAAGGAGGATGAATAAAAAAATAATACAACAAATCACACGCGAGCGATGCGAACAATGAAGGCAACGAGTGGGGGATAAAATTTTATCCGACGGGGTTAGACGAAAATTTATGCGAACAAAGCCCGAGAGACTCTTCTCTCTCGGGTCACCCGGTACAGTTGTGACCGCGTGTCCCTGCGTGGCGCGTGGAATCGATCGACATCCGCGCGTGGCTACGATAACGAACGTTGCAAAATGTTGCAAGGGGAACGGACGGCAAGAGACAGTGCGGCGCGGCGAAGAGGCCGCACGAACGGCGAGATGAACCGCGTCGCAGAGTCATTTACAGAGGAAAAAAAAAGTTCGATACGACGAATAAAATTTGCGGTACTACCTTCAAATTTAATTAAGCTAATTCCGGCTTGTAATAAAAAATAATCTTAACTAATTTTTTTTTTGGGGTCGATTAGGTTTCTAATTCAAGTATTTACGTATGTTTAAGTTGAATTTATAAATATTTGAACTGTAGAAATTTAATCAAGCCACAGTTGGAAAAATTGTATTGAATTTGACATAAATCACATGTGCCAAACGGTCCACTACAAATTCTGTGTTAATTTGACACAATCTGGACGTGTTAAATGATAACATTAATTACACATAAATATGTTCATTACTTACTTAACACAAAAACTTTAACCAGCAGATTGTTTTTACAAAAATACACAAAATTTCCAACAGAGTGCAACAATTGATTTACTCAAGTTAATTATTTTTCTCTTTTTCCATTGAAGCTTCCTTTCCCAGAATTCCGAGCGGTATCTCATTCTGTCGAATGATACGAGTTCTTAAACGGCCTTGAATTGAAATTATCATCCATTCGAAATAATGCGAATAAAGTGTGCACTCCGCACTTTCTCCAGAGATAAAGATAAATCTCCGCTGCTCCTACTTCGCTCTCCGTCGTCAGTATCGTTTTTAAAACGCGTCTCCGGCGGCATTCTCTGGAAGAGCGCCAGAGCTTCGTTACATTGAAATTCAATTATATACGAAAAAGTTACATTGAATTAAATTTCGACTGTATTGAAAGCGCGCGGGGGAGATGCGCCCGAAACTCCGCACGGACAGAAAAGTTCTTTCGCTCTTTCGTACTCGGCAATTAGCGTGCCTCTCTCTCTCTCTCTTCCTCCCTTTCTCAACCACGGATTTCCGATTCTCGTTACTTGATCCACGAGAACGAGAAGAAACGCGAGCGGCCGCACACACCACGTGCGTCCGTCACGGTCGGCGCGGGAAAAACGCCTCTGCGAAAATCCCGCCTCCTCTCGTGCGTAATATAAGATTGCATAATAATCCTCACGCGCGTTCTATTCTCGCGTCGTCCTAACCGGTGTTCGCGGGCACGAAAGTCACGAGGCGATCGTCCTCGGAACGAGACAGAGATTTAAAAAGAAAAGAAGAAAGGGGAGAGGGAGATACACGACGACAGTGCATCACGTACGGAGAAGAAGGCTATACCTGAGGAAACTTGGCGCAAGCAGCTGGAGTGGAAACGGGAATGTTCTTGAGCGAAGCACGTGCTTCGCCGTTGAATCTCGTGTACATCTAATTTTTTTCTTTTTTTTTTTAAATTGCATTTTACTGTGCAAAAAAAAGGAGTGTTCGAACGCTTAAGTTTGATCTCGGTGCGATGTATAGTAAATGGTAATTCCTTCTGATTTCGCGAATTTTCACCCGGAAGAATGATTCTCGATTACGTATACGGGCACGAAACACCTTCCTTCTGCGTATCTGTCTATCTATTACTGCGCAGGAAATCGATTTAATCGGAACGTTCGCTCGATTTCATTAAAATACATGAATATACATCGCCAAGTAATATCGCGCGGCGGCCGGAAGTTTTTGCGTAAAGCCGACGGATTAATCGAAATACGCCAACGGACTTAAATGGTGCTTTAAAGCGCTGTACGTGGCTTAAAGTGCACCGAGGAAAAAAAAGTTGTTAACCTGACTGAATTTTTCACCTCGATTAAATTTCTTCGGCTCAAATATTTTATGTATTTAAGTCAAATACATAAAATACTTGAACTGAAGGAATTTAACAGAGTTGAAGAATTTAGTAGAGTTAACAATTTCTTTTTTTCTCAGTGTACGAAGGTTATTTTAATCCGGAGTTAATTCGACTAAATTTTTCGACTCGATTAAATTTCTTCAGTTCAAGTATTTTCTGTGCAATATTTAAGTTAAATATTTATATAGTTATATGCTTAAACTGAAGTTCAAGTGTTTTATGTAATTTAACAGTAAGTCAAGTACATAAAAATACTGAAAAAATTTAATCCAGTTGAATTTAGTCAAGTTAACAATTTTTTTTCTTTTCTGCGCGAAGATTATTTTAATTCGCAGTTAACTCGACTAAATTTTTCGAATCGATTAAATTTCTTCAGTTTAAATATTTTATGTGCAATTAAATTAAATATATATATATAGTTATATGCTTAAACTGAAGTTCAAGTGTTTTATGTATTTAATAGTAAGTCAAGTACATAAAAATACTTGAACTGGAAAAATTTAATCCAGTTGAATTTAAACAAATTAACAATTTTTTTTCTTAGTGCGCAAAAATTATTTTAATCCGCAGTTAACTTGATTAAAATTCTTCAAGCTCAAATATTTAAATTAAAGTTACATGTAGTCAAGTTTAATATATATAATTGTTTAAACTGAATTTTAAGTATTTTATGTATTTAAATCACACACACACACACACACATACTTAAACTGAAGAAATTTAATCGAGTTGAAAAAAATTTCGTCGAGTTAACAACTTTTCTTTCTCAGTGCGCGTACACGAGCGGGTTTAAAAAATAGACCGAGAGGTAAACGTGGTGGCGAATTTTACATATTTATGTAAAACAGACCGAGGTAAGTGCCGCTCGTGCCACCGTCGAGATTCTCGCAAATTCGTGCGGGGTGATAAGAGAGATCCCTGTGAAACTGTCCTATACGAGAGATATCAGCACGCGAGAAAACGGACGTTCCCTCGCACCAAGTGCACGAAATATGTAGATTACAAGAAAAGGAAAAAAAAAAATCAATGGAAGACTCGTGCTCACGCCGCATGCTTACGCACTCCAGATTCGTTCTAGCTGTCCCGGTGATTAGAGGGAGCTTCACGATTGGACGGGGGATGAAACCCAGGACGCGCGACCCATGCTAAATAATCTACTCCAGCTCAGAAGTTGACGCGCGAGGGGAGGGAAAGGGAGGCGGGGGACGCGACATGTACCCCTGGTCGTTACGTACCTCCGGTCAGCACTAACTTGTACACGCGTTTCTGATCCATCGCAGCGGTTCCACTTTTGCCCAAAATCGTTGCCTCTCTGCCTTCCTCCTCCTCCTCCTTCTCCTCCTCTATCCGTCGCCTTCTCAACCCTCACGCTGCTCGACGACGAGCCTTCCTCCGGGGGCGCCGGGGTGGTTGTTTCCTCCTCACTGACGGAGGGAGGGACGCCAAGGGTGGCGAATGTGCGACGCTCGAAGGCGGCGATGGTCGGTACTACATAAATACCTGGTGGCGCATCTCGGGTCGGCGGCGCGTGCTCGACCGCGTGCTCAGACGACGCATGGAAGAAACGGCGACGGGGGACCGGACTGCGAAACGAGGGCTGCCCACGGGCGCGAGCTGTTCTGCGATCCACCGACTGGCGAGCCTCTTTCTCTCTCTCTCTCTCTCTCTCTCTCTCTCTCTCTCTCTCTCTCTCTCTCTCTCTCTCTCTCTCTCTCTCACCGCAGGTGTTCACGACCCTTTTCTCCGAGGTCGAGAGGGGTGGGCGGAGAGGAAATAACACGGCACCGTGAGTCTCGCGCGACACTGCTCGGGCGCACAACAAACGTACGCACGTCCACCTCGTCTCGTAGCTCGAAAGCGTCTGAAGTGAGTTGCGCAGCTGGTCCCGTGAAGTCACGCGCGCTCTGTCGGAGCTGGCCGGAGCCGGAAGCGGCGCGGCGGTGCGCCGATAAATGCCACCGGAAGCGGAAGCGACAACGGACTTCCGCGCCAAATTCAAGTGTCTTGCGCGCTCGGTGATCGAAGGCTTTCTTCGGAACGAATGTTCAAAATGTTTAAACCAATTCGACGGCTCTTTATTCGTGAACTTTACGTTTGCGAAGTTGGCTTCAGTAAAAAAAGATATTTGCTTCTAGAAGCGATTAACTTACGTTTGTCCCTGCAAAACAAGTTATTAAAACAGCGAACGTCATACAATCAGTGGACATATAGCACATAATTTATAGAATGATCGATTAACATTGAAAGATTTGAACAGATTGAAATAATTTAAAGATAAATAACAAAATTATAGAGTAACAATTAAAATAACGAAAAATAATAGGATTAATTACTGATTTTTTTATTCATTAGTAAACAATACGCAAATATTTGGATGCGCGTTCGATTTTGGGAGTATCACTTGAAGTTATTAATTTTAGATGGAATATAAATATAAATATTATACCAGACATATTAAAACAGCAATCAATTTTATTTTAATGCAATAACGCTGAAATATGTAAGAATTTTTCAGAATTATATTATAAATAGTTAAAAAATTAAAAAATTAATAACTTTTAACTAAACTTGATTAATTTTTAATTATTTAATATTTGTAACCTCAACTACTTAATTTTGAAACACATTCAATGAATAACTTTAACTTATTAACTTTTTCCTAAGTTAAAGTCTATTCATGCAAAAGAAACAAATTATAAAAGGAAAAATATATTTCCATATAAAAATCAATATGTTTTCTTGTTCTTTCATATAAATTTAATTTATAAATAAAATATTAAATTTTTTTAACATTCATAACATTTATTTGTTTTGTGTAATTTTACTTTAAACTTTTAAAAAAATTACAAATTTCTAATTTAAATCAATAACTCTTTTATCAACATCAATTTTTAATTTAAATTAATCTCTCGTTACTCTTAATTTAAACTCGTTTTTTTATTCATGTATCATGTAACTTTTAACATAACTAAATTAATTTTATAAGCCATTAACTTTATTTAATTAAGAAAAAATTAACTTAACCTGGGAATTTTTTCTTTGCACTAGTGAATACTTTAACTATATTTTGTTATATTTTAATAAAAATTCCAAGTAACTATTGTTCCAAGATGTCTCAAATATAATTATCGATATATGTATTATTAAACATCATGTATTAAAATATATTGATATGTATCATAATTAGAAAAATCTAGAAAGATCAAGATTCTCTGTGGTCAAGGTTGTGCTTTTTCGCGATACCAGGATTGGTATTACTTACCGAAATTATTTTCGATTCCGCATTTACGTGAGTACAGAAACAGATTTGCACAACAATATCCCTCTCGCAAGATCGTAGAAGATATGTCCATGACGGCGCCGTCTTTATATATTTCACCGCCTCCTCCCTCTCCCCCTCACGTCGCGGTCGTTTAAACTTTGGAAAATACCTCAACGGAAAAAAAAAGCGACGGGCGCCTCTTTATCGCCCTCGTTCGCGCAACGGCAATAAAAATAATGTCCTTGATATAGATAGCACGCTCCGCTGAGTTTTCCCTATTTTATCCTCTCGAGTAATAAGAGAGTGCAAAATAGATCCAAGAGATACAAAAGATGCTTTTTTACGCGTTTTTTCTCTCCTTTTTGCTTCGATTCCCCGAATTGACGCTGTAACTTACAAAACATTAAAATATTACATTATATTGAATTAATTTCTTTCGCAAGTTTTATATGTATATATCTTTTTAATATTTTTATTGTATATTCCATAAACACATTTCTTTTTATTTTACTTTCATAATAAGATAATGTATAATGCAATCAATGAAAGACTCAAAACTTATATCAATCTTATTTCAGAAAAAAAAAACAATTTTTATTCTGATTAAATGCCAATAATTTGAAAATTTAAAGAATAGTACAGACAAAAGGATTATTTTTTTCTCTCTAAATTCTTGATCAATGACACTTATACAATGTTTTTATTGAACTTCTTTTACAAGGTTTAGGAAATATTTTCTTTATAATATGGATTCGTGAAATAAAATTGTTCAAATCAGAAGTTTCGATTCCTTTGTGTTCCTCAATTTTTTTATTTACAATTACATTCTCTTTCTCTCTCTCTCTTTTCAATTAGTATTAGCTAAAATGTACAGCTAACGTCTTAAGTATACAGCACCGAGAATCTATTGCATAATTACGACGCGTGATACAATGCTCAAAACAATTAAGGTCATTTGTCCATAAAGTTTAATTCTAAGTCCGAGCAATGAAGAAGTCACATATGGAGGTTACATCTTAATAGATAGTACACGGAGTAACATTTATTTAAAACGAAGTATAAAATGATTCAAGAAAAAAAAGTACAAAAAAGAAAATAAAAAGATATACATTATCTATTTAAAACTTTTTTAAATTATTACAAAAATTATTGAGTTAAAAGTATGAAACGCCTCTTCTTCATGTGCCGGCTTCGCGACAAAGATTGACGATCATCCTTTGCAATTTTGGAGACAGCCGCTCGAATCAGAGAAGTGGAGCCTAGACGAAACCGTTCCCTCAGATTCTTGATCAGGATGTCTTTTTCCTTCCGGGACTGCGTCCTTTTTCAATCAACCCCTTCATGATGAGCTGTAGGAGCCGGTATTTGTCATGAAACACATACACACACTAGATCCCAAGAAAAAAATAATTGATAAAAAAAAGATAAATAAGCGAATTAAACAAAAATTTTATACTGAAATTTTACACGAAATATGTTCTTTAAAATATGCCTATAAAAGAGAATAATCTTTTATGCTACAGTCAAGACCCTTGAGGTTTTTGATTCATCGAATAATTCAACGAGCTTCAATCAATAGGCACTGCGGACAAATACATATTCAACAACTTTTTTAAGAACACACCATTTAGCAGGGTTGGGTAAGTTAATTCTTTTCTTTTTTAACTAAAATTAATAATTCATAAAATTAATTTAGTTACATTAAAAATTATATGAACAAAAAAATTAACTCGGTTAAAAGTTAGATTAAAATTAAATTTAATTTAATTTAAAATTTATTTTGAAAGTATTATTTACATTAAATTAAAAAGTTGTAATTCTTTAGTGAGTTCTCTTCTAGTGAGATTATTATAAACATTTTCTAATATGAACTATTCATATTTTATTTTTAAACTAAATTTATGTGAAATAAAAAAAATTTTTTATATAAGATGTATTTTTTCTTTTATAATTTTCTTTTTTTTTCAGATAGATAAATTTTTAACTTGGAAAAAAAGTTAATAAAGTTCATATATTTTCAAAATTACTAGTTGAAGTTAAAAATTAACTCACTTAAAATTAAATTAAGAATTATTAAAACTTTTCATTATTTAACTTTGTAATTAGTTACTCTTCAACCCTGCCAGTTAGTACTATTCTATTATTTACGCTCGTCGTAATCAGAAATATTTCACCATCAATAAATCGACGATTTCTATTAATTCTGACATTCTTAAAGAAATAAATAACTAAATACTTATTATATATATCATATACAGCATTAGAAAGAGAGAGAGTAAAGACAGAATAAATATACTGTACATAACATTAAATATGTTAATAATGAACTATATTCTTAGATTTATAACTCTTTATATATTAATCTTTTTAATCATTCTCATTATATTTGTACAATTTTTTAGACAGAGATGCGCCAGTTGCTTATTATTGCCAGTTATTAAGAAAAGTGTTTTCATTAATTTAATGTTATGTTAGATCGAATAGCAAATTTGAGAAAGAGGAAAAGTCTACTATTTCGCAAACAGCTCGCGTTGTTAAGCCACAAATGTAATAAATATAATGAGTGTGAAATTACTTGAATATTATCGGTACTGTATAACACATAATAAAAAAAAAACAAATAATATCAAATATCGACTGATCGAAGCGTGGCCAAACGCTTTAAAGTGCGCACAGCTCAAAAAACATTTGATTAGAGAATTTGACAGTATCGAGAAAATTGATCCTTCATCTGTCGTAAAAATCAAGTCTTCGTACAAATTTTAATGGTATCCCCATGTGAAGCAACTTGTCCGATGAACTATTCTTCAAGTACGGATAATAATGATTTAACGCTTGCCAACAGATCTCGGACAATTTAGGAATTGTCAGCCAAGCGGAGTGAACCGCATTTGTTCTCTGCACCTGTAACGATGAATGTGTCCTCGAATTATCGTGATTACAAGTAGACGAGGATACGATGAATGATTTGGTGGAATATGTCACGATATTCGAAGTACGATAATAACCTTGTTGTTCATTTTGACTATACCGCCGAATATATACATGCAACCCTCCGGAGTCAGCGCAGCCGAGTGAAAGTACACCGGACGCGGTAGAATGCATTCTCTCAGTCGCGTCCATTGCAGCGTACCGAGGTCAAGCCGCCAAACGTCAGAAAACACCCACTCGCCGTTGTAGCCGCCCGATATGACAACCGAGGTGGCACCGGTCTTCTCGTCTGTGTACTGAACGGAACCGTGACAACGTCGTGGCGCCGGTACCATAGCCTCTTCAGTATCGCCATGCGTGCTCAAAGTCCTCCAACTGTTGGTCTTCAAGTCAAACGCTGGTATTTCCTGAAATAATTTATTATAAACCAATTTATTATTACAAACGATAGAAACTATTTTATCTTCACAGAAAAAATTTCTATTTTATTACAGCATATTAACATAATATGTATGTATCATGTAAGGGCAACTGCAATACTCTGAACTTTTTAAATAGAATTTTATATGTTTTTTCACTAACTGAGAAGCCATAAGATTCTGATGAAGTACCACCACCCAGGACATAGATCATCTTGCCATCAAAAGCAAGTTCATGCCTATATCTTCCATGTGGCTCTGACTCGTCTCTACCCGAGCAAATGTACACCACCTCCCAGATGCCTTTTTTCAGATCAAATCGATGAATGTCACAGGTGTATTCATAACCGGTAGTACCACCGACTGTATAGAGGTAGGAACCATGGCATACCAGCGCCTGTTCATATAAATAAATATATATATAAACAATATCATAATAAAAATAAAAATAAAAAAATCTTTACAAATTTCAAAATGTACAACTAGCTAAACAAATCAGAATACCCTGTTCCTTAGAAGATAGAAATAATAAAAACATATATAACAAATAATAAAAAAAAAAAATTATCACCTGTCCATACTGGGGTTCAGGCAGCTCGCCCGTAGCTGGCACGATTTTCATCGCGCCGTCGTCCACATTGCAGACATACAGCTGATTGCTGCAGCTCTCGCCGAAAGGTACGCCAGTACCGCCATACACCATCAGCGCGTTGCCACGCAGTATGACCGCGTTCGACGCCAGTTCATTCGGCATGTTCTCTTGACCGGGCAGACGCTTCCAGCGTTCGCTGACTAGGTTGAAGCGCCACAGCTCCTTGAAGAGTGGCTTGCTGGCAACCCACGTCTGATCGTCACGCATATCCGGATCGGTGTCGGCCACACATGGATTGAAGCCGCCGTACGAGTACAGGTTCCGATGGTCGCACGCGATCCGGTGGCCGCTCCGAGCCTTCGGCTGCTCCGGCCCGTTCGCCTTATGTTTGGAGAACACGAACGGTTTGAACGTGTACATGTTTCCACGTCGATTTCGCCGCTCGATGAATCTGAACGTCGTGTTCCCTGAGCGAGAAGTGAACAGAGACACTCGCAGGACACTACGCGACTCTCCTCCTCGGCGAGGTTTTGCCACACGCTGCGGTCATTCCTAACCCTAAGAGCGTCAACCTAACCTCTACACGCGATATCCCAATTTTTACTATCTACCCTAAACGAGATTTGTTGTTTTGAGAACTCTAGTCTCCGTAACACTTGTAAATAGTCTATCCTGATTTACTACCTTGAGGAAAGTTGCTAAGCTTGCACGAGGGAAACCAAGGGCGTCTTCTCTAGGATACACTGGGAATCAAAATACCACAACTCCAATGGAGACTTCCGACACGCTGCTCTTCTCCCGCGTTGACGTATACGGCACTCGCAGGAAATGGTCTCTTCGCGCACGGGATCAAGTGTCAATTGTCTTTCTCGTCGTGACCGCGATTGTCGACGAACGCCCACTCGCTCGGAAGACGGCGATCAACATCGGACGAGTCTTGAAGTCGTCGTTCAATCCATCTCCCTATACGCAACTGACACAATGCAAATGTCCATTTCGTCGAGCGTCCAAATAATTCGACGGAACGATCACAGGAACGGGTGCCCGTGTTTATTTTTTGACTTTACGCGATTCACGGCACCGGACGACGTTCAGCAACATCCGCGACATATGATATCCGTTCGGAATGTTACCGGAATTCAATGGAAATCAGCCAAGAAATTGAAACAGTTGCGTGGAATGCCAATTGGTCAAATTCAATGCAGGACTTTCTGATTGGTTAGTCCAGTGGAAAAACTCCGAGCGCCGATCGCTAGGAGGTTAGGTTGCCAATCTGATAACTTTGTAACCGCAGCCGAAATCCATGTGATTTATATAGGTTATCATCATATAAACAAGTTTCAAACTGCAATTTATTTTTCGCTTGTAAAGTTGCGAGATTTTTTTAATACGTTTCTTGTAAATAAAATTTGTGAAGGATGAAGGAGATCCCTCTTACAAACTGCGAACGAATTTTTATAAACAGATGTATAGAGGAGGAAACGGTAACTACTTTACTTTCCTGTAAATTTATTAAACAATTTTGTTTTTTAGTTAAGTTCGATAATTATTTAGAACGTAGTTGCATACGTAATTGTAAAATTTGTATTAAATTAATTATATTTTAGAGATTAGACGGCCGAAAATTGTTAGAACCACGTTCGGTAAAGATTTATTTCGGCTCCAGTTGGGGATGTTGTATGGTGTCTCTTGGACACACAAGGTAAATTTTATTTATTGAAGTGCACAGATTATTTTTAATATAAAACATTGAGAAGAGAAATCCCTTTTGCAGAGTAGTAACGCAAGTGTCGTGCGATATACAACAGCCAAAAGCATCCCGTCCCAACGAAGGCACGATACGCATAAACGTCGAGCTCGCTCCATTAGCGGCGCAGCACTTCGAGAGCGGTAGACCGTCCGAAGCGGCTATACTAATAAGTAGACAGCTGGAGAAATGTTTTAAAGATTCAAAGTGTGTAGACTTGGAATCTCTCTGTATTGTAGCAGATAAGAAGGTTACTAGAATGCTTCATATTATTAAATATTATACAATGATGTTTGTACATATTAAGCAATTTGTGATGCTTCAATCAGGTGTGGAATTTGAGAATCGACGTTAATGTCATAAATCATGATGGTAATCTGATAGATTGCGCTTCTGTAGCAACACTTGCTGCTCTTATACATTTCCACAGGCCAGATGTCACTTCCACTGGCGAGGAAGTCATCATACATCCGGCTTCTGAAAAAGATTTTCTGCCACTGACATTATTTCACTATCCAATCTGTATATCCTTCATAACTTTCCAAAGGTTGGTTGGGCACAATCAAATTATTTGTTTATTGAATTTTATGTATATAAGATAGAAAAAAAATTCCAGCATGAAAAATTCATTGATAAAATTCAATTCGGAGATTATGTGAATGATATAAAATCTATCAATTTCACAGTGGCAACACTGTAATGGATCCCACTTACTTGGAAGAAAGGGTTGGTGTCGCTGAACTCACTCTTGGCATGAACTCTTACAGAGAACTATGTAGTTTGCACTTCGATTATTTAACAAAAACTATGATAATTGAGGATGTCATATCCGCTGTTTCTAGTCATGCGGCGAATTACGCAACGAAATTGGTGCAGCAGATTAAGGAAACAGTAATGAAGGACGTACAGTCACGGTACGATTTTACATTGCTATCAAAATCTCTGCATTCTATATCGATTTAATTTTGAGAAATAATATAAACTGCAATAAATAATCTAAATACTCATAGGCAATTTTTATCAAGTTTATATAGAGATACTAACTTTTTTAAATCTTGTACGATTGATTTGATCCAAAACATTAATCAGAAAAAGTAACTCTCTAATTGTGAACGAAAGGAAAGAAAATTGAGAATTAATACAACATTCTAAAATAACATTATAGGTACAAGAAAGATGGTAGCAGTGTATTTAGATTTAAAGAGAACATTGAGATGAATAAACTGACAACAACTATTGGTCAACATATCAGTATTAAATTACGTAAATGGGACTCAATGGCTATAGCCGAAGGTATATATTTCATCCGTTTCTTTTTAATATTTACATATTTAAAATTTAAAAATTCTTAATTAGAAGAGATTTATACAATGAAATAAACCAACAAAAACTTTAATTTTTTACTTTATTTTATACTTTAATTTTATATTTAATTAGAATTAACTTTTATTAAATTAAAATTAATAATTATAAAGATCGAATTAATTTTAATTATCTGATATAAGATATAATAAACAATTTAATTCTATAGATTTTATGGATGTAGAGGATGAGAGTAAAAGTTGTATCATAAAATACAAGGAAGGATCTGCTGAATTAATACCTATTTTTGATGTAAGTACAAAAAAGAATGTACTATTACAATAATTTCTTTATCTTTGAGCTTGCTCAAACTAATATTATTAGATGTTATTAATTGTAATAATTTCTTACTGTTCTTACAGGATTCGATTAAAAAAGATGAAGAGCTTAGTAGTGACTCTGATTCGGACGATCAAGTTCTCGTCACATCGTCAGAAAAAAAAGAGATAGATACAATAGTTTTAGATAGTGACTAGATTCATTCAAAAATATATAATAAGTGGAAGAACAATCTAGATCAATCTAATTTTTATTTGATCTCTGTACATTTTTCCAAAATAACGCACCAATTACCTTGATCGTAGTACATTTCCCTGATCGCTGCTGCGGATATTTCCGTGCACAGTTTCGCGAGTTCGCCTTCCTGAAATACATGGTAATATCTCAGAAAGCATTCGCCGCTCTTCTTCTTCCAGGGAACCAACATATCGCTGTGAGTAAAGTTCGTTCTATTTTCGTGAATCGGCAACGTTAAATGACACTCGGAGATTCTTTCGTGATTGATTTCGCTCCGGTCGATCGTCTCAGTTCCCTTGCTCTTCTTGCTGTACTTCAGATAGAGCGAATCCGCGGAATTCTTGCGCTGCTCCATCGCCCACACATAGATCAAGCATCTACCCTTTGGTCTCAGCACTCGAACCATCTCAGAAATGGCACGTTGCCTTCGTTCCCGAGTAGATAAATGATGAATGACCGCAATGCTAATTGCCGCGTCCATGGAGTCGTCTCTATACGGCAAATACAAGCAGTCGCATTGAAGAACCTCGAAGCCACGTTTGCGACATATATCCATCAATCCGGAACTGTAATCGCATCCCATCTAAGATAATCCTCGGGGTTAATAACGCTCTGGTTTAAAAAGATTTAATGCAAATCAAATAAAATTTCAACGCGTACGTTCAATTTAGCGTATTTCCTTCCTTTAGTGTATTTCCTTCTTATATATTCCTATTGATTAAATATTTTGAGTGATTTAAATAGTAAAAAGTACCTTATATACATTCTGATCTCCGCAAAGATATTTGCCATTTCCGCAACCCACATCCAATAACAATGTACCCTCTTCCAAACCTTCGAGGAACTTGGTTACATTGGGCCATCGTTTATGTCGCGTTTCGCTGAAGTGATTAGATATTTCTTCGTAAACCTGTGAAAGAACATAATTTCAGCAAAAATAATGAGAAATAAAACATTCACAAACATTGAAGAGTGATTACACACCTTATGTACATACGAATTTTCCAATCCCGACGCCGCTTCGGCGTCGATGAAAGTATCACGTTTTGCAGTATCACAGTAATTTTTGAAATCACAGTGGCATTTGCCTCGTCGCACTTTCCTAAAGGTGAAGGACACCCTGGTACCACGTTCTCTCGTCGTGGTCCCATTTTCCGTCTTGACTATATCACTGTGACGAGGACAGATGCCATGCGTCCATGCATATCTCGCTTCTCCTGTCATAATCAACAAAGATCTGGCTGGTAGGAGGACATCGATCTTTTGATCTTCCTTCTTGAAATTCATGACATAAGCAGATCCTAGTGATAAAGATAATATCGTGTCCTCGAAGACACTGTGTGTGTCGATGTGCGATGGTATACCTTGAATGCATAATCAAGGATTATTAGAATAGTTTAATTATCTAACTCACAATCAATCCATAAAAGTTTCTATCATATTTATTAGAATTATTCGTCAATTTTCAATCAATAAATGAAAAAAAATAACTGCTACTATATGATAAATAAACAGCTCAGCTGTAATCTATAATTAAAATCTATAAATAAAATGAATTTATATAATTTATATACATTAATACAAATGTATAAGAAACTAAAATTTATAGAATGTTTAATTGGTAAAACATATTTTATATTAAAAATTTTTTATTAGATACTAATGTTAAGATCTTGAGTGTTGCTACCTTGTCCAGATAGATACTTGTTGATGGTCAACTGATCGTAAGTGTATTTGTGACCATGCTTGTTGAATAGCGTCTGTAGAAACTTGTAGTCCTCGGGAATCGGCGGAATAGGTTTGTCAGGATCCACCATGTTTGTGCCATATTCAAACTCATATCCAAAATGTTTTACTTGTCTGTGTTTCAGTTGTGATGAGACTGATTCTGCAAAAGCATTTTTAAAAATGTAAAATACTTCAAATTGTCTTTCCTTAATTACATTATTCAATTATATTGCAAGTCCATTTTACCACATTCATCCCAATTGAGCGTTCCTAACAAAGTTTCTTCTTGCTCCTGTGTTATGAAATTTTCTATTAACATAAGACCAGGGGGAAACACAGAGCTAGACTCAACATAGTCTGTGATGAAAACTAAAACAAGACAATTACATTATTATGTAAGGACTTCTAAATTATAATTGACATTATATGGTTGCATTACGACATTATACCTGTTTCAGTGTAGCATACATATAATGGGCCATTTTGGCCTGGAAGCTTAATCCGTCCATGAATGTAATTGTACACGCATGTTGCATCTTCCTTCGAATTGCACGTCATGAAACAGTACGACTTGCCCGGCGGCATTGTCAGAGTGTACTTAGAGATCAGCGCGTCCAACACGGATTGCAACGTTTCCCTCTTGATGCCGGTAACTAGACCACCGTTGCATATCATCAAATGCTATAACATGGAATATCATGACTTGAAGTAATCAACAGAATCATTCGCATTCTGTATTTATAAAGCATTTACCTGTGTAGGGTGCTCGGTACATTTAATGTTCATGTCTCTGAGCAATCTGTGATAAGCACGTTTCTGTTTGCGGACGCTCTTCCTGTCGTTCCTCTCTTTGATCGTGACGCTCGTCTCGTCACTTGGAGGCATAATTTCCGATGTTTAAATACCTTAAGGAGAAAAGGGTTTCACCACAAGAGTGCCGCTTCATCAGCTGTACTAAAAGGAAAACTTGATTAATTTACAAAAATCATAAATAAATTATTAATGAATTAAATATCGTTTTGTTTTATTCATAAATTCTTCATTCGCATCTGGAGTACTTAATAAGTAAAGAAACAACCTAAGAATAAAAATTTCTTATACGTACTTTTACAATTATTCTTTTACAACCTGTTCAGATAATCTCATGCATGACATAACCTTTGAGGCATTTTTTGACACATAACCTATATACAAATTATTGCATAGAATATGAAACAAAAAGAAAATAAACGCACGTTGAAACGCCACTTGCTAGAGAAACGTTCGCAAATCACACAAATCGTAACCTCCCCCTACCTCGCAATCTAACCTAACCTAATCTGGCTGCGTCGCGAAAAGAAACAGAGTAGGTTTACGAACGTCGTGACCGTTACGGTCCCTCCCGCTCGTTCCCGGCACAAGAAGCGAATAGAAACTAACAAAAGCACGCACGGCGCCATATTTGCGAGCTTGGTTTGCGTGTTTGGTTAGCGTTTCTGGCGCGTGGTGAAGAAGTTAATTTAATTGATTACGATGTCCGACAATCAGGTAAGCAGCTCCGAATACGCGACGATCGGCGTCCCCACGATCTCGCCGCGCCGCGTTCACATCCGCGGTCGCGGCCGGCGATGATCGGCCTATACCGGGGATCAATTCCCGCACTGATCTCGCCGAAAGTTTAAATTAGCACTCTAACCTTGCCGTGTGCTGCTAGGAACAGAAACCCGAAGCCGGTCCAGGAGATGCGAATTCTGAATACATAAAGCTCAAAGTTGTTGGAAACGTAAGCGATTCACTCTAATATGCCAAAATTATTGCGCGCGCACAAGGCACATTAGGTCCGTTTTTCTTTCAGGACAGCAACGAAATTCACTTTAGGGTAAAGATGACCACTCAAATGGGAAAGCTGAAGAAGTCCTACAGTGATCGTGTGGTGAGTACCCTCGTTTATTATCTTTCCTTCGCATTTCGTCTTATCGCTATGTGCCATAGAATTTTGTAAAAGTAATGTGGTCTATTCAAATGAAGAAATAGATACTTGGGCTTGTTTGCTACGGCATAGCTTAAAATTTTAACTTTTTAATTTATATTGAATTTGAAATTACATTGATACAAGTAGACTTTTGTTTCAATTTACTGATGGATTTCTGAAAATTGAATGTCATAAGTTACAATGTCAATTTTCTATGATGAATCTTGAGGATTAATGATAACATTCAATGTTGTATTGTAAGTGAAACATGTCTTACCAAATAGGAACCATTTGTATACATTTTCTGCAATCTTTTATTTATATCAAGATAACAACATGTATATAGAATGAAGGTTAAAATTGAATTTGGAATTGCTGATAACTATATGCCAATTGCTATTAAATCCTATACATACATGTGATGTTAGAAATTAGGTTAAATTTCGGATAGAAAGATAATTGACCAATCGCATTTGAACAATTTGGTCAACTGACTAATGGGCTTGGTCAATTCTCTCTGTTCGAGATGTTGGACCGATTTTTAATGTTATGGACACAAGGATTTACATAGAGGAGGAGGTATTAGCACATCTATTTGAGGTTAATCTTTTTATAACTTTTAAATGTTAATTGTTTGGAAAATGATTCTGTAATGTAATTTGTAAAGTTTCCTGTACAAAATACATTTTTGATGTTCAATTGAATGCGATATTGTTAACTAGATAATGATCTTAATTTTCTTTAGGGTGTACCCATGACATCGCTTAGGTTTCTGTTTGATGGTAAAAGAATCAATGATGATGAAACGCCAAAGCAGGTAAATCAATTTTATGATTTTGGAATCAGCAGATGAATAAAATGAATTTTATTTTGACAAGTGAGGTTCTTAATTTCTCATTGGTTATAAGAATGTTTATTACTACATGAACATCTTTATTAAATATCAATAACGTTTAAAAAGAACTTAAAAAAATGTTAACCTTTTCTGGATAATTCGTGTCCCATCAATTTTTATTCATGGAGATATTTTGAAATCTCAAAAGAGCCCATTTCTTATCCTTTTGTAAAAATATTTATAATGTAGAGGCCGTCTGTATGGTGATGCAGCCGAGGCCGTCGATTTTTCTATGAATGATATCGAGTTGTTATTTATGTTGAGCATTAATGACTCAGGATTGTAGACAATATTGCCTTATTGTAAAAAATGAAAATTTTGTAGAAATTGTATTCTATATTTTTTCTAAATTAATATATGAACGTTTATTTTTATTTAAAAATTATCTCAAATAAAAAATCTCAAAAGAAAATTGCTTATTTAAAAAATATGGATTTGGCAGAATTAAGACATTGAATCATATTATGTGCAAGTCGGATAACGTTGATCTTCTTAAGGAATACATTATTTTTATCAAAGTATAAAACAATGTTTATTTTTTTTAATACTTTTTCATCTAAATTTATTATATGAAATATATAAAAATGCAATAATATATATTGATATATGCAAATATTATAAAAAGATACCATTTTCTAAGTTAAATAACATGTTTGTGATTAATTTTCGATAGATAAATTATACATTTGTTTCTAAAGTAAAGTACAAACATTTGTAGAAATTCAAAAATATTGTTAAATAAATTTTTAAAGATGTTTTGAATCGATTCAAATAGATGAAAAAGTACTCGGACGCGAGTTATCCAAATTTGTAAAGATTTTTCACATTGTACATTAAATATTTTCTGTATTTATGAAAAATAGATGGTTTTCTTGAATGATACATATTTAATAATATTTTTAACTAATAAAAGTGTTTGTAATAAGTTCTGTATTAATTTCAGCTTGAGATGGAAAATGACGATGTCATTGAAGTATATCAGGAACAAACAGGTGGGCGTTAACTCTAAGTTAGGAAGAGGAGGATCCATTTCGTTCAATATTTTATAAAGTGAAAGTGACTATTATAACAAAAAAAAGATGGACAAGTTTCTAAGTATGCATACATACACATACAGACACACATACACAAAACCATGCATACGAAACATCTTACACATACACATACATACAGATGATTAAATAAGATGTAATTTCCTGATTCACGTATGATATTGTAAAATGTGTTGTATTTGTTTACATTCCTGTACCGAGGCGAATCTTCCGGGGAGATTGGACAACGAATCCCCGGATCATTTTATAAAACACGCGTGCGGGCGATCACGTCTTAATATTGCATACTGTGTGTCCGTTTTCGTGTGTCGTCGTCAGAACAATTCTCAGAAATAGATTAATTGCATTATGCGTCATTACAAATGCATTTAAGATATGCAAGCTCCTTATCCATTCAGTCTTGTCCTCAAAAATTCAAAGTTTTTTTCCTCCTTACGTCTGAATACAGGAAATGATGTGTATATGGTATAACGAAATTGTTACGTTTAAGATACAATAAAAGTAATAGTTGTAAAACTTTTCCTTTTGTACAATTACAATAATGAAAAGTTTGTATCTCGCTCTTAAGCTCGGGAGCATTTAAAATTGGCATAATTTATTTTATTCTCTTCGAAAGTGGTTTGTAATATTTTTAATGTTTTTTGGCCGTAACACGTGCACTTTTGATATAATAATAAATACAAATGCTCCCTAGAGAAATTTATTCTCGCTCATTCTCAAATAGTTTTTTTCCTTCAAATGTAACGTTGCTTATCTTTGCAATAAAAATACCAAATTTGTATGTAGGAACGTATGATATAAAAACCATGTATCTCAAATTTATAAAATAAATATCAATGAAAAAAAGTTTATGTGATATTTTTCATGAAGTATTGAAGGTTGAACAAAAACGATCTTCGCTTTTATGTTAGGACGAGAATTTGAATTAAATTTCGTATTGTATCATTTGCATAAATATTGATATTTAAAAACATAATTTTCCAACAAATTATATAATTTATACGTATATATTGAACATGATTTGGAAATATTATTTAAAAATAATTGATGAAAGAAACGAGATCACATCCTGGAGATAGAATTGCTTTTATTTATACATTTATCATATTTGACAATTAATAATAATAATAATTCATTAGCTCTCAGGTCTTTTAAAATCATACATATTTTATCATAGACTTACATTATAAGCACAATCCTAAAAATAACTATATAGTTATATACAAATCATTTTATTTCGATTGACTAATAATGCAATATGTGGCGAGCTATATTATTATTACATATGTACAATATGAAGGTGCAGAAGAAATTATTTTAGAAGAAATTTTATTTCGCAAACATGTTTAAAATATATAATAAAAAATTCGGAGCTGTAGCATAAAGTTTAGATGTACATACAGAATTACCCACAATTTGCGATCCTGATTTCAACAATAGATTTTTTAGAGAGTTTTTAATTTGTAACATACCTTTTCGTAATTTCAAAATTAAATCCATAAATATTAAAACCAGTTCTTCAAAATTAATTTAATGAAATAAAATTCTATAAAAATGTAGTTTGCTTACATTTAATATTGCGAAACTAACTGAAAAGTTATTAGTTTAATTTCTAATTTAGATTTATTATGCTTCGTTCAATTTTCCGAATATTTAATTGAAAAAAGCTCGAGAGATCATTTTTAAAAATTACAATTATTACAAAATTTATTAGAGATTCCGTCGTTAAAATTAAAGGCAAGTTGTGGAATATTGTATACATACTACTATTCAATATTAAAAATATTAACTGCTCCTTTGCAACAATCTGCTGTAAATCAACATAGCATTCAACTATGACTGCGTTCTGGTATCATTGTCAAATGCTGAAAATTTATAGTATGTTACGTGTACTATACATTTTTAGCAAGGGTAGCGTGAATATCAAAACGCAGCTTATGCATGTATTTCTATAATAAAATAAAAGATTATCATCCATAGATGATACAACGTTCAAATTGAAAAGCAATATATATATACGTGTATATATATATATATATATATATATATATATATATATATATATATATATATATATATATATTCAATTTCCGATGCTATAGATTATAAATTATATAAGCAAATATTTTATGTTTATATGTAATTTAGAATTTTTTTGTATTAAATTTAACAATATTTTTATACAATTGTATCAAATTTAATTATAAATTTGAATATGTCTAATAATTTAGCAACTAATAACAAACTTATATTTTTATTTATATTTTCACTAATTTATATTAATTACAGATAAATTTAATAATTAATTTTATTAACATTTTATTAAATTTAATTAAAATTGTATCAAAGTTCAAACAGGACATAATGCCTCTATTTATAAATGAAAAATTATGTATTAGAAAGTTATATGATTACATATATATAATCTGTAGACAAAGGCATATATAGATATATATCTCAATAAACAAAGAATTATATATTTTACATGTCTATGGCATCGGATAATACAAATTTGCAATACTTTAGTTTTGTATATTTAAAAACAATCTTTTTCATTTTTAATCTTTCTAATTTTATAAGTGATTAATTTTGCAATATATTATGAAATGGGAAGCCATTAATTTGTTTACCATGTTAGGCTTGTATGACATGGCTACCAATTGATTAATAGTCTAGTTGCATCCTTTTCATTTCATATAACTTTGCTGTAGAAATGGATTAAAAATCTGCATTTATTGTAAATAAGTGCGAATCATCTGGCGAAGCAGACAAAAGAAAATCTAGCAAATCTGAAATTTTAAAATATATGGTTTTTTCGCTCGAAGCAACATATAAGGTTTTTCTCGTTTCTTTCCGATTATTATCACTTATATATCACCCTCTCCTAAAAGGTACAAACACTACATACTAGATAAGTACTTTTTTTTCGTTATTAAAAGTAATTTATATGCTTACACGCATATACTATATATATATATATATATATATATGTATGTATGTATGTATGTATGTATGTATGTATGTATGTATGTATGTATGTATGTATGTATGTATGTATGTATGTATGTATGTATGTATGTATGTATGTATGTATGTATGTATGTATGTATGTATGTATGTATGTATGTATGTATGTATGTATGTATGTATGTATGTATGTATGTATGTATGTATGTATGTATGTATGTATGCATGCATGCATGCATGCATGTATGTATGTATGTATGTATGTATATATACAGGAATCTCATTTTAATATTTCCCTATAATGATCTCCGAGATTGCTGGCTATTGCGCAAAAATATATATTTATTTTAATATAAATGCATTTTAATATACAATAAATATTAAAATACATTAATATGTATACTATCAAAATTACAGTTTTTAAGTACAGGCCAAATAAAAATGTGTAATTTTGATTTAAATTCTTTTGTCTCAATAACTATGAATTTTGAAGACAATTGCACGGAAAGATTAAAATAAAAACAGCTGCATATATATTTAAATAAAATGTACAGGTTTTTCATTTGAGAGCATACACAATTTCTACAGATCTAGTACATATTATTATGCAAGTTTTATTACGCGCAACTATATGAACAAAATTTATTCTCCCTTTGAGACGAGTGTTCGTTTTCTTAATACTTTCATTCATCATTTATGTTTACTACTTACGATTGTGTAATAAATATATAATATCCGTTAAGGACGATCTATCTCCCTTAATCTCAATCTAAAGCGCACGAACATTACATTGCGGGGGAGGGCGAGGCATTTTTGTATGAGAATAAATTGTAGGAGTCGCGGGAGTGGAGACGGAGAGAAAGGGAGGAAGAATCTTTGATTCTAAGATTAGGAGTGACGAGCGACATGCGACAACATCGTAATGGGTCACAGAGCATCGCGATGCCATACCCATGTTTTCTTCGTATGGTCGAATTTATGTCCTAGCCACTGCTGTTCCAGAAGCTGATACCTGTCTTGGCTGAGGTACAGAGGCTTGCCACGTCTGTATTAGCAATATTAAGTAATAAGATAATAGTAAATAATAAGTATTAAATATTCAAATATGTTATTTCTTCTTTAAAAAATTGATTTTTAACTCGTCACGAAAGAAACTTAAATTCCTAAACAAAATGTATTCTTGCTCTTTTAACATGTTGAAAATTAGAATGGCAAAAACGCTTAACGTTTAATCGTATTATTGTTCATATATATATTTTTTATTCTATATCTTACAATAAATCATACTCACTTTAAATCTCTATCTTCTTCCTCAAAATCATCGAGGTATAGAGAACCCCATAAACATGCTCGTCGACCGCGTATCACGATAATATAAGTCGAGGTCACTACGAGGTAGATGCCAGTACCACCTCCGCAGTCGATCGAATGCTAAATGTACAAAAATGCAAAAAATAAGAATCGAAAAAATATTTACTCTGATATTAGCGGATGATACTTCTTGTTTTCTCTGCAATGCACATGTAAACTGTGCTCACCTGAATAGCTTCGCACACATTCATCTGTTTGCAACAGTTTTGTTTAAGACAGACGATAGTACCGCACAATAAACAGATGCTGATCTCCTGCGGTACAGAATGACACTGACTGCATTGTCGCTCATGGTAATACTGAAAAGAGTATATACACTTGTTTATAAAAATAACATACAAATAGTGAGAAAATATATGAAAGTAACAAAGTAATATGTGAAGAATAATATGTAAAAAAATTTCTGATTTATAGCATGTTTGGATTAAAATACAGATATTACGTATATGTCATTTACATTATTCCATTCATGAGTGTTTTTCTTTCTTCTTTTCTCTTTATTGGATAAATCAATGAACTTGCGATGTTTTTAGACGCGCGTAACAAGCGCGATATATGTGTAATTCTAATTACTAGATCTTACCGTGAAGATTTTCTCGTATTCCCTTGGAAGACGAAGTAGCTTCGGCACATGCCACGATATGTGCTGCTCTATTATCAGGTTTCGAGCCGGTTGGTGGCCTCGCCAATTGGCGAGAAACGCGATCAACTGATCGCACCAGAAGAAAGGCACCGAAACGGCCACCTCTGAGTCTTGCCAGTTTAGTGCTACCGTTGAGTCAAAACTGTCCCAGCTCATGCCTTCGGTGACTAGCTCCAAATAATATACTAGTCTCACAAACTCGCTCTGCGATGTTCTGATCAGTGGCAGCGGTTGTTCATACAGATGATGACGCAGCAATGCGGCCACTCGCAAGAACGGCAAGCACAATGATTGGATCTGAGTGAACCGAAATAAAAATAATGTACAAATAATGAAAATATACATCTGTAACGTTTTGTAAAAAAATCACAGATATTTTAAGTGTTTTTAGTATAATAAAATCTTTTAGGAGAGTAATCGATTTGTGTTTACTCAAAGCATTTTAAAAATTATATCTCCTGTCAAGATATGTTATTATCGCTTAAATATTGTATCATATGAAATGAAACATAAAATATGACAAATTATTTCATAAAGTTAATTTTAAAAGCACATAAATAAAGATTATTCTATTTATAGACTGTACTTGTTGCTCGATGCAGTGCGATTTCACTTTGACATAAGTAGGAGAAGCTGAAGTAGACGGTTTGTCGTCGTCCGTGCCGGGATAGAGTCCACTCTCGCTGAAATATTCAATCATCTCGGCCAGTATAGTCTCCGAGGGCGTAGCGGCGCAGCTACATTTTCTCTTCACAATCGTATTTCGCTCTGCTCGTGAGAAGTTATAGCTTACTTGTAGTATTACTTGATAGTACAGCAAGTTGTAAAGGACCTTTACCACTCCGGAAAAGTATGCTGTGGAAAAAGGAGAATATTAATTTACTTTTTAACATAGAGCACAAAAAAGAAACTCTTTGAAACATGTATACCTTGGTCCAAGTGCAACGGCAACAATAATATAACTTGAATGAGCATGGCGGTTGGATCTCGCAAAAGCAGAGGGACCTGTCTCAAGTGTGGCGTCAAAGCGAGCGAGGATGCAGATTCTTCCATCGATATGCCAGATAGCTGCTGCCATACTTCGTGCACTGGCCACGTAGTCAGTACTCGAGCGTGCATCGCCAAAACATGAAGAAGCGCAACTGAAAAAAATGCAATATAATGCTAATATTTTTAAAATGTTTTAATAATACCTATTAACATCTGTAAATATCTATAAATTAAAATTATAAATGTACTATTACATATTGTATACTGTAAAATTGTAAATAAACAAAAGATAGAAGTGGGACATTGATTAATAAATTGATATCAAGAAATAATAACGTACCTATACAATCGCGTTTAGGCATCAGAGGTATTGTAGTAGGTGGTGGAACGCACAATGATCCGCCGCGTTGTACAAGTTCAATCTCAAAGTTAGTTCGAGCAATTGAAGTTACAAGAAGGAACAAGCTTTGATGACTAGGTTTACAGTTCTTTTGCTTATACTTTAGTTGCGTGCAATTTGTCATATCTTCCATGGCCTTCCCCATCGCCGCAGTCAGATTCGAAGAAATCTACAAGTTACATATTTTATTAAATGTATACTCAAATATATCCTAAAAAACATATAAAAATGTTACATGTAAACTTCAAACGCTAATACTAAATAATAAAAACAATGCATATATATTTTGAAATAATGAAAAATATAAAGAAAAATAGCTAAAAAGGATGGAGAAGTTACTATATACGTACATGATTTCGTTGCATCTCTTTGAGAAAAGTGTTCAAATCTGCGAATATAGTCTTTATAGAAGCATGACGAGATCGCACCACCGCCGAGCATTCGCCTAATTGCGGCGACAGAGGCAAAACAGAGTTGGCTAATTGCCGACACAACGGACACAGATACTCGCCCCGTTCCACCGCTAAACTCTGTTGCCGTTGCTGACTACGAAGAGATTCTAAATAGGATTTCAAACAGTCCAAGTGCAGATGATGACCGCATGTTTGTACATGGACACCACCCTCCCATCCCTGATTAACCGAAATTAACCAAGATGTCTGCAAATAATTGCAAATACAACAATATCATTAAGACGTAATTATTTTTTTCATCTTAAAAAAATACGTACTTTACAAAAAATTTACTAAACATTTGATGTTGATTTATTTCGTTATTTCAACCAAAAATAAATACATTAAGAATAAAGAACCAAAATAAAAATTAGTATTTCTGTCACATTTTTCTAAACAATTCGGGATGTAATGATATATACATCCATAACAGAGTTTCGTTTATTTTTGGTGTGTATGATGAGTAAATTTTTGTTAAAGTCCCCACACATCTGTAAGATACTGTCTGTTGATCTGTAAGATACCGCTATTACTTCTTCATATGCCTTTGTTGCCAATGTAGATTTTCTACAAGATAGTGAAAAAATAAAGAAGCTTAGGTGAGTTTGAACTTGGGATTCCTCATTCCGACAACTAGTACTCTCACTGCTAGATCAAAGCTCCACTGGCATCTTGGTGTTTGATTCTTGTATATCAACAGTCTGACTTAGGTCCTTATGATTCAGAGTTTATGTTTGCGTATCTTACACATCTTTTTCTTCAGAGCCAAGAATTTATGTTAGTTTATGTTGATTTATGTTTGATCTTTGTGTTTGTCGAAAGTTTATCCAGGTTGTGAAAATTTAGTATATAGCCAAAAGTAGTGTTAGAAATTAAAAGTGATTCAGTAGGTGTCCGGTCCGAGATGTGTGCAATAGAGTCAGCGATCAAATTGCGCTTCTAGAGTTCACCGTATGACGTACAATGTATTAATTACAATGACGAATGTTAATGCAATAAAAGAAATTTTTTGTAAGAAAAAATCGAAGAAAATACGTAGAAATACTAAAATACTAATATGCTCGTATATTGTTCGCTTACTGTATCAAATAAACGGTTCATCTCGTCCATTCTGCGCTCATAATGAGCACCTCGGGTATCTCCCTTCGGTATAGGTGGATCCTCGTCGGATGTGGGAAGAACTAGCCTATCCGGTTGTTGTCGCTCGTGTCCAACAATACTAGTTGCCTACATAGAAAAAACGCGTTTGCATAAAATCAAATAATACACAACACATGTGAAATGTTTCTCATGTGTAATAAAAGTTAAAAAAGTATTACTTGAACTAATACAACGAGTCCCATCGGTTTGTCCTCACTGCTGGGAGTAGTTTGATTACATATCGCACAATGATACTCCTTTTTACTAGCAAGTTTAGTCGTGTTCTCCTCCTGATCCCAGTCCATTCCAGATGCACTTGCTTCCTCTATAAAAACAAGAAAAAATAATTTTACGTTAGTCTAATCGACTAAGTACCAGGTTTCTAACTCGTAGAATAAATAATTGTAAATTAAAATGTGTAAACTTTTACAAATATTTGTAATAATTTATATACCAAAAATAATAAAAATATAATTTACCGGTCTTCATCGCTTTTTCCATAAATTGCTTCTGCTTATTAGCAAATTCTGCCATCAGCTTCTGCTGTCTCTCCTTTGCCCTTCTTCGTCGTTCCTCCCGTTCACGATTCTCTCTTTCGCGTTGCTCATCTTCCTCGCGTTCCTGCATACGAGGCCACAATTTGTTCCTAGTCTCAATGATCGTCTGTTTACACATGGGATCTAAATCGGCTATTTTTCTAAGTAGTTGCGATATGAAGAACGGTCCATCGCCAATTCGTGATTCACTAGGCAACAATGATGTAAAAGAACTACAACTGCTGCTGCTGCTGCTGCTGCTGCTGCTGCTGCTGCTGCTGCTACTACTGGCTTCATTGTCAAACATTGTACTTTGTTCGGGATTGTAACTATCTGGTACGCCCGATAATTGAGAATGTAGCTTTAACAGCAAGGATATTATACTCTCTCCTACTTTTACAGATTGCGGTTGCATTGGTGGTCCACCCTGAAAGATATGAGAATTTTATGAGCTAAATCAAGCTGCAAATATATACATATAATATATTCGCAAAAGATATATTCAATATTTTTTCTACATGGAAAATGTGTATAAAATATTATTATAAAGAAGTAGTATTTATTACTTGTAGCTCCCTCCTTTTAAAATGTTTGTGAGGATTCGACGTGGATGGAACAATTTCTGTAGTCCTGTAATTAGCCGGGTGTACTGGCTGTACCGAGCGTATTGTGATCATTTGGTTTCCGGTTACAACTGCTGCACGTTGAGGGACGGGTGGTAATGCTGGTTGATCACCGATATCTAATTATTATAAAAAACATCAGAAATATAAAAAAAATATATATATAGGATATGCAAGTGTATGACTTTTAAAGAGCTTTGTTATATAAATAATAGAGCTTAGTGATAAAAAAAATTACGAATTGGATAGAAAAACGTACTATTTGGTGAAGGAGGAGATTCAATTGTTAGACGGATTCTTCTCCTGGATTCTTCCACAGATGGAGGCAAAGCTCTTTGGAGAGGTATCGTTAAATCATCCTCGCTGTTACTACGAGCTATGGCGACGATTCCGTCTTCAGGTACAATTGACACATCGTATTCCACTATAATATTACATAATATAACAATATTATATTTTACATAAACTATTTACAAGAAAAATAAGAAATATTAAACAATGCTTAAAAAAATATATAATCAACACTACAATATAAATATAGTCAATATAAATATTTAACTAACCACTCGTTGATGGTAATGCTGGCAGAGATGCAGCACTCTCGACTGGCGGTAGTAAAGCCGGCAGGGATGCACTTGCACTCGACGCACCATTGTCATCTCTAGCGGATTCTACAGAAAATCCTAACAGTTCCAAAGAGACTTCCTCCGCGCCATCATCCACGCCGTCATTCAACATCAAGGATGTCGCTACTTCACTCATCTCTCCTTGAAGAATCTCCCACTCGAATTCACCTAATCATTATTAAATAAATTAATAAGAGTGTTAAATCATACTAAATATATTAGCACGTTACTAAATCATTTTTATACATATTTGCATGTTATTATTAGTATTTCTCAATCAAGTAAATCAATTATATTGTATTAGCAATAAAATGAAATCTGTTGGTTTTTTTTTATAATATTACCGGCATCGCAGATCCTTCTCGAATATCGCTGATCTGACGGCATTGTCTAATGAGCGTTTTCCCGACAGTTCAAAACGGGAACTCGAAACGAGCAGTTCAAGATCTCGAGATCAGAACTTGAGATGAGCACGCGTAATTCCTAGTACTAATTCTAGCGTATAGTCAAAATCCTTGTACGATATTACTTTAATTGAGTCACGCAATTTGTCCCGAAACTCAGGTTTCGAATAAAGCTCGCCAAAAAACCCGCACACTGCCACAATATAAAAAAATCAAACAATAAAAATTTGACAGATCCGTATACTCACTGTCTGAGCTGCTAGGCTCTGACTCTTGGACTAGAATCACTCGAGGTATCACTGTCCTCAGATTTTCAGACAAGCTATCACTTTCGTACCATCCTGCCAAATCCATATCCTTTATGACACGAGAAGTGCCACCGGTATATTGACATAAAGGACTCATCTGAAAATAATGTATTACTGTGTAAAGTAACAGAATAAATAAAACAGATTTACTACAATATAAAAGATATACTGTAAGACAACTAAAATAAAACAAACAAAATAAAACATACAACTAATTACATATTCTTTCTCTAATTTACTATGTAAAGTAACTTACAAATAAGAAAAAGAATAAACTATTTAAAAAATAATCTTAAAAATCAATTTTTAATGTAATCAAAAGAATTACTTACAGATTTGTCCGGCGGTTCCGCAGTAATAACTGCCATTTCTAGAAGATAAATAGCCAATGCCATAACATGTTCAGATATGTTATGCCCATTCACAGCCTTATAGAGTATTATCAGAATCATAGCGTGAAAAACTCTGGAACGTAAGACTAGACGAGGATCGTCATAGTCCGACGAAACCGGAGCGGGTTGCCTAAATGGCGGCCAGGGAGTCGCACTGTTTTTCAGCTTGCCCGACTGCTTCACGCTGCAATAGAAAAATATAATATTTGTAAAAACTGTAGAATATTTAAAAATTAATATATTAATATATTCGACTGATAAATCTGATACGTACTATTCTGTGAAACGATCCATAGATACTTGAAAGTCTCTTCTATGGACTGCTCTCAACAAAACGTGTAAAGGATCGAACAGCTCGTCCCATACGCAAGCCTTTGGCCCATACATACCTTGCTGCATGTTACCACTTGCTTCGAGATTCGGGGCTCTATATTGCGCTACCTATAAACACATTACATCGTTAAGTAAAAGAAAATCAACACCTGGAAATTTATATATATATATATATATATATATATATATATATATATATATATATATACAGGGTGTCCCAAAATTTGCGCATTCGGAGTACAAGATGTGATACTTTCTGATAAAAGAAACCATTTTTTCCTTTAGCAAAATTGCGTGCGACAAGTAGTTTTTGCAAGGGAGTACGTTAAAGTTAACGAATAAGCGTTCTTCGCTCTGCGGCGCTCAAGGCCGACGCGCACGTTTCTCACTCACTTGTACCTAGTCATTGGCTAGTGGTTGTAAGTAATGTCTTAAGATGCTGATACAATTCTGTTATAATTAGTTACGACATTTTAAGACTGTAGAATCAATGAATATCGGCCGTTAACCTCTTCTGTATTGCTTAAAATATGAAAAGTTAATAAATTAAATATTGATTTCATTCCTTACGTAAGAAATGAATAAAAAGTTATCTGATTCCGTAGGTTTATTTGAAAATAAAGATTTAAAAAAAACAAAGAATTTGTTTAAAATTATTAATTTTTTAATGTTATAATTATTACATAATTATGTAAAATTAGTAATAGTAATAGAATCGTATCAGCATTTTAAGACATTACTTACAATCATTAGCCAACGACTAGGTACAAGTGAATAAGAAGCGCGCGTGCCGGCCCTGAGCGCCGCAGAGCCAAGAACACTTATTCGTTAAATTTAACGTGCTTTCCTGCAAAAACTACTTATCGCACGCAATTTTGCTAAAGGAAAAAGTTGTTTCTTTTATCATAAAGTATCACGTCTTCTACTCCGATTGCGCGAATTTTGGGACACCTTGTATATATATATATATATATATATATATACAAAATATTATACGTAATAATAATAATAATCAAGAAATAATGTAAAATTTATATACAACAATTAGAATTAAAAGTTCTTTCAGTTATTAACGTACTTCAGCTAAAACAGATTCAAAATCTCTATTTTGAGTAGTTCCACAGCGTTCCGGCATCAGTTCCATCAATTGACTGTGCGTCTTATCACCCATACACAATAAAGTCACCATTTCAAGACGAGACATTTCAGGATCCGACAAACCTGATGCAAAAAAAATATATATAGACATCTTAATATGTATTGTATTCTTGCTTTAATAATTCTTTTAATAATTCTTCTATTATTTCTAGAATTACAAAATTTATTATTAAGAAAAAGAGATAAAAGACTTCTAAGAAAATTGCATTAGAACCAACGAAAACTTACCGAGATTTGTTCTGACGTTAACTAATGTAGCCAAAAATGTTAGGCAACTTTCCAACATCGGGGTATCATGCTCGCCCTCGAGATATTCATTTTGTGGGGCATGATACAGACATAGACTCATCCATTCCCTCACGTGAAACCTGTATAAAAATTTTTTTAATAAGTTAGATCATTGGCATTATTTTGATTTAATGTAAAAAAAAGCAAAGTAAAAGATATTACTTTTCGATGACGGTTTTCAGAAAGACATCTGGCAGTATTTTCGTAGCGCAGATTTGCAACAGATACAGATCAGCGTCAACCATGGAGTTGCAGAAGTTACATTGAATATAGGTCATTGCCTGGCCCTTTATTTGCAATCCATTGCGAACCCATAATCCATTTAAAATTTCATAGAAGGCCACCTAAAAGCAAAAGTAAACAAAAGAAAGTATTATTTTATTGTATTATACAATCATTGATATAATATTATTCTGCACTATTCTATGCATTTTAAAAATTCATGTAATTATAATATATTATTTCAACTATAAAAACTTGATATAACGAATGTTTTACATTTAATAACACATAAGTTCTGTCTTCATTATTTATTGAATACGAAAAAAGATAAAATAACTTTGTGTTGACTTGTGTTATTAAATAAAAAACACTCAGTAGTGACTATAACATTACGATTGTTACAAACATCCTCATAAAGCTGTTGAACAAAACAATGAGTTAGCCTTCATCTATGATAAGTCAATGTCATCAATGACATATACATTAATTGCGTTTGTAAAGCACATTTTTTGATGGAAGAAGATATAAGTTTAATCTCTACGTATCTCGAGCAACGTACAGCGTTTGAGGCAGTTGCACACAAACTTATATAAGTGAGTGTCTCATTCTTATGTAAACATGTGAAATAAATTTTAAAGCCTGTTTCATAATAGATTGATTTATTTCTGTCTAATAAAATAGCTTGTAAGATGCACCAATAGTTCTCTCCTTTTGAGTTTTCTTTATTAATAAATATCGTAAATAATACATTATAATATAATAATAAATAATTTTTAAAGTGTATATATTTATATTATATATTTTAAACATTTATATTATATATACAGTGTAATATACTAGTAATAATAATATACTAGTATTAATAAAATATAAATAAATAAATAATATACATAAAAGATAACAAAACTCTTCGATGTTATCATTACATATAGTGGAACATGTGATTCACTGTTCTAACATTACTCTCTTGTACTTTAATCCATGTAACAGTCTCTTATATTTTTTCGTGACTGAACTTTTTATATACTCCATCCTGCCTTCTTTTTTCTTTGAGACATTTAATTACATATTTCAATTTAAATGTAAATAATATAGCTACAACGAGCAGACCTATAACTAAGAACCATGTGTCTTTTATTGTAAAAGAGAATTGTAAATTAGAAAGTTATTTATTTTAAATAGCTATCCTTTAAATTATCTTTTAAAAACTCAAATTTGTTTTCTTTATTTTGACAGTAGTACGGTAAAATCTTTCTAATAAGCGTTCCAATGTTTAATTACATACTAATGAGAATTTTTACGAAAAAAATCAACAAATTTAGTTTCATACAATATAATTTGTTTTGTCTTTTGTTAATTATATTTTGTAACTTTTTAAATTAAAATTGTTCAAAGTAGATCTGTTTTATTTTATTATTTTCATTTCAGATTTAAACTAAGAGTTTATTACAGTTTCAAACTATTAGAAAATTCTCAGTTACAAAATCTCAGTTTGATATATACTGTGCAAGAAAATTTTGTAATAGACTCTTGAGTTATAACTGATTTGGAAATAAAGAAACAAAGCTCTAAAATTGTCAAGCTTATTATAAAATATTATTAAAATATTGTCCGTGTAACACAAACGATACGAAACGATATAGGTAACCGAATTTATTAAAAAGATTCATTCCTCCGAAGCTGAACTTTTCCTACTTCTCATTCCTTCTACCTTTGCTCCCTGATTGCAAATGCAGCAACAAAAGATACACGCGTATATCATGTATTCATATTTCTTGAGATGACGCAAAATGAACAGACTCCATTCATATCTCTCACAGTAGCCGCGGGTACAATACCCCCTTCCCAACCACTTCAACCGTTCTTGGAACCATAACGGTGGCCCCATCCGAGTCGAGTGAACGGCAGCAGCAGTCATTAGTCCCGGCGTGTTGGCTGGTGTTGGCGTCGCCAGCTTGGCGAGTGCGTATACGCCATTCACCCGACATCTTGATCTTCGCCATAGCGTCGTGTTTTTTTCCCAAGTTTGACCATGAGGTATCATCAAGGGATAATTCTGTTCGTTCTCTTAGCAAAGGCCTACTGTATCTTCGGCATCAACGCGTTTGACGCAGTCGAGCTGCTCAGGCTGGGTCGCCATGCCGTAGTGGAGGCATTGGAGTCCTGGGAGGTGATCAGTGATCGCCTCCCTGAGGACAAGCTAAAGCTCGGCGACGATCTCGTATTCATGAAGATGTTGGAGCGTGAACTGCTCAAGCGGATGGACCTGGTCTCCAAAAAGATCGACGATTATCAGGAACAAATGGAAAACAAAGCTGACATGATTCTAAATGAGATGCTGCTGCGACTTCCCATGCAAAACAGTCTCGACCAGAACCTGAAGCAACTGGATCATTACATCGGACAGGTACACGGGCTGTACAAGGTCTTCGAGATGTATGCGACCAATTGGGACAAGTACGAGAAATTCACGATGTTGCAATTCGCAAATACCTGCGTGTCGCCAAGATTGGGAGAGCTACCCGACGTTCTCAAGTCGATACACAGGCTCATGGTGCCGTCTGAGCAACAGGTGTATAACAGGAGCATCCTCGTGCTTCTGGCTAATCAAATGCAGGTAGGTAGTGCTTAGGCGTGTAAAAACGGTTTCTGAGGACGTGATCAGAGAGACAGATGAATTTCCTGATACATCGGACAGCTTGAACGAAAATATAAGCAGTTCTTCCACCTTCCTTCTTAACGTGGCGTCAATTCGCCCATTGACTTGAACGAATATTAATGTTGACGTTTAGAACTTTAAACAATGCGTGGCTTTAAAACGAAATTTTCTTCTTTAAGGAATTGACTTCCTTTGATTTTGCGGAAATATTTTTCCAAAGTAACGCTGCAAATTTTATGTTTAATATTAGCACTAACGACCTAAATAAACGTCTACCTGGTTGCAACGTCTTTTCTAAGAAAGAATGTGATTCGTCCACTTTGTTTCATTCCTCATAGGACGACTGAACGTTCGTAGCCCTCCAATATTTCATCTTTATGAATTTATTATATCTTAATGCTGATAATTGAAATTTTTTTAGTACGTAACTGATAAAATAAAAAATCAGAAATAAAGTATATACTAAATGGAATAATTTCTAAAAGAAAATTAATTCCACAAGGTTTTATACACATGAGTGAGAACGATTGTTTATCGCGTTGCATCCAAACCTGAACACCTTGAGATAAAAGGAAATTAAATATTCCCTCATATAAGAAGAATATTGTAACGTACAAAAAAATGTTTCTCGTCCATTAAAGAGATACGTATGATTCATTCTAAACAGGTAGGAAAAATGTCTTTCACTTTCGTAATATCTGTGGCATTTACTACTACTGCCTTATTTTGTTATTACAATTATTGTTTATTGTCGAGTTTGTTATAAAAATGTCTTAATTTCTCGACGCATTCGCTAATTTATTGTTTCCTTAATTCATTATTTAATTTTATTTATTACTTGATTTAGATTTTGATTTATTCCATTCAATTATTCACATTTATCCATCACATTTTATCTATTGCACAACATGCTTTTATCTCCACAGCCCAATTTATTATTACTTATGCAGCGATATAGAGGGTGACACGCGTGACACGACAAATATGTATGGCGAGGCATGCGTGTGAATGACGCGCTCGTGGAGAGCGCCCAAAGAATAGCAGGACCACACGATAGACAGGAAGGACTATCATCTGCACATTGTCTGCGTGATCTTGCGCCGGTTTAGAGAAGTCACGTCATACAGCTGTAATATAGAAATTAGTCACGAGCCAACTGCCGTCCTCCCCGTCATCGTCGACAGTAAGCGGAATTTAGATTTCAGGCAACAAAGCGCAGAAAGTGAGAACGCATTTGATACGTTAAACCGACGAGCCGCGGGGATCCCGTGTTACGGGGGAGCCGTAGTCTGATAACATCGTAACAAGAACCCAACTAGTGGCCATTAAGTTGCGAGCGATGGGCACTAGGTACCGAGAAACGGTATCACACTTTGGATCAAGTGACCGCCGCATCGGCTACGATTTTACTCCACGTTATTATCATAGCACAAAAAAGAAAAAGGAAATCGTGTCGACGGAAATTTGTCATTACTCGATACCCCGGATATACGCCTTGGTAAATGACACAAATCAGTGAAATTGGCGCGAGTCAATTGATTACGGCCGTCGCGCATTAATTGATGCGCCAGGAATGTATGGATTGCAGCTTAGCATTCGCTTCCAAATCGTTTGCGAATATGACAAGAGGAATATGCGAAGAGGAAAGATTACAGATACGAACTTTCAACTATGATCTTGAAGTTTTAATAGAGTATTTCGTGGCTCTTTGTAATCTTCACTTTTTGAAAATAGTAGACTTGATACAGGTTCCCCCAATCTAGAATTAGAGTATGCTGAAACGCATGTTGGGTAACCAGTCATTAGAAGCAGTTTTAGTTTTTGCGAACTAAGCTTCAGCTGAGCGAACAAGAAAGCGGAGTCGTCTTCGTCCGTGGATTTTAGCAGAATGTCAACACGAGTCGATGCAATGTCAATACAAATTTTTTGCCAAGATACGAATGAAGAAGTTACGACAAGCGATAATCAAATGACACTTATTCTATGCAATTAACATTCGCTCTCCGCGCGATGCATAAAATATACCTCTTTTCATGTCTGACACTTAAATATTTTAGTATTTTTAAATCCTCCATGCAGCCACAGCGCGAGAGTAATTTCCATGCGAGCGAGCCTTGCATCTGCTATATCTCTCAGAGTGCGAATGTACCGGGTGGAACGACGAGAGGAGGGCGCGGAACATGGGAGATACACAACACTGCAAAGTCTGAATAACGTGGGGGCTCGCGCGGAGGCCAGAGGTGGGCAAGAAGGAGACACTGGCGCATAATGTGAAACCCAGTCGAGCGCGGTCGGCCACACGGTAGAGCTGCTCTTACTCCGTTGGTCCCGAAACAGCAATAGCGGGGCTTGTTACCCGCATTCCGCGAGCTGCGTGCAACTGTGCCACACGGCGGAAAGGTGCTTCGTCGGCGGATTTTACCGAGCGAAATTTTTTTTCGTTTCTCCTTCGATGGACTTTCGCAACCGTCGCGATCGAAGTCGCTAAATGCTAAGAGCTAAACGCGAATGGAAATTGTGCGAAAGGCGCGTTCTAAAGGCGAATGTTTAAACGCGTATGTTACCAAAGGATCGTTTGAACTCTAAAAGCTTTGGTAATTTTTCAACTTCGAAAAGGTGCACCTGAGAAAAACGTGTGAAAGATATTTAAAATATCACAGGGTTTTTGATGATGCCTCTGGACTTTTGATAGCCATAGCTTTTAAAGCTGTTTTGTTATTTTAATAATTAGACAAATGTTAAAAGCACTTCAATTTTTATTTTTTTTTATTTTTTTAAGACAGCATCTTTCAGAATTTTTACCATTCCTTGGTTCACTTGTAACTCCGTTTAAACGTTGTGCTTTTGTTTCAATGAACGAAATATGATATAACTTTGTTTTCCTCAACTTTGCGGCTGATTTTAATCTCCAGTTCTCGACGTTAATTCGCGCATTAATTCGCAACAATTTCAATTCCTAGAACCGATTAGATAAATTCTCTGACTAAATTAATACGGAATGTAGATTAATTTTTTTATTCGCGTTTATCATCCGATATTACAAGCCTCGCGGTTTCTTGAGACTTAGAAGTGAGTGGAAACTGCGCGAAGGACGGCCGAAGAAAGAGAGACGAAAACCACAAGAGGGAAAAAGAGAGCTTTGCTTACGTTCGCGAATTATTCCACGACGTCGCGTTAATAACAGGAGTGGTTAAATAACTATACCGTTCGTCGGAGAAAAACAGTATCACCCAGTAGCTCCTCGCCGCTCTAGATCATAAATTAACGCATCAATAAGAACCGCCGCCGCCTCCTCCCCTCTCTCGTGTCATGACCCCTTCTACGATCATGACTGTGTACATCTTCTCGTTCAGTTTATGACGAGCTCACTAACGTGAAAAGGTTGTCCAATTTTATCTCGCGCTCACCGTCACCGAGGAGACAGAATTGCAATTGTGTACTAACATACGCACGATACTACGATAAATGATAAAAATAAGTATCGGGCAATATTTATCTTTATTAATAACGAAGTAATAAATCCATGCATTAATGTTAGCAGTAAGGAAAAAAAAATTTACATTATCTAACGACGTACGTTACAATTCTCGATTTTCGTCTTACGTTGCCTTTAGATAAAGACCAAGTCAAAAGCAAACAAAGAAGGAAATTGCTATCCTGTTGAGCGGGCTGCAAATAAAAGCGAGTGACTCATCGGAGGAGGTTCGACCACGAGAATGAAATACTTCGCATGCTTGCTGACACTAGGAGTGTTGGCTCTAGCAGCCTTCGCCGCCATCAAGAATGACGCGTCGTCGATCGACTTGGCCAGACAGACCTTGCTACAGTTGGAAAAGGATCTTAGGAAGGATCTGTCCAACCAACAGAAGTGGATGAACGTCGAAGAGCGAGAGAAATACCTGCATCTGGTCAAGGCGTACAAGAGATTTGTCAATCAGATGGACGAGCAATTCCCCCAGGATTGGAAGAACTACCTGAGCGGCTTAGATTCCCTGTGGATTTGGGCTCGGGCCAAGGAGGAAATCAAAGGCATCAATGGCCTGTACGGGATATTCCGGCAGATACTGCGCGAGATCGTCGAGCTGAACGCTCCGATCAACATGAAACAGCTGACAAATTTGGCCGAGATGATCCTGAGGGATCCGAACGCCGCGATCCCGAGAGCGCTCGATCGTATCGCGTCTATGATCATCAATGAAAGATTGTTCATCGAGGCTTATCAGGTATCTAACAGACCAGGCTGCGACTCCCTGCAAAGATTGTGTCTCCACAGAAAACATTTCTTAGAAAAAAAAAAATACTTTTCGAGATACGACCATCTCGTATTAGCCCGTGAAAAATACTTGTTTACAGCAAGTAGATACTGATAGCTAATAATTTTATTCGAGACTTTTAAAGTCATTTTTTAATAGGACTCACATTGAACGCATTGAACGTCTTAAGAAGATTCCCTTGTCGCTTTCATTAATCCTTAAATACAGCATTGGAAATTCTCCTGAAATTACTAATCGCTTGCTGTGTGAAGACGAAATGAGAAAGAAGATTCGGATTACGTGGAAAAAAAGTTTGAAGTCTCCCCTATATCCAATCGTTGTGGTTAACCGAGTTTATCACTCAATTAGAATAAAATGGAAGCAAAAACTTTTTTCAGGAGGGTCTGCCAGACCTCATGCTGTGTTTAAGAGTTAAATATGCACAGAGTGATGCGTTCAATGTGATCGCACAAACATTCCAATCCATACATAAATATTTTCGAAACATTCGCAAAGTATTCTCGTGTGTGCAGGAAGCGTCGAACCAAATATGCAATGAGATGCAATCGCCGCAGCAACTGCTGTACAATTTGTATAATACCGTGGCGCTGACGGAGATCAAGGGTTACACTATGATTCAATTCTCATATATGCTATTACGTCTGTACAACGAAGGTACGTGGTACCGACACGATCACGATTAAGTTTAAATATACGTCCCACATACAGTATTTTTGACGTCATACGATCTGCACGGAACAATTAAGACCAATCTTTTTCTTTCGCAAGCTTGTGAATGAAGGACAATTGAATTTTAAATGAAAGAATTTGTAAATATTGCAATTTGCTCACAATGTTAAAGATTGCGTCTTACAAATTAATATTTATGCTTGAATTTATATTTGAAAGGTACTTATTTAAATATTCAAATGTTCAACCACACCATTTTAAAACAAAATAAAAAATAAATATTATATTATGTTTTATTACGTTATCATCGTATGTTATGTTATGTCATACGTATATATGTTACAATGTATATAATACAAACTAGAAGATATCCAAAATCAAGATTTAAAAATTAAATAAAAATAATAATATCGCTTTCGTAGAAAAAAAATTGGTTTTCAATAAGCTCCGGATCGTCGTGAATCAAGAAAGACAATTAGTTTCAATTGAATAAGATTGCTGTTCGAATATATATCTAATACAGATAAATCGTTTGATAGGCCACAACTTCAGCGAGGAAATACAGACACTGAAAAATCAATATGCAATAAGAACGTCCGATACGTTGAGAGCTGTAAAAACCGCAATGGCATTCGCCCCGAGAAATATGTGGAGATGCGATCCTGGTGTGCATAAGGAAGGTAAAGCCTTTTGAATAAGGATAATTAAGAGAGTTATACGGATATTCATCGTAAAGACATTGTAATTTCTATTATAACTAAACGTGGATAATTTATATATCCGACTTCTGCTCAGATGAAACCTATACAGAGTTGAAGCAATTGTTCCAAGGATTTATTGTAAACGAAGTGGATTTAAACAGTGAGAGCACATGCAAGGAAAATTGCGCTTATTATAGCTACACTAAGATGTACGGTTGCTACCAAAATCAGTTTTGCGCGAAGCAACGTCAATGTAAGGGAAAGGTATTGAATTGCGAGTACATTGATTCCGACATGTGGATTTGTCCCTCGGTAAGTCTTAATAATTTTTCGGACACGTTGTGTAGGAAGAATTTATGAAAACTGAAATGACAAAAAGAACGATTTGGAAAAAAACTTAGTTATTAATTGTAGAACTATAGAAAAGTCATTAAAATCTAAATTGTATATTTAACTTGGAAAAAATAATTATAAATTAAATGTAGAATAAAAAATTTCAAAGTAAAATTAGAAAATTGAAATTACTACAAAATTAGAATTTCAAAATAGTTTATTCGAAAATAGAAAGAGTAACGTGAAAAAAGACTAAGTGTTTAAAAAAAACCTGTCTGTAATTAAGAAAAAAATAATGCAGTATAATAATTTTCCAATCACTGATTCAAATTGTTTAATATTTAGGAAAGAAACAGAACTAGGCGATACGAATATATCGAGTATGAAAATGGTTATCATTATGGAACTGTAAATGTATGTCCTAAACCAACAATTAAAGTCGATAGCTGGTGGCGGTGGCTCTTCTGGCATTGCAGCTACTGTTTTTGCTATTGCGACGATCAAAACTCCAGCTCCGATCGTTATTTCAGTCTACGATCGGTAAAGTCCGACATCTCGAACAATAAGTAAGAATAGCCAATAGCTTGTAGTAATAGAGATCAACAGATTGAAATAAAATTTAATGGAACGTAACAGGAAATAATTCGTGAATGTAAAAGATGGTTGAATAACACCAATTCAATTTGTAGAGTTATAACAGGGATAAGATTGAAGAAAGTAAATCGAGTAATTTATATACAAATCCAAGAGGGTCAGCTACTTCCACGTGGGGAAATTAATTCATCCACTATTGACTGGCAACCGATCGATGCCTTTTCAATTATGGATTCTAACGTTAGAAGCGGTGTCGACTATCATACAATGATATGGGAAAAGCGCGCCTTGGATCTTGATGAACTAACATCGTCGCAGGATCATTTACTGACAGGTAATTCAAAATCGATCCTGATTAACACGTAAAATTTTATCATCAGCTACGCGCATTTCTTCGGTAAAATATAAAGCGTTTTCTAAAACAATATTATAAACGTGACTAAACTATGTTAAATCTGTTTTAGGCATTCGGTTCCGAATGGTTGGTAGTCGCCTCAACTTGGAAATAATGATAACTCCATTCAACTTTACATCCGGATTGTTAATACACCCTGAGGAAAAGAGTTTCTGGCATAGCAATGACGTGACCGACAGGTGAGATTTACTCTCTTTCCAGTATAGCAGAGAGAGAGAGAGAGAAAGAGAGACTTGATTTTTCTGATAACACTACTTACTGAACTTTATATTTCTGTTTTCAGAACCGAGCTGGAATACGCCGAACCCGACATACCGATTCGCAATCGTGTGCCGAACGTACCGGACACTGGGGAGAATCAATATTTGAACTTTGCACCGAGTGATCGACGAAAAGACGCTGCACAAAGCACGATTCCCTTCCTCGACGTTCAACCGGTCGTACCGAATCCGCCGGTGCCACTCGCGGGCGCCGGTATCTATCACAAGGGTCGAAAGGGTTCGGGCGGATTTGTCGCCCTGAAAGTGATTACCTACGACTTTGCACCGCACCTGCAAGTCGACCTGCCACCGGCACCGCCGGTTCTCGATAGTCCAAATGAGATAAAAGCCTCGTAGAGTCCTTTATATAGTCAAATATTTTATCGAAATAACTATTAAAGAACCTGTGATTTGCTGACGACCTCAATAACGTATTGAGGTAAAAGCGAAGATATGTATCGAGATATTGCATAGGAAATGTTGACTTTCAGAAGTTTGTGCTTTAGGAGAAAAACGAAATTTCTTAATAAAGCACGAGACAAAAATAATAGACATTGAAATATTTAGAAAATGAAACATGAAAGTATGTTTTTTATCTTTAATCCTCTCCATTTTTAAATTCCACTTACTTGCATTCAATCATGAAGTACGATTACGAAAGCGACTTTTATTTCTAAAAAACGTGAAAAACGTAATCTTTTTCAATTACGTATATTTTGGTGTCTTGGAAATTATTTGATTGAAATACAAAATCGTTTATGTGAAATGTAAAAACGACATTTCTTATGCAATTGACAGTAATCGTATTTAAGTCCTATACTCTTTGTAATTACGTATAAATTTTTTTTATTAAATTTATTATACTCATTATTACGAAATTCATCGTTTGCTAATGTATCGTTATCCAAATAATTAATCAGTAACTTATATCGTCAATCTTAAATTCGTTAAAAGATTTTACTTAATGATACTGAACAATCATTCTAGAAATATTTAAAATGCAAATTGTAAACAAAATTAAAGCAACTTTTAAATCTTTGTAGGTTAATTAATATAAATTGAAATAATTAAAATAGTTACACATAAATATACATTTTAATTTTTTGTTTTAAATAGATCTCTCATAAGATTTTATAAATATATACGAATTAAGGATTCGGGTGTCATATACGTGAAACATACAAATTAAATTTCAAGATAGAAATTTTAATTTTAATTTTTTTTTATTTAATCGATTGAATCAAATATATTTTCTTTATCTCTCAGTAATATTAGTAAAATCTTTTTTTAAGATTTATGATATATTTAACGAATCTCATTAAATTTAGAAATACGTAGATAAATATTTGTGATAGCAATTTGCTGTCGATTTCTTTGCAGTACGATTTAGTTACCGTTAAAAAGTATATCTGTAAGATTTAAGAGATTCTAAAAGATTAATATAGATAAAACAAGACAATATTTTAGGTTTAAGATTACGATTAAAAAAAAATGTATTTCTTTTACACGTCGTACTTTATATAAAATAATATAAACTATATCTTCCGTTATTATTCGATACCCGACTATACCATATCAAATGACACGAATCAGTTAACTGATTCTCCAAAACTCTAATTCCTATTCGTAGTGTCCAATATTCCTCTATTACTACCGATATTACATTTCTTGTACGACAAATTTTGGAAGCGTATTGATTGATTGCAAAATAGAGAAGTCTCGAGTCTCTAGAAATCTTCCAGAGATTATATCCTGCAGCCAAGCACTTGAAAAATGGATGTTGAAATTTGTACGGAAGATTACAGAAAATAAAGAAAGAAAAATGATCATAATTTGGCCACAGTTCCTAAACAATGGCGTAGAACTGGGTTCCTACCTGGGTATTGCTGAATTTAATAGCAGGTTGTTTTGGAGCACTCTAATTTGTAACTTTTTTTAAATGTCATGCAAGAAAATTTTCAATCTTATTGAATGGCTACAGAATACAAAAGTATTCGAATCTGCAGAAATTCCTCATCTTGTTGTCAATCGAGACAGCCAACACATGAAGTAGAGGCCCAAGATTTCTAGAAATTTTTCGAAAACTTCTCTATTTTACAACCAATCAATATACTATAGACGACAAGTGTAATAGTACCTTAATTCGGGGGTTAGCGAAAGTCAAGTACAGAGTCTTTTAGTGAAAATCAGGTAAAGAATTTGTAAAGAAAGTCCAATGTAATTTAAGTTACATATGATTTTCATCTGTGATATTGTTAAAAAAAAGTCCCAGCGGGAAGAAAGAGACACTGGCGTATAAAGTGAAACCGAATGAAATTAGTCACAGGGTAGTGTTGTTACATCCTGTGAATAATTCGCTGAATAATCCTCGAAACCGGATTTGTTACGCGCATTCCAAGGATAAGAACTGTGAAATATATAGGTGCGGGATTTTGTCAACCATTTTACCAAAGAAAGTTACGTCTATCTTTCAATGGAGTTCATACTTGTAGTGATTGAAAACACTAAATGTTAAGAGAATAGAAATTTTTAATTGTTATAAGAAATAGGACTCCCCTCCCTCCCCCCCGATTGAGCTAGAAACTTTATAGGTAATATTGTTACAATAGTGATTATTCGCAAAGATCTCATCTTTGGGTTTTGTATAGTTTAAAAGATCATATTTAAAAAAATTATACAGGGTGTCTCTAATAATAACCAGATCACCTCTTGTGAACTGATAGAGTAGGTCAAACTGAGCAGAAAAGTCCTTTACCATTTTACAAATTTCGCAATAATTAATCGGATATTAATTACTAGAGATGTCCCATCTTGTACAACACTCGAAATTTTGTGAAAAGCGTGTTTAAAAAGCGATCGTTTGAATATTATCAAGAGATTATAATTTAAAGAGATTATAACTTTAAAAAGTATCTGAGAAAAAGAAATATTTAAATTACTCTAAAGTTCCTACGATCCCTACGTTTTTTGATATTTATCAATCTTATCTCTTAAAGCTGTTTTGCCGTTTTAATGATTAGGTAAACATTAGATAAAGGTATCTAAAAATTCTTCATGAATCTTATCTTTTAGAATTCTTGTCTGGCACTTTATTACTACTTCCTGGTCTGTTTAATAATTTTATTTGAATACTATATTTTCGATGAATAAAATTTTATGCAAGTTTATTTTCTTTAAATTCACGAGTTAATTTTAATCTCTAATTACTAACTCAAGTTAAATCGCCAGCTTTATTTCCTAAAACTGATTAACTAATTAGATTTCTATATAGAGTACAGATTAAAGTACGACGCTTTTTAGTCGCAATTATGATTCATATTATAATATAACTTTGTGATTTCCTGAAACGTATAGAAGAAGAACAAAGAGAGAAGAAAAACACAAAGAAAAATAAGAGCTTTAAATTCGCGAAATATATTCCATCCTGTCGCGAGTAACGGAACTGATGATTTGACCATACGTAGGAAAAAGAAACAGTTTATCCAATAGTTCCTCTAGATTATACATTAAATGCGTTGGAGTTATTAGGGGCTAGTTTCACCTTTAGATAAACTAGGTAGTAATTTATCGAACAGATAAATATAATACGCTTGTCTTTACACGCAGACATATCTTGTAATACAATCGCACCGTTCCGATTCTCCATTTTCGTCACCGTGTCTTCAAGAGCATGACATGTTGATGAAATAAACGAAGAAGGAAACTGAAACTGAATCTGCTACACTGAATTGTAAGCAAAGCAAGTGACTCATTGGCGAAGGTTCGACTCCGAGAATGAGATACTTCACGTATTTGCTGACACTGGCAGCGTTGGCCGTGGCAGCCTTCGCCGAGAATGACGCCAAGAATGACGCTGCATCGATCGACATGCTCAGGAAGGCTTTGTTACAATTGGAAAAAGATCTGAGGAAGGATCTTACCGACCAACAGAAGTGGATAGATCGATGAGCAAGAGAAGGGCGTTTATCTAATTAACAAGTACAAAGAATTCGGCGACCAAATGGATGAACAATTCCCCCAGGACGAGGAGGTCCATTTGACTTCCTTGGACAACCTATGGCTTTGGACTCAGACTCAAAACGAGATATGGATTGTCAACAGCATGTATAACATGTTCCGGTACATGCAGTACAAAACTGACAAGCTGAACGCGATAATCGATTTCGCCAAGAGTATACCCAATCGGATGCTGGAATACCGGGACCACTCAGTCGTATCGCACATATGATCGTCAAGGAAAAGTTGTTCATTTCAGCTTTTCAGATGTTCAGTTGCAGCTTTTCAGGTATTCAACTAGTACCGCGACTCTGAAAGATTAACGTCTCCACAGATAAAATTTTTCAGAAAAGATATCTTTTTTTCTTCGAGATACGACCTGTGTTTTGATTGAATCGTGATAAATACCTGTTTACAGAAAGTAGATAGTTAATAACTAATATTTTTAGTCGAGGCTTGAGATCATTTTCAAAAGGACTCGTATATATGCATTCAAAAAGATTCCTTGGCACTTGCCGATGATCAAATATCACTGAGCGATGTTGTTTATTCCTGATCACAAATCCCAATTTACATAAATAAGTTCGAAACATTTGTTAAGTATTTTTTCTACGTGCAGGAAGCGGCGAAGCGAATGCGCTATGACACGCAATCGCCGCAGCATTTGCTGTACAAATTGTACAATGCTGTGGCACTGGCGGAGATCAAGGGTTACACTATGATTCAATATGCTACTGAGTCTGCAGAACAAATGTACGTAATATCTACGATCACACGTTTCAAGTTTAAATATATCTCCTACATGCAGTAATTTCGACGTCACACAATCTGCACAGGGCAATTGAGGCCAATTTTTTTCTCGCGAGCTTAAATCAAAAACATTTGCATATACTTAGATATCGCAAATCAAAACTCTAAATGTAGCAATTTGTAAAATTCGCTCCCAATTAAAGACGAGAAGTTTCGCCAAATTAATGATTATGCTTATGTTACGTTTAATTTACGTCGAAAAGTTTTTGTTTAAATCATTCAGATCTTTAGGAATGGAAAGAAATGTTTTACATTTTACGTTTGTGTTGTATTATTGTGATATATTATACTACTTTGTTATAAGAAGTATGTTGCAATGTAAAATACAAATTGGGAGCAATCCAAAATTGTAAAGCAGGGATTAAAAATATAGAGTGATAATGAAAAAAAAAAGTTTGTTGCGCCAGTCCAGATCGTCGAAAATCGAGAAAAAAAAATGAATTGAATGCGATTACGATTCGCATACATCTAATCCTAATAAATCCTTTTACAGTCAATACAGACAGTAAATTTAACAAGGATGTATAGGTGCTGAAACACCAATACGCAATAAGGGTGTCCGAGACGTTGAAAGCCGTAAAAATTGCAATGGCACTCGTCCCGAGGAGTCTTTGGAAATGCGATCCGCTTGAGCACCAGGAAGGTACCTTCTGAACAAAGATAATTAAGTTAAATAAATACTCATCGCAAAGATAATGTAATTTATATTATAGTTGGGTGTGCATAATTTATACACGCGATTTCTTCTGCTTAGATGAAACCTACATCGAGTTGAAGCAATTATTTCAAGGATATATCGTGAAAGAAATCGATTTAAACAGTGGACGCTCGTGCTGGCACAACTGCGATTATTACAGAAACACTGAAGTGCACGGTTGCTACGAGAATCACTTTTGCGCATCACAATCTCGATGTAATGGGAAGGTATTGAATTGCGAATATATAGATTCCGATATGTGGATTTGTCCCTCGGTAAGTGTCATTCAATCCTACATGGAACACGTTTCTGTACGATATGTTCGTGAAAACACAATGACATAAAATGCAATACCAAAAGATTCTAATTTCAATTATAAATTATGCACTGCAGAAGATTTAGTAAAATTTAAATTATGTAATCCAGAAAAATAATTATAAAATTGAATGTAGAATTGAATGTAAACAACTGAAAGTAAAATTAAAACATCAAAATTATTACAAAATTAGAATTAATTTTGCAGTACAGGTAGTGTTTGTGCAAAAATAGAAAGAATACTGTGGATATAATATTACAAGTTCAAAAAACTTATTTTACAATTAAAAATTAATATAACGTGGTAATCCATTGATCCAAATTTTTTTTCAAATTTAAGTCAGAAACAGTAGACATACGAATATATCATTTATGAAAATATGGTCTTCATTATGGAAATATAAACGCGTATCTTAGAAAAACAATTAAATTCGAGAGCTGGTATCGATGGATTTTCTTTCAGCATTGCAGTTATTGCTTTTGCTATTGCGATGATCAACTTTTGAATTTAGATCGATACATCAGCCTCCGATCCATGGTATCTGACATTTCAAACAATAAGTAAGAATAACTTGAGTAATAAAGATCAACAGAACAAATAAAATTTAATAGAACGTAATAGAATAAAAGAAATATAAAAGATGACTAAAAACGACACGAATGCATTTGCAGAGTCATAACTGGGTTAAAACTGAGGAAGATAAACCAAATAATTTATGTACAAATCCAAGTGGGTCAGTTACTTCCATATGGAGCGATTGATACATCCACCATTGAATGGCAACCGATCGATTATTTTTCAATTAAAGATCAGAGAGTTAAAAACGTCGACTATCATACAATAAAGTGGAAGAAACGCGCCTTGAATCTTGACGATATAATATCATCGCAGAATCATTTATTGACAGGTAATTCAAAATCGATCTTGATCAACACGCAAAATTTTATAACTACCACAATGCGCATTTCTCATACAAAATAAATAAAAAAAAACTCTTTAAAACTTCTTTAAAAAATTCGACAATATCTAAAATCTGTTTTAGGCATTCGATTCCAAGTGATTAAAAGCCGCCTCAGCTTGGAAATAATGGTAATTCCATTCAACTTTTCATCCGGACTGTTAGTTCAAATCAAAAGAAGGAATCTCTGGCATGGCAATGACGTAATCCACAGGTGAGATGTTCTCTCTTTTTAGCATGGGAAATTAATTTTTCTGATGAATAGACATCGTCTACTAATCATATATTCCTATTTATAGAACGGAGCTGAAATACATCAAACCTGATATGCCGATTTACAATTATATACCAAACCTACCAGACTCCGGAAAGAATCAGTACTTGAACTTCGCATCGACTGATCGACGGAAGGACGCCGCACAACACACTATTCCCTTCTTCGATATTCATCATTACGAATCCGCCAATGCCACTCGCGAGCGCCGGTATCTTTCACAAAGGTAGAAACGATTCGGGCGGATCACCCTGAAATTAATTTCCTACAACTTTGCGCCGCACCTGCAAGCCGATCTACCACCGGCACCGCCAATTTTCTAAACTTTAAACGAGATTAAAGGCACGTAGAGGCCCTTTCTATCATCACATAGTTTATCTTATATTTCGTTCAAAATTTTAATAATATTTAATGATATTTTATCATTACAATTATTAAAGAATCTGTGATTTGCAAAAGATCTCAATATATACATCAAGATAAAGGAGAAGATGTGTATCAAATTATCGCATATCAAATGTTCAAATAACTCAACTTGAGGGAAAATTAACAATTTTAAATTACAAGAATGGCTATACGGTAGAAAGTAGATCTGAGTGCTCAATAATAATTTTCTCAATAGTCATGTTCAACAATAATTTTAATTAAAAAATTTTAAATAAACCGCGGAACAAGAAGAATAGATAATGGAATTTAACTTCCAATCAATTGCACGAAAACAACTTCTTGTTTCAAAAAACACAACTCGTAATGTTTGGATTTAAGGTTTAGATTAGTAAATATTTAAGATTAGAAAAAGTCTTATATGCTTTTTTCATGTTATAACTTCGTATGTAGATGATATTATAAATTATCTTTCAGATGTAGCTTATATTATTTCATAATAGAATCTTCATCATTTAGAATCTTCATAACCGAATTTGTAATATTTTTGTATGTAATATTGCATGTAATCAATTTCATTTTCTTTAACATTGTGACTATATAAATGTGTATGACTCAAATTATCACAATAATAAAATTTATAACTGCATAAGCACTCTACAAATAATGTATCATAGACATGCATAACAGTTGACAAGCAATCCTTCGTTTATCTCAAAAACTCTTAATTCTTTGCAGACCAAAGTATTTTAATCATATTTTCATCAATCTAATTATTTAAAGTCTGATCAAATACAAATAATCGGTTTATTAATACATAAGGCTTGTAAGTATTAATATTTAGAGATAAATTAAAAGTCACACATAAATTTTAACAAAATTTGAAAAGCTACTTTTATAGACAAATTATCATTTTATGTATCCGCAAAAGATTAATTGGGAAATAATAATGCCAACTCACCTGCACTCGCAGCGGGTGCATCATGATAAGATGCAACTCATCCGTGGGTGGCAATAATTCGAGCAGAGTTGCTCCCTGCTGCCTAATCGCCTGGCACATGAACACCGCGAGGTATCGATGAAGCGGTAGATGAAATGATACTTGTAGACTGTCACTCTGAAGGAAGAAAGTGAAGAAGGACATATAAATGACAAAGGTGGTATACTACGATATATAGCATGAGAAGAAAGTTGTACTCACCACATTCGGATACGTATAATTCACGGCATCAAGCCATTCCTGCAAAGCTGTGAGGCAGAACTCGACCACTCGCCGACTTAATGCCGCACTCTCGGGTCCACGAAGATGCGACACTAGGGCCCACATCGGATACGCGCTGGCCTCCAGCTCGGCGCTGAACGCCGCATAATATGTGTTGGGTTCAAACTCGACATGCTGGCTCAACTCCCTCTGGTTGACATTCATGCCTTGAAACATGGACAGGAAATCAAACCACATTTTCAGGAGAGTTTTATCGCTCATGAATCTAACAGCAACTGGCTTATGTGAAAGCACGTTGTTCAAATCGGAAACCAGTGGCCAGTAACAGTGCTCCTTCATCACTTGACGTCCGCAATCCACGACATAATGGAAGTTATTATCCGGATCTAAAATATAAACAAAAATAAAGCTTCCTTTCAATCTTAACTGTTTAATCTTCGTACGAATTCACATTTTGATTCTGTTTTTATTTTAGTTTGAAAAAGACTCATACGTACCATGCAAAGTGTTTTGAATTTGTATTTTGCTCATCATGTATTTCAAACTAATAACCATAACATGTAATAACTTCAATTGATCAACCATCCTTAATGCTAGCTTTTCGTTACTAAATAGCTAAAAAGTATAAAAGTTGGAGATTAGTACATTATGAAAAAAGATTATAAATAAAAATTTGCCATGCTTGTTATGTTATTTACTGGCTGATTAATAAGATAAATATAAGATAAATACCTGCACGCTGACATGCACAACCCTGTTACTCAATGTGTCTGGGTCCGTGGAACGCTCAAGCATCATCGAGATTCTGCTATAGTGTAACACAAAGGCGCGAGTCAAAGCTTCCTTGTAATCAGGATCCGGCAACATATTCAAAAGCAGGCAAACCAATTTTTGCGGAAACTCGTAAGCCACGGTCCAGAACATCAGTTCTTCCAAAAATGTTGTGTGTTCTAAGTGCTCTTGAAGTGACACACATTCTGAAAAAGCAAATCGTGTCATTAGTATCGTTAAATATATTTATGCATGCAAATCATTTCATCGAAAAAATTATTATTATTAAATTTCTCTGAAATTATCATTGCAATATTAATTATACCACTCACCTTTATATTCGTCTGGAGGTTCGGGATTTGGTAGTGATTTCACAGCATGTTGATATATTTTATTGCTATCTTGACAATAGTTGTCATATTCCGATTGTCCCGTTAAAACGGAGGGATCCATGAGCCCTCGGTACTTTTGCGGATTTGTGAGGGCTGACGTCATAACATGCCTCATTAATGCGCCCATGTTGTTCAAGTCGAGCAACATGGTCAGATATGCGTCCGCCTCGTGTATAGCACCTCTATAATCTGGCACTCCCATTTTACTAAAAAAAAAAGCAAAACATTAATTATTAGCATTATTATATTAATATTATATTGTTATATTTTTATTCCAATATTCCATTAAAGATCTTTAACAATAATTTAAAAGTAGTACAAATTTATAAGCGCAATCTACATTTCATAATTAAAACTTGTAATAAATTTGAAAACATTTCGTTTTCTTTTTTACAAGCTACATTAAGTAGTACGAGTTATGCAATTTGAAAATATACATACTCAAACATGTATATCAGTTTACATCATATGATGAAAGATCAGACAAAATATAGTTTCTTTACATTTTAATAGTTTAGATGTTTAAATTAATAGCAGAAAAACCTACTTTCTCTGTTATTCATTACTTAAGAAGTAGCTTTTGCTAGAATACAAGTTCAACGTACCAATTTTCACGTAAATGTTGTATAAGTCGAAGAATAATTCTGGGCATCATTGCCTCTGCTACGCACATCAGATCAGATGGTGCGACTGATTTATTTACAGAAGCATTTGGACCATGCCTATCACAAAATCTGTAAAATGGGAAACCAGTCAGTAACTCGTAAAAAAAAAAGAAAGTAAAGAACGTAAAAAAAGAACAATTCAAGAACATGTTTGACAAATCGCATGTAAAAATTTGCAGGAATACATGAGAGAATCATCTTGTAAGGAAATCATAATATTTCTGAGATATATCCAGTAAAGAAGAAAGAAAAGGAGAGAAAAAATAAGAAAAAAGAGAATTAATAATATTTAAGGAAAATGAAACTTCGCGATTGTCTTCGAACTCAAGATAATTTCATTACCCTACAGATTTTCATTACAGAATGTATTTTCATGTTGTTTTACCCAGTCTCCTTCATCACAGATGTATCGCCACAGTCACATGCACCACCTGCTTGGCTGAGAAACATGTTAAAGTCATGACGATGATGATTTCCCTTTTTGAAACACTCGGTACACAAGGACATACAGGGAGATATGCCGCAAGTGCGACAGCGATATGCTACGAAGTTTGGAGTCCATACAAGACCACAGGTGGTAGCATTATCATAAGTGCGCACTGAAAAAAAAAGTAAACATTTGATTAATAAATAAAACAAAGTTCAAGAATTTACTTCATAATTCAATTATTATTACTTTCGAACATGCTTGTAATATACGTTTCTGTAATCGTGTTTATAAACGTTTTTATTATTTTATTAAAAATTTTATATTCATAAAATTAATAATTTGTGAAAACTAACATAAAAACAAAATTATTTATTTTTCAGAGCATTCTGAGGTAATCAAGTATAAGTATAATCAAATTCTTGCTAATGCTCTACACACACGAGATATAGGTAATAATGCATACTAAATCATATTGTAATTATGTTATTTAGTGTATATTTTTTATATTATTTGTATCATATATTTGTAAAAATTATATTTGTAAAATTCTCAGTACATGACATTGTCTTTATATAACATTTGGAACAGAAACTCAATGTAATTTTTGTAACATGACTTAAGCTAACGTCATCGACTATAGCTGCAATTCTATACTTGTCTTCTCATGACTATATGTTTATCGGAAAAATTAGCGCTGCCAAATACGCAAATTCTGTATATTTATATCTCCGTGTATAGTTTATAAAATTGCAACACTGTAAATAAGGCATACCAAGCAAAATAAACGTCTATTGTAATAAAGAATAAACAACTCAATAATTCTTGGTACTCAATAATTTTTGGTACTCGCATAATTTTGTGACAAGATACATTATTAAGCGTAAAATTAATTTCGTTTACAAATTGTTACGTCTGCTGTGCATTTTATAAAATTTTATATAAAACGCGCTAATATTCAAACAACTATATAATATTAGTCACAGATCGTTCTATTAAATGCAAGAAATCTAAAAAGAGTAAGAGCAAGGTAATACAAGAGTCGAGAAATTTTTCCAACGGATAAAAAAAATTTCTAAAATTTAAAAGTCTTTTTAAAAATAAATATACAAAATTAATTATCTATTAGCAAAATCTTGTTTTTATTAGTTTTATTATATTTTAAAGGAGTCGCAAATTACAGAACAACTAATCTTTAATTATTATTTAATTATTATATTTCACAACCTTTATATCATTTTATTTGATTGTTATATATTATTTGTCGTTATACGTTGATACTTTTCATTCTGACTTTGCTTATTCAGTGAATATATAATCGTATTACAATCAGAAATCTGAAACCACAAAGTTTCAGATTTCTGATAATACGATTATACATTTTATATGATTTTAATACTGAATAAATTAAATTTAAAATAGTATAAACAATCATCAACATTACAGAGTCAGCAACTTATTTAAAAAATAACAAGTTGATTTATGTAATGAACGTCACTAATGTTTCATGGTTCATGCCATTTTTCATCTGATGTTCATTTTGACTGATGTTACACATGAAATAAATTTCGTCATAACTTTTGGATAATAATAATAATGTTTATTGTTACACAACATTCAAATGTTAAATTGCTGTTTGCAGAAATGAGTTCATCATTTTAAATGTTCTGATGCTATTTATATATTTTATTATTAATTAATAATAAAATATTAATTAAATTCTAATTAACACAAAATATATCTTAATTTTCTCAATAAAAAACATGCGTAATATTAGCAAAAGTATATTACAAAAACAATTTTGACACAAAATGTCACCTATATGAAACACACTTAAAACTTTGATGCAGCTAATTATCAAAAAGAATTTTCTCTATCATGGTACACAGGATCACTAGATTAGGCAATCCCTGATGTGACAGCATGATTTAAGAATTTCAAAATTAAAATATGTATCTACAATGTTTTATTTTGTAACACTGGACATAAATAATATCTTCGCATGCAAACATCAAGTACAAATCATTATAAAAGAGTAATTTAAAAAATTACATTTTTTGAATTTCTATTTGATCATTTATTATGTTCATAATTTAAATTCTTTTCATTTCACAGACTTGTTATTATGATCACTGACAATGTCCAACTTATAGATCAAAATGTAAGACTTTGTTTCCAAATTGACAGTTTCATTAGCACAATAATCTAATGTTAGCCTGGGAATTTTGCATAATATAATTTTTAAATATGTATCTATGCATTTTAATTTTTTAATATGTATCTATAATGTTTTACTAAGTATACACTTGTTACCGATTATACACTTGTACTTTGCAAACGTTAATTTTTTAAAAACAATTTTGTTCAATCATAAGTCATTACTCAGTTGTTTGACAAGCGAAGATAGTAAATATAATAAGATTTATAGCAAAGCGTTATAAGATTTATAATAGAAATTTTCTATAAAACGCTGCAAATTTTTTACATATAATCCTTTAACAAAATACATTCTCTGTATTAACTGCCTTCATAATTCGTATGCATTATCTATCTATTTAATATGGAAACCTTCCACATAGCTCTATTAATTTGATCGCAAGCACTCTACTGTCGCAGGATATCCACCTGTACTGGCAAACTCGTCTGGTGTCCGGCCACCAGCCATGAGCCATTTGCACCAGTCGATCGTCTCCCAGTCGTCGATGGGTTTGCTGGGATTCAGCAGAACATCCAACAGCTCATTGAGATACGGCGGACAGCCACCGGTGTCTAAACCAGTGGTCAAGCTAATGTAGGCCGCGGCTCCGCGTTTGCCTTTGCCCATCAGCACCTGAACGTCGGGCGACGTGCTGCTGGAGGTCGAGGCCATCCTGAGCCCGGTCGTCTACCTTAGAAGAGGACGTCGCCGTCGTCGTCTTCGTCGTTCACGATCTCCTTATATAGAGACTCGCGTGAGACTTTTATTTATTTTCGAAGCAGGGAGGGCCCGCGGACCAGGACCAGGCACTCGGTCAGTGGCCCCATATCAGCAGCGGGAGAACGCGTCTCCTCCCGATTCAGAAAGCACCGTCGTCGTTGTCACTGCAGTTGTTGCCGCTGCCGTCGTCGTCGTCGTCGTCGTCGTGGCCGTGGCCGTGGCCGACGGCATGACGAAGTCGGCGACTCCGAGCTCGATTGCTCCGTTAATGTTCACGGCGCTGCTCCGATTCCGTGCACGGTGGGCCACGACGACGATGTGAACTCTCGACGATTTCGAGCCACCTCTTCTTCGAGGACAGAGACACCGGGAGCGCGAAGATTACCGTACGGATGAATTGCGCCCAGCGGGCGAAATTGGTCCGTGCGACGACACGACACCAACACGACACGACGTATCGTAATACGACACGGCGCGATGACTCGGACACGAAACACAAACACGAAAACTGACACCACGCAAGAGTGAATTGAGGATTCGATGGAGCAACCGGAGCAACGATCGATGATCACGAGCCAACCGATCGACCGCCTCGTCGAGAAGGAGACAGAAAGACGAGGAAACCAATGACCGAAAGTGATGTGGGACCTGGTGGGACCACTGGCAGTCCCACTGGCGCGTCCACTCGGTTCGCTGCTCGCTGCTCGCTCGACGATCGCTGTGACCGGTCTGCCTTATCGACGTAGTAAGATAAGACGATGAGATGAGTAAAGTTTACGCACACTGGCACACGCGATGCATTTTCCCGTTAAAGCCGTTGCGCATGTGAACACTTCGGTGGCACGCGAATCGGCCAATCACAGTCGAGGGATTCGACGCAGCCAGCCTTAAATTCGAGAAATCTCGACTGTGATTGGTCGACTCGCTTGCTGCATAAATTATTTATTTATGGACAATATATAATGCTTGTAATCACTTGATAATTTATTATTAATAAAGTACTATTTTAATTAAATATTAAATTTAAAAAAATTACAATTTTTTAATTAAAAAATAAATTAACAATAATTAAAAAATTATGATAGAGTTAATCAATTTTAGATTTTGCAGTTGGCAATTTATAAACACGATTAGGTTAATTGAATTTGGAAAAAACCTTTTACGTTCATTTCCACTAATGTAGATTTAAATTGATTTTCCACCAACGTAATTTTAACATGCTCTAACTTCAGAATGTTGTGAGATAAGAAAGTTACGTTTATGGTCAATTTAACTGCGCGTTTTAGAATAGTTACCATTGATTAACCAATAGAATTTCGGAACGGACCACGGTAACCAAGATTAGATTTCGGAACGTAGCCCTGAGCGATACGGATAAGGCTCCAAGATCCTCTTCACGACGATTCGTCTTGATTCACAGTTGGCGTGAACGCGCTACCCTTCGTTTTTGGTACTCTCGAAACACTCCCGGTACTTGCACGCGTCTAAAAGGGCCACTTGCACCAACGCCGATTAACTTAATTGCCGATTAAGTGTCAACCGTGATTGGTCAATTTTACTTAACGACAAATGCGATTGATCAATTCTGATAGAAAAATCAGCCGATTAAATTAATCAACGTTGGTGCAAGTGGCCCTAAAACTCGGGATATGAGGCAACGGAGAAGATACGAAACACGATTGAACGCGACATGACTTTGCACTATGCATCGTACCCGACACGACGGATATTAACACGAACGCCCAAAACTTTACTTCACTTTCAGTACTTTCGAAACACTCGCCAACACTCGCTCGCATCAAAAACTCAAACGGGACGACGAGGATACGAGTTGAAATGCGCCGCGACACGTCGCGACCTTGCGCCGTTCTGCCTAACCGATCGACTGTTTCTACTGCGTAGCGGCGGCAGCGGCGAGCAGGCGTGGCGGCGTGGCCTCGCGCCAGTCACGTGAGTCACACGTCACGCCGCTACGCAGTGCGCTACGCACTAGGCAGTGACAGCAGTCGGTCTGAGTCGGTCGGTGAGGCAGGACGGCGGAAGGTCGTGGCGCAGTACGTTTCAACTCGCATCTTTGTTGTCCCGAGTTTATGACGCGAGTAATGCGTCGTCTACAATACAGTCATTAAAATGTTACGACTCTGCGATGAACCAATTAAAGAAGAAAAAATCATATATTCTCTTCTTTGATTGGCCCGTCGCAACGTCGTAATGCGTAACATCGTAACGACTGTATTGTAGACGACGCATAAATGTTTCGAGAATGCCGTGGAGTGTCGAAAGTGAAGTATGAAGTGTCGGGCGTTCGTGCCACATCCGTCGTGTCTTTCGTCGATACGATGGTGAGAATTATGTTGGAGCATGCGACACGAACAAACCTTTTATCTCAATTTAACTTACATTTCATCTTTCTTTAAGTTCTAACCGCTGGTTAAAAACGTTTTAAAAATATTTATAAATGTACATAATTTTGTATAAAATATAAAGGTTTTCTTTCTTTATACAATGTTATCATATTGAAAAAAAATAATACGAATAATTTAAAAAATTAATCAAAAGTGACTTTTTTAATGACTTTTTACAAAAGTAAAATTGCGATTAGAGATTCTGCAATATTTTTTATTTATTTATAACTTATTTAAAATTATTTTTATAACTTTATATCCAATTATTACATTTGTACATACGCATATTATATATATAAGCAATTTTTTCTCAAATTTTACTTTTTAGAAAAATATCTTGTTATTTTTCTTAAATATTTGAATAAGGACAACGGGAATTTCTTCTGTCAAAATGGCAACAATGCGGATTCCAATTACGCGCATGCGTAAAGAAAAGTTGATCTGTCCAACGACGCTGGTGTCGCTGGTGCGTTTCCTTTTCACGTTCTCTTGTAATCGAGCGTGTATAGTGCCGTGGTAGATTGATTAAATCGCAGGTAATCTTTCGCAATGAAACCCATCGAATTCGCATCAACATAATGAGCGACACGTTGAATCTGTTCGCGTATCTCGACGATCGTATTTGATGCTTTGGGCGAAACGTTCACGAGATATTTTGGACGCGCGAAGTGAACCGGTGGAAGTGAACCGGTGTGACTGGTCTATAGTTTCTTGCCGCAGCTGCTGTTCATTTAAATTTTTCTATAAAAGAAGTGTGTTTCGTGAACACGAGCTTTACATTTATAACTGAAGAGTCATATTAAATTTATTTCTTTACGTGGCGACAATTAGTTTGTATCTGTTTATCATGCTTTTTATGTAGGTTAGGATAAGGATAGGTTAGATCTTATTGGATGAAAGTGTAATGTTTAAATTTATGTAGCTCGTAATTGTACGTCATTCATTTTTTTGTTAGCTGTAATAGCAAGTAATAAATTTACAAGTGATTACATTGCATTAAATTTCGCGAAAGTTAAGATCTCAATCAGGCTTGTAGAGTGTACAATACACAACGTTGTTTCACCTGTAAATAATATGTGTATGTTGCTTAATTAACGTTCAATAACGTTTGGTTTCTAGCCATGGTGCGTATGAACGTGCTCAGCGACGCTCTGAAGTCGATCAACAATGCCGAGAAGCGCGGTAAACGGCAGGTGTTGTTAAGACCCTGTTCGAAGGTGATCGTCAAGTTCTTGACTGTCATGATGAAGCATGGTGAGTAAAGCCAGTGTAATTTGTATTATATTTGTTATGTGTATTATTTCCTCTTAGTATATTATACCTAATTATATTTTTCAGAATTTATAAAATATAAAATATTTTCTTTTTCCTAAATGAAAATAATTTAAATATAAGTCTTTGTTGTATGCAGGATATATTGGCGAATTTGAAATTGTGGATGACCATCGCAGTGGGAAAGTTGTAGTAAACCTTACTGGAAGGTTAAATAAATGTGGCGTCATTTCACCCAGATTTGACGTTCCTATCAACGATATTGAAAAATGGACCAACAATCTTTTGCCCTCTCGACAGTTTGGGTAAGCACTTATTTATATACAGTATATTTCAGGAGTTCTCTTACATTTGCTTTATGAATTTTTAATATTTTTTAAATTGAAATTACTAAAATTATTTGTATGATAACATAGTATATTATATAAATAATAAAATTTAATAAGAAAGTGTACTTAAAGATTGCTTGGCTCGAGAGAAAAGTGTACATAGTTATAACATCAATGAGCATTTATTAAATGTATATACTATATGATATTTTATTTAGTTTTTTGTATTTAAAATTTTAAAGGCAATAGCTATACAATACACATTTATTCACTTTTATATCTCAGGTATGTCGTGTTGACAACTAGTGGTGGAATTATGGATCATGAAGAAGCAAGGCGAAAACATCTTGGAGGAAAAATACTGGGATTTTTCTTCTAACTTTTTAGTTAAGTAAATAAAGACGTAAGAAACAATGTACGTGTAATTTTTTCAATGAAAACCGAATATTTCTCTATGAAAATTTTTACTCCATAATTCTATGTTTTATTTATATATTTTTAAAACAGGGGTTTTACAAGTAGCGTTTTTTCATTAGAAATTTCCTTGTTTGTCCCTCATCGGACAATTCCATAGCCGTAGGCAGCTCTGCTTGCCTTGCCTGTTTTATTATGTCCCTAAAAAATTGCTCCATAATCAGTATCGTATGTGTCGACACGTTTTGCATTGATGCATCTATTTACCGAGAGCAGAAAGGAGGAGAGGAATCAACGAGGCCATCGCGAGCTAAGATGCGTCTGTCTAGTAGTTGGGTCATATATTCATAAGGATCGTAGGGTCGGCGCACTAGAAGCTCGCCGAGTAGGAAATCGACGATGTCGTAAATTCCTTTTCGTTTCAGGTACGACACCGCCTCACGCTCTCGCACGTTTGGCGACGCGTTTCGAGCAGTTTTAGTCTTGGGACACATGTCGTACGTTTCTTGATGCTCCGAAGTTGAGGTCGAATAATTTTCCATCCTGTCTCTTGTCTCGTCGTTGATCTGGAATTTAAATAATCTCGATGGTGAAGAGATTCTGAAGTCTTTTTACGATCGACCAATGAGACAGGAGGATCGTTGCCCTCGCGATATTCTTCCCTCTCCACCGTCTCTTTAATCTAGTTAATTTAGGCATAAAGTTTCCAGGGCTGCCGGACGTGTTGAGAAACAAATTTTTCTAGAGAGTACTTAATCCAGTATTGCCAATGTGGAAAATAATAAATGCCCCAAGGTTAATAGTTCTTTGGAAAACTAGGAGAAATCTACTGTATCGACATTTCCGTGATCTTTCATTGCTGCTCGTTTCTGTTCAAGGCAGTTCAAGGTCAGCGCATTCACGTCAAAGTAGTAGGAGAGAATCATATTATTCCTGCTCTCTCTCCTAATTATTCTGTCGCCTCGTTAGCCTACTGCAGTCCACGTCGATCTTCATTGGCATTCCATTGGCACTTGTGTCGTTTCCGCGTGGCTGAACTTTCGGCAAATCTGGCCATGGCATTGTCGAGAATCGGCAGCGTGGAGATGCTGAATACTCTGACTCGTGTCTCGCGCGCAGGTACAAATTTCTTTTCGTAAATACGCATTATAACTTCGCTCCGTTTTAACCGTAATACGTACATTGCATTGGGAGGACAGTATTGAATCATCACTTCAGTTTTTTTTTTGTAGTTGGAGACGTAGTGGACGCCGAAGATAGAAATGACGAAATGACTATAATATACTACATTTTAACTTGCTAATTTATCCTAATTACATTAAATAGACTGCTTAATTCTTCAAATAAGATTTATTCGTATTTTTATTAAATTATTTAGAATATTTTGAAGTATTCACAGTGTTTTTTTTCTAAATTTTATACTTTTTCAAAGTCTATACAATACACATCATTTGACAGTTAGGTTTTTTGCATGATACCAACAGTGTTAATCATTCAATCATATTGCAGTATATATCTGTGTTTTTATCACTGTATCATTAATTTTGTATCAGAGATGTATGTTTCTACAAGAAATTCATAATTTTTTTACAATTTATAATTTTTAAGTGGCAGTCTTATTATAGTACGACTTTTATTATATTTTATCTTATGTTTTATAAAGTACATTATGATTGTGACATTTACTTTGCATAATAATCTTTATATTAACAAATATAATTCTTGTATAAGAACAATTACATATGTATCTCCATTTTAATTTCATAAATTTTAATTTTTGATAAATTAATTTAACCTTTGCCATTTTTAATAACTTGTAGTTCTTAAATTTGCAATCAATTTATTTTTTTATGTACATTTTATATTTTTTTTTTCTTTCGACAAATAACAATACAATAATATAAAACATAATCGTAATAAAATGTAATTCTTTATTATTCTATTCTGTTTCTTAAAATATCTATAGTTGTTAAACATGTGAATATTTGAGTATTTAATTACATTCAAATTCAAATCAAAAACATAAACATAGGCATTAGCATTACTTTTGTAATCTCTAAATTTCTAATCTTTAACATTTGAGCATAAATTAACTATAGTGTTTTTCTGTATAGAGTTCTTCTGTTATCGTGCCTCCTGTTATTTTTTCTCTTGCTGGCCTTGTGCTTATACCTCACTACAATATTTTACTTTTCATTTTTTTTCCTTCACATTTTTATTTTGTACCAGAATTTTGTGCTCTTTACATAAACTAATATACAATATAAAATGTATTACATATTACAATAGTACAATCTTTTAATTGTAGCATTCCTGGAGATGCAGTGCGCGATTCCGGCAGCAGTTCACTGGAAGCAGCAGCCACTGCACTTGACCAGCGCACGTTATTATCCAGATCCACCATCTCTCACCCTGCCGAATAATGTCTGCGACATTTTCGCCAACGAAACCGGTCGCTTTGCACCAGAACGCGCGCGCGACATCGCTCTGTACGCCGAGAACGGCGGCACTGCTGTCACCGCGGCAAAATGCTCTGGGTTCCCCGAGATCCGCGACGACAATCACGTGGACTCGTACGATTGTTTTGGCGCAGTCAGCCTGAACGGCACAATGCAGAGCAATGTGCCGAAGCCGTTCTCCTCGTGTGGCAAGTCCATGCACCTTAACATGCCTGGTGGACAGTGGTCCCGCGACGGCAAATACATTGCCGAGGACATGCAACGTTCCCATTACCGCAAGTTGTCGTGTAAGAACGACCTTTAACTGGATTCTGGAGGGTAGAGGTGCTTTCCTCGTCTTTGCTTCTCTACGACTCGCATCTTTTACATTTTTATTGTTCTCTGAATCCTAGAAAATAGCACATTTTGATCTCGAGTATCTAACTATCGGAAGATTATAGAAAAATGTTTAATCAATTATATACGAATATGTCAAATTAGCTGAACCTTGATATAGAAAGTTCGATATACAAAATTAAATTATGTAATTAAATTAATTATGATCTATAGATTATATATATGATTTGATAATTCATGTAATTTGCTAGGATTCAAAGATTAGCATCCCAAAAGTTCATAACATTTTCACAAATCTAATACAAAAGTTTACAAGGTTTTATTTTTTTTCTAATGTTACATCGATATTGTATCAATATTAGTATTGAATAGTCACAAAAGCTCGGTTGAAAATTTTTATACATTTGAGTATTTGCAAATTCTCAAGTTGGATCTTTAATGTAAATAAGAGCAAGCTTTTGTGGCCGATATTAGAAATTCATATTAGGCAATTATACAGACTGAATCAGAATGATTAAACCATGTTTTCTACTTTGTTAAAGAAATTATTTATTGATTGCACGTCAAATTGATTTACAAGGAATCTGTCACTTTCTGGGACCGACTCGACTCTCCTTGAAATATGTTAAACACAAAAATTCAAGAGACACGTATTTTTTTTTTATATATATGAGATTTTAAGATTTTCTTAACATTATATTTTAAGGAGAATCAAATTGGTTTCGAACAGTTATGACAGGTCTTTTGTAAGGCGATTTGACGTAGTCGATAATTTGTCTTATAGAGTAAAACGCTGGTTCAATCATTCTGATTCATTCTATATGTCGCTCAGGTATCACAACTAACGCCTTCATAACGAACCCGCTTTTACGAGCGACATATTGGCCAATTAATACCGTCAGAATGAACTACTCGACCGACACATCCAAGGCATCTCAAGAGAACCAGGCCGCGGTGCCGGTGTCCGCAAGCAGATTGTCGCAGAGGCAAAGATTTCGCCTAGCGTTGAGGGATTACGGAGGCACTCTTCTCGCCTTTCATATCACTATATCACTGATAAGCCTCGGTGGTTGTTATATGGTGGTTATTAGGTCAGTTGTGCGTATTCTCCGGGATTCGTCTAAAAATCGTACCCTTTCAAAAGAAAGGGCACGATTTTTTAGCTAGAAAGCTGAAATATCTAACATTGAAGATTTAATATGCGCATATTACCGATTTTTGTAATATATGTGCAAAACTTTAATCTAGAGTCTGAAGATTGAACATCGAAAAGAAAGATGCTTGATTAAATTATTTTAATCGATTAAAATTTCTCAAGGGAACAACTTTTGGAATACTATAATTAGCTTTTATCTTTTCAATAGACTTTCTGAATCAATTTTTCTATGTACTAATTTTTCATACATAACTTTCAAAATAAAATAACCAAAAGAGAAAGTAAAAGTCTTTCGGTCTTCTGTTTATTTCTTTATTAGTAAAATTAAATAATTTTCAAATTTTTATTTTGAAAAAAGTCATGTTTTTCTAATAAATAAAATTTTTTATTTTAGTGGGATCGATGTAACACCGTTCGTGCAAAAAGTGACAGGCGGAAACGAACAAGTAGAAAACCTGTTGAAAGTCTCGACGGATTTCATAATAGCGTACACAGTTCACAAAATGCTCGCACCTCTTCGAATAGGAATATCCTTGACTGTGACTCCGCCGCTTGTAAAATATCTGAGAAAGAAAGGCTTGCTCAAAATGCCGAAACAAAAACCACTTGAACAACATACTTCTAAGGATCCAAGATAATTATCTCTTTTATGAAATACTTCGTTATTAGATAAGCATTGTATTTTGATAACTAATAAAAATAGCACTTTTAAATACGATGATAATGCTATGAGAAGGAATTGTAAATCACACAAAAAGTGAAATTTTTCAACAATTTTTTTACGAATGATACATATTGCATATATACAATCTACGTATCGTGTATAAATTTAAATGAATTGATAATTTTGATAATAGAAAAATTTTGTTATTGAGCAAATCGACATACGATATACATATAGGCATGGTTATCTTCTTTCGTATAATTCAAAACGTGAAAGTTTCAATTTAATCTTAATATGTAATATAAAAGGTGTAGGCATTTATAGTTACGTTATTAATTTGTTAAAAAATTATCTGTAAATAAACGTTATACAGACAATACAAATTTGGCTTCACATATGCATCTCTCGTTTATTATATAAAGAATATAGTGATCATAAAATTTACATGATTTTATAATATATCTTGCATACGACAGAGTCGTACGCCGTGTGCCACAATACATAATAATCACGCGTATCGCATTCGCAACACAGAATCTTCATACACAAAAGCTCGGCAATTTCAGTTGGACGAATTCGGCAGTTTGTTTGCATAAGTTTGATCATGTAGAACACGTCGATGTATATATGTACAGAAGTCTTTAAAAATATATTATAATACATAGATAATTAAAAAATGTATATAATTATATACAATGGGTGTGAACCTAAAGTAACACACTTCTTACAAGTAAATCTTACAAGTTAATCTCGTTGAGATTCCATTGAAATGCGTCCTCGACTTACAGTCTAGATGACAATGCATTCGTCGCGCGGAAAAAGATTATTAACTAATATAAATACAAAAGAAAAAACGTTCGACAAGAGCCGTCGAAGCCGTCTCCGCTTGAGTATTCTTTTTTATGTCCCTCAGTACTTAAAAATTAAGCGTAATTGATTTCGATTCTTCATCATATTAGGATGGGAAGATTCAGTGGCAGTATGAAGTAATGATTGTTGAGATGTTCAGACATGTTTCAGACTTTAAGCCTTATAATGAATTCGATTGGATATATCAGCACGCGTATTGATGTAAATAGCAGTTTGTTATATAATCATATAATTAAATGTAAAAGCGTGATGCAAGCGCTTTGATTAATAAAATGTCTGAACTGCAATTCCTATCAAGCAACGCGATAATTTGTGCTCTAGCATCTCTCTAGTGCATTCAACCGTTTCCTACGCGTACATCTTTATGCTTTATGTACGACAATGTTTAACATCATATGCGCTAATATATCCAACGGAATTTGCTATTAAGTCTTAATTCTTAGATTATATCGGATTCTTGGATCCGATCAGCTGCTTTAAAAACTTTGAACACTTGATTTGTCTGCTATAGCACTTGAGCATTTCCAACTTAAACATAGGGACTTGAGTTGTAGGGAGAGATGAGACTATGCTAGTAATAGAACGAGTATCGTCTAATAATACTTTCAAACTCATTAACATTCAATCCAAATATCTTTACAAAATCCATAAATCATTCGTAAAAAAAACGTAAGAGATAAAAAACTTATTTGGCACAGCGACGAATATTAATGTATGCCTTTAATTATTCACGAGATAATTGTAAACGTAATACGAAGTGTTGTTACAACTTTGATTCAGATCGATTTGATTGATATAAATTAGAAATTCTCAAAAACTAAGAAATAATTACTGAATAATCAGGGTTTACTCATATTGTTTACTCAAATCTTTTAAAAATTTCCTGAGAATTTCCATATTTTCCAGGAATTTCCTTCAAGATAAAAAATATTATTCCAAGATCAGAGAATTTTTAATACAACTTTGAAATAAATTTATTTCATTGTACTTTCTAATGTTTCTTAATGATAAAATCACAAAAAAAGTCAATTGAGTTTTGAATATTAAATTTAAGATCGATTTTGCATTATTAAGAAAAAATTATCAAAGAAACAATTTTGCTAGAAAAAGGGAGATAAAATTTAAATTTGAAAAAAATTCAATAATTTCCGTCGGTACTAAAAAAGTCCCGAAAAATCTACTTTTTAAAAATAAAAAAATTCAAACACGAGACTAGAAACTGTGGCTAGCACAGGTCTTTTAGTTTCGTGTTTTAATTTCGTCAGTCCGTATGTAACGTATTATTGTTGATAAAAAATTTAAAAATTCCTGATTTTCCTGATAGTAGATACCCTGATATAAATAAATTCAAATTAAATTGACCAAAAAGCTTTCAGCTATATGTCAATATCACATGATTAGCATTATTTAAATTAACATTTTTGGCGAAAGCTAATTACTTCGTAATTTTAATAAAAGAAATAAAGCATTTTATGTACTTTTTATATTATGCGAAAAATTGAGAAATGACACTGAGAATTCCGGAAAATTCCCATCAACGATCGTGCGATCTTATTTTTTTAATAAACCTATACATTTTAGCGTCATTATGAAAGTCATATCGTGAGCTTTTCCCATCATTGTTGGAAAATCTTTTTATCTTCTTAACTGCACGTTAAATTATAAATATCTACGAAGTTCCAAAAACATACAACGTAATGATGAAATATTAAATACCAAAATACATTTTGGGTGAAATAGGCCTGAATAAACAGTAAAGTTAAAAAAAAACTTATTCCTGTTTAAGGTCTTTCGAAATTTCCACTAACCTTCGTCATGTTTAAGGTCTCCGATCTTCCAACATAAAAAAAAAGACAAAAGACAGTACGTAGAACTTCGTGAATAAATGCAGCTATAGCCTTAAACGTAGGCTTCGGTACGATGACCTTGTATATGATGGAAAAACTGCTGCCAACTGGTAAGTGTCTTCTTAGACCATACCCAGAAGCTGCTAGTAATACCGACAATCATGGCCATGAGGTATTTGATCATGAAGATTTCAAAATCGGGTCTACGACCAAGATCGCGGGTGCGCTCGCCGACAGGACACGGCAACGAGTAGAGTGACTGCGGACCCGGTCGCGAGCACATCTCCATGTTCCACGTGAGCATCCACTGATCGAAGTATGCCTGCTCGTAGAAGAGGCAGGCAATCACGACCAAAGCAGGTACGATGTAGAGCACGGAAAAGATGCCGATGCGAATCATGAGTTTCTCAAGTTTATCAGTCTTCGTACCGTCGTGCTTCATCACTGTCCGGATGCGGAAAAGTGAGACGAAGCCTGCCAGCAGGAACACAGTGCCCAGTAAAAGATAAACACACAGCGGTGCTAGTACAAAGCCCCGAAGAGCTTCCACGTTCCACAGACCAACGTAGCAAACTCCGGATAGTATATCACCTGTAAATTAAATTACAAAAATAATTTAATTTGTAAACATAATTTTAACAAAGAAAAAAAATAATATAAAAGTAATATGAGAAACTTTATTTAATTTCGCTATTAACTCTGTAAAAGAATATTTAAAAAATTCTTATAAGAAATAATTATGATTGTATTTTATGTTTACATCTTTCTTGCTCAAAATTTTGTTATACTTTTGTTACAATTGCCCACCTTCCACTTTTCCCATCGCCAGAATGGTAACAGTCTTCACAGCCGGCGCGGCCCAGGCGGCCAGATGGAAGTACTGTGAGTTGGTCTCGATTGCTTCATGTCCCCATTTTAATCCAGCTGCCAAGAACCACGTGAGTGTGAGGATGACCCACCAGATGCTCGATGCCATGCCGAAGAAATAAAGAATCATGAAGAGCACAGTGCACAATTTGTGTTTAGTACCCTGGGTAATCGTAGAAATCATCTGTGTTCGAATACTCATAGGCGGTGGGAATGGTTCTCTACATGATATGGAGTTGCCTGCTGCCCAACCAATCACGTAAGCTAGTGCCACCATCAGGTAGCATACCGACAAGAAAATGATAGGCCTCTCAGGATACCTGTACAAAAGAGGTAAATATTAAAAATTTAGATACCTTAAAAAAATTATAAATAATTAAACAATTTAAAAATAATATGTAGTTGTACTTCTATCAATTATCTTTGAAATTATTGTGTTCATTGTAGTGAAGTTTTAAAAAGATCTTGAAATCAACTATAAGAACATGGAATAAAAAGTGGAGGTTTTCATTAAAAATTTTAAAGCCTTGAAAGCTCTTCCATATTTATGCTCAAAGTCAAATAAATATCACCATTTGTTTAAATTTACAACTGTTGTCCAAAACATTTTCCCATAGAACTAATAATTTGAAAGATAATTTTCGTTATTTCTTTGATGAAACTATTCTATTTTATCATTGATCACATGTTCATCAGCTTTTAATATACATTGTACAATATAAATTGATTCAAGTTTGCACAACTTTTTAATTTATGGATAAAAATTGCAAGACAGCACAATGCAACTGAATCTTGCAAACAAGCAAACTTTTACCTAAATCTATCTGTATCAATGAGGAATGTCAGGAACGTGAAGAAGCATGAAGCTGCACAAATGGCGGCCCAAGTGCCAACCCACACTCTAGCGAACTTTCTCTGCCTCTCGGTGAAGAACATCCCGTCGCAGGGTGCCCCGCAGTCAGGCTCCACTTTGTCTCCCACCTTCAACGAGTACCCTAATCCATGAGGAACCTTGAACTGGATTGGACAGACGAAGCCGAAGTCCCTGGCGCCCATAGCAAAACCGTTACCGCCACCGATGACAACTCCGCCGTAAGGCTTGTACCCGTCATTCCAGGGTGGCTGAAACTCCGCGGGCATGCGGGTCGCCGGGTAGACTGGCGCGGCGGGTTCCTGGGCCGTGGTCTCGTTAGTGCCCACGCAGATCTCCTCGCCGTTCTTCGGCATCTTGGCGCAATCCAGGGCCTCCGGCCACGCGAAGCCGAAGCTGTTCATAAGGGCCTCGCAGCCGGAGCGCGCGCTCTCGCAGAGCGATCGGCACGGCGGTATCGCCCTGTCGAGGATGGTACAGACCGGTGCGTAAACGGTGCACAGAAAAAAGCGCAGATCCGTGCTGCACTTCATCTTGACGAGCGGCATGTACTGATGCACCTCCTGGCCAGCGTCCTCCTGCTTCTGATGATTCATCAAGTTCGGCATGATCGTCTCGTTGTATGGGATGTTCATGCAGAGATTGATGGTGATGGGCTCGCAGCGCCCGTGATGGCCGAGGGGATCGCGGTCACCGCCACCACCACCGCCGCCGCCGCCGTTGAGGAACGCGACGGAGGAATGCAGGCCGGCGGTGATGACCACCACGCTGAACAGAAATACACCGATCATCGTCGTCCGTGGCATCTCTGGCCTTCCTCCCTGGGAACGGGAGCGCACCACCGCCGCGACACGCTCACGACCGATGCCGATGCGACATGCCGCGATATTTACATTCGACCACTGGCGACCACGCGACGGTGATGAGGATGAGGGTGACGGGTGAAGATGAGAATGAGGATGAAGGTGGTGGGCGAGCGAGGACGACACCAAGGTTGATGGACGCGCTCGCGGAGCTAGCGGTGTAAACAGTTATGGCAGCCGTACGAACACTACGAACTTCTCGCTGAAGGTGAACGAGGAGGGGATGCTGCGAAGAATTCTCATCGCGCTGCACGCCCGACTCTGCCAATAGGAGAGCTGACCTCCTAGAGACATTTCTAGATACGCCGTAGAAAACTCTCGAAAGGCTGCGCTCGTGTTTCAACTCGTGTTTCTCCTCTAGCTCGTTTCGACTCCGCGATCATCGGAGGTTGGAATTTCGCAGAATTTCGATGAGAGATTTGAACGCGAGGATGGCGACAGATGACGGAGCTAGAGGAACGACGATGTCGCGAGGATGATTATGACCGTACTCCGATTAAGTAGTTGAGTAATATATGTATTGAATTAGACAGAATTATTGATCATTTGTTGATTAACATGAATGGTAGGTAAAATCAGAATTATATGTAGTTAGAAATTTTGCGATACGTGTGTTCCCGACTGTTGAATCAGTCTGTTGATTAGTTAATTAGACTTTGATCAAAATTGCGCTGAGAGTAGCGAGTAAATTTCTTTAAAGGTTTCCTCGTTTAAAATCTAAAGTTGAAGTCTAAACTTTTAGCCTTTAAGTTGCGTTTAAATTAAAATATTAATGTCGACTTTTTTTCAGCAACAGCTCGAGGATTGAAATGAAATGTCCTGCCAAAAAAAACTCGATAAAATTGTATAAGAAAGAAAAACATCCTTAAAATTCTATCATTATTGGTTCGTATATCAGATTTGTCTTTTTTCATGTTATCTAGCACATAATTTGACAATCATTTTTAATGAATATCTGCTCATATAATTTTTAATTATAATCTGTCTGATTTTGTAAAAATTGATATTATCCTATTATGTTTTTAATTTATATATATTTTATGATCTATATTATATAATATTTTAATTTTATATTGTTTTTTTATATAAGTAATTTGAATATTTCTTGTGAATATAAATTATATATCATTTTTAATATATATTCATAATTTATCGTGAAAAACAAACAGGTGAAATAACAATTTTTCGTACGTATAACACAGGATGTTTTCAACAATTAGTGGAAGAAAATTTACAAAATAAGTTTCTAGATGATAAAATGAAAATTAAGAATAACAATTGACTGGAATTAATATTCATGTAAAAAGTGCCTGAAGCATGTGAATTATATTTAAGCACTATGAGAAATATTAAAATTATTTATACATAGAAAACAGAAAATCTAAAATTAAAATATGTAACAAATCATACATAAATTGAAAACATGATATAACATAATATTAATTTACAATATATATATATATATATATAAAATATATTGAAAATTAAATATAATTTTGCAAGTATAAGCAAATCATATATAAGCAAAGTTTTAGATTGGATTAGGTAACTCGACAAGTGGTATGGAAAAACATACTCATTCATATTAGTATTTAATTGTTTAAGTAAGCTCCTGTTGAGCAAGAAATGAAATAGAAATTGATGAAATAATTTCTTTATAATTTAAATGTAAAACCAATAACTTTACTACAAAATTACATAAAATTTCAATAAATTTTAAATGTTTTCATTATTTGCTTTTTTTAACAGGATGGACAGAGGACGAATGGATGGCAACGAACAGATGTGAACTCGGTCGATCTCGATTTTGATTTTATTTCCTTCCTCACACGTAATGTGCAACACGTTCCGTAGCCCTCGCCAACGGCGATCGGCGCGCACGATCGTAATTGCTACAGCTCTTTTCTCTCTCTTTTTTTTTTCTTTTTTTCCGCGCTTACAGTACGTACACGTGCATCGTATGCACCTTTAGACGGGTCGCATTCACGGGCGAACTCGCGTTCGCTGCGCTATATTTACAACGCCAGTCGTTCATGCGAGCCGCATATTTTCAAAACCCGCCGGATTTTCCTTCGGAATCCGCGTACGAGATTCGAGGGCCCGACCGGCAGTCAGCACTCCGATCGAGGATCCGATTAACTTGAGCGGCCATCAATTTAATGCTAATAAGAACAAAATATTAGTTCTTTGTTTTATGAAAAGAAGAAATCAGATTAGAGACAAAATGGATTGCGCAGCTAGAAATTTTGCTTCGTACAAATGAATTCGGCTGCCGGTTGAGCTAATCGCCGATTAAATTAATCGGAGTTTGATTGAAGTCGCCCTAGAAGTCGGTTCTTCGAGCGTAGATCGTTCTAAGGCTATAATTGATATATTGACTGTAAACTCCTCCGATTCTCTTTTTGTAGAAACTTCTCTGCAGAAGCTCCGTTAAAGAATCGCTTTTTCGGCGAAAATTTTCTACTGATAGTCAACGCAAAGTAAAAAAAAAAAAAAAAAAAAAATAACGATTATTAATCACTCAGAAATATAATATTTTATTGACAACATCTCAAGTGCGAAGTATCATTCGATACCGAAGATGCCAGACACGATTCTTCGAACAAATTTTGTCGCATAAAAAATGGGTGTATATATATGTATATATCGTTCTCTTTTTTGTATACTTTATCTAAAATAAGGAGAAAGTTTCTCTATCTCGCGAGAGAGAGAGAGAGGGAGAGGGAGATGCAAGCTCTCGTCGACGAGATAGTAGCGGGTGTTGAAAATGAGCGTCTCGTTCGATAGTCGGTACAGTTTTATTATTGAGGAAAAATCGCGCGCGAGCCGCCCGAGTTACGCGAATTACGCTTTCGTTATCGTAAACAAATAAATAATTTATCTTCTCGCACGAATGTACTCCCGGCTTGCACCAAAGTCCCACTCGACTTGCGCGTGAGCTTCAGCCTTCTTACGCCTTACGATTAGTATTATTTAACATTTAAGAGTCATTATGGAAGATTGTAGTGCACCGCCTTCATTTCTCGCGCGCCTCCCTGCTTAATTAATCTCGCCCGGTCAATCGATCGAATCTCACGAAAGAAGAACGTTCTCGGCTCAAAGAAGGCTCGGAGGGAGGGTCTGTGTAAAAACTAAATTCCCAATCCGCGCAAATTGGAATTATTGAAAAATCCGGTTCCGTTCCTTCCTCTCTGTGCTTTACTTAAGGAAAATATTTTTCGTGATTTTCAGAAAGGAACGCGACATGAGGAAATTCAATTCCTTAATACGGATTAGAAGTCGCTATACTTACAGTAACGCGATATCATGGAAGACGACTGATATCACTTATGGAAAGTCCAAAATGTTATCGACGCCTGCGGGTCATCGATAAAGGAACGCGGGTCGCTACGTGATTTACGGGGGGAAGCACCGTTTTTTAAGCTAAAGAGGTTCGTCTAATCTTTCCTTTTTCCTCTCTTAGGATTGCTATTAATAATGTGTTATCGCGCGATAGTAAACTCTAGTCGACCGTAGAACTTTATTATTGGCACAATGCTGAATTCCGGATAAGATTGAACGCAATATTCCTCTACGTTCCTCTTCTCGTACACATGCGTAGACTAAAACGGTACAAAATATTTTATTTATGGCTATATATATATATTCCGGTTTGATATATTTCTTGACGTTGCACAATGTCGACGGAGTGCCTGGGAGATTTCACAGTGACTGGAAGTTCGTTTTTCCGGTTAAACGATTTTTCTATCCTTTTTTTTCCCAAATTCCTTCAAAGGTTTTTAGGAACGGCCTCTCGCACGTAATTGATTGTACATGTACGGGGTTCTTCCTTCACGAGACCTAAAATTCGGGTACTTTAGCTCGCTAATAATTTGCCGAAATTTAATTAATGCTTATATAAATTCAAGTCTGTATAATAATTTGTAGAGATGCAAGGACAAAGAGAGATCCTTCAGAAGGAAGACACGCGACGCGATCACGATGACTCTTGCAAAGACCTCTTCGGTAAGTTTCTTTTTAATTATATATCCGTTCTTGTTTCAAACTCCTCGTTATATATTATATATATTTCTTAAATTTATTCAAGACTGATTTTTCAGATTAATTAAGAGGGAGATAAGCACGAGGCGGGGTTCCGTTTCGAAGAGCTCTCGGAGAATAATATCTTCCGCTAGTGCACGTTCTACGAGCGAATTCTCTCAACGTCGCGATCGCTATTTGGCCGTGCGTTCAAACGTGGCCGTGCGATCTTGCGGAAGAGAATACGCGTGGACGCGTATGTACGCTAAAAAATCGCGGCACGGACACGGGCCACGGGATTGGTATGCAGCGCGTGCACTAGCGCGCGCACTCTCTCACATACACCTACATCCACCTGTACATGATTGCGTGTAATACCCGGCGGACGTGGTCGGAAGAGACCCTATCGTCGCCGCGATTACAATTCCAAAATGATCGATGCGTTTTTACGCGTCGTCAAAGAAACGCGCGTTTGTATGCCTGGGAAAATATGTGTGTGTGTGTATGTGTGTGTTTTCTTTATCTTCTCCATTAGCACCAAACTTAAACTAGTCGCGTGTAGATGTGTGAGATTTCTTTTACAGGCTGTCCTGAATTTTTATTTACGAGGGACCTCCTATATATGTATATATTGCGCGATTCCTTTGGCGCGCAAAAGACAAGAATAATGAGGATTAAAATACTTTCGAGATATTCGAAAAAATGGACAGACTTTCTTGGAATATTTCAGCGAGATTAATACACGAATATAATGCGCCTGCCGCACATCCGGCCGATCAGTACGCATTATACCATACTTATTCGTACGTCACGTGCGCTCGATCATAAAAGTCCACGTCCACGAGGAAAGCCCAAGTGCTAAAAATAAATAAAAGCGGTTAAGAGATTAATAATTCATAAAAGATAATCCCTGAATTAATCTTAACAGTTCGATATATCAATACGGAGGGATCGATATTTAATCGACAGTTAATTCCTAAGGAATTTTTAATTTTAGGATTTTAATTTTAGCATATATCGAGGAATATTTTGATTAGAAAGGTATCTGTTTTAAAAATATAGTAAAGTTCTGCATTTTGGTCATTTTCTTCGAAGGGTTTCTCTTGGAGGTGTGCTTTTGCGATTAAACGCACGCACAGATATATTCGTCTATCTATCTATCTATCTATCTATTTATCTATCTATCTATTGTTCCGCTAGCGACACTAATAATCGTGTCGATCTAATTATCCGAGTGCAATAGCATGCTTGTCCGCACCTTCTGCGTGTTTTCACAGGTATACTCCGCGCACCCGGTATATTTGTGACGTAACTGGGAGAGTGCGTAAATTAAGTAAATGTTATTAAATGTCGGTACCCGTATATAAGTCGATAAGATCCCTTTCAATTTTTCTGTATACCGCAATGTTGCGTATTATGTCGTACAAGATATACCGGATGCATTTCATGACAAAGAAACTTACGTACACATTTAATGTGTCTCCAAATGAGAAAGTACAGGAAAAAAATTATAAAATACTTTGCAATCAATCTCTTTTAGATTTCAATTTTGTGAATGAATTGGTGTATTCTTTTTATTTACACTAATCCGTTTAATTAGCGCAATATTAAAAATAACGAATATACCTGTGGAATGCAATATTAAAAATATTTTGTTCCACGGGTGAAAATATTGCGTCGGTCACATGGCGATGCTGCCTTCGGACACTTTGTGTGGCATTGCATGGGCACGCAGCATCGGCGGGACTGAGCATGTCATTAAAAATTAGCAAAAACAATAGATCGATACTGTACGGTCGCACTTGTTGAGCAAACGATCGCCGTGCGCCTGGGAAGATATACATTTGGCACTGGATTTTCTCTCTCCCTTCCTTTCTTTTACATTTCTTCGAGGAAAGCTCTCTTCACTCGCAACGTGCATCGAACTCTCGATTACGAGATTTTCGATAGTGAAAAAGAGAAAATATTATAAACAAGAAAGAGAAGAATTTCTAGGAGCTAAATGTCTATGATCGAATATGTATTATTGTTCCTAAGGAATGTTACTTTGATATCGCTTGTGTCATTTTCACTTTAGCTCTCTAGATTCTGCGTTGAAATTTATTCGGAACCTAACTGAATCAGATTTAATTGTGGGATTTTAATTACTTCTAACTTTGATCGCGCAGAGATTTGTCTCATCCTTTCGTTTTGATTGCATTCTTTGATACTGTTTCATCCCACTTGTTAAAATAAGATTAACCTTGTAAGCAATCACAGTTGACAGTGTAAATTGTTTTAAAAGATAATAAGATGACAGAAATCTTGCAATAAATTCTGTGATTCTTTAACTTGGCAAGTAAAAGGCCGTGGATAATCGAGAGTTCTTTGCGAATTCGCTGATACGCGACGAAAGAGTTTCTCTATTTACAAGGATTCGCAACGATCATAGCGATCGAGGAAACGTCGTCGTCGACGTTCATCACCCACAGCTGGTCGGGAAAAAAATATACGCAGCCGTGCCTCTTATTTTTACATCACCCGAACGATAGCTCGTTCGATTATCAGGAACGTATCTTCTTCGCGAAACCCGAAGACGTGTTCGATCCCCTTTTTTCGGCCCTTCCTATAATTTTCCCACGTATTTAAAGAAACCACTATGCCGTTCTCTACATTCTCTCGAAAATAACGATCGATATCTATATATTTGTAGAAAGAAAAGAAGAAGGTAAACGCCGATGGGGCCGAAGAAGCTGAATGGACCTCTCTCTCTCTTCGGGATCACGAGGAGGGCCTCGCCCGATGATGATATGGTTGCCCCTCGAGAAAGTCGCCGACGCGGCCGGCTCGGCCTAGCTATTCATGATTGTGGACCTCCTGGAGTAGCCGCGCCTCGTTACCGTTTCACCCTGCGCCTCGCACTCCCGCTTCACCCGGTCGATTATGTCCGCCACCAGCTTCTCCTCTTTCTCCCGCTGCTGCTCCCAGTCCGGACCTTTGATAATCTACAATAATATACATTGCCAATATTGAGTAGAAAGGTACAGTTGAATAGTTTTAACAATTCAAAGCTAGTTGTTACTTCGAAGAAAGTATATTGGTGATATTATAGGTGATATATAGGTGCATTGCGGACACTCACGTCGGTCGAGGTCTTGCGGGTCTTCTTGTTGCCGGGTTCCTCGCGGTTCTCGTCGTTCTCGTTGTCGGAATGGCGGGAACTTAAATGGCCGATGTAGCCTTTGCGGGATTTAAAGTATGTATTGCAGCTGTGGCACTTGAAGAGCGGCGCCGGCTGGGTCACCTGAGTCGACACGTGTAGCTTGTATTTGTGCCTGTACCAACGGGTTCGCGACGGAAGCACCTCGCCGCACCACTTGCAGACTACGGAACCGTCGTTTTGAATGAAGTATTCCAGCAGCTTGGAAAACAACGTTTATTGGTATTTTTTTATCTCCTCTTTCGCTCCCTTTCCGCCCCTTCTCTCGCTACGCTACACTCCATTTATCGAAATTTATCACATAACAATACCACGAGTACCAGAATATCATTTTTTTTTTTTTTTAATTTCTTTTGTCATGATTTTTAATTCTCTTTCAATTATTCGCTAAATGTCCAGGGAAAAGATTGTCAAGATCCGTGCCAAAGTCGAGGTCGCAATTGAGACAACCAACCTGCTTCCTGACTTCCGGTTCATTCTCGCCTGCTTCCGATTTAGGTAGCAGAAGGTCGGTTCGATCCTCCTCTGTGCGATCCGTTAGGAAGTGGACACCACTGACTCCCCTCTCGGTCTTTATGAAGGTACCCGCTCCGGTGCCCTCATCGTCGCCGCCGTGCGTCGCCGAGGACGAGGCCGACGAGGCCGGCGCGGCGGGCGACGATGGCGACGACGAGCTGCAGATTTCGAAGGTGATGTCACTCGGTAGCTGTGGCGGCAGCTGATCTGCCGTTCGCACATGCAACGAGAAAAAAAGGTAGACGATTTAAGATTAAAAATCGTTGCGACCTCGTTAAACGGTACCACGAAGAGCTGATCGCGTCAACGAAAGTGAACACGATTTTTTTTTTATCTAAACAGAGAAACAATATCTTGCCCCAATTAGTTACTTTTTTATTCTAATTGTATTCACTGTTCGGCATTAGATTGCTCAAAAAATTTTTGAATGTTTAGGTGTTTAAAGGTTGTGTAAATTTGAAGTTCAAACGTACCAGTATTTTGTTTGAGTGTGTTATATGGAATTTTTCCTTAAGAATTAAATGTTCATTAAATTTAAGAAAATAATTTAAGAAAAAGTTCGTTAAATAATCTGCTTTCTACATTTTAATTTTCAATATAGCTTCATACACTGTATCAAAATATTTTTTTTTTTTTAATACAGGCTGTTACATTTGAAATAAAATCGCGAGAAAGCTTGGAACTGACTAAACTTTAAACTGTCAATCTTTTATTGTGGCTCATACAAACTATGATCTAAAAGGTTAACAAGATCTTAAAAGATTCACAATACATTCTTCTCGAATATATTGGAATTCCAGAAAACGAAGCGATGCGATGTTTTAGGATATTCCAATTATTTTCTAAAGGATGTAAAATCCGCGCGAGGAATTGTATTTGCAGTATGGAGGATGATAGAAGAGACAAACTCTACTAGACTATTGCAATGTATATCACAAAAAGTTACAAAGAGAGAAACTACAATTAGATAAAAACAAATAAAAATAATAATAATCGCGTTATTAGATTGCGTTATCGTTCTTCTCGCCACCAGGCACCAGAGATATACGTAAAGGTACATCCGAGACGTACATAAATCGTAGGACAGGCATGCGTCCGCGATATGCAACGATAATGTGCGAACGTGCAACTTGCATAATTTTTATTATTGTATTTAATACATATATGTATACGCATAGAGCATGTACATATATACGTATGCATATATGTATGCATGTATCTATGCATTAAATCTATAAACATATATTATATAAACGCGTCTTGGAGGGTGCTTTCGGACGTGCGATATAACGTAATATATAATATATTTTCATATATATATATATATATAATATATAATATAATAATTTTCTTTTCTTCGCAACGCGTATGTACCTGTATTTTTGTGCAAACTATCCTCGAAATTCGCGCGATCTCCTCCGTCTCCTCCATTGCTGACATGTACGTTATTATATCGCAAAATAACTTGACTTTTCTAATAGGTTATCAATCTATATAAAAACACATGTATGGAAAGACAGTTGAAATTGATTGAAAACTAACAAATTAAATGAATCAATATAATCGAATTATTAAAATTATTTTTAAATTTGGAGCCTCGCTTAAACAATTGCAGGACATACATTCCAGGACTCAATCCATGTTTCTCACGCTGACAAAAAACTAATACAAACTTCGTTCTCAAAAAATATTCGAAAGAGGCGCGACAATATAAATAACGCGTATTGCAATGTACAAATATTTTTATTAATTCATTTTATTTTCATTAAAGATACGCTTTTCTCTCTTTGCCCTTCCCAAAGGCTGATTAGTTGGGATCGGTCAGTTATAATCGCGATTGCAAATTCTACTGCAGAATAGAATTTATACACAGTTCACGCGGTAAACATTTTCTTTTTCTTTTGGAACATTAAAAAAAAAACGGAAGAGGCGCGACATAATTGGCGTTTACACACTCTCTTTTTCTCTCTATATATAATATATATATACCATTTAACGCTTAAATAAAATATCTGCATCGTGAATAGAATAATAATAATATAATAATAATAATAATAATATATTTGCATTTTGCTATATCTCACGTTTTGCTTGAACGCGCCGCGTCTCCTTTAAAGCCTAAACGTATCTCGCGCGCTCTTCTAACTAATACCCGCTGTGTTACAGATAATAAAATTGGAAAATAAAATAATGAACGCGTTAATCCGGCCTGTGTCTAAAAAAAAGGAAGAATAGCAGACAGCGCTGTAGTAACGTAACGTATAGTAATAATTGTACGTAACTAAACCATATAAGAAATAAATTCGCCGCTGCTTGCGGCGCGCCTTGGAAAATGGAGAGGAAAGGTGACACGTTCTTAAATATGTTATCCGGAGACCTCGTATCAAAATGATTCGCAAGATGCAAAGATTTTTATCAGTAGTTTAAACAAATCTGCTTTATATGTTAAAACATCTCAGAATTTTGTAGTATTTAACAAGAATCGATATTGATTATTTAAATTTGCGATACTAAAAAACTTAGTATTAAAAAAAGAGTATAAATAACAAGCAAATTATGATTCTACCTCCAAAAGACATCATCTATGGTATCACGATACATGTCGAATTTTAATTATTATGCCGTTCAACTCGAGGCAAAAGCCGAGGAAGAAAACACAAGCACGTGCACATTCCCTCTCATAAGATATATCTTTTTTTTTCTATACATATATTCTGTTAAATAACTATTTTCTCTCGCACGCTCGTACTCACTCGCATTTACATTTTTACGTTTTCTTCTCTCATTCACACGCGTACACGGATAACGCCAATGTGGAAGACCAAAATACTGCTTTCGGTTCTCGATGCTCGAAAGCTCTCGCTCAATAGAGTCAATTAATTGACAGTGACATACATTTTTGCGCAGAAATTGTGCTTGTCTTCGTCTACCTAAAGAATTAATTGACAGCCGGTTTTATTCCGTATCTTCTCACACCTTCTCTCTTACTGTCGACAACGTCCTGAACTGGAGATAGATCTCTTTATTTGGGACTTTATTTGGGATGGACGAAAGAACGCAGGATGCAAAGGGGAAAATAAGAAGTTCCAGTCCGGCCTGTCAAACATTTATACGATGTCCGTGTACATATACATATGTATATATGTATAACGTCTTCTCTCTAATGTGCGTGTGCACCTGTGCGTTTGCTTATATACTTAACAATAATAATAATAGTTAGTGTAATTCATTTTTTTTTTATATTCATGCTGGTCCAGAGCTAAAAGTTAATAATCCTTACCGAACAAGTGATAATAAAAATAATAATAATTAATAATAATAGCTGTAATATAGTAACAGTGACAATAAAAATAATGTTGCGGTTGTAATAGCAAGTGCGAGAATAATCGGTAGTAGCAAGTAACTAGTTAATAATCAATAATCAATGCTTCTATAATACACTTCCCCGGAAGAGACAAAACAGGAAGATTATCAGGGAAGAAGGGAAAGAAACCTGTACATCGCGGCTATACAGGATACTTCACATATTCGTGTTCTTTCGAATTTTTCTCTTCTCTCTGCCTCTCCATCTCCGTTTTTAACAGCACACTAATATATTCTCTAATAAATATACACTCTCGTCTTTCACTTTTTTTTTTATTTTCTTTTTCGTGTTATCTCTACTTAAAATTTTGCTCGATTCACGAATAACGGTTTACTTCTTCGTTTTGCTTCATCGTTACTTCTTCCCTCTTTTTCTACAACTTTCCTACAGGTTGCATTGAAAATTCCGTAGAGAAGTAGGAATGCATTATTTGGTCAAACTGAAAATCTTGTTCTAATTCGAATGCCACATTATTTTAGTGAATTAAGCTTCAAGACTATGGATCGACAACCAAGCACTTTATATTTAATTTCAAGCGAGTAATTATCAATAAAAAGAAATATGCATAATTGAAATCTTAGCAGCTAGAGAATTTAATGTAAAATTAACAAGATAAAAAGACTACGGGCAAAAGAAATATTTTGTGGACATGGTGAATCAGAAATTGTGCGCTTTCGTAGGAAACCGTTCGTGAAACGTTAGAAATCGAAGTAAAAAATCTTTTTTTCTTTCATTCTTCGACATTCTTGGATGAAAAGGATTCGCCGTCTAATCACTAAGGCCTCCGAATAGATTTCAAAAATTAGTATCTCTTCCTCGAAGCAACACGAATACCACAAGTGTTTTAACAAATTGAATGTGCTCTCGAAAAAGATAGTTCTCATTTTCAACTTAACGATATTCGATATTCACTTCCGAGTTCTCGGAACGCTTGATCCGAAGTTGCTTCTTCAAGATATAAAAGTTAATGATCTTGCTTCGTGGTGCATGCAGAAAACGAATTTACCAATATATTCTTGCAATATCGAGAATTCCTCTTTCGCATTTTAAACAATTACATATTTGCCTGATTCATGTTAAAATCGTTCGCAATCGTCGAATAATTATCGCCATTCGTGCGTCTTAATAGAATTTAATAAATAGAACCGAAAACATTCCTGACACGATGAACATGCACCACGACTTTCTTTACCACGTGTCGCTGACTCAATGAGCAAACGAGAGTCGAGCCCGTTATTGCACAGAGTTCGAAGATCATATAATACTAACGTACACAGGAAGCGAGGAGAGATCACTATTCTTCCTCTTCTTCCCATCTTCGTCTTCTTTATCATCACATCTCCCCTCTAGATTTCCTCTGAGCTCGCTCTCTCGTTTGTTCGTTTTTTCTTTTTTAGGGAAACTGTCTCTTCCTCTCTCTCTCCCTCTAAAGAAGCCTTCTCTTTATCTCGCTTCGCGGAAGATATGGCGAAGCGGATCACCATCGATCATCACCGTCATCGCGGGGGTGAGATGGGCTACGCGATTGGTCCGTGACCAAACTATCTTTCGGCGTGGGATGATATCTTACGTATGCTGGCAAATGCGATAATCGCTGCAGCAACGGCGAGTAATTTTTCAATGGAATACACGGACAATGCTCATTTCTCTCGAACGGTACATTCCACGAAATCTTGATTTTGATTTCGCCGGAAATTAAAATACTTTTATCCCACTTCTTTATTATTTATCAATTTGTCTGGCAATTCGCAGCGTTAATTGGTTAATTAAAACTGCATTGAAAATTTTTTCGTTTTTTAAATGATAAGATAAAAGAAGTTAATATAAAAATTTCACCTATAAGTATTGTACTTACAAGTATTTTTATAATATTGTCATTATAACTGTTAATCTTATAAACTTGATTTTTCTTTACCTGTGACAGAAAAATAAAAAAAATACATTTTTTTTTTCTAAATTATTCTCCCACAGATTACCGTTATCTTTCGATTCCGCAGTCCTTACGAATCGTGAGGACTATTTACCCGCCGTTACCGAACGCCGTTCAGGAACGACTGCCGCGCCTGAAGGTCGTCGCCCTGGCCGCCGCGGCTGTGGTTCTGGATGCCGCGGTGGCACCGAGCCTCCTCGCGTGCCTCTGAACCGCCGTCGGACCGATCGGCAGCCCACCTCGCCCTCGCCCCGCCCGCTAAGGTCCACCAGGCAGAAAGAAACTGAAGGGCATGACGCAATCCTTGGGCATGAAGCAGTCATGCACGGTCTTCATGTGGTTTTTCATTTTGTCAGGACGCGAGAACTCTTTGGCGCATACAGGACAGGGGAACACCTTGCGCTGATGGCCCTCGTGGTAGAGAAAGGCGTGTCGCTGGAAGCTGTACTTGTTTTTAAACGTCTTCTGGATGTCGAGCTTGGCGCATTCGGTGCATTGATAGACGCCCTCGCTGATGGAAGCGTAACGGAAGAGATTTAAGCCGCGCACTGACATCTCCGTCAGCTGTTCGGCTGGATCCTGGGACTGCGACGTGGCGCGACGCCGCATACGTCGCTTCGGGGCCTGACGGCCGCTCGGCGCCGACATCGCGCCGACGTTGGATGTGGCGTTCGCGCCACGCCCGCGTTCCGGGAGGCAGGCGATGCCGAGGAGCTTCGGGTCAGTGCGCCGCCCGCGCTCGTCGTCGTCGGCGTGCCGCCCGCGTTCGTCGTCGTTGTCGCCGCGTTTGTCGTCGACGTCGACGACGACGTGCTCGCCCGTGCGTTCGACGGTGACGAGGACGACGACGAGTTTGGAGACGACGTTACGTCCATCGATGCCGCGGCCGGCGATGCACCAGTGTTCAATCCGCGGGTTTTCTCCTTCCAGGTCTCGTTCACGTTATCCGTTTTGCTCGAAAACTCTGTGGAAAGACGACGATTAGTAAATGCCTTTCAATTTGATTATTCAAACAAATTTAATTAATAGTGAGACATTGATTTTTTTTTTATAATGTGAAATAAATATTAAGAAAAACAATACGCTATATTTTTTTCGAAAGTATCAACTATTGTTTAACGCAGACTTTTATAATCTTTAGTGCAAATGCATCGGATTGCATGCTAGAGTGACTTCCTCTAATAATAAGAAATACTTCAAATTCTATTCTTACATCAGATCTTTAAATAATTATCCTTGGGATTACTCGTTTTTGAAAAAAATCATTTTTAATCGGGGATACTTTCTCCAAAGATATAGACTGCTATATTTTTACAAATATACGCGAGATTTCTTCCGAAATATCGAAGACGATACTTTCGCAAGATTCCGGCGCGTTGCATGCGAAAAAAAGCTGTAAAATAAGGCTAATTAAATATTCGAGCTAATGATACACAATAAAAAAATATTGACGCATGCAAAGTGATCTAAATATTGCTACCGGCTATATGAATACGTAATTGATCTACTAAAAAATCAATTTCCATATAAAATTGATCTACGCATTCAAATGATGTCAATTTAAAAGTAAATTAAAAATCATAAAATAGAGAATTATACGATGCTGTAAAAACTTAATAAAAACATTTCATAATAAGGGACGTGGAATGGGATAAAAAGAAACGGAATAAAGCGCCAATGAAATTCGTGTCAAAGAAATTAAGCTCAGTTAAATCATTTTTTTTTTATAAATGTGTGTGTGTGTGTGTGTGTGTGTGTGTGTGTGTGTGTGTTTAGGTGTAAATGTGTATGATAATAATGCAGATTAATCTAATAAGATCAATTAAAGAAATGTTTCTACCATTAAATCATAAATATTGAAACGGGAAGAAAAAATTCGAGGAGAAAAAAAAGGAATAAATGAAACATTGTGTGACAATATAAACGTAACGGAAAATCGTATACACATATACATATATATATTTTTTCTTATTTTCCACAATTTCTTTGCTCTTCTTTCTTTCGAAGAGAAAAAGAAAATAAAACAACAATGCGCAACATGCAAAACAAAGGTTCGTAAAAAATAATAATCGCTGGCCTCCCGTCGCGGTTGGCTTCCTGGCCATCCTGTGTTCTCCAGGACGTCGGAAGAGTCCTGTGAATCGCTCTGGAGAACGTCGGAATCGCTTCTTCGAGCTAACCGCGACGAAGGAAACTTAACATCTAAGAATCGTCTCCTCGGCGGCCGCGACACATTACATCGTGATCCTTTCTCAAAAATAATGAAAATGGATTTTAATCTCTTAAACGAAACAGTGTGACTATCTCGTAGAAATAATTTAGAATTCGTAAAATTTAAGTTTACTTTCCCTTTAATTATCGCAAGTGTTTATTCTTGCCGAGACAACTGCGTCGCGGAATATTTCAGCCGCCTCGCAGAAGGAAGCGAGAGTTGACACTTGCGACACGTCGGAAAATTGCTACAAGTATTCTACGAGTGAAAAATAATTTCCCGGGAGAAACGCAAGATCTGTACGTGGGAATGAACGGCGGCCGGCGAGACGAGTGCGCTAGAACGAAAAAACTAAATAAAAGTAATTTTTGGCTAAGAATAACGGTGCTTCGTGACGAGTGCGGGGAGGTCTCTTGACACATCCTGTGTGTACAGGCGTACAAAATAAAATATGTATACATATACAAATCGAGATGCATACGATATCGAATTCCGGTGTGACACCAGCGAGAACGTTTGCCGCACGTGAAACTCGCGTCCTGCCTGTTGAACAGTTGCGCTACGATTATGGCACTTTTATTATGTTAATAATTGGAACTGACGTTATCTGGACCACGGCGAAATATTACGCGAGATTAACGTTTCCCCGGTTAGTACGATTAATAATTTTGCTTAATTAACAAACCATTAATAATTTTGCCTAATTAAAATTCTTACAGCAGCAAATTACAGGCGCTGACTCTTCCCGATCCAGTAAAATTAATTTAACATATTAATCCAAAATTAGTTAGTTTCTAGATTATAGATTAGTTATATTTAAAATTAATAACTCTATAAATTTCCAATTTTCTCTCCACGTACGTTCACGTGTTAATGCAAACTGAGAATACGAAATGTTTCTTTCGGTATTCCGACGGGTCGTGGTCTAGAGAACATGTTCTTTTCGCAAGATCGGCAGCTTCACGTGCGCGTCATCGTATAACACAATAATAAACGCAAAAGTGGAGCTGAGAAAAGAAAAGAAAAAAAAGGAAAAAAAAACAACGATTACTACTACGTACGATCACTACGTTTGTTAGTGGCATTGGTAGTTACCTTTCCTCTCGAATCAACGGGATTAGAAAGAAAAAAAAAATGCGAAACCGTCGCCGTCTTGTAGACGAAACGCGGAAAACGTTGGCCGCAAATATTTCCGCTTCCTCTTCTCCTTTTGAACACATATTTCTGTCTCACTTTCCACCGATTTTTTTTTTTGCGCTCGTAACGAGACGACTGCAAATTCGCTTGACAAAGATGTTTTCACACTCTCTTTCTCTCTCACTCACTTTCTTTTTCTTCTTTTTTTTTTAAGCATCATTCAGCACAATTTATTAATACGATACGTTAGGCACAATTGACTTTGCCGAGATACGTGATGCTCTTGAAGAATTTTTGCTGCCCTCTTGCAGAATTTTTATAAAATTTCGTTTTTTTCCAGCGGCAAGTTCCACCGCTCACGGATCTCGGAAAGTCGTCAGGTATACAGAATGTCCCGAAAGAAGTCACGAAAATTGTTGACCGAGTTTAATTCGATTGTTTAGATCTAGATTGAATCTTGAGCTGCACGCACGAATTTCAAATTTTTTTTTTTCGCGGACTCTCCCCGGGCATCCAGAAATTAAGTTTCACGTTTCTATCATCGCCACTATTCTTTCGAGACACCGTGTATAACGTGGATTATACGGATTATTCGGTGGATCGGCGAGATATTTAAAAATCTTCCGATTTACAATCTATTGAACACCGTTCTTTTTATTAATGATAGTCATAGTCGAACAATCAGTGCATATAAAATATACTAAGTCTACCCAGCGTCAGAAAAGACTCGTCAGCTCTAGAAAAATTTTCTATAAAATTTTCGCCCTCCCCTCTCTCCTTCACCTTATTCTCCTTTTCTCTTATTAAATTTTCGCCCTCACGGAAAGCGAATCTCTCCCTTATTATTTGGCACTGAGAATGCGATCGTCGATCCGTCCCTTCGACGAAGGGAGAGGGACGCGCGCGCGATAACAATTTACTTTACTCCCTTTTTTCTTTTATTTTGTCATTCGCTTCTCGCACTACAATCTTTGTCTCTCGCTTTTCCATTCCTTTATTTATTTTTATTCTTTTTTTTCAACATTGTCGTTATTTTATGTCGCTTAAGAAAGGCACCGAACCGGGGACTACTCGCGCGATTTAAAACATCGGTTCCCGCATGAAGAGCACATGTTAAATCAACGTATTTGCGTTGCGCGTTTTCGCATTTAATTGCATTTACAAAAATCTCGGAGGTCGAACGATCCCTTTTGCTCTCGTAACGATCCTCGCGATCGTCGATCGCCCCCTACCTCTCTTTTACATGTGTTTCTTTTCTTTTATTTCTATTTTTACCCTCGTTTTCTGACGCATCGTCTCGAAACTGCAACGACGTTATATATAATAGGTATTATCAACTAGCGCTAAAATATATTCGATATAACTTCTGTTTATATATATAATATATATAATAATGATAATCGTAATAATAATAATAATAATAATAATAATAATAATCGCAATAATATATATGTATGTATATATATAATATATATGTACCATTTGTTTGACTCTCTCTCTCTTTCTCACACGCTTTCGTTCTTGTTCTCTACATACGTGTACATTGGTACGTGGGTAATTTAATTGCGATAATAAACTATGATTCTTTTCTTTAATATATATATAGATGTGTATGTATATATATATTTTTTAATTTAATATATATATTATATTAAAATCTATTCGATAGTACAGTCTGCTTTTTAAGCCTCGTAAATTAATCTTCCTCTTTCTTTTTCTCTGACTCTCTCTCTCTCTTTCTTTCTTTCTTTTTTTTCGCGATGATGGGCTTATCTCTGCAACGTGTCGCGCGAGAAATCTACAAGAATAATCAATATGTATTGACTGGTGGTCTTCCCCCCTCCCCCATTCGCGAGGGGACGAACGCAAAACGAGACGAGAAAAATCTCGGCGCGACACCCCTTGCGAGAGTTCGCGCGCTCGCATAAATATAATATATATATATATATTTATGATATATATACTCTATATCGTAATTTTTCACGACTCCCTCTCACTTGTCTCCTACTCATCTTCCACGTCTCTCTCCAAGATCCGTTAATTAAACACGGTCTAAGCGAACGTGTAACCCCATCGGCGAGACTATCGCACCCGCGATGAGAGCGTGAGAATGTTACGGTCGAAGGGAAAGCGCGGCAACCAAACCGATGGTCTTACGCTCCCCAGATGCAGATAAAAGGCAGGCAGTTGCAGAACGCACAGGAGCACACTTCTCGACTTCTGCGTGCACGATTGGCACGCGACAATATAATAAAAGTTCCTTTTGCGCACGATAAACTTTTACACGATTCAATAAATTATATATGAAAAATCCAATATAATCTGAACGATAAAATTTGAACGACAATAACGACGCTATAGAATTTCAAATACATATATACAATTTAACAAATATTCAACAAAATCTAATCCGCAGATCGGAATCCAATTACCGAAACATCGTACACAGAACGTCTTCTCGGAGCTTATTTATTACAAGTAGCACGTACGGCTTACGTTTATAAATTCCGAGGAAAAGACGGAATTTTGGCAATGGAACTCGAGCGATGTAGCACACGTCGCAGATACAGCGGCCGTTCTCGCGCGAATCTCGAGCGATCCCTCGCAACGCGACACCTCACCCTTGACTTATGAACACTTTTTACAATTTGAACACTAATTTTGTACGAATATACGGGGACCTGACGTCGTATATATTATATATATGTATATATCTTTTTTTTTGTACCCTCGCAAAAAAGCTCCCCTCCCCCCCGTTTTCCTCCCCCGATTGTCCCCTCCCTACAATTGGCAACGATTAAAAGCGCTTTCTAACGACCTTAAATTCTAAAAAAGTTCAACAACGTCGAGAAGGCAACGAACGTGAGCGAATTTTTCCTCCCTTTTAAACGCCTTTAAATTTGAACAACGAGCCTCAAGATCAGTCGCTGCATCTCCACCGTGCTTTCCTAAACAGCGATTTATCCTGATCACGAGCCTTCAGATGTCGGCGAGGGATCTTCAGAGCGGGCCGAGAATCGGCCGTTCCGCGTCTAATCATCGCGTGCTGTCGCGGAGTGCTTTCTGCAACCGCTGCTCCGATCGCCACAAAAGGATGTGATAACGTTTGTAACGAATGCGGGGATATGCTCACCGGCCTGCGTGTCATAAGAGTAAAATTTTGTGACGGTATAAAAGAAAGGTGAAAAGTAAAAAAAAAAAAAACATGTGATGATTCTCAAGAAAATCTCTGAAACCTACAGAGACTTTATAAACTTATTCTAAAAATCGACTTCAACCTATATATAATTTTCTGAACGTATGTAGGACGTTTCTAAGGTTTTGTCGAACATCCTATTGTTATAATGGGTTATAAGGGACATCAAGGGAAAAACTTCAGCGATGATAAATAATATTTTTATATACACATATATATGTATATGTAATCGTTATAAGCTACCATGTGTATGTGTATATTGTAAATATGTAAATCCATGATCCTTTGGTATACGTTTAGAGTTTCTAAAGAGCGCGGAAGAGAAATTAACAAAATGTGAGAACAATAAAATCATGGCGATCCAGTTCTCACACCCTTTTTCGCGCTTCTCACGCAGACATCGACTAGGGTGAATCAAAAGCTATTATTGTACAAATTGATAAAATCGCAACCTTCAGAAGTCGCACCGACGAAGAGGCCCTGCAGATTCCCCGTCGCAAAAGAAAGGAAAAAAAAGAAAAAACAACAAACGGCAATAACAACAATAAATCCGATCTGTTAAAATCAACTCGTTCGAACTCGAGAAAATTGCAACGTCCCAAAAGAAAGCTTTCCGAAAAAAAAAAAAAAAAACTTGTCGATCACGTCGCGAAAACCTGCAGGCGCTTCCTCTTCCCGGTGACCCTTTCCCTCTCGATAATCCTTCGCGTCTTTCTCACCCTTTAATTAATTGAGTTAGTCTTAGCCTCTCAGTGATTATCAAATGTGAGTGTATTTAATTATTATTTGCCTGCCTCTCCTACTCTCCTTCTAAAAAAATCGATATAAGCTGTCTAGCCGCTGCCTCTTTGCACTTTTTTTGTTTTCCCCCCGTTTTTTCGTGAAAATCTCAGTTCCCCCTGAATCCTTCGCCTACGCACACGCTGGACACACGTTGGACGAGCTTGTGACAACCCGTCGTGAAACCAGGCCGTGACCGTTTTTCCCCCCCCCTTCACCCACCCTTCGCGCGATTTTCCTTAAGGGTCCTCCCGGGGATCCTATCCGTTTATAGACACTCTTTGGTCCAATAAGGTTTCGAATATTGCGGATAATAATTGACCTGACGGCGCGAGTTCCTGCCGTCCCAAGGAATACCGGATGCCAAACTTTCGATCGCGATTACACGTGTAAAATCTCGAAATATTATAAATACATTCTAACAAGACTGCTCACACAAACTCTTAATTCTTAAATCTTTATAATGTTTTCATTCATGTATCTTTACATAATTATATTTCATAATGTCTAACAATATTTTAGATTATTTAAATTTAACAAGCACAACATATTTTAAATACGTAGACTCGGCAGACTTTGCGCCTTCCTAATTCACGTACAATAATTAACTTGCCTTGCCACGATTAATTAGTTAATTATTATCTTGGATATTGAGCACTCTTCAATTTGCTATAAATTTTTGCCTAATTTAACATTACGTAACATCTAATTTAACGTCGCGATATATAAATTGTGACAAAGATTTGCATTTTTTATTGGCACCGCGAGTATATCCTGGGCATTTTTGAGGCTCGCGGAAGATTTCTCCAGGGACGTTGCCGTCCCTCTCTCGCTTGGGATAAATAATCTACAAGGGTCGGTAAGAAGCTCTTTGGTCCATCGAAGTTTCAAATATATTGCGGATAATTGACCTGAGTGCGCGAAAATCCACGGCACGGCACGGCCCACCAGCTATCTCTCTCTCTCTCTTTCTTAACGTTTTCGTAACAATCCTCACGCCGTTTCATCTACCTAACCAACACCCTGTCTCTTTTACAGGTCCCTTTCGTTCTCCTATGTCTACTGCGCTATCTTTGCTGCCTTTGCCTAACTGGTATTATAGAACTCTCTATTCGCTTAAAAGTACGCTCGGATCGCGGCACGAGCTTAGCGAGTTCCGTGAATAAACGTGGAGCAAGTGCTCTCGATAACTTTGCTCCAACACCTCAAAAGATCATGTTCTAACTTTCAAACCGTATCCGTGTGTTTGAGGTAGCGTTCTAATATCGCGAAAACGTTTTTATTGCTACGCGACATTCCAATTTTTGCGACATTCGTCGATTACTCACTTGAAGCTTGTAAAAAAATTTGAAAAACATTAAAACCTAAAACACCTCGACAAGGCTTTCCTCGACGAAACGTGAGCGAGAGCGCTTATTCCAGGTGACATCGCGGAACCCGTTACTGCTCCCGACGACGATCCGGCCCTTACGACTACAACTTTTTTGTTATATCTTTGCAACGCTAGATACCTCTTGAATAACGAACGTACAACACTGGTCGACCGGGGCCCGTTCAACCCCACCGCGCGTTAAAGTAACAACGAAGATCTCCGTTATTTGCAATAACTGATTAATAGTAGTAGTGATAATAATAATTATAGTTATTATGTAGCCTCTAGTCGTCTAACGTCTATGCCCAACTAGTGAAAAATTTGTATATAAATCGTCTCGCCCCTCTCACGGAGGGAGGGCGCTCGACGGAGTGTAAGGTGCAAAATATAGTAAGCTACGATCTCGTACTTTTAGTGCTTTTTTTTCTCGCGACTAAGCCTCTGACCGCCATTACCGTACCACCGTGCGGCCCGTCTCGGTTGATGACAAAGCTCTCATTCGATTGTCTAGATAAAACTACAAATCGCAAAGAATAAAATTAACAGATAAGAGTTTTATATGTATGTGTGTATATATATATATATATATATAGATTTTTAACTATGTGTAAAAATTACATGGACTCGGTACTGACTATTCAAGGCTCGGGAGGCTAGGCTTAAAAACTTGGTGAACTTCGGAGGATGTAGTTTAAAGACGAAACGTAGAGTTAGCTTGAAATTTTTTCAAATAAAGTAAACGTGGCTGATTCGGAGCTTCTATTGTACTCGGTATAAAATTCATACAAGCTATTAAAGACGGAAACGTTCAATGAATAAATTAATAATAGCTTTGATGGGCGTGACGATCCGATGACGAGCAAAGCGATAAATGTGAATGTTTCACGAGCGAATACATAACCGTTGTTGCGTTATCACCCGGTTCACCAGATTTTCCACTTAGCGTCCCGGATGTTCACGCCGACATCCGGAAATGGACTCAGCCGAACAGGACAGGACGGTCCGGCATGGCGGCGGCGTTAAGTTATTACTAAGGTGCCTTCAGTCTATCCAATGTCAGTACTATCTTGTATTTGGTGTCGTTAAAACCGTCCCTCTGCAGTCTTTCGCGAGATTGCGCGCTTCCCCTGTTCCGTCCCTCCGCCCCATTTTATCGCCGCTCCCCCCTAAACAAGAAAAAAAAAAAATACCGCCATCGCGGCTTTTCCGCGATCGAAACGGCTCAACAACAACATGGCGAACGGTCATCGATACATATATATATTGCATTTACTCAGTCTACATAGTTTCCTTATTATTTATATCGCGCGTGCGCGCGCACGTTTCACCCTGGTTCACCGTCTTACTAACGCCCTCTTCTATTATAAAGACAAAAGTATGACAAGTCTCCTACAAGTTGAATTAAGTTTCAATAATTCAATAATTACATAACAAATTACTATATATAATTGGTGTGTTTTTAACATCCTATTTCGACCTGCAAGAGCTCAGCTTCTTTATTGCTATACGTAGCGTAATCACCTCGAGTGAGTCTTCTTTAAAAGATAACTTCGAGATACTCTATTTGTAAATATTGAAAGTTGCGGTTTCTTCTTTCTTTTTTTTTTACCAGGCGTGAAGTCCGTGTTTAAAGAACACGAATAAAAGATATGCGTAAAACACGCGCGCGCACCTCATAGAAATGTATTGCCGAGCTGCGTCAGCTGGCATGTTTGATTCTTTCTGCAACGTAATATAGTCAGGCAATAGTAAATATACTCTTTCTTTCTCTCTGCGTTGATTTGGATTTACACGATGCCCCCCCCCCCGCTTTGCTACGCAACAACCGGTTTATTTTCTTATAACTGATCATCCTTTGTACGACGCTGAACCGCGTTGAGACAACGCATCAGATTTATATAAACTCTTTGTTTACGATGCGATACAAAAGCCTCTACGTTCTTCCGTCTCCCGTTTTTACATCCGCCTCGCCCCTTTTCTTCGGGGCAAACGCGGTAAAGCTCGTTCATTTTGTAACTTTAATGCCCGTTGCTTGTTACGCGCGCGCGAATCGTTCCTGAAGTTTCCGGCACTGTTGAAGCTCGATCTTTCGCAAGAAGATGGACGTTGCGTAAATGCCGAAGCGTGCGCATTGTGGATCCTCGAAGGCACGGAGATTGATAAAGATAACTAGGACTAACACTAGGATCAGGATCAGAACCAGGGCCAGGAATATGGATAAAATTCAGGGCAGCGATCGCTCGAGTTGCATGCAGTGAAAGCTGCCCGGGATCTTCGTTTTGCTAACAGGGCACTAAAGAGCACCGTCGAAGATTCGACGGTACGCTGATACATTCAAGTATCGCATAGAGGTTATTTTAGTAATTGCTTGATTCGTCATAATGTGTACTGGACTTGGTCAGACCCGCGCTTTGCGATCGCGGATTACGCAACGTCGATGCAACCCGACAGATCAGCTTCATTAATCATTTGAGCGATTTCGCGTGTCTCTTAAGTGTTTCTTAAAAAAAAAAATTCTGCGACTTAGAAGTAGAAAAGTACTGCAAGGTGTGTTTGATATCTGAATATACGACTCTTCTTCCAAGGCATAGATTTGGTATCAAGATACTGAGCTAGCCTCATGCAACATGCACGTCGCGTAACATCCGAACGGCGAAACGCGTACTTTTCGCAAGATGTTCAGCCTACAAATTCGAGACGTTTAAACACGGCCAAATGATTAATTCGCATACACCGGAAATACTAGAGAACGCTCGCGCGAAAATTAAGAATCGTGTGCGACGATGACGTTCATAGCTTTGAATCTTGCACACCCACCTGTTCTCCGCGTACCCACCCCCACTTCCTGGCCGTTTCAATACAGCCATTTCCATAAGATCAGCCACTTGCCTACCTACTTGTTTACTCGCTTACTCGTGTCTATCTATCTACCACCGTCCTTCCGCTCCGCCGTAGGAGCGCACTGACTTCGTTCGAGGCGTTTACTGGCCCCCTCTCGTGTTTTTCTCGGGCTCCTCTAACTCCTTCCTCCTCCCTCATCTTCACGTTCCTCGACTGTCTCTCGTTAGCAAACGCATCAGGCCCGCGAAACCTGCCTGTGACATTCATCCGTCATGAATCAGGCATTTTTTTCCTACCTATAATTCCTTGATACCATAATTAATGACACCATCAATTCTAAGACCTTCGTCCTTTCTATCCGTTAATCACCGGTATCAAAGTTTCTCGGTAACGTAGAAAATCTTGGTGTCACGTACTCTTGAAAATCTATCTGATATCATATATCACGTATACATAGATTTACAACATTTCCGGCATCATGGAATGATGCGCGAGGTACAAGAAACGCGGTCCGAGAGAGGAGGCAGGACGAGAGGGCGTCCAGCCAGCGATGGTCTACCGCTGCTGACCCATACTGCTGCTATTATTGCTGTTGCCACTATTGGTGCTGAGACTCATGTGCGGCTTAAGACTATGTATGATCTTGACGTGGGCGACCATGTTGTCCTTCCTGGTGAATTCTTTGTAGCAGACCGGGCAGGGGTAGTACTTGACGTTAGGCTTGTGCGAGGTGACGTAGTGCCGGCAGAAGTTGCTGATGTGTGTGTAGGTGCGATGGCACACGGTGCACCGATAAACGTCGCCCTCCTTCACGCAGAAGTCCCGCACCGAGCCCTCCGTGCGCTCGTTCTCGGCCTTAAACGAGCCCTCGAAGTCGCTCTGACTGATCTCCGCCTCGCTGGCCATCGCGCTAAATATGGCACTGCTTATGCTGTCCTTCGACATCGCCTTCGTTTCCATCTCGGTGTCCGACTGTTGCTGCTGATCGTCGCCCATCGCGACGGCGGTCGACGCGGCCTTACCCTGCAGCGTCGACGTGCTGAACTCCTTGCGAAAGCATCGCTCGAAGTTGATGCGGATATGAGTCGACGTCTCGCCGCTATCACCACCGCCGCTCGACGTCTCCTCCAATTCTGAAATGAAGACACCTCGATCCTTTAAATCGCCCTCCATGCCCGCGCGGTATAATATATTTTGTCGTGCAAGCATTGGATGCGCGGTAGGAGTTCGTTTATCAGAAGGCCAATCTTTAGCTCTTGCTCGTAACGAGTTTTCCAGAACAATATATCACAGACGAATAGTATGCCAGATATTTCAAGTTTATCGGTTTCCCAATATTATCTCCGAGTATACAAGATCCTCGAGGGATCTGCATCAGCATAGATCGGTCTCTTGACTCTTTACGTGTAGCTGAGAAGATCGTGTTTCCTCACCCAAGTCATCTCGTATCTTACGATTAGGTAAGAATACCGTTGCACGATCGCTTCCGTTTGCACAAACTCCTCCGCGGACGTTCTGATAAACGGAGTTCTACCGCGCATCTCGTGACTACATATCTCTGTGTACTGTATTGGCACAACGTATTCTCTATATTTGTGGGGGGAAGCAAGAGGAAGGGTAGAGCCAGCAAAAAAGAGTCACCGTGTTTGAATCGGCCGTCTCAGTCAACTTCTGTCTCCCGCGTTAAAGGATACTTCACGGCTGCGACACGCCCTCTCCATGTCGTTCCCGCCCCCGCGCTCGTCGTCTATATCCCCCTTCAGACAGAAACTCTTTTACACTTTCACGCATATCCTCTCACGCCGGTTGCAAAACCGAACGGTTCCCGGCAACGTCACTCTTTCTCTCTTTCATCTCGGGCTTCTCCTAGCTTTTCTTCACGCGTCCTTTCTCACACGCACGCGTGCCTCGTCTTTCATCTTCCACGCCACATACACATGCACCCTTCTTCTCCTCCTCCTCCTCCTCCTTCTCCTCCTTATCCCTCATCCATTCGCCCGGTGAACATTTCACACGCGCTTACATACCCGCGAGCACACGTACAAGCCCACAGAAAATCCGCATTATGTACGGGATGTGTCGCGCGCGCGATACGGTACCTTTCATCATCCGATTGTAGATTCCGAGAGGGACTACTAACTGAGACAATTATCGCGCGGCGTTTGTTCGAACGTCGAGAAGCTCGAGGATCGCATTTTTTTCAAGGAGTCGACGAATGATCAAAGTCAACTCTAATCGGGTCGATCAAAGTGCCTCGCTCTCGCGACGCGCTCGGTTCGACTTCGATTCGATCGAGTCTCGAGAACCGCAGACGTTCGAACAAAATGCCAAAGCCGATCACTCGGCCTGTGTAATTCAGAGACTGAAGTGGAGGCTCTCGTCGAGACGACGAGACGCTCCCCAACTTGGAATCTACGATCGGTCCGTGGAAGAACCGTGCCCTTCCAACGAATACAGCCCGTACATAGCGCGCATCAGGCGACCACGCATAATGCGAAATTGATTAATAGACTATCAGCGATATTACACAGGTGCACACTTTAATCAATCCCCCACCCCCACCCATCCCTCCCTCCCTCCCTCGCCCCTTCCAGTCTAAGTGCGTCCAGTCAGTCTGCTTGTATCCATCTCTACGGGAAAACGATCCATCGAGATCGAGGACGCTCGAGAGAAAAAAAAGCAACTCTTTTCTCCTCCTTTTGCGTGTTTCGTTCGATCGATTTCGACCATTGTAAAGTTTCGTTCGAATTTAATACACGTGAATTACTTCTAATGCAAATATCGTTATCCGCTTTCGACTTCCGGCGTCACATCCTTCTACACATCCGGTTTTCTCTTACACTCCGGCACTCTTTTTTTTTTTCGAAACGGTTCTCCGTCTTTTCGTTCTATCTATATTTATGCATCTATAGATTTCGACTTCGATCTTTTATTTTTTTTAAATCGTTCTACATTGTTTTTTTATATTTTCTAGCGGCTGGCCTCCCTAGCTCCCTCGCTTCCCCCGCGCAAAGCTTAAAAATCTCTCAGAATGATGGTGACTCAGATAATCTCAACTCACCTGCGCCAAAAGTGAACAAAGCGATCACGGTCACTATTGAAACGAGATCATCTCCGACGACATCTTCGAAGCACTCTCTTTCCCCTCTCTCTCTCTCTCTCCCTCGCGCGCGCGCGCACGTAATACATTTTTTTATAATGTAGGAAAAAAAGAAACGTACGGCACACTACTTCTCTCTTCTGATTTCTCTCTTTCTTGATTTGCCCACTCCTCTTTTTTATATTTTTAAACATTAATCTATCTAGCCTGCTTCTACTTCTATCTCTCATTTTGCTATTTTCATCTTTTCTCATTGTCGTCGTTATCGTCTAAAGCAACGAGAAGAACGCAAGAGAAGACGGAAACGATAAACCTGCCGACAATGTGCGTCGTCCGTTGTTTAACTCACACTCTCATCAGCGTTATCATCGTAATTATCATCATCATCGACGCGTTTACGTCTCTCCTCTCTCTATCTCTTCCTCTTTGCCGTTTAGTCTTTTCGCGATTAAAGAAAAACAAAAAAAAGATGAAACTCCTCTATTCTATCTTCCTCGCAACGAACGAGCGTAAAAGAAGTTAACCAGCGTTCAAGGTGTGAAAAATCAGACAACAATAAAAAAAAAGTAAGCACCGCTAAAAGCTGGCTCCACCCCCTCCTGTTACCATTGGCCAATGGCAGCGAAGCGTTTTGTCCATTCGTGCGGAGAAGAGAGCATTGGGTAAACACGGTACTGAGGGGATGTTAGCGGAGAAGTTTACAGGGTTAGGGCCAGAGAAGGTCCGAGACATCGAACTGAGAGGCGACAGGTGCGGTGCGGCGAGAGAGAAGACACAGACTGATCATGAAGAGGCGAGACAGGGAGGTGGCTGATTCTGTGTGCTACCGAGAGAACGGGGAGGAAGGGAGGACAGGAATGAGGCGCTGCACATTGGCCGAGCGTGAGAATTACGTATGGGTTATATATCTATATAATATATATATATGTATGTATCCAGATATATCTATATTATGTACGTCGTCGACGAGAACAACGACTCGGCGGCGCGAGTTGCAATGGGTTTCATTAGAGATTAATTAATTTCGCAGACGTTCGCAGACCGAGGGGAGTTCCCATTCCAGGTTTTTTTTCCGCGGGGTGTCATGGTAACAACATTCCGGATTCCGAACGCGAACTCTCGATTAATGAGACGACGGCTACACGTTTATCTCTCTCTCTCTCTCTCTCTCTTTCACACGTTGTCTCTTTCTCTCCCTCTCTTTCTCTCATCTTCACTCTTTCTTCCTTTCTACATATATGCATGTTACTATTCTTAAACACACACACACACACACACACACACACTCTCTCTCATCTTTTTTTTGTCTCGATTTTGGTATCTTCTCGCGATTTGAACGCCGCGCGCGCGCGTATCGATATACATGACATCCCACGTGCGGCTTCAGACGCACCGCACGCGCTTGCCTTCGAAAAGGAAAATTATTTTTACTGTCGTTTTACATCTCGTCGGGAAATTGCTCTAATGTCTTTTCCTTTCAAGTTGCTCCGGACGCAGACTTTTTTCCTTTCGCGCCGGAATTGCTATTTTTTTTTTTTCTATTCTATCTCTTTCCCTTTCTTTTCGTGTGCGTTTTGTTTCGAAAATGGTTCAGAAAGAAACGCGAGAGATTTCGAAGCGCGGCTAACTCCGGTCAGCGCGCCGCGACTGAACGCGGATCGCGGAAATGATTCGCGAGGGTCGCGAGTCCTGGGCTAGCTCCTAAAAGTAAAAAAAAAAGGCGTAAGGAGCGCGCTCGCAGGAGTGCGACAACGACTAGCCGAGCCGCTCGGCAAGGCAGGCTCGAGAGAAGTCTGAAAAGTCAAATTCATTAGCAGCATCATTAGGATAGAACGTCGTCCACGCCGGCGACGACGCGCGCGATTAGGGGGTAGATCCGTGCGGAGCGGATCGTCGCGAGGTGTGACGCAAAATCTCGAGACTTGGTATATTTGATTTTTTTTCTAAATTGCGGTGTATCGAAAGCCCTCACGGGATCGGGCCTCTGATCCTGAGATTCTCAGACGTCGTCGATCGACCTCGACGAATCGTGCGAGAGAGCCGTAAGAGTCGTTCTCACGTAGAGAGTCTACAGCGTCGTCCATAATGCCGGGCAAGGTTCGCTTGCTTGCTTGCTTGCTCCTTGGGGGCGCGTTCACAAGAAACGAATAAGCATTCGGACGGCACAAAAGCGAGTTCTCTCCCCGTCCTTCGGGTTCGCACGGAGAAGAATATTCGACGACGAAGATCACCAACATCGGCATTATCCAGTTTTAACGCGCTCAATTTCAATCTTAATTTTGCAATTATTATTTATTAAAAACGACTAACTATTGTATACTTTTCTTCTTCTTTTTTTTTAACTATGAGATTTAGAAACGTCAGGGCACAATGAGCCAAGATAATCTAACATTCTTCTCCGCGCCCGCGTTATGGGAATCACATTTCACACCATGCTAAGACATCTGGTGGGGCATCGTTCCGAGATTATATACGCGACTTTCATTATCTTTTGCATCCATAAAACTACGCGGTTTTACTAAAATGCAACTATGGTTAACCCTCAGGCGTACGTTGCGTTCTTGTGACTTACCTTGGGTAATTATTAAGAATGTATCTTCAAAAAGAGCAATTAGAATTACAGGAGTGATAAGAAATATCTTTCTATGCAACGTTGCGCTCGTTCGAGGGTCAAACAAAGAATTAACTCCAACAGATCTACATATAAATCCTAATTTTAAAAAACAAAAAAAAAATTTCCTAGACTTTAAGTAATGGATTCAAAAACAAGTGGAAACGATTGCAAATCTATAATACGTGTGAAAGAACAATAAAATCTGAAGGAGTTAATATTTTACTAAGTACACATTTATGTTTGCACATTTGACGATAAAAATTGTGCATGAATAGTCATGTAATGAATTATCTAATCGTATACAATTTGAAAACGCGCGCAGCTCTCCGTTTGATAGCTAAGATACGCTACAATATCCGAGGGATGCTCAGGTAAATCACGTAAATCGCGTGAAATTCATCGTTTGCGTTCAGGGAGTATTAGCAATGCAAGGCTTCTCTGTATTGAAGTCAATTAAGCTGAAGTTCTTACCTTGCTTGAAACCCTCACTCCCTTGCCTACTGTGCGGCCGCGCGAATGTCTCATCTGAGGCTAGAATCAACAACGACAAAACAATCAGTCCCGGTTTTCAAATTTCATTGTTATATCGCGCATATTATCGCGTATTCGCTTCATACCTTGCGCCGAGGTGCTGGGCGTCGGTTCCGGTTCTCGTTTGACCCGCGTGACTGGCGGCTCCGGTGTATCGGTACCGTTCTCCGTAGGCTCGTCTCTCCTCGACGACGACGACCCCGAAGAGGCCGTGGCGGTGGGATTATTGGCGGACGTCGCAGAATTGGCGCCAACGTTATTGTTGGAAGAGGCACCGGCGCTTCTCACGTTGCCGTTGCCGCTAACCTCGCTCTGAAAGTCCAGTCCCATCTTCATTTCCATCATCTCGGGCGAGCCCTGGACTAGATCAGCGCCAGAGCAGGACTGCAAGTCCTGACCGCTAACTTCGCCGATTGGCGTGTCCGACGAACCGCTCAACTTCCTAGGTCTACCACGTTTTCTCTTGGGCGCCGTGAGCGCCGAACCAAGCAACGGATGGCTGGACATTTGATGGAACCTCTTCTGCGCGACATGATGATGATGATGCGGACCGATTTGGTTGATCCGATGGAGACTGGGAGGCGGTGGTGCCACCGCGTTCTGGCTGCCGCCCAACAGAGAGGACGTGATGCTTGGCAAATCGCACTTGTCCTCGTTCACCTCAGTCAGGCCCTTTATCCTCAGGGATTCGGCGACCCGCAGGAAAGCGGTCAGTCGATCTTGATCGACGCTCACTTCACCGCGGTACATGAAATCCAAGAGGCTGCGCATATCCACATATGGAACATCCTTGAGAATGACTATCGGGTGCTTGTCGGGGTGTCCAACGAACAGGGCCTGTAAATACAAATTATCATATCAGTTCAGAATTTTAATCCTCCCCTCTCCCTCTCTCCTCTTTTTAAATATTGCAAGTAGGCAATTTTACATTACAATCTACTTCTGCAAGAGTTGTATATCAATGTCAATAGGTTCCAATTGTGATCTATCATAAAGTCCATTTGAGATGCTGTCTATTGCGAAATTATAAATGACGCAACAGTCACTGGCTATAGATTTATTCGTCTAAAGTTTGTTAACTTTTAATATAAGTAAAATTATAGGGCTTACCTGAAAGTAGGGGCTACACGCCGACAGCACCATCTTATGGGCCCTGAGTAGCTGGCCCTCAACGGCCAGCGTAACATCGACGAACGACTCGTCGTGCAACAGCTGGTCGAAGACGGAGAGCAAATTGCTCTGGTGGTTGTTCCAACGCAGACAAAATCTCTGCGACGCCATCGCTTCGCTTCTCAGATCCGCCAGGTTGCCGTTGATGTCCGCTAACATGGGGGGACCTGGCTGTTTGTCGCCGCTTTGCCGCCGTTGCCACTGCTGCCGCCGCCACTTCGTCCTCGTTCCTTCTTCTGTTTCTCCACACCGCCACCACCTTCTACGACGATGAAGCCACTCGCTCTTGCTCGTACTGCTGCTCCTTCTACTACTCGCCCTCGCGCTGCTCTGCTCCTCATCGGCCAAGAATTATCGTGCCCGTCTTACTCGTGATCTGTAGCAGAATAATACTAACATGAAGGAGACGTTCATCTTAAATCTAACTATTTTAAATGTTAACCAAATCTCAACGCCCAGTAAATTAAACATTTTTAAAGTTTAAAATATATTGAATATATGTCATTGTTGCTCACGAAATAGGTGACGAAATAATTAATTCTTAGAATTAAAGTACATTGGGATATTTTTGGCAATTAAAAGGCATTAAAGCAGGTGCTCCGAGTGCTCAAAGCCGCTAGAAGCGACTATAAAAAAAAGAAGAAGAAATACGATGGAGGATGAACGTGGGACGTACGACCCTGGAGGGCGTAGGCAGAAAACGAATAGGCGAGTCACTCGGCTCGTGTGTGCCTTTTATGCAATTCTCTCCTCTCACCCCTTCCAATTGCGGTCATCACGTACGTGACATTTTATCTTCAGATGAGAGGTGAGAGACGATCTATTGAAATTAAATGAAGATGAAAATATTCTCTTCCATTTCCATTAAAGCGTAATTCGCAATTTCTTCACTTCCAATATTTTTTCACTAAAGCCATGATTAACGACTATAATAAATCGAGAACATAGAAAGTTATTAATTCCATAATATTTTATTATTAATTATTGGCATCCGTTAATTAAATTACTTCTGTAATATATAATGTAATTATTAATTCTGCAGTATATAAATAATTACTATAATGTAACGAAATATATAATATTCGATAATCATAGATATATATTTATCCACTTTTGCAGCATTGTAATTCTTTCAAGTATTTTTGTATTTTTCATAGAAATTTCTTAATAATTTTTTTTTTGTTTGATTTTGGAGCAATCTATTTTCACAACGTTATTCGCACGAGATTTCTTCATATATTCGGCGTATATTTTTTTATCTTGGTTTAATACACGTTTGTATCATAGCAATATACGTAATATAGCGAGATGAAAATAATGATCAAAAGAGGACGGAGGAAAGCACCCCGGTGGTTCTCTCCAGTCGGATCGTCGCCATGGAGAGAAGAGGTCGTCGGGTCGGCCGAGGGAATCAATAGCATTTTCTACGCATTCGGATCGATACCGGGACCCGCTGGTGCTTTCGCGCGCAAATCACGCTACATGTATGTAGATGGCTGCATCGTACGAGATACGGAGATAAACCGACGGGATATCTTTCCCGGATGATCCGTGATGCGAAACGGGGAAGAACGAGGGAGGAGCTCGGCGAGTAATAAATTGAATAACTCGACGATAAATCAGAAACGAATATTTAATTCGAAGGTATGTGCAACTGAGAATCGTGCATAGCCTTTGTTAATTTTAATTTCCCATGCGACTTCAAGTTCCCATTCAGCCGGAGTTCGACTCCGCGTGCCGATATCGTCCACCTGCATCGCACGTATGCACGCGTGCATACACCGCTGCATATGGCGTATGGATGCAGGATGGTTGCGCGACCTTGTGCGACCTTGTCGGTGACCAGAGCGCGAGTGTACGTACGGTTTTCACGGTGAATGGCAGCCGACACCATGGCGAGGCGAGAGGCGAGGCGGTGCAGCGGTGCCTCGTGAAAGAGAAAGAGAGAAAGAGAAAGAAAGAGAGAGCGAGAGAGAAGGACGAGAGATCGATCTTTAACGATCGGGATCGGCGACTCCGCCGGGGGAACGCGGAATCGAATTATGTTACGGCATCCGCGATCAATTAACCCGCGAAAGCGGAAAACGCCCGCGGCGAGATCAGATTACGCGGCCGAACGCATAACGAGACGATCCGCATTTCCCACTCGTGCCGAATCCGGTCGTTTGCAAAAACCGGCAGCGGGAGAAGAACTCCGGGGAATCTCGATATTGAAATTAATGACGATTCTGAAATACCTGATGATACGCGGTACAGCTAATTTTAGAAAGAAACGTATTGCATGCTCAATACGCGGATACTGCGATAAGTAATGCGATCCTGCTCGCGATACTTCTTAACAGATCGAGATAACAATTACGCATGCTTTCGAAATATTTTGCTAATAGCGTTAATCTGTTACAAAGAATAAATATAATAAATTATGTGAGGAATAAAGAATTGTTAAAAGATTTACGCAAAAACTGTCGGCGTTTTTGACTCTCATTCGCCATTGACTTTAATTAATATTGGAATAAATTATATTATTACATCTTTACTAATTTCATATTCGCGATTGATTTCTTAACTTCCTGCCGGACAAATTATTCATGAGACCGGAGCAGTTTCCTACGTTACGTATTCCTCGCATCGTTCACTCGTGCGACAAATTGACTTTCGCGTTATCCGAAACCTGGCTTTGTCAGGGAAACATAGAGACAGAAATAAACTCCGTGAGAACACCGATCAATGGTGAGCCATGTCCAAGTTAATACAACTAAATTCCACGCTCAAATCCTCCTACGTCACAAGCTGGGATCAAGTCCCTTCGGGATTTACATAAACCTCTGTAATAGCTCCAATTTTACAATCGGATATATACGCCACGCTATATTTCCTAAAGCATCGGCATATTGCCGATGCAATTACAACGTTTCAAGATACACGAGTCATGCTTTGCCCTTTATACCGAGTCTCTCTCTCTCTTTCGCGACGCACGCAATTATCTCTCTTTTTATTGACGCGGCTGTTGAAGCTGTTGGAGTATCGGTGTCTCGGGATTTTCGCGAGAACGAACGAGGTACCTGTAGGAAAGGACTCGACCGCGCCAGCAGACGTAAATGAAGACCACGACAGTGTACACAACTGCGTTCCCCGAAACGCGGAGCGCGCGAGCGGATAAAAACCGGGACCGAATGTCAGATGCTCTCCCGTTCTCGTGTTTACTTAGCCGCTTCGATACTCGCGCGCGATACTCGGCCGGTTTCTCTCTCGTTTTCTTTTCTGTTCTGCTGCTGCTCTCTCTCTCTCTCTTTTTTTTTCGTTTTCTTTCACGGCTGCGAGAACACGCGCGCACTCACGCGTGTGCAAAGAAGACCCGAAGTATACGAATTCGATGACGCCGCGAGATTAATTTGATATTGCTTCATCCGAACCGGCGCAAACATTATAATCGCAAATACGTCGAATGTGATCGTCAAAAAAGAATATACATATATCGTATAATTTTAATTAAAGTACGAATAAAATTGCTATAATTTCCTAAAATTTATAATGTCTAAGTTAAATTATTTCTAAATAAAATCGCGCAAAATATCGGTCACACAATATCACATTTAATATTTACCGATGTTAATTCATTCATATATATATTATCATTAATTATTTATATACGAAGGAAATTGCCATAAATACGATATAACGAGTTGATGTATTTATGTAAAAAAATTATTTTACTTTTTGTTTCGAATTGTATAAACTTTCGTTATGAATTCCGATTGAGTGAACTTTTATTATGGATTTTAAAATTATATTTGTATTATTATTACTATTATATGAAAAAAATGAATAAAAAGTTAAAGGGTGTTGCTCGATTAATCTATTTTCCGCGAGCTCGATTAAATAACGATAAAAAAGAGAGAGAGAAAGAGAGAGATTATCCTTGCAAGTATATTGGTCCATCTCGAGTGAAAACGATAACGATTATCTCTCCCCACGTTCTCAACTTTTTTCATTTCTCATATTTCCTGCTGTTGACACCTTTATTGTACATCACGCGATTATTCTTACGACGGACTGTCCTCGCTTCCTAAATATTGGCTGTACATTAATTTCTAGACGAGACGTACGCCTTTGCACGTCCATCCTACAAGTCATGGCGCGCCATGCACGCCTACACGCGTGCGCGTGCACGCGCGCATAGTGAACCTGCACATAACGTCGCGCGTTAGATCAGCGATTCTCAACTAGTCCCGGAGCCGAGGCTGTTGCGCGCCTCGCAACCCTATCTATCATTCCGGGCGATGGTGAAGAGAGGGAAAAAAAAAACGTCGCCGTATAGCGACGATACGGCCGAAGAAAACGTTATGTAACGTCACGTAGTGGATAAGCTAAAATTTGATGCGCACATTTACAAATTATACTTCGTATCGAGACGACCGACGGAATCAACACTACCGAATGCGACGATACGGCGGGAGGCCGAGGCCGTCGCGCCGGGAGAGAGCTTGAAAGTTTTCGGGGCTTGCGCATTCCGATTTGTTGTTGTAAACACATCGCGAGATACCGATAATCCCCCCAATCCTGCGCGACGATACAGGCGGGCGCGCGCGCGCAAGCGCGAGCGCGAGCGCGGCTGCATTCTCGCGAGCGCGAACGCGCGCGCGGGGCGCTCTCATGGCCACGCGTTGCGTAATCAGCGCGACGGAGTGGTCACGCCGCGCGCCGCCGCCGCCGCCGCTGCCGCGCGAGGTACAAAACGAACAACGACAAACAAACGGGCGTATACACGCACTCGCTCTGGCGCGCCGCGTGAATACCGCTGCGCGTTTCGGAGCCCGGACTCCGCCTCGGCCGGTCTCGGTCGCGCTCGGCTGTCCTCGGCGTGAAATAGCCGTTTCTCGCTCTCCCTCTTTCTCACTCGCTCTTTCCTCGTCTCGCGCGCCTGCGTTCTTCTTCCGCGTACTTTGCGAGGATACCGCGCGTTTCCGCAAAAACGGACCGGCGCGGCGGCTGACTCTAGTCCGTCCGTGGCGAGAAATCGCGTTCCGCGCGGCCCCCCTTCTTTTTCTATTCCCTTCAACTCCGAGTTACCAATTTTCTCAAACAAAATCTACGAAAAATCTCGAGCCATTTACGTTTCAATGCATTTTCGCACTTATAAATTCGTATTTCTTACTAGTTACAGGTTAGAAATTCGCGGCGAGATTGCATCGTGCTCCTGTGCACAGTGAACATCACTTTTCTACTCCTGCCCTCCGCTTCTTGCTCTCATAACCCGAAATGCAACGGCGACGTAATAAACCCGTCTTCTATTTCTCTCTCTCTCTCTCTCTCTCCCTCTCGCGCGCGCTCCTTCTCTACTTTTCTATACTTAGTCCTCTCCTTTTTCATCTCAAACTGCTCCTGCCGCTCACAAGAGAAGGCGAGAGATACGGATCGATTAGAGGAACATTCCGCTGAGTCAGCTGCTCAAGGATGTACGTGTCCGGTCGGCGAAATCACTCGTGCCGCGATTCCGTCACGGTGCAACACGCGCCTCTTATTTCTCTTTTCGCCCTCTCTCCTCCCCCCAGCTGCTCTTCTCCCGTCGCATTCGCGGCCACCCCTCCTGTCCTTTCCGCCGCGCACGCGCGAGTGCGGGAAGGAAGACCGGCGCGAATATTACCGCGATTGCGACATCCGCGGCGATTCCTCGAGTCGCGATTTACGTGACTCGCAGCCGCGATCTCGTCGCCTTCGCGCTACTTCGCGCTGAGTCGCGAGGGGGCACAGGAGGAGGGGGCTCGCGGGGGAAAGAGGATAAGGAGCAGGAGAAGGAGAAGCGGAGACGTGGCGAGAGGGAAGGGACGAGAGAAAATCGCGCGCGGCGAGGACGCGCATCCGGAGGTGATGACGCGCTCGTCCTACAAATAGGGGGTTGCTGCATCGATTGGCCGAATTTCGACAGACAGGATCGAGGTCGAAATCGACAGACGAAAGAAACAGAGAGAGAAAGAGAGAGAGAAAAGGAGAAGGGTCGCGGGCAGATATAGAACATTCCCCGACGATGAAAATTGAAACGCAAATTTTTGGGCTCTCTTCCCAGAGCTCATTGACTCATGCTCACTCGTACGCCCGCACGTTTCGGCGTTCGACGTAATGAGATATTTTCTCTGTCGCACGAATTTAAAACATAAAATTAACGCGCAAAATTGGAATTTCCACCTCCGATCAGAGGACTGACTCGATCTCAGCAAAGTCTCAGCGCGATACCTTCCACTTTTCGTGCGACCGTAATAATTAGGGCAAGGAAAAACGCAAGGCCGCAAGCGGCGCGATTACATCGTTAATTAGCAATTACGCGATAGCGCACGACTGCCTTAGCGACTCTTTCGCCGCCTCCGTCGTTGCCTTGCGAGTCGTTAAGTCATTTTTTTTCTAACAACGCGTCAGTCCCTTTTTTTTCTCTCTAATATTATACAATTTTCTCTAATATTATAAATTTATATTACTATTTTCTGAATATTTTAATCGTCCCGAAGAAACTTGACGCGATCGTTTCTTCTTTCCTCCCCGCGGGGGAACTGCGATAATAATAATTCGAGGAGGACGAATGCACTCGGATATCTGTTCCCTGTCGCATCTCCACCCACTGGGGGAGTGCCAGGATGTGTGTGCGCTTGGAACGATGGCGCGGCGTACACATTCTTCGACGCACACGCCTGCATGCGTCACGGATGCGCGCATACGTGGTGTCCGCGGCAACACAGAGGTGTTCTCCGCAACGAACGCGAAATATCGAAAAATATCGAAAAAAAAAAAACAACTCTGCAGAAGACAATTAGGAATGCAGGAAGCCTTCGTCGAGTTAAATTTAATTACTTCTCGCCGTGCAACCTCAACCGAATAACAGCTGCCGCTGCGAGCATTATTTGCGAAGACAATTAACGTTGAAAGGCTACGAAGGAACATTCTTTATCTTGGCTTAGCGGGAATACTCTGTGGGCGCGTGACGATGAAGACGACGAAGTATCGCTTTGGTTACTCGGGACGGGCGGGCGGGCGGGCGGGCGGATGGGCGGTTGGGGTTTCCCGGTACACCCTGTATATCTGGCGCGTGAGCCAGTGTGCGTGCATATGTATGAAAGCGCCGTCAGTCAGCGCAGGTACTGCTCATTCCGTTAGCCGCGGCGTGCCACCAGGTATGGCGGAGTTAACGGAGAATTTTGCGACGCGCGATGGGGGAGGGGGAGCCGCGGGCCCTGTCGGCCGCCGCCACGCCGAGCACACAGCCGTGTCCCACATTTTCGAAGCTTCGTGAAGAGAGGCGGCGTGATACTCCCGATTCGCACGCTCGCGCACGCCCGGGATTAACCTGAAGCTAGTCTAGTTAGGACGATTCGTAATTATCGCCGCTCGTCTCCACAGCCATGCATAATTTGCAAAACATATAACAATAACAATAATATTATTATTTTAGTATTCGTATGAATATCGAATGAAAAAGATTTGATCCCCGTCGATTTGATCCGCGCCACATTTAAGAATCCCTCACCGAGTCGACCCCTCATGCGCGCTCGCCGCCGAGCGGCCATCTTTGTGGCTCCGCATCCCGCTCTCCCCCCCGAGCCTCCGGCAGTCCTACATCTCCCAGCCCTCTCCGACGTCCCTCTCGCCCTCTCGCCACCCTCCCGGCGATGACGACGCTCGACCTCGCCGCGCGCATTGGCGTCCGTCTCGCAAAAATTTTTTTCAGCGTTGCAAAAATTTCACCGCGAGCCTCGCGAGAATGTGTCGCGGCGATTTCCTACGTCGACGCATTATTCCTCGCTCGGCAACGTAAGCGTAAACATTCTCTGCAATTAACAATTGTGAAACCGCGCCGACTTTTTCTTCAATCGAATTTATCGAAACTTGGAACATGACCTGCGCGGACACATAACAATAATGTTTAAGGATGACGTGTGAGATCAATTGGAGACGATTGTGAGGGAAAAACGAGGGAGTTTTATGAGTTTTCCTCACGGCGTTCGCGACGCCGTCGTGCGTGACGCTCGACCTCAATGGACGTGCGCGCGCGCGTCAAGGGGAGGGAAAAAAAGGATCGCAAGAAACGCGGGCGCGATCCGCGAAAGGATGTCGCGGTTCCGGTGACTGAATGTTGTACGAGGACGGGGCACCGACGGCGAGCGAGCAAAAAAATAAAAGAGCTACGAGGGATGCGAAGGCGAGGAGGGCTCCGAAGGGGCACAAAAACGGGCAGGGGCGGTCGAGAGCTGGGGTGGGCAACGGTGCATGGTTCGAATCGCTCTATGGGAACGAAAAATTGCGTAGGAAATCGGTGGAACGCGACGCGAGAACCCCTTGATTTTACAACGGAGGAACAATCCGATATGACACTGGTGAATTAGTCATTAAGTCCGTAAAGCCAACGGTCCGTGAACCGTGTCCTGAGAATATTTCCCAACCGTTCTGAGAATTTCACCCTGACATAACGCAGAGACATCCTGTAAACATTTCATAAAGATTTCTTCTAAAAAGCGGGGAAGGGGTATGTAAAGCGTTTTACTAACAAAATAAAATTTAAAATCTCTGAAATTTTGGAAAGATTAAAAAATTAATTGTAAGCCCTTTCCAGGAAATACCCAAAGGGTTTCGAAAACGTAAAAGTTATTATAGATAGCACTTCGACTGATATTCTTCTGAGCGAGAAAGCCAGAATGCTCTATGAATATTCCGAGAAAATTTCCTTGAGAACGAGCGTGTATCCTAAGCCTCTCCTTTCTCGGAACGAGATTATACCGAGAACGGAAATTCTCCTAGAATATTGTACTCGCATAAACTTGTGGTAAACCGTCCGTTCCGTTAGGGATGGACAGCACTCTTTCTTCCCGTTTTGATTTTCGACAGAGGTCCCAGTGGAAAAGCCGCCGTCAATTGTACACATCACCCTAACCCCAGTTTTGAGAACGCAAAAATTTTGCCAAACCATTCCATCGAGATTGCTCTTTTTTCCCCCGTCCCCTCGACTTTTCTTCGCCCGACTACCTGAATTCGATCCTGTACCCCAGGTACACAAAACACGACGCAGCAGGTGTAACTAGGGCGCGACACCCATTTCGAGGCTCGTATAGTCGCACGGCACGGCCGCGGGAACAAGTGCAACACACGCAAGTGCAGCGGGGTTGCAAAGTCCCCCTTTTATTTCTTCCCTTGCGTGCGAGTGCAAGGACAAAGGAAGCCGGCTCGAGACAGCGGTCCCCACGAATAAATCCTTGCGCCCCTCCCCGACCTCGACCTTCGTCTCCATCGCCGTTGAGAAGAAGGAAGCGAAAGTGGGGGCATTGTCGGATATTCGACACCCCACTGAATATGACAATTACAAGAATAATGCACGTCACAACGCGCCCGGAGGGCCGCGTCCAGGAATGAAGCGGACGTCATTCGAAAAATCGATCGACTTAATTGAATCAAGGACTCGGGAGGAGAAGGGGGAGCGGACACTAGTTTGAATACAAGAGGATTCGGAACAATTCTGTTCGGACGATCATGAGAGCGACCCCGCATCGAAAAAGTTTAATACTATTCGAACTGATACGTTGTACTCTAAATACAAAATGACAAACAATCGTTAATAAACAGCGATTAATAATTTATTATATACATTAATATTAATGATAATATTTGCAAGTTAATTCCTCAATAAATTTATAGTCGTGAAACAGATGTTGAATTTACCATTTTACAACCGTGTCGAACAAAAAGTTACAGTGAAAAAAAATTTTATTTTTCATATTTTAAAGCAAAGTAATACATCAATAAGAAAACATGTCTAATCATGTCAAATTTAATTTTCTACATAAAATTAATTTATAATTTATATGAAATTCAAGAATGATAGTATATAATAAACGTATATTCAATTATATTATTTTTAATATAATTACTAGTATATGAAGAAACATATACACGCTGAGAAATAGGCATCGCGCTTCTACCTGAGAAATATCCAAAATTAAATCAGCTCTTAATTACGCAAAAAAAACATCCGATAAGAGACAGTAGCCTGGGATATCTCCTCTTAACGGTCGTAATCGTGCCTGCGATGCACGAACGCACGCAATTTACCCTATCTTCCAGAAAATCAAAACTTCAACAGGTTGGCAAGAGTGCAAACCGCTGTCCGCGAGGTCCGGCATTGTAACGGATATAAGTATCCTGATGATCGCGCGGTTGTAAATCGACGCACGTAACAAAAGGAAAGGTGATAAGGAAAGCGGACGCGCTTACGAACCATTGCTGCCGTTACATGAGCAAATTTCAAAAATCACTTGCCCTCTGTTTATTTCTATATTTACGAGAGCTGATTAAAAAAAAAAACCATGAACAGATGGCATTTTCGTTACGACAGAATTACATTTGAATTAAGAAAATCGTGGAATAAGATATAAGCAATTCAGAGCGTTCTATATGGGTTCGCGTGTTGTGCAAGGAATTAGTTTCCGAGATAAAGCTGTACCCGGTAAAGGGGTTCGATGATATGAATTTTAACACGGTTCAAGTACGGTTGAATGTACATTAATTAACGAAAGGAAACAGGAACGGCGGAGAGATGCGTAATGTGCTATGATTTCAGTTCACCGTGGAAGAACAGGAAAAAGGAAACCCCCATTCGCTTTACAGTCGCGATATTACGGAAACCCCTTTTCTCGGTTCAGGGAACACCCCCTGGTTTTTTTTCTACTCAAAAGTCCGCATTATTCAAAGAGAATATACGCAGCGGGGCTAATCAGATGGCTATTGCGGAAGCCATGTATGAGAGACCGAAAGTCGAAAAGCTCGAGAAAATTTTCCATTCGAACGGTCAAAAGGAGGAAATGTCAGATAGTATGAGATTTGTGAGGGAAACCGGCGAGTATCGCGTAGGAGATTAGATACCTGAGAAATTCTACGCGTCACGAGATTCCAGGAAACGTCAGGATAAAGCGTATTAACGAGGAAGCTCCGGTATCCTCCGGACGAGCCGCAGATTGAAAAATCGGCGTATTCGATGCGTAACGTATATGTTAACCCTGTGCGCGCTGTTTATCTGCGTTCTCCCTTCGACTACCATCATCATCATCATCATCATCGCCACCATAATTGGCGCCGCTTCAACCCCTCGCGGGTACCGCGATAAAATCGTCACGCTACTCTTAATCAGGAGGGGAGGGCGAGAGCCCGCAGGAAGTCGCATGTAAATTCTCATCGGAACGCACGTGGGTACGAGCGACGGTCGACGTGTCGACGCTTCGTTGCGTGCACGCACTTGTCGCCCGCGTGTATTGCAGCCCCTCCCTCCCACCCTCCCTTCTTCCCACCGCGCACTACACCCTTCTCCTTCCTCCGCGACCCCCGAAATCCTCTTTGCTTCAACGCTTTTCGAATCTCATGCACTTTTTATCAAGTCGAGACACTTGAGTCCTTGAATGACGAGGGTGCGATCGAAAAGATGGAGGAGACCCTTTTTTTTTTCTTCTCTCTTTCTCGATAACCAGAGAAGCGAGTAATATATTAAAATGAAACGAAGGGGAATCCCTTAACAAGAGGAGAGAGTGTAGAAATAATTCTCTGAGAAAAATTCGGTTTCAATCAGCCTTCAAACGCGATTGGAGGAAGTAAATTCAATGATTTGTTTTTAAAGAATGTTAATCTTGTGAATTATGAGTTTAAAAGAACGCACACACAAATACACGTATCGTGCGTGCCGATTGCACATGTAATTTATACGAATGATTTAATCGCGAATTCATCGTTAATTAAAAAGATTTTAGATATCCCCAAGATATTCATGTCCTAACTAAAAAAAGATTCTAAACGATATTTACGTAACCATATATGGGGTGTCATTATCGGCGCTTCTCCCATAGACAAGAGAGAGAGGCGTGGCGATAGAGCCCCTTGACACCTCCTCGTGCGTAGAATAAACACTCGAAATCTCGTCTGAAGGCCCTTGGTACCCGAGTTGCGAAACGCGGAGCCAAGTCCAATCTGTGGCTCGAGTGGCGTCTATATCTTCAAGATAACACGAATCCCCCATTAACTGTATCGAGATAACTCGGATAGAAACGGCGAGCCTCGCGGCAAACTATCTATTTATTATCGTGAAAATTAGATTCCGAGTTTCTCGAGCAACTGAAATGCCACGTGCACGTTGTGTGCGCGTTGAAGATAAAAAGATCAGAGAAGATAAAAAAAAAACGGCCGGTTCTCGAAAAATAGAGAAATACTAAAGTAATTTCTCTTATTCCCGTTTACCCCCAGGGAACGGTCACTCGTCACTGACTCACACATATTCATCAACACATTCATTATCCGCCCGCAGTATTGCGAAAACGCAACAGTCGCAGTGATTTTTCTTCGCTCGAAAAATCGGCCGGGAAAATCCACGAGACACGGCACTGCGCGTTTACACGGAGGCAGGCAGGCAGGCAGGCAGGCAGGCAAGCATACAAAGTACAAAAACTCACCCACACACCGGCAGCACCCCGACGTGACTCACGAACACGTCGCGCATCCACAGGCAGCGCCTCCTCCTCCGGGGCGCGCGGAAAGACGCACGAGTTGCACAATTATCGTTATCACACCACAAAGTTGCGTCGATCGACTTAATTACCGGCGGCGCGACACAACATCAACGTCCGTTCGCTTCTCTCTCCCCTCCAACCCTCTTTTCAAAAAAAAGATACAAAGGAGCAACGGAAGCGCCAAAGAAGCCACGTGCTCCGAGAAACCTGACTTCCACGTCGTAGTCGCCCCGAGGCTCACCTGTTATATCGCGGCGTATCAAGGGGCACGAGGAGGCGCGAACAACGAGAAGGAAACGCGAGGAGGAGGAGGAGGAGTGGAAGAATCGCGTAAGCCGAGGATCGCGTAAGTCGTCGACGAGGTCGTGTGTGCGCGCGCGCGCGCGCGCGAGGCAGGGAAACGGAGCAGCACGAAGTACAGGCACGCACGCACGCGGCTTCAATGAGCGCGACTGACGACGACTGCGAGGGGGAGGATGCCCGGCGGACGGACGGACGGACGGACGGACGGACGCGGCCGAAGACGACCGAGCTCCACCGAGCGCGGGCTGAAGTCGGCCTCGACACCCCGGGGCGTATCGGCGCCTATGGGCAGCGCCGCCGTAGCCGACCGCGCGACACGTCGAGGGAGCGGCGGCGGGCGAGCGGAGGGTAATGGGAGGGTAGGGTAGAGAGGCACGCCGGGGGAGCGAGAGGGGGAGGGAGAGGAGAGGGGAGAGGGATTTACGCAACCCTCTCCCGAGCGAAAAATCCACGTCGAGAAGCACGCCGTCCGTCGATGCGCCGATAAGCCACGTAGTGGTACCCTCGGGCCCGCGCGCTCCGTCTCTCTCCTCCTTAAGGGTAGCAGAGAGGGAAGGAGAGAAGGAAAGAGAGAGAGAGAGAACGAGTTCTCTCTTCTATGTCGCGGTTTCGCTTCGTGGAAAAGAAACTACCTCGAAACTAACCTCTTCCGTTCCGCCCCGCCGATTCGCCGCTGTTAACCCTTCCGACGCAGCCACGTAGGAACGCGCGCGCGAGTAGGCGAGCGAGCGAAAGACACATACGCACGTAAACATAGACACGCGCGCGAGCACAGTCATACACTCGCGGGGCTGAGCACGAACGTACCGCGCGAATGGCACCCAGTCGAGGTGGAAGAGAATGAAAAACCACGATGGGTACAAGGGTCGAACCACGCAGGAACGCGGAGGGAGGATGCAAAGAGGGAGAATGGCACGAAGCGAGGAGAACGGGGAAGCGAGGGGGGAAAAGCGCGTAAAGAGGTGTGTTGTATACGTGTCTCGCGCGCGCGAGGGAGGAAACGAGAGAAAGATCGTTCGGTCGCGTTGGCAATATCGATTCGCGAGGGTGGCTCGCGATGGCAACGACCCTGCCGACGTCTCGTCTCGATTCACGTCGCGTGTGTTTTGCGAGCGCCGCGCCGCGCCGTCCGACGATTCGCATATTTCTCGGGCTTATCGACACCGCCCGGTCGCGCACGACCGACGACACAACCCGAGGACTCGCGGGGGCACACCTCTCGCGTGATTTCTTCCTCTCTTCTCTTCTCTCTCTCTCTCTCTCTCTCTCTTACTCTCGTCCGCACCCTTGTCTCGAAAACGACGAGAAGAGCTGCAGCGAGATAAACGTGTAACGACACGACACGCGACACCACGACGTCGACGACGACGACGACGACGACGACGACGACGACGAAGAGGAGGAGGCGATGCTCCTCAAAGATCGAATGTACCGCCTGGTTATATCGTTGGCAACGCGCGATCGTCACGACGCGCACCACACTCACCACTTACCTTGGCATCCTCGCTGTTGAAGACGAGGATGGCGACGACGACGACGACGACGACACGGGGTGAAAAAGAGGAGGCGCGACGATCCGCTTTCCGTGGCGCGCGCGCGTAAGGACGTGCACAACTTGGCCCGTGTGCAGCACTAGGACGCCATGTCAGCAAGTCGAGGCGCGGACGGACTCTCTCGGGGCAGATACGTACGCGCGCGGCCGAGCGTACATACACACGTATACGCCGCGCGAGCGACGCACACACACATATAAACACACACGGGAGGGAGACGGAAGGCGCACGCACGCACACCACGCCGCGTCGACCAACCCGCGCGAGCCGTGCCGGGGAATTTCTGCTGCGCCACCGAACGGCCGTCACGGAACCTCGCCTACGCCCGCCTAGCCAACCAGCCAGCCAGCCACGGACGTGTCTTCAACTCGCAGTACCCTTCACCGTCGTCGTCGTACACCGCACCGCACCGCGAGAGACGCAGGCCAGCAGCAGCGGCAGCGAGTGCGCGCGCGATACACACCCGAATGTACGCTCTCGCCTCGCTCGCGCGCCCTCGTTCAACCGAACGAACCACCGCGCCGTGTGTGCTGCCGACGACGGCCGAATCGAGTCGAGTCGAACCGAGTGTCCGTCACTGCTCCGCCGCCGCGGCTCCGAAGTCGAGGAGTCGGCCGCGCGCGCTTCGCAACCTCCCGCAAGAGCGCAAACTTCTCTCTACCACCACCGCACCGCCACCTAGAGACGCAACGCGACGCGACGACGACGCGACGCAACGCGACCGAACGAAACGGAGCCGCGGAGCGGCTCCCCCACTACACCCTCTCGCGCTCTCTACCCTGGCGAGCCTCTCGCTCGCTCGTTCGCTCGCTCCCCCACCCCCGCACACCCCCGACTCACTCTGCTCTGCTCGCGACGACGCGTCTCTCTCTTTCCCGTCGCGAATATCAAACTCTCCCCTCCCACTTCCCTCGCTTCGCCCTCTCTATACGTTGTGTTCTTCCTCGCGTTAGCCCCCGCAAGGAACGGACGACTCTCTCGTTTCCTCTCGCATTCTTATTGCACACGTCGTATTTTTCGTCCTCATTCGATACCTGCACGAAACCCGTGAATCTCTCGCTTCTCCGTCCGTTCTACTTTGGTCCCTCACCCTCGGTCACCCTCGACAAAGGGCACTTGCTCTCTTGCCCCTTTGTTCTCACGCTCTCGAGATTCGAAGAGACGGCCTCGCCCGCCCCCGTGACGCCCTCGTATCGCGGGCTTCTTTTTTCGAACGCACCCTCCCTCCTCCCACCCTTGTTCCCGCGGAAGAACTTTGAGAGAGTTTCGCTTCTTCTAAAAGTTAACGCCGTTCAAACTTTCCCGACGACTCGACAATCGAGAAAAATACATTAAAAAAGGCAGATAAGATATCGTAAGCGAATATTAGCAATCGCGCGAACAATGTCATCGTCAAAACTGAAACAGGGCAAATTCCCCCCGCCCTCAGACTCAACCCTTCGACCTTGAAGTCGACTCCCGCGTCAAACTATATCGCGCGTCGGATCGACTCGATTACCGAGAAACTTCATCCTACGTCGCGAAAGTGCTGACCATTTCGGGTGGGTATGGGGCGAGGGTCAAGGCGGAGGACGAGAGAAACGGAGACCAAAGTCCTTTCCTGCGAGACGGAAGAGGGGTGGGGATGGACCGGCCCCGAACGTCGCGGGGATGCACGTGGAGAGGGATGCGACGAGGTGACTCCCCCGCCACCTCCTCCTCCCCCGGGGCCGAGGGACAGGAAATTCGCGAGCGCGGAACGCGGAGAGGAGGGAAGGTGCGCGCGGTGGTGTCGTCGCGAGTTAGTGGCGAGAGCGCGATTCGCGCGCCTGCGCACTTTTTTCCGCCATGCGGCGGCGGCGGTGGCGGCGAGAATTGCGTCCATCTCTCTCTCTCTCTCTCTCTCTCTCTTGCAACTGTCCGTCGCAACCGCCGCCGCCGCCGCCGCTGCCGCCGCTGCCACGAGGTCGCTTCGCAACCGAAGCTCAAATTGTGCGCCAACCTACCCGACCACTGTGTCCGGCAGCAAGTCTCTCTGCCAGTGAAGTTGCTGCCCGCTGGTGATGCCTCGCTCCAGAGCGATGTTCTTCACCCGTCCTAGTCGCACAAAATTGCCAATTCCCGAGTAACCCCGCGTCGTCCCCGCGCACCGGCGGGATTGCTTACGCTGGCAACAGGACCGCGACACGTTCACCCCGACACGCGTGCCTCGCGTCGCAAATGCGCTGGCGTTGCCGCGACTTCACGTCGCCCACACTACTCTGCGATTGTCTCTCTCTCTCTCTCTCTTTTGCCCTCCCCTTTATCGCCTTCGCTCTGCCCCTCTACCCCTGACAGTCGCGTTTAACGGGATGTCCGCGCCGTTTCACGCGGCCAGACGAATGCAAAGGGGAGCTCTATGCGATATACGCGTATACACGTGATATATTTATATATTTGTATTCCTGCAGCATGCCCGAGGGTTGCTCTGTCTCTCTTTTTCTCTCCCTCCTCCTTCTCTCATACTTTGTTTTCAAGTGAGCGTGATGAAATGGCAGGATCCTTGCAAGATCTTTTCGGTTGACTGATAAAAAGGCACCGAGGCGGCCGCCTTGTCGCGATGGACGCGAGAGTGGCGTTTATAGTCAGACAAAAAAAAGTGCCTGGAAGGGGGAAGCTGCGCGAGAGAGAGAGAGAGAGAGAGAGAGAGACTCTCAGGGCAGCGACGGTAATGGTGGTGATGAACGGCGGTGGTGGAGGGGGTGAGGACGACGATGGTAATAACAAAGGGCAGGGGGGTTTGGGGATGAAGCATCAGCAGCAGTAGCAGCAGCACGTAGACAGCGTGGGTCGAGGTGAAGGGGAGTCACCACCGCCTCCGCCACTGTCGTTTGACTCTCGCGACTACTGTTGCTGATCATCTAGTGTCCTTGGCTCCGCTCTAGCTAGACTCTAGCTAGTTCTAGCTCGGAACGTGCCCGCTCATTCGCCCGTTCCTCGAGAAACTCGGGCTGACTCTCCTACCACTCTCTCGCGTTGCGCCCACGGCCAGGGCTGTATCGCTCGGGGCTGCTTTACCTTTCCCCCTTCTTGTCCCTTCTCAGTATTCCGTTCTTTCTCCCTCTCCCTCTCTCTCTTCGTTTCCTTTGTAGCAAGAGAGCTCTCTACGAGTTGCACAAATTTGGTTATTATGATTATTTTTCTTGCGGGTTAATGTTTCAACATTACAATTTAATTTAATCTCCCCCACTTCCCGTGAACAAAATATATATTGTCTCCTTTTACGTAGATGTATACGTATATATAATAAAAAATAATAATGACGAAAGTGTACGACACTTATTACAATTTGGCAGCGCTATCCGGCAATTTTGGGCGCCCGATACTTCGCACGCCTACCTAGAACTGGGATTCTGGCCCTGGCGTGTCTAGGAAGCTTAGAAACCGCGGCGAGAGTAGAAGGAGCACTTAGAGCAGGCGAGCAAGACGAAGGGAGGGAAGGGAAGTGACAGCAATGGCGTCATTGCTTGCGCGTGGAGGAGAAGGAGGGAGAGAGAGGGCTGTCTTCGCGTTACCGCGGGGTAGAGGGCCGCCGCGGAGCGGCCGAGGGAGGAGAGAAACGGAGAGGGGTCTAAGGAGTACTACACGTGTCGCTGCTGCGCGGGGTGTTGACCCCAAATAGCTTTTTTAACGTGACGTAACCGCGAAAGGGTTGAGAAACGGCCGTGGCGATTGCCGACGCGACTTCGCCTCGAACTCGGAAGAAAGAGAAAGAGAGAGAGAGAGAGAGAAAGAGGGAGAGGGAGAGCCAAGCCTTCTCTCGCGCGTCTTGCCAGGCCTTGTCTTGCCTTGCCTTTTGCCCGGCTCCTTGCCTTCCAGCGCGGCTCCCCGTTATATGTACGCCACGGAACGATCCTTTCGTACTTCGAAACGCGCCTCCGCGCTTCTGGCCAGCGCTCGAAAAACACGGCCGATTTATATTCAAGGGTAAAACAGTCACTTTTCATCCGCGATAAATATGCAAAACGTTTTACGTCTTTCCTGACTACTCTGTCGAGTATCGAAAATTATATTCGAGGATTGTCACCTCTCATCTCTGCCTCTCTCAGTTCTCAAGACGAATTTTAATGATTCTCGACTCTTTAAAGTGACTCATTAAAATAGCATAGGAAAGACTGCAATAGTATCTAGATGGTATCTGCGACAATATCTTTACGTCACACAACACACGTGTACGCGCATGAAAACACAGGCGAAAGTATGAAACGTTATTCGCTTCGGTGTAATAAATAACGAATCTCTAGTTGAAGTGACACGAGCCGCAGTGAAAATACTTCTTGCTTTCTGAAGAATCGCAGACGCGAGGACCGTCACGAATTATCGAGTAGTGATCGCATTCATTCGGAAACGAATTCGCATTTGTTATTCGTAATCGAGAGATTAGACTAGCGAGATGAAACCTTGGCGAGGGTGGCGCACCTCGTGACAAACGTATGATTGCAACAGTGTTCGGATACATTTCCGGAAAATTAACGAACCGTGGCGATCAGCCAAAGTGCGCGAACAAACGCGAAACGAGAGGAAAAGAGAGAGAATAAGCTATGTTCTCACACATAAATATCTAAATATGTAAAGTAAATATATACCCCGACAGAAGAACATTTATTAAATTAACTAACGAAATTTTCATAAAAATAAATGATATGCAATTATGTAGATAATAGACGAGTTTTCTAATTTATCGATTTATCAATCGCATTATGTGCAAATACTCTGTAATACGATTGATCAACCGATGAATTAAAAAACCGCTCTATTTGCAGAAAAAAATTGATGTATAAATATTAACCTTTTCTAAAATGTTGATAACTCTCAAATAAAATATTTATAACTCTTGAATAAAACATTGATAACTCTTTCGGCAATTAGTATTTCGAAATAGTATTTTAGCAAAATTATGAGAATATAGCGAATTATCTCAATATATTTGCAAAATTGATTTAGGAAAAGAATTCGATTAAAAAAAATATTTTAGCTGCATTATGCATAAAACATTTAAAAATAATTAATTCATATATAAAAATAATATCCATATATATATTACAATTTACAAAAATAAATTTATGTAAATGCATTTTCTTGAATTGTAATAAAAATATAGAGATATAAAATATTGCATAGTCAGCATAGCAACATTTTAAATAAAAAATCAATCGCAATTATTGAAATAATTTTAAAATATTTATACCTCAAACTTTTTTGTCTAATTTTTGACAAATATTATTTAGAAATTTTATTTCGACAAAACTGCTCCGTTATCGCACATGTTGACGCAATTATTACGAAACTTTCATCAATTTATAATGCCATTACTGTGTAATATTCGCACAATGTGCCTATTAGGGTATAACTCAAATAATATGCAGAAAATTAAAAAAAAAATGATCAAATAAAAACAAAACTTTCTCATCGCATAAAATTCCATTTTTAAACGAGAAACGAATGCCACTTGGATTTCCGATTTCGCGAAAGAATTTGATTTGTAAAAACGATATTAATCGTTATCGGAGAGAGCAAAAGATGAGAACTAGTAGGTGGGAGAACGAGGAAGCTAGTAGGGGGAACGGGTTAGTGTTAATGTTAAATGTTAATGCGTCGCGCAACTGCGTGCCGCCGGCAACGAGCTAACGGGTAGTGTCCTATATATCGAATGTCTTCTCTCTGTCTTACTCTTCAATGGTCCTAATTAGTGTACACATAAGGTTCGTGTGTTACAACACGCCGCCAGTGCCGTTTGTTCCAACTGGGAACCATATGCGACCCCGGGGGGGTTAAGTGTCGTCTTAACCTCTTTACAGTGCCGTGTTTGAATTCTCATCGGATCGACCAGCGATCCAATGGCAATCTCTCGACGATACCGAGTGTCAATGACACCGATTATGCGGGGCAATTAAATACGGAGGTCTGCATATCGGAAGCCGTACGCAGCTCCCTAACGACGATCAAATGCCGATTAACTTCAGTGATTAATTGCTTAAAAAAAAAAACAGAATTTTTAACTATGCAATTCGTTATCCTTAAACATGCCTTTTTCACACGAAAAGAATTTAATATTTATTAGATATTGCTTAATTATAAATACATATTGAGTACTGGTGATCGTGGCATAAAGCCTTTTGTCTCCACGATGTTAGAAGTCGGACGCAGAAAGGATTGACCAACAACATTTGACCAACTGATTAATGTAATTGATCAATTCTCCTTCTATTCGAGATTTCGGATCAATTTCTAGCGTCGTGAACAAGGCTCAAGAATTGCGCGCCTACTCCCTGTGCCAAAGAGCCAGATTCAAATCCATCCTGAGCATGATACATTTTTATAATTGATTACCATCTCTCTTGATGATAATGACACCACCGAGAGTATTACCTTTATTTTTACTTTAGAGCTTGCATCAGATAAAGTCTACGACCTTCAATCATGAAGAACCGATCAACTTGAGAGAGATTGTCTAAGTTAAACACCGAAGTTAATCAATATTTGATCAAAGTCACCCTAAAAATATATGTAAGAATTCCTCTGATAATCTAACGAGTATAAACTTGTAATCGGCTCTCTCTCTCTCTCTCTCTCTTTTGCTTCTTTTGGACGATTCCAGTTTATGTTTGTAGTTCAAACACCGATCGGAAAATTCCGTTCTACGGGATTTATCGGATACTTCTACCAATGCCGATAGTAGCTCGGATGGAAACAAAAACTCCTTCGTCGAATGGATTCGGCTTGGATGAATCATCGGGCGAGGATCATCAAGAGCGGACCGTGTAAATTCGCCTGAACGCCGTGTCACGTACAGACGCGCGTTTATCTTATCAGACTCGGCTACACCCCAAGGAGGCGTGAACGATATATAAATTTTTTTTTCGGCTGGCTGCTGGCAACCGGGATGGCGTGAGCACCGCGCGGCCCTTCTAAGGTCAACATAGGATCGCGTTTTGAGGTCGCGGCGAATAGAAAGGACGAGAGAGAAAGAGAAAGAGATACCAATCCCCGTCGAGTTTCCTGGCCTCCCGACGACGATTCGAAGGCGCTGCCGCGCGTTGCCTCATACGCCAGATATCCTTATCCGTACCGTCGTAACCGCAAAGGATATTCCGAGAAACCGCGAATGCAGAAGGAAATGGCGCGTCGGCTCTCCTTTCATTTCGTTTCGCTCGCTCCTGCGGATCACGCAATCGTCAATGGACGCGGATCATCGCGGATGATTCATTCCGAATAAAAGAAAAAGAAAACAGTCTCGAAAAGATTGTTTTCACGGAGAAATACTAGAAAACCAGTAAATGTTCGTCCTCTTATTTCAATAATTCAACGGTAACTGAGAAAATGATAAAAATTAATAAAAACAAAAGTGCTATTGTTTTTTATCCTACGAAATATAATTACATATAATCTTATTAATCTTTCGCCACCCCAACTACTGCGGCTCACAACGAAAATCTCCGGCTTGTTCGTTCCGTACACGTGCGCGATCGCTGGCGCGGGGTGGAGAGATCAGTCGAAGCGACGGGAAACTCTCTCTCGGGAAAGCCTCTCGTGGAAGATCCCCGCTTACGGCTCTTCCATAAAAAGCGAGCAAGCGCCGCGTCGAGAAAGAGGGAGAAAGAGGGAGAAAGAGATAGAGCAAAGGAGTGAGAGGGAACGCGCACGCGGAGGCGAGTAACGGCGTGCATACCTCGCGTCGCGAGTATACGCGCGATAGCGAGGAAGGGGATGACTCCGAAGGGACATTGCTCCCTGGCCTGGCCTGCCCTGCTCTGCTCTGCTCTGCTCCGCTCCGCTCCGCTCTGCGCACCGCGTTCCGTGTCCAGCTCAGGATCCACGCCCGTTTCTCCCCCTGCTCGCGCTCTCGTCGTCCTGCGCTCTCACGCGTCTTCGTCGAGCGTAACACCGGCGAGTCCTTCCGGCGAGAACGCGAAAGGACGCCGCGGCCGCGCCGGCGAGGAGCTGAGGAGCTGAGACGCCGCGCCGCCCCGCGCGCGCTCTCTCTCTCTCTCTCTTTCTCTCTTCTCGCGTAACGTGACGTCGACACGTCAGGGACATTCTGTTATACGTCGATGTGATTGAATCGAGATAATACCAAGGTCCCCCTCCCGCTGGAGCATCTTCATTTGAATCAGAATGGCACTTCTCGGTCCCGTTGTATTATTAGCATTAAAATTATTCTATTCGTTTCGGGATACGGTGCCCTTTCTGTATACCTAGTGACTGGTGCTCTCTGCGTCCGTCAAAGTCGTCGCGGGCTGAAAGACGACGCAAGTTTCTCTGGAACGCTCTGTACCCGCGCCTCGTCTTACGTGTATTCTATTCTCGCTATTTGTACTTCATCGCCCCTCCTCCCCTGTCCCCGCCCCCTTCTGCGAGAGAGGGCTTACATTCCGGCGCACGCTATCAACCCGCCGAGAGAGGCCGCAGGATATTCGAAATTAACTCGCGGCCGAAAATAAACAGTCACGAAGAAGAGCCGAGCCGTTGCCGCTGTTGCCGCCGAAGCCGCTGCCGCCGCCGTCGCCGCCGCCACCCCAACAGGTGGTTACGTCGTATTCTCTGGCCCGAAGATAAAACTTTTCAACCCTCCTTTATTCCATTTCTCTCTCTCTCTCTCTCTCTTCCCTTCCTCGGTCCCTTTATTTATACCACCCGGACTTTCTATCGCCTTGAGCTGCCTTTTAACTCCTTTTCCCTGGCCCCTTGCCCCCTCATCTGCTTAGTGTACGTAACCGATCCTTATTCTCGATCTCTGAAGGGCCAGTCGCACCCGACGGCGGTTGTACGCTTCACACAATGTTTCACAAGCCTCGTCTCTTTCCACTGATACTATCTCCTGACTTCTGAATTTTTAACGCAACGGAAGTTCATATTTTTAAGTTCCCTCTTACAGATTAGGGCAAAAGGCCAGTTAAAATTTATTATCGGCTTCTATCGCTGTTAGGAAAGAGAGAATAGAAAAACTTGTTTTGCGAGAGTTTTTTTCAGGGGAACAATCAAGATATTTTTAACTGTAACCCAAAAGTCTCTATCGAAAAGCTACAATCTTCGATCAACTTCTCATGTGCCCGGGTGCTTTCCGATTCACGCGCAATGCGCATGAAGTATCACTTGTCCTTGTTCAAATGGTGAGCAATAATGAATAATGCATGAAACGAAATATACTCTCTAGCAACACATTTAATGCGTTGTCATTTCGCTTTCTTTTCTAAACACTTCGAATCGTAACTGAAATGTAAATAAATAGCGCGCATTAACTCTCTACTCATTGACTAACGCTGATACGTTATCTATAAATGAACTTAATCTACATTTTCGTATTTCGCATGCGGTACTCGGAATCTAGGGGAACGAAGAAGAGTCATCGAGCCGGGGTTAATCGTTAACTCAGACCACCGTGGCGGCTCTATCGGCCGGCTCTAACCCCGGCTCTAGCGCAGCACAACCTGGGGGCGCCCTTATGTCCAGACGTCGGCGGCGGCGTCGGGGAGGCGAGCGCGAACGAACGCGATACCCCCACCATGGCACCCTCTCGTCGAGGGGTCGTTGATCCCCCAAGGACAACGACCTTGCGTCTGCGGCAGCGGCAACCGTTCGAACGGTTCTGAGTTCCCGGATTCCTCGATTACCAATATCTTTCACTCCTCGCTTCCCTTGTTCGCCCCCCCCCCTCGACCCCCCTCGCACCACGCTCCTTGCCTCTCCGCTCCCCCTTCGTCACCTTTTCCGCCAACGTCTCCTTTCATTCTCCTTTCCATTTTCTTTTGCGTGGCGCGAGCCCCACGAGCGAGCGCATTTTTTTTTCTCTATCGGGAACTATCAATGGACGACACCGCGCTGACTGCGATCGGTGGAGGACGCACTACGTAGGCGGTATCTCTTAAGCATTAACCCCATCGTAGAGACTCTAGGAGTATTCCGGACACTCCCGGATATCCGCGTTCAAACTTATTTTTTAAAAGATACTCCTCTTCAACTCTCAACAATTATCAATTACCAGTAACCTGAATTTTAAGTAAGATTTATGCGATCAAATTGTTCTTTGAACATAGTTTATCCAATTCGTGTGTATGTCGATTTGAATTATTAATTTGCACTCCCCTTATGTATGTCCTTTATGTACGTCTAATAAACTAAATTATTTATTTTGAAAATCAATTCAAAGTTTTAATATTTATATCCCTTGCGAGAATCGTCAACACTCCACTCTTTTAAAGAAACATAAGAATAGCTGTGAGCCGTCACGTGGATTTTGGATATTAATATACTACTGATGAATAAAATAAATACGTACTAGCCCCCTCTTCCTTTTATTTTTAATAAAAATTTATTAAATCGAATTAATGAGTATACTTTTGCTGTTTATAATTAATCCAGATGGATGAACAAAACTGAAACTGGAGTCGAACTTGCTATAAATAATCAAGTTGAAAGAAAAACCCGTTCTATATTATAGCTGTAAATAATAATGTAAATATTAATGATTTCCTAATACTTAAAGGCCAAATTTTTCACCTTCCTTTTATTAATGTCAAATTAATTATTAATATTCTAACATCACCTATTCGATTACATAAAACTGTATAATTATTCCTGAATTATAAGATTATCTCATTCAGAAAAAAGAGGTCGGACCATTTCTACATTACCATTGTTTTCGTCTGGTTTCACGCATTGAGAAGAATCCGAACAGTCGAAACACTTGCATCTATAACTTTTATTGTTAATAATTTCAAAATTTACGCCACGTGGGATTCGCACAGGCTCTTTTTATATTTCTTTAATGTATTCTAAGGAGCCTTTTCATTAATTTTTTTTTTATTTCTTTGGCATCTAAGCTCTGTGCTCCTTTTATGTTAAACAGAAAATTTCATCTTCAATTTTACATAAAGTTGAACCGAGGTATTACACATCGTCGACTTCTTTTCGTGCTCGCGGCCAAGTGGCGGTCTTATGGATTTACGAGCGAGCGAGCGGCTTTCAAAATCGTAGAAGATGAAAAATTCATGCACGTCGGCATCGATATGCATGACTCGACCCCGACCCGCATAGCCTTCCCTCCCTCCTCCCGTCTCCGCCCTCTAACGCGATAGTCGTGTACACGCTCGTAAACCCCTCGTAAGCTCACCGATCCCGAAGTGACGTGCGGAAAAATTCCTTTCTCCGCTGTAAGCTCTTGAATTTTTTATTACGCTAAACGCGAAAATTCGCGTTTATATTGTATCACTAAAATCACGAGAGTCAAATGTGCGACGGGACAAGAAGCTAAAAAAATAAAAAAAAAAAAGATCAGAAGAGCCGTTTACGTCACGAGCAGTTATTACGTGATATTCTACCTTTTCGAGGAAGGGCCTCCCGGCGAAGTCTCGCGAGATTCGCGATCGTAAAGATTCCCCTCTTTCAGGCAACGACTTCAGTGAAGATCGGCCGCTATACCTGACGTGATAAAACGACTCCTAGTTTCCTAAGTGGGTGGACGGGTGGGTGGTCAAGTGCGCACGCTGTAGCACGCACACGCATGCACACGCCACATAGACACGTGTACGCGCGTGTAAACGTGGTAGACGGATACTCGCATACGCATTACAGGCACATGTGCGCACACACGACATACATATCTTCGCGTGTACCAGCGAGCGAGAGAGCGAGTGAGCGAGCGAACGAGCGTTGGCGTGCGGGCGCGAGTCGTCGGCGGAGAGGCGAAGGGGGAAAGCACACGGGTGACGTAATCCTGACGAAGGGAAGGAACAACATCAGCGTTGACCTACTAAAGAGCCGACTTTTTCTCGCGCGCGTTCCTCCGAGCGCCCTGCCTTTTTGGTATTTCGAAAGGCCCAAGACGCGTTGACTTTTCGAGCCGTTCACGGACGAGAGTGATAAAGAAAAGAAAAGAAAAGGAAAAACATCGCGTTACGCGGCGGCGACGCAAGTTCCGTACCTTCAATTGCTCGAAACGCACTAGTCCTAGGATTAAAATCCTATTAATCACGCGATTACCGTCGGTCATATTACATCGCTGCGACACTATCGCTTTTATCAATAATATAGAGCAATCAGAGGAGCAATCGAAGAATGATTCGATTATCGTGTCACGTGACTCATCCGCTGTGTTTGGAAAAGTAATCGAACATTTGGAAAATCCAATATCGTGCTGTGGACAGTACATACATAGCAATCTCTGAGAAAGAGCTCCGCGTTTTGTCGGGCGAACAAACAGCCAGCCAGTGCGACAAGTGCTCGTGGCGCTGAAATACCGAAGTAGGTCCTACAGGTTTCTCTTCATGGACCACCCTACCGTCACGCTGTGGTGACTTTTGACGCGTGAATACGCCCTTTGTTCACGTTTCCCCCTCCTCTACCACCTCTCTCATTCTTCTCCCTTTTCCCCGCGCCGTCGCTCCCTTTCATCCCTTTGCATCGGATCGTCGGATCGCCAGGTAGACAGGTAACGCAGTCCACTCTACCTTGATTCAAAGAGAACGGACCCGTCTGCATGGGGATTACAAGATCACAGAATTACCTCGGCTAATCGAATCTATCGGGGGATAAGTTCATCCCCGCACGGCTGAGTAAGACTATTTGTGAAGTCATATAATTATAGACATGAAAATATAAAAATTGCAGCCACGGCGAGAAGAGGCGCCGGGGCTTATTTATAAGTTTAATGAATGTCAAGTACGTAAAAACGGGTAACTTGGGTGAATTTTTTTGTCGGATTTTACCTCCGGGAGGGGGGAGGGGAGGGAAGAAGAAACTTTGAAAAAGCTCCATTATGGAAATTGCCGAGTTTATCGTGCCCCCAGAGCTTTTTCATGAAATGGAACGCGCGGAGACTGCCGGGCTCCCGTCAAATCGCACCTGCGTGAATTCGACGAAGAAGCACGCAGTCATTATTCGCTATCCGGCTCTCGCTATTCGGACCATCGCGAAACGAGCTTGCCTCCCCGGTTTCGGACCAGTCGGACGCCTCCCGCTGGCTACGGCCCAGTGTTCGGGGTAGTTGCAACAGGTTGCCGCAGCTGTGCCTCTATGGCATTTCCCTTGATTCACCGAATAATGTGCGGAACCCCGTAATTACGTGGATACTCTCTTCAAGGGGAAAAGGAAGAGAGAGAGAAAGAGAGAGAGAGAGAGAAGTCGGAGGTGATCGAGACCGACTCGGATTTCTAATTGGCACGTGTGTATTTTACAAAAGACGCACACTCCCCTAAATAAAATCTCTTTTAACAAGTAGACCAGCTCGTTTACGTGAATAACAGATTGAAATGAATATTAGGCCGAATTAACGAGCAAATATCAATTTAATGGTTCTAAGTATTTGTTTTGACCCATTTCGATATTTCATGTGAATTTTTAATTATTTAACGACTTTGAAGAGGACCAAGTAAGGTTGAAACATGTCACGTTAATGAATATTTATATATGTAAACTTCAATGAAGTAAACAAATTCTTAGAACCATTATTGAATTAAAATTTGCTCGTTAATTCGGCCTAATATTAATTTCAAAATATCTTTTCTTTTCTTGTTGACAATGGCAGGCAATATTTCATTCGACAAACGTTTCCAAAATAATTTATATGTATTACATAATTTACACGCATATGATTCAAAATAAAATAAAAAATCAAACAATTAGAAGAAACAATGGCAAATGAAAATCGATAGTATGTAAATTAAATCATTAAAATTAATACATATTCTGGTGAACTATTGTACATTTCGGCTCCGCTTTGAGCCATCGTCGGCGTTCCAAATTCAAACTTCGAGCATGAACTTACACTTGTCGACTGAGCGAAAGACTTGAATCGTGTTTCTTATTGTTGTATAACGTTAACTTTTCTGGCTAATTTGCCCGCTGACTCACATTTGCCGTCGTTTTCTACTTATTCGACCTCTTGAATTTCACGAGTTCTTAACTGTTGATTTAAATAAAAATATAATTTAAAGGTAATGAGAACGGGTGAGACTATTAGTGCCTGCGTTACCTAAAGAGTGTTCCTCTGTGATGCTCGCTAAAGATTACGAATTTAAGTGTCCATATATACGGGTTGTGTGGGTTCTCGAACTCGCAACCTGTCATTTATGAGTACGTTGCTCTCCCACACAACGTCCATTGAATACATTTTCCCAAATATTTATTTTTAAAAATTTATTTGTCGCAAAATAAATTTTTAAAAATAAATGTTTGGGAAAATACAGATAAAAATCCTTTAGAAAACAGAAGATACGATAAGAGGCTTAAATGTAAGTTAATACCGCGCGATAATACGGCGACGCGGAGACGCGTACTTATCTTCCTATTATCACCCTTAACGTCTCTAAATAAAAGTGATAGTTCCTTGATGCCGTATATGTCATCTTTAAATAACGCGTTTAGATCGTCTCGGACGCCAAGCGCATAGAATTTAACGGGTCTTCGTAAACTGAGGCACTTAATCCGAGAATCGTAAGCGCACGGCAAACATTTTAGAAATTCAATGGCCATAAAGACGTTACAGTATTTTCGAATTTAATAACACGTATATATATATGATATATCCTATGATGTAACAAGAGATAATATCTTGCGGCGGTCGGGAAAAGAAAACTTGTAAAAATACCGCGTAAGAATTTCTTTCTTCTATTCCTTCTCGAAAAAGTTTTGAATACCGGAGATGATACCTCTGCAAGGTGCAACCCCATGCTCGAAGTGCCCGTAAAACACCGAGAGGACGAGACACGCGGCGGACGCGTTCTGACGTAATGTAGTGTGGGAGCGTCGTTAAGGGTCAACGTCCTTCTTCCCGACGATCATTGTTCCCCGACAACCCCGTCCGGATGGGGGCACAATCGCCCCCTCGAAAGTCAACTGATCTCCGCGTGGAGGAATCTTAATAAGGGCCGTCTGCCGTGCGATCTAAATCAGGGTAATAGAAAAAGGAAGAAGAAAGGACGTGTTAAGTAGAAATAAACGAAGGACAAGAATTAAAATGAAAAGGAAAGGCTCTTTGTTGTTCTCACAATGGTAAGGGAAGGCAACTAATGATAGCACGAACGTTGTTGCCGTGTAATAATTATGAACAATTGCTCCTGAACTTTCAGTGATCTTGGACTTGTCCTACAACGAGAAATATTAAATTGGCCAGTGATAGACTATGTCAGGGTTAAAGTTACGACTTGGTTTATAAGAGGTTGATTAAAGAGCTAAGAAACTAAAAAGTTTTAAAGAATTAAAAAGTTTCGAAACGCAGGTTGCTGGGCAGGAACGAATGTTCAATTAGAAAAAAGAAAAGAGCAAGGGTCAATAATAATCATTCTAAAGACGTATTAAACTGCGGTCTTTCAAATGTCTAGGGTGTGATACCCTGAAAAAAAGTATATACCCAGCGTCGCGCGAGAGATCTGAGAATTTCGTCGAACCCCATTCCACGCGCCAAGGATCGAAGACGGACTGAGTTCTCTCGGGTGATACCGTTAAACTGACTTCCGTCTGCCCACCTACCTACCTACCTACCTACTTTCGTCCTCGTATATCGTTGAGAAGAAAGAGAAAGAGAGACGAGCGAGAGAAGCGAGATGCAGAGAATAACTCCGGGTATTCGAAAAACGAGGAAGAGAACGAAGAACGGCCGAGGAAGATGCGTTTTTACCCGAAAATGAACGGATAGGGTGCCGCGCTTTCGAGATAATAAAGCATCAGCTTCATCATTGAAGTATCTTTTCTTATCTGAATCTCGAATTACTCAAGAGTTCATTAATTTCTCTCGATGAAACGATCTTGAATCGCAATATAAAAGAAATGACGAGTTTTATTTAATAAGTACTCGTAAAACAAACACGTTTCGCTCTTTCATTGTAAATCATTTTCAATGTAGCTAGATGTAGAGACATGAGAGGTTAGAGACCCGCAAAGTTAGAACGAATTCAGCTGGGGCTATAGCAGCGTTCCGCTAATTGTAGAGGAACAATATCAATTTGGGGGATTTAATCTTCTCGTTTGTATTCTTCGAGTTTCAACCGGTACGAAGAGGGAGAGGAAAGAGGGAAGAGGAGAAAGAGAGAGAGAGAGGAAGGGAGAGAGATCGCGAGAGTCGGACATGTGGAACGGGTCACACCCTCCGGGTCGCATTATTGCCGAGCTCTGTATGTACACGTACGCACGTGACTCGCGTCCAGGGTCGGCACAAGTGGGTTGCGCTCGCTCGCTCGCTCGTTATATACTGTCGTCCTCGTCGTGAGTACCCCCTGGCTCGTTCAACGACCCCGACGACGCACGGAGGCAATGTATGTACGCAACTCTCGGCTCGTCTCTTGGCATAGCATGGCACGGTATGGTATGGTATGGCATGGCCACGGCACGTGACGTGCCCAGGATTGGGCCCTACCGACAACGGTAAATAAGGGGCACAGGACCTCCCGGTCCTTTCGCCCGTGCCTTTCTCCGGCGAACCCGCGCGTGACGCGCGATCCGTAGGAATCAATCATCCATTGTCGACGCCTCTGAAATCGGAGCAGCGCGGCGCGTGTGGAAAGTCTTCCTAGCCTCGGGCGTGAAAAGCCTCGAGACTTTCGAGATCAATGAGGATAAATCCCCCCCCCTCCCTCCCTTACTCCTGATCGTTTCCTATGTACCGTTGTTTATCGGCTTTATTCGAGTAAATACCGTTATTCGAGCGGAACGACAATCGTTAAAAAATAAAAAGTGCCATAAAAAGCGTCGTTCCGTTGTTTTCTGTTCTCTCTATTTAGATGTACCTACAATGTCTCGCTCGTAGCTGCTTTTGAATTTTCAAGCCTCGGGTAAGTCACGTATATACGCGTCCCTCTCTCTTTCTCTCTCTCTCTCTCGTCCGATTATCGCGACTCTTTTTTTACCTTCTTCCACGCATCGATCGCCATGGGATTCGCCGGGAGGCGCCTCGTCGTACATAGCTATTGTATATGTGAACGAGGTGGCGTCACACGTGGGACAAACGGAGATCAAAGGTCGCGAGTGACAGGAAGCGGTATTGTGCGCCGGATGTCGTAACTTCCGAATCCTTTGGCCCCGGACATTTCGCTCCCCCCTTCTCCCCCCCGCCGCTTGTGCACATACGTGCGTGCACACTCTCGTCTGTCGACCTGAATCTCGGCAATTTACACACTTTCGATTATGAATTTGAATCGAGTGACCGATAAACCGCGCCGTGCGCAGACAAAACGCGACACGGTGATTCTCCGGCGTTAGAAGGAGTAAATTTAATTTCCTCAGCCCCTTGACAGCGACTCGCTTGACCTTAATTTCAAGGTATATGCGGGATGCTCTGAAAAGCGTATCGGTCGATCCCGTTCCTCGACTTTAAAATCGCGGCTAAAGAAATCGACTTAAAAAGAAGAAGAGGAAAAAAAAAGAAAAAGAGCTGGATCACCCGAGCGAGAGAAATCCCTCGAGTCGAAGATCGGGCTCGAGTCGGGACGGTTGTTCACGAGTGATGCACAAGTAGCGAGCGCGCCCCAACGCGCGCCCTCCTCGAGCGAGAGGGCGGCGGAGAAAGGAAGAGGCGGGAGGGGCAGAATGGCCAAAGGATAGACAGATAGGCGCGGAAAGAGGAGAGAGAGATAGAGAGAGAGAGAGAGAGAGAGAGGAGGCAATGATAAAACGAGAGGGACCGGCAAGAAATCATGAGGAATGAGGAAGAGAAGGACAGCGTGATGGGGAGAGGGGAGGAAAGAGGGCACCGAGAGAGAAAGAGAAAGGAGGGAAGAGGCGCGACGAGAACGAGATGAAGAGACGAAGAGTCAAAGAGCGGGACAGAGAGAGAGTCGCGCGACGAGAGAAGAGAGAGAAAGAGAGAGAGAAAGAGAGAGAGAGGGAGCGCGCGAGCGAGAAGTCAGAAAGAGGGAAGAGAGGGGGAGGCAAGAAGGAGAGAAAGGGAGGGTACGGTCGTTGTGAGCTCCTTACAGTGCATTGCCTTTACAAACCCCCCGAGTCCCGTCACACCCCGTGCCCTCCCCCCCTCTTTCACTACCCTTCCTCCTATCTCTCTCTCCCTCGACAAATCGCGCACGACGTGCCTCTCATGAAGAGATCCACGAAACCAGCTTCGCCGCCGAGCGATTCGGGTCGTCGTCGAGGCTCGACGAGGGGACGGGAGGGGGGGAGGGAGGGCGAGGGGGAGGATTCAGGGAAGTCGCACGCACACACGTTTTCGCGTGTCGCCCCGACGGGGTGCCCCGGCTCGGCGTACCCCGTTCTTCGTTCTCGTCTGCCGAAACTTCGTGTGGCGAAAATCGTCTCTCTTCTGCCCTCGAGAGAAGGCATCGGAGAACGATTCGACGGACGACTCGTTCCTCCCGTTGGCGAGGCTCCTCTCACCGCTGCCTGTCGCATTTCGAGGGTTACGGGGTTATCGGTCCGGTCGAGCGAAGATATTGGAGAGGAAAGTTGCGAGAGTAGGAAAGAGAGAGGGAAAGGGAGATCGCCATTCGGTCTCGTAATCTCGAGCATAAAGCCCGCTAGACGTTTTTACGCGACAAAGTGAGAATGATTCGCCTTCGTTTCTCGATTTGCGAGAGAGATTCGATCTTCGACGTCCTCCGACTCTCTCTAATTCGATGAAGGAGTTCCCCGTACCGCGCTGGAATATCCTCCAGCTGGAGAACGCGTCTCGTTGGTACCGGGAATCCTCTCGTTTTCGAGATTCGTGCGATTGATACCCCGCGTCCTTCCCCCGAGTAGAGCGAGTACAGAAACCTGGACTCGATCTCTCGCGACGACGCGCCGCGTCGTCTCTCGACAAAGCGCCCCGCGCGCGTCTAAAATAGGCGCGCTACGCGCACAGGGACTTTCGAAACGGCCACGTTTCACATGCCGCGCGTCGTCGTCGTCGTCGTCGTCGTCGTCGTCGTCGTCCGCCCGCTCGCCTCCGCGCCAGGAGGGAGCCTCGGATGTGTGGCCTCGCTCTCTGCGCACCCTCCCACCATGTCCGCCCCATGTCCCTTCCCCCGCTCCCCCCCTCCCCCTTAACCCTTGCGTCCCGCGCGCGCGAACCATGTCGCGTCGACAAATACGTCGCTTCCTCGTCGCGTCGACGAGGCTTGATAACGCCGCGGGTTGGCGTGTATTTACCTGTTCTGTTTTCTAGGCTCGTCGGGTACGAGCAACCGCGCGATGGAAGTTGTTTGGAAACGAGGGATCGTCGGCGACGACGACGCGGCAGGCGGCGGGAGAGGATAAGGGAGAGGGCAGACGCGCGGGGAAGTCTTGTAATAGAAACTCGAGAGTCATTCGTGCTATTTATAGGCCTTTTCGAGGTCTCTTCGATAAGGGAAGATCCTCTAGGCGCGCGCGAGCGCGCGCGCTCATATAATGAATGGCGCGGTGGCGAGGACGGGATATCGGCGGTGGTGTCTCGCTATTGCGCAGGTGTGAACGACCTGATCTAACTAGGAGCGGAGCTCCTTCGCCACTTCGCTTTTCGCACAGTGGCCGCCTACTTTCGAGCTCCTCATCGTTGGGGGCAACCACCTTGTTCCTGCCGCCACGCTCCCTCTCCCTTCCCGCCCCGGCGTCCTAAATTCCGCGTATTGTGGGATCAACGAGGGGAATCTCGAATCACCGCGAGTCTACAAATCCGCGATGCTGCATCCGATCTGTTGAGAGCTACCGGGGATATACTTCGCCCGAGTGGTCCAAGTATATATGAAGTACAGCGGAGCGGACGAGCTCCGATCGCCCTCGCTGTTGCGCTGTCGCACCCGGCGCCTCCGTCGCGACGCGCGATAGGACGAGTTCCGCGCGCGGCGCGAATCGAAAAGGATAAAAACAAAAACGACGCGGATAGCACGGGTAGTACCGTAACTCATGGATTCGCTCGCTCGTTCCTCTACCTGCATGCTCTCGCGATTCACGCCCTTCTCTTCCTGTCTGCCTACCGTAGTTGTCCTTCCCTGTCGCTCCTTGGCAATCCTCTCGCTTGTTCGCTAACGGTGAATCCGCAACGCAGCATCGTCGAGACATCACGGGCTGTGCGACGCGGCGACGGTAGCAGCAGCGTCATCTATGAGCGGTAACCAGCTTCATTCGCGCCGCCGATGCGCGACTAGGGACAGCATGCGTCATCTAGCGGCGCATAGTGAAATTAGTTGTTCGCGCGAGTCTCGTTCAATTTGAATTTTTTCCAAGGTTCTGTAACAAATGTTACGTCTATATTATTTACGTGAATCTTTTTTATGTAAACAAAATCGGCAATGTCAATGATATATAAATCGTACATACGTAACACAGAGAAAAAGCAAAGATTGTTAATTCATCTGACTTCAGTACTGATAAAACAAAGATAATATTAAAAATAAAAAACCAGAATATATAATTTTTTACATTTCTAATAAAATCTGACTCTTCTGATCCATAAATCATTGTTCACATAGATGACACGTAAAGTATAATTTATATAGTATATGTGTAATATAGATTTATATTTTACGTCTACATACACTGAATTTTTTGTTATCTGTTAATTATTATTGTATTAAGACTGGTCTCATCGACTACAAGTAACTTGATTAAATTTATAAACTGCACCTGCAAAACTTAATTGATTATATATATTCCTAACTTAATTACTAATTTAAAGTATTCTATTTTATATCAATTTATTTGCAAAAAGACAAAATATTAAATATAACATTAGTTTAAAAATTTTTCTAGTTAGCAATTCGTAAATTTAATCAATTGATAATTAATAATAGAAATTAGTGAGACATCTTATTGTTATTTTACCTTTGTAGCAAAAATTTCCCATAATATATCTCTAAATTAAGCCCATCAAAATCAAACAAAATCGTGTGATATTTCACTTAGTAATTCAACAAAATTCTGATCGAACTTAACACAAAGATTAGTCTCTAAATGACGTACTTATTTTGTGTATTTATATATATTAAAAATGAATTTTATTTATATACAAACTATTTACATATGTGAAGTTTGAGACACAAATATTTCTTGTGTGTCTCAAACAAATATATGATAATGAAATATCACAGTTTATATATACATAAATAAACAATTCATTCGTCACATGCTCTCATCAGCATATATACGGTAATATAAAACATGCACGTCTTTTACAATTACAAAGCTTTAGAGAATTTTGTTAATCTCAAGTCTTCTTAGTTAATTACACGTTGTGCTCCGTTCTTTTATAATAAAATTTAACTGTCTCAGGACTGAGTCTGCTCAGCCTGTTTTTTCCACGCCTTCGCGGAAGCTAAGAACTTGAGATTTGGCCTCTGCGACTCATCCTCTGGAAACATGAAGTCAAAGACTTCCTCCCAACCGTCGTCGCTGCCGTCTTCGCCCACTATGCGCCTCTTCTTCTTCACCCTACGCGGCATCTTTTCTACGATCTTCGCGAGAGTCTCCGGAGTGCCTTTCTCGCTTTCGAAATCTTTCCAGGCTTCCAGCAGTAACACTCGGCTCTCGGTGTCGCCGTTGGATCTCAGAGAGTCGTTTCCACGCTCGAAAATTCGTCTCGCCAAGATGACGTTATCGGGACTGTCCTCCAGCTGCGGATTTAACAGCTCGAACTTTGCGTACGCTATCCAGACCTTGACGTGCAATGTACGCTCCAACAGTCGCTCGAACAGCTGCCGAGCGTTCTCCGTCTCGCCCTGAGCGATCTCAAAGTCAATGTACGATTTCCACAGCAGCTCCGGCATGTCCAACCTTGGCCGTGCGATTGCGAACTCGTATATCGATCGGGCGCGATCAATCTCGCCCAGTCGCGTCTCCAACTCGGCAAATCGCATCCACGTGGTGCAATTCTCCGGTCCAAACTCGAGGAACTTTTCGTACAGTTTACGGCATCGATCAAACTCTACCAGCTGTATCTCGAGGTCGATGTAGCCGCGATAAAGTTTGTCCGTCGGGCATATTCCCAATGCTAGACCCAGCGTCTTTCTCGCCTTCATCAGATCCTTCTGTCGTATTTCGAAGTACGCGTAAAGCAGCCAGATCTTCGAGAAGGTGAAGCGCTTGTGCGGGATTAGTTCCAGGCACACCTTGTACACTTGCCGGCACCGTTCGATGTCCTTGGCCTCCAGTTCCTCGAAGAGAGCGTACTTGATCCACAAATAGATGTACCTTCGCCAGAACTGCTTCTCCTTGGTGGGCGGCACATTGGCGATCGCTCGCTCGTACGTCTCGCGAATCACATCGACGTTACTCTCCGACTCCACCAATCTCAGATAATCGAACCATGCGTCGTAATTCGAGGGATTGTCCTTGATCTCCTGCTCGTACTGATGCTTCCGCTTGCTGACTATTACGTCCTCGATACCCGAGCGATCGCCGTACTTCTTCTCGTGGATCGTGTACGCCTTATAGATCTCCTGGGTGTTGCTCTTCGGGATGTGCTCCAGCGCGTACTTGTAGATGATGCGGGCCCGGTCGTGCTCCCGCTGACCCTCCTCGAATCTCGCGAACGCCAGGAACAGTTTCTCGTCCAAACCCTCGTCCCCGTAAAAGTTCACCGCCCGCTCGTAGACTGCGCGCGCGCCCCTGATGAAACCGTACGACTCCTCGAAGCGGGCGTACTTTATCCAATGTTTCACGTCAGGATGAACCATGACGAAACGCTCGTAGATCTGTCGCGCCCTATCGATCTCCTTGTAACGCAGCTCGAACTTGATGTACGTCTGCCAGGCCTGCTCGTCTGGCTCCCACTCCATCCACCGCTCGAACACTTGACGCGCCCCGGCGATGTTCTCCAACGTCTCCTCCATGTAGGTGTACTTGTACCAGAACTGATTGGCGCGCGGCAGCAGGGTGACCGCCCGGTCCCAGAGATTCCTGGCGTGGTTCACCTGCCGATTGCGCATCTCCATCTCGGTGTACTTGAGCCATAGCGCGATGTTCCGATGATCCACCTCGAGTGCCCGCTCGTAAATCGATCTCGCCCGCTGTATCTGCTTCTGGCTTTCCTCCCATTGCGCGTACTTCATCCAGTTCGTGATGATCATACGGTTCTTGCGAATGATGTCCTCGAACGCCTTGCGCTTGCGGTGCTGGTAGTCCGCGAGCTCGTGCGGATCCGAGATTTTCTGCTTCGGCGGCGGCGGCAGGATCTCCAGGTCGCGCTCCTTCGCCTCGCGCAGCAGCTGCTCCGCGGTGATCTGTATCTCCGCGGGCGCTTTGTTCTTCACTTTGGCTACCTTCGGCATCTTTTGCGACTTCTCCATGATGCCGCGGGAGGTTAGGAAAGAACTTTGCTCGGTATTACGGATTTTCTCGGCCTCCTCTCGGCTGTGCTGCTGTATATGATACACTGCGCTGTAACAGGGAGTACGCAATTTCAACACTGGCATGCAAATTACTTGGAACTGCGTAAAATTGCAAATGATAAACGCGAAAGATACTCAACAACGCTTACCTTCTTGTCGGGCCTTGTAGGCTAGGATTAAAAACGTTTTAGTTCGTTTGTCGCTTTCGTATCTAAGGTATAATCCGATTGGCTGCTGCAGGGCCAAGCGAGTTTGCGATTGGCTGTTACGTTACACTGTCTACTTTCCCTCTCTGTCGGTATTCTCCTCTGTCTCCTGAAATCGTAGTTAGGTTATGAGAGGTTAGGATACGACTTCATGGCGAGAAGTTGCGAAAAGCCGCTGATTTAAATGGAATTACAGGACACGAGTTTACTACCAAAAAAATGGCACGTTTGTTTAATAAACTCGCGACCAGAGAATTAGCTAGGTTGCAGGTTGCTAGATATACTAATAAAGCAGATCACTGGGTAAGTTTCTTGCATTATGCTGCGTGGTCTTTATGTATAATTTTGCATAGTTGCATCTTTCATGAATAAGCTTATTATAATATATAGATTCTTATAATTTTATTTTATTATTATTATTTTTTTTTATTTGTCTATATAAGGTGTTTTTACCGTGCAGGCATAACTTCGAAAATAAATTTGGGATATAAAAACTTTTATATACTGTAGGTCAATTAGTTATTGAGATATAAATAATTTTATTAATGCTGACAGGCAAAAAAATGATATTTATAATTTTTATAATTTTATTAGTTAAATATTATCTTTTTAATTATATTATTATATTATTTTTTTTTAATTATCTATTTTCTGCTTGTAAATATTACGCTTTGTATTATAAAATGTTAATTAATTTGTCCAAATCTAATAAAACTTTGAACAAGATATAATTAGGAAAATAATGTTCATGTAAAATTATGAAATGTAATAAATATATTAGAAAACATACTGTATATATTTTTATATTTGTAAATGATTGATTGTAGAACAAACATTTGTAAAATTTTAAATGTGATATTTATTTAATTCTTTTTTCTTTCTTCATCTAGTCCGTGATTAGAAAGAAAAAGACTCACATGGACAAGGCGTTGAAGCATTTTGACGAGTTCTATGGTAATGTCTATGGAAAATCATGGGAAAATATAAGAACTGCTTTACTGATGGAAGAACACAAATACATGGCTGTTGTGAACAACTTCAGCGATATAGACAGAATAAAGTCAGAGTTAGAGGTATGTTTGTATGCTGAAGAATTACTGAAAATATTGTAATTTTGACTAACATTTCAATTTTCCCATTAGTCTCAAGGTGCCATGAATCTAAGAGCAATTTATAAAACCTACAAGGAACATATTGATGCAAATTATCGCAAATCTAATAGAAAAAAAAGAAAGGAAAACGAAGCAGGAGGTCGAATGAAATCTGTGATTGCTAACGCTGAGACGTCAGCGATACAGTCCCATTATCCCGCGGATTATGCGTCACCACCTACATCTCTAAGTACAAAAGATAATGAGGAAGATATAGCGCCAGAGAATCAAGGGTTACAGCCTGTAGAAATGAAATCTATCGAGTCGAATTTGAATGAAATTTCTTTAGATGAAAATCGAATTGTGCATCCCAGTGCCACCTTGAGCGGGCTGTACGAGTTTGTACCAGCTACGAAAATCAAAGGTAAAGTAATTGACACTATAGAAAGCTGGAAATATGTAGTATTGGAATAGAAGCGTCATTGTAATTTAATAATACGTTTATATAATTTTTTTTTAGGCTTGGAAGACTGGGTTTTGGAGTCACAACATTATGGCTATTACAAAGAGGGCTTGGATTTTACGGTGAAGGTCGAGAAAGAAGTGTTATTGACGTTTCCGCAATATTTCAACGTTTATACGTTTGAAGAAAACAATGACAGCAAATTCCCATCTCCTAAGAAAGGATCGACTGGTGTCTTAGGTTGGTTAGTTTTAACTAGGATCTCATTTCGTTGTCGATACGAAATACGATTGTCTTGCACAGATTACTATCTTCTGGATGGTGCCTCGGTGTTGCCGGTGTTGGCCTTAGACTTACAACCTGGAGATGCCGTGCTAGATATGTGCGCGGCACCAGGAGGAAAAACTCTGAGCATTCTTCAGACGCTCACGCCGCACGTAATGGTCGCTAATGATATCCAAGCGTCCCGAGTGCAGAGGATCCACAAAGTCATTGATGAATACATAGCCGGCATCGGCCAGTGGAACGAAAGACTGTTCGTGACGGAGCGAGATGCGAGATTTATCGATGACAAGGACATGTATAACAAGGTAGTAGACAGAAAAGTTATGCGTGATGCTTTTATGTTATGATTATAAAATTCTTATAATATATAATTACTTTTTTATGTAGATCTTGGTGGATGTTCCATGTACTACAGATAGACATGTTTTGCATTCGGAAGACAACAATATCTTCAAACCGCAGAGAATACGAGAGAGATTAAAGATGCCGGAATTGCAAGCGGATATTTTAACGTGCGTATAAAATTCGATATTCTGTCATAAATGTGTCTTGTTTTATGCTCTATTAAATAATTGTCTATTACAGTAATGCCTTGAAGATAATATCAGTTGGCGGAACAGTCGTATATTCTACTTGTAGCCTCAGTCCTGTTCAAAACGACGGCGTCGTCGGTATGGCGTTGAAGAAGGTCTGGGAAGAAACAAATTCCATTATGGTTGTGAAGTAAGCGTACTTTTCGTATATGCGACAATAAATTATTATTTAACGTCATTTTATATTAATGACCGTTGTTTCTTTTAAAACAGGGATATGAGGAAATCACTGGCTCCATTGAGATGCCTTTATGAATTCGGAAAGTTTGGATTAAAATACGGCCACATCGCCATTCCTACGCTCGATAATAATTGGGGGCCTATGTACTTTTGTAAAATAGTACGAACACGATAATAATAGGTGAGTTTGTGTATAAATAATTTCAGAATGTTGCAAACTTCATTAATTGTTATATAATAAATAAATATATTTATCAATTAATTATTATATAATAAATAATATATATTTTATACATAACAAAATAAACCTATTAAACATCTTGATAAACTTCTTTTTATAATCTTATGAAATTGTAAAACTGTAAAATATTAATAAAATTATTCTACCGCGACAAGGATGCACAGAATATAAAATACATACAAAACTGTTTATGATGAATAATTAATCATAGTATAGTCAATAATTAAGTCATGATATATTTTCTATTTTGTATTGTTCCTCCTTAAAGGTAGTGACGGATCGTTTGCTTCCTCATCAGGTACTTCAATCTGGTTCCATGGTTGTTCGTTGCCGCTCCCAAAGATAGTGTAAACCAATATCTCGATTACATATAGAATGATTGTTACGAGGAAGATGATCCTCCACGCCTCTATGGTTTGCTGTAAATAATAAAATACGTCGATCTAATTGGCGTAATCAAAGTAACAAACTGTTAGAATCAAAGACTATTTATTTGGAAGTAATTAGGTTCTCTAACTATCCTCTTTTCACTCTATGACTTTAGAAATCCTTTTGTCTTATCACACATACGTTTCCGTGAGTCAATTGTCCTACGAATACCGGCACGACAAAACCGGGTATGGTGGCGAAGAAATTCGTTACTGCCATCAGGCTACCGGCAAAGTTCGGTGCGATGTCTATGTGATTTGCCAGAAAACCAGAATACATTCCGCCAATGCAAGTTACCGCGATTGTCATCAGCACGACTGTTTTCGTACGATCGCACCCGACATATGATACTTGTATTAAACACAACATGGGTACGAGCGATGCTGCAACAATTTTAAAATTACATTTGATTAAAAGGTACATTTGAAAACAATAAAAATAGCTCTGTAAGATGTTTAAAAATTTGCCTTTGCCATGTTATCTGTAACATAATGCGAGTGTAAATAATTTTGGCTAATTCAAAGTCGATCTCTTTTGAAAATTTGATTTTCAATATCAAGCGTACCAAAAAGAGTGCCGATTTTTCTAGATACAGTCACTGTGATGAGACTTCTCTTTTGCAGAATAGTTAGCACATTACTGAGAATCATGGTGAAGAGCCACATGCACAAAAATGGAATGGACGATAAACCTGCGTTCTGAAAAAGATACACGAACGAATTAAGTCATAACTAATATATATAATGTAATATAAGTCGTGTGTATTGTATACGAATCTTAGAGCTCACCGAGCTCATGTCAAACTTCAAAATCTGATTCATAAAGGTGGGCAGTTCGGTGAGCAGCATGTACCAGCCGAAGTTGCTACAGAAATGAGCGATCAGAATCGCCATGAATGGTTTGGAACGGAATACTTGTAACCATGGTACCTGTAATGTGAAAGTTACAGATGAATGAACAAAATGTATGAAGAATTTTTTAATATAACATGTTTAATTCTCAATGCACCGCTTTAGGAATATTTTTCTTGTGTCCTCCCAAAGACGTGAAGATATAATTCTTCTCCTCTTTGGTGATGAATCTCGTTTGTTCTTCCGGAGAATCCGCTACCATCAGCCACCAAACGGTGCACCAGATTAGACAAAGTACGCCTTCAATGTAGAAGATGGACTCCCAACCGAAGTTCGCGGCCAGCAAGCCAGTTAGCAAGATAGAAATCACGGTGCCAAGTGCCGTCCCTAAAAATTCTTTAACTTAACATCCGACAGTAAAATTTACTTTCGATATATTCAAAAGTTCCAGGTATCAAATATAAATATATACTTTGTGAATTTTATTAAAACTTCATTGAGAAAAAAGAAGTTCAACCATTGCAATTTTCATCTTGTAATTACAGACTTCGGAAGAATCATGATGCGAGATTCTGGAATATGTTACTGGAACTTTGCAAATTCGTGGCATTTTCTGTAATCTACCTGCATACACGATCGAGGCGATGATGCTTCTTTCATTCGGCGGCGCCCACTTGGCAACCATCACGTGCATAGCGGGAAACGATACACCCTGTAATTTAAGCGCTCGAAGTTAAGAATTGCGTCGAAATCATGTCTATTGATATAACAAGTATCAATTTACTAACACCGCCGAATCCCTGAAGAAATCTCATAGCTATGAAAAGCCAGTAGTGAATACGCGCAGCGATCGGCGTCAGGATGCACGCAATTAGATTCAGTAGAACCGATCCGTTCATCAACCACTTGGCCGACCAGAGTTCTGCCAATCTTCCACCCGGCAACATGGACACCGTATAGCCCCAAAAATAGGAAGATAGAATGAGACCCTGGATAAGTTCATTCCACACGAATGGACCGTCCTGAAAAAATATTGATAGTTGACTAAATTTTTTCTTTCCTCTTTTTTTTATTGAAACGCAAAGATTTTTCAGCTGGAACTACGATGTGAGAATTACATGTGCATGAATCTTTTTTGCAAGTAAAATATCATCGCACCTCGCTTTCAATCATGACGTTTGAGGTATCGTCAAACTGGCAAATATTCGTGCTCGTTAGCGTGGTATTGTCAGTTTTGGAGTCATTCAACGTGGATAATTTGATGTGCGATTTAAGAGCTGTATGATTCACCATAGCGACGATAGCCACGCTGGCATTGACTTTAAAGCCATAAAGAATGGCGAATCCGATCGATCCCATTACGGCCATCAAGTACCGAAACGGAAGGATTGTTTTCTTTCCTCCTGTGGCTAGAAATAGTTAATATTATAATCAATTGATGTTTTTGTTGTATATTATTGACAGAGAGAAGGCAATTATCTTTACTGTAATTTTTTAGTTTTATTTTGGATATTATAATTAGATATTTGCTAAAATGTTTAAATGCTAAATGCTAAATTTTAAATTTTTTAAATTTCTATTTTATTATGATCTTTTTGCATTGAAAATTAAGTTAAATTAAAATTTAATTTTGTAATTTAATTAATTTTGCGCAAGAATTTTGAAAACAAGTCTTAATTTAATAAATTTTTTAAATATTTGCAGACGGAATGTCCTTTGATTTTACGGAATATATTTCTCGTCTTTCATTTAACGCGAAATCGATTTCGTACGTCTGAAGGCACATCCAGAGGATTATTTTAAGAACGAGAATTTGCCACGCGCTGACATGGGATTATGGCTGCGAATCACAATGTCATCCTGACGCAACTCTGAATTTCGATGACAATTGCAACATTCTATCTTCGTGCAATTAAACTTATTTTTGTCTTATTATTTTTATTTATATTTAAATTATATATTAAATTATATATTATTTATTTTTATTTAAATTTACATTTACTTTATTTGCAGAATTTAATCATATCTCGTACATGTTTGCGTTTCCGAGAATGTATTATAATTATGACAATTCATATATGTTGTGTGATAAACACCTGTAGGCACTTGCACAGCGTTGCATCATCATAGAACGGTATACACATGTCGCGGATTGAAAATAAACTTCCAAATGAGAGTAAATTAACTAAAACTCCAGATATTTCCTGAAAATGATCGACTTGGAGTAGAGGACGCGCCAAGGTCAAACGGAAGATATCTTTGAAGCCAGAATTGTCTTATAAATATTTTAAAAATATTTAATAGTGCACACAAAGTATATAAATGATATAATTAATTTAAGACACATAATTTAGGAAATATACGATTAAAAGTTTTTTTTTAATAAAGAATATTATACACTGAAAAAAGTTTCTTCAAATCATTTCCTCGATTTAAATAAGTATTAATATAAAATAATTTATTTTTAAACTTAGGAAAATTCTTTTTTAATCAAGGAAATGATGTTAAAATAAATATATTTACCTGAACATGAAAATTTTTTTTTTTTTTAGTGTAGTAATATATTTGTATCTTTATTATTTCTTCATTACTTCATTTCTTCTTTTAACATTTCCTAATTCTAAGTTACATTTGTAGGACATAAAAATCCTGAATCAACAAAAGAATCGTCGCTTACCATTCTCCATGGCCATCGTGCCGATGAGTACGTGTCTTCGATGGTGCTTTTCAATACCCAGAGGATCCTGACGATAATATTGTTTCGCACAAAAATAACTTGTCACGCTTTCTCCAATATTCCTCGTGTCTCCTGTTCGGTTTTATACCGTTGTACAGTTTTCTTCCTCTTGAGTAAACTTATTCTGGCGTCCACCTGATCGCTTTCGGTTCGTCACGAGAGCGACGTGCCACTGACGTAAAACCCGGCACGGGAAGGCAGAGAAATTCTTGCAGCGACTCCGGAGGGATGCGGAGCGTGCGCCTCTTCTATAAACGCCCGCCGCACGCGCGTATGTGCGTCCGTACGTGAGAGGGAAGGGTCACACGAAACCCAAGAGGCCGATGCCTCTCGTATTCTCGATCCCAGTTCACCGACATCACGGTTACCGGCGCGAAAAGGGCAAAGGGTGAAGCGATCGCACCTGCGTCGCCTCACGAAAGGAGAAGCATTGATTAAAGATCATTGTTTTGCTCAATCAATAATTAAGCGACATCACGGTAACAGTTGCGTTAAAGGAATAATTAAAAAATACAAATACAATTATTACTCATGAGTGACGCGATTGCTCGCTCTCAACTTTTCTGAAAGTTTCATGAATGAAAAGCCTCTCTAAATTCGAGTTTTTTTTATCTTTATTCGATTCTTCATCTGTCGCTAACGTTCTTAATTTTTTGGAAAAATAAAATTGAGGAAAAACTCAGTTTTTTCCCTTTTTTTTTTAACATAACTGCGATAGTAAAAACGGACTAATTTTTTCGGGCTAATGTACATCCATCAATGTAGATTAACTTTGATTTTGATTTAATTTACTCTTTATTCTTTTCTAGTTCTAAAAATTAGAAACAGATAAAGAGTAAATTAAAATAAGATTAAAGTTAATCTACATTGGTGAAAATGAACACGAGATACACTAATCGCGGCTCTTCTTGATCCATCGTGTACTTATTTGTTAAGTTCGCGCCTGTTCGCTATACCAAACGCAAAAATTTGTTCGAGTGAACCTGAAGATAGGCTCGAGCGAAGATCGAGCGTGATGAAAAAAAAATGTCGACCGCGTTTACAAATTTCTAATATACATAACAGGGACTTCCTCTCCCTCCACTTCTCTCTTTCTTCCCCTCGTGTATTCTTTCATTATCTCCACGTGGGCTCATGATCTCGTTAGTGTGCAGGCCGCCAAAAGCGTCGCAGTGAACATGAGCGCGAACTCGGAGACCGGTGATCATCTCGACGAGATCTACGACTGGGTCGATCAAATCAAGTTTTCCAGACCGAAGAAAAACATAGCCAGAGACTTTTCCGATGGAGGTAACGAGAAAGCAACGAGATTCCTATAAATCTTTTTACACAAAATTCATTTGCATTTTTTCCTCTCGTAAGAATAAGAAATGGGTGGTTTATGCTTCAGTCTTAATCTTAATCTTAGTCTTAGAAATTGACCAATCATAATCGATTTATAGAAGAATAATCGACTATGATTGCTCAATTTTTAAGACTAAGATTAAGATTAAGACTAAGACCGAAGTATAAACCGCCCAAAACATCGATAGTCTTCCAAGTATTAAAGATATTTCCGAGATAGAAATATTGCAGTTGCCTTCAGGAATAGCATTTCTGAAGTTTTATCGTTATGATTAAACTCTAGTGTTGATGGCGGAGCTGTTGAAACGCTACTATCCTAAGCATGTGGATGTGCACAATTACGTCGCCGGCAACAGTATCGCGAAGAAGCTCGACAATTGGAGCACGCTGAATCGCAAGGTGCTGTCGAAGATCGATATGAGGCTGGGGAAGGAGGCGATTAATCAACTGGCGAGTTCCCAGCCAGGCGTCATCGAGAAAGTCCTCTCCGATCTACGAGTTAAAATCTTGAAGGATTCCAACGCCGACAGAGAGTCCTTATACTTTGGATACGAGGAGAGTAAAGGTGGCTACTGAACTGGAACAAATTATCATATTGGGTTCTTCTCAACTTGTACTAAGAAAATTTCTTGTTTTTAATTTTTATAATATAATTAAAACCAAAAGAGGGTCACAGCAGGATTTTAGTGCATATTTCTTATAAGATTTTATTATATTTTTTAGTTCTTTAGGATGGATGTCATTTTTTCAATCTTGAAACGCAATTCTTAAACTGACTTTAAATTGAACCAGAATAGCAATATTCGAAATAAATTGATAATAATACGGGTAATAATAAGCATCTTTAATTATACTAATGTTTTAACAAAATATTAGTAAAACTTTACATCTTAAAATACAACCAAGAAATTCTTACAAAAAACTACTTCAGCCAGGATTTTATTTTTCACAAGAAATTCTCTGTAGTATTTTAAGATATTTATTAAAAATGTTTATTATCAGTATTATTAAATTGATTATCAATGACATTATTCTGGTTCAATTTAAAAACTGTTTCAAGACTGAAACTAATGGTGCGTAGTTTAAAGAACTAGAAAATCACATAGGAAATATTATTGACCAGATTCTACTATGATTCTACTATCATTCATTGACCATCTTTCGATTTTAATTGTTATGCGCGTCTTTAATTAAATATTGTTTTGTAGATAATAATACTGAGGCGATAAAGTCCGTGCTAAATCCTGACGAGGTAGCGAACAAGACTGTCCCTCGACACCTCTTCACTCGCCTGAAACAAGAACTGCAGGAAAAAAACGACACAATCTCCACGCTGCAACAGAAGATATCACATCTGGAAAGCATAATGAAACTGAAGGATCAACGGATTAATGATCTCACGGTGCAGATCACGAAGCTGCCCGTCGAGCGAAATACTGCTTCTCCGCGTCCTCACGTTATCGGCAGTGGACTTTCGAAATCACGCATTTCCACCAAGCTGTCATAAGAAATCTAGTTGAGAAATGTGTCGCGTGTCCTCCCTCCCTCTCTGATTACAGTTTTTATATAGCACAGCATAGCTTATTCTGTCATTTTTTTTTACACATGTATTATGTATAAAATACACTTTTTATTATCATCTAGTTGGGTCATTCATGTAAATTCATTACACATAAAGTTATAGCGTATTATAATATGTATAGTATAAATAGAGCAATTGCTGAGATGAAATCTTTTTCAATTTTTTTTAGGCACCCAGTTCGAATATGAAACTGTAAATCCTTTGAATATTTCAACAAAACAAAATCCCACAATGTAAATTATTAACAGACTATATTTACAGCTTCACACACGAGAGGTTGCATCATGGTGATTTTATGTAGGCGGAGACACCAGGATGACACCATCTCCACGAACAAACAGCATCTGGATGGTTCTCTTTTTCTGGCGATAGATCTCCTCGTATGTTTCCTCGTCAATTTCCACTATGTTTATAATCTCCTCTACGTCGCCCAGCACCATGTTCAGATGCTGGTCGAAAGCCTGAAATTGCGTTGAGATACAAAAATTATTCTCAAAACGATTACTCTAATTTGTTGTAATACAATGGAAAGTTCCTTACATGCAATTTTCCTCGAAGTTCTCTTTCGTTCCTCATCTTCACGTAAATCCGCTCCTCCAGACTTAGCTTTATGAGGTCCAGCGGCTCCTTCACGTCTATCGGCGGCAACTGCTTTGGAACAACATTCGAGATTACAGTCCAGTATTTGCGATCCGCTCTACGCGGGCTCGATACTCACCTGCTCCGATTCCTCGACCATCGCGCGTTTCTTTGATGTTTCGTAACACTGTGCGATCAACGATGCAATACAGGGTCGTGGAATAATATACAAATTGCAAAATTTAAATATCACGTAAATGTAATTGATATAAATGTTTCACAGGTTACCGCATACCGGCTACCGCCATGGGGGCAGAAGATAATTGAATCGCGTATCGATGTGCAGAAAAGGAAGCTTGAGCAGACGCACTGAAACGCACTGAGCGCGCCATATTGTTTTAAAATTCAAATGTGTACGTAACAATATTTATGTTTATTCCATTTACTGTTTAACTTAATTGCAGAAAATATGTTTTATTTTGGTAAGCATTTTTCAAAATTTTTATACAAGTTTTGGAACACTTAGCAGTAATCCAAAATTCACTGCCAGCAAAATTCCAAACGTAAGTATTCTACCGTCTTCGAGTGCAGTGGGTTCTAAGGGTGCGCTCACATGGAATGCGGAATGGCGAAATTGCGGAACGTTTGTGATTGGTAGTCGTTTTATTCTACCGATTCCGCCGTTTTCTTTTTTCGTTTTCACTGGAATAACTTTTGCGCATTCGTCTTTCACGTGTTGTCACGAAGAAAAACAAAAGACTTAATTAAGTAATTAATAATTAATTTTACTAATTCATCAAATAATTGTCATTACGATATCGGTTTCGTGCTATCTCCTGATACTAAAAATCGCAGTGTTATGTGTAGTCGAGTTTCAGGCGAAATGGGATCACGAATTGTTCTTTGGTAATAAAAACAGAAACTCGGGATATGAGGCAGCGGAGAAGATGCAAAACACGATTAAACGCGACACAACTTCGCACAATACATCGCATCCGACTGACGACGAACGTTAGCACAAACGCCCAACAATTTACTTCACTTCCGATACTCCACGAAACACTCGCCCGCGTCAAAAACTCGTACGGGACGACGAGGATGCGAGTTGAAATGCGTCGCGACACGCCACGACATTCCGCCGTCCCTAACCGATCGACTGCTGGCACTGCGTAGCAGCGACGATAGCGACGCAGCGGCGCGCAGGCGCGTGGGGGAGTGGGGGTGATCACGCGCCAGTCACACAGCTACGCAGTACGCAGTGCCAGCAGTCGGTCGGTTAGGGAGCACGGAAGGTCGCGGTGCGTCGCAGCGCCTTTCAACTCGTATCTTCGTCATCCCGTACGAGTGTTTGATGCCAGCGAGTGTTTCGAGAGTGTCGTGGACTGCCGAAAGTGAAGTGTCGGCCTTCGTACCGACATCCGTCGTGTCGAATGCATGGTGCGAAGTCGTGTCGCGTTCAATCGTGTTTCACAGCTTCTCCGTTGCCTCTTATTCCGAGTTTTTGCCACGCGTCAGCATCGGGAGGGTTTCGAGAGTTCCGAAAACGAAGGCTCGCGCGTTCGTGCCAAGTATGAATCAAGACGAATCGTGAGGAGATTCTTGGATCCTTTGTATCGCTCAGACGACAATGATCGGTCGTGATGGCACGAAGTCGCGTCGTGCGTTCAATCGCGTCTTCTTCCTTGCTCCGTATCCCGTATCTCGAATTTTCGACGGGCATGAGTACCGGGGGTGCCGAAAATGAACCAAGTGTCGCCCGTTTGTGCCAAGTATGAATCGAGAAGAGGAAGATCTTGGATCTTCGAAAGCGGCAGCTGAGACTACGAGACAGAGCTGGCGGAGCAATCAGCGAACGGTGAGTCAATTTATTTGTACGAGTATCTACTGTTTATTCGCCCCATTTCAGTAATTGTGTTTCATCCTGATTGCGCTCGCATAAATGGCGACTCAGCCGTTAGGATAGAAAAAATTTAAAGTTCGTGTACGCGCGCTCGGCACTTATTTCTTCCCCAGGTGTGCCAACAGACGCGATTGATGTGCTTTCCGAGATATTGACCGACTGTATGGGACATGGAAAAATACATCTTAGCGGAGCAGAATCTGCGGAATAAAGCCGCTACCCATTACGAACGTTCCGCAGTTTTGCAGTTCCGCCATTCCGCATCCCATGTGAGCGCACTCGTAACTAGATTTTTCTCTGCCAGTGTGCGCTTTGTCAGTTCTGCCTATTGAAAAATATTATTACGTTCATGGTTTCGTTGATGCAGGTTGAATTGTTGCTCTGTATTGAAATAGATGGCGTTGATGGGCTCGTAACGATGGGAAGCGTTTTGCACGGATTTTCAATGTAAATTTGCATTATCCGTCGCGTGAAATCATGAAAATATTTCGCCAAGTTCAGTGATAGAATTCCGAAGCCATCCGCGAAATAAATATATCTTAGCAAATATATTTAACGAGATAACAATATTCTGAATTAAAAAACCTGAGGAAGGTAAAAAAAAATTTGAAATAAATTTTATAAAATTCACAAAAAACGAAATGTATTCTAAAATAGCTACGAATAAAAATAATTTTTGAAAACATACTGAAGAAAATATTGAGTTCTATATATTAAAAAAAAAAAAACAGAAAGAATTACAAAAATAAACACATTATAGATTTTCTATCAAATTTATTAAATTTTATAACAGTTCTAAATATTTTTAATTTTCTTTCTTTATTCTAGAACTGATAAATTCACATATTATCTATTGTATCTATCTAAAATTAAAATAACTAATAGGTATACTTGACAGTGACTTTTTCCCTACAATTTTGTTTTGCGCCAGAGTAATTTTTATTTCGAGTTACACGAGGATTGTGATTCGAGAATCGGGAGGCGATTCAAATTTCGCGCGCGCCGCTGCCGCGACCGGCGGCAGCGCCGCCTAGCGGCGTCCGGCGGAATCTGAGCCGCTGCCCCGGCGGAGCGACGACGTAGCGAGGAAGCGAGCGAGTGATCGTGCGGAGTGTACGAACGCTCTGTTGCTGCTGCTGCTGCTGCTGTGTGCCACAGCGCAACGCCATTTTCTGTGCCCGCGGGTGAAGTCGGATTCGCGTTTGTTACGTTCGTTCGTTCGCGCGATCGGTCGATCGGAGCGTCGCGACGTTCTCGGGCGACGTTCTCGCCCACGTTGATCTCGGCCGCTTCGCTCCTTTCGGCGAGGAACCCCGTCGTTATCCTGTGCTCGTTTGCTCCTTGCTGCCTGTGTGTTACTCGGCTTCCCCGCCCGGGATATGCGCGGACACGCGGCGGACAGCCGTGCGACGGATACGATGGTGAGTGGCGTGTGAGCGTGAGTGTTAACCGCGCGAGTGAGAAAGAAAGAGAGAGAGAGAGAGAGAGAAAGAAAGGGAGCGAGAGATTAATCGCAGCGACGGGAGAGCGGGATCCCGAGTTCCGTGTGTTCCCGTTGTCACGTCTTTCTTGTCAGTCGGCCTTATCCCCGCGCGCCGTCGTCGCGCGGCCACGATAACGGAATCCCCGCGGAGTCTCGATAAAACGAATCACCGCGGCGTCGACGAGGAAAGACGGCGATATTACCGCCGTCGCCGCCGTCACCGCCGCCGCTCGATGGGCGGCGGTTTCCCGGGGGGAGGGAGCGGCACATGGCCGTCGTCGCGTAGAGCACGGGGCGCCGGCTGTCCGTGCAGGGGGTGGCCCTCCCCGAGAAGTATTCTCTCGCTCTCACCGTCTCTCTCGCTCGCGAAGCGACCGTTTCCAGCAAAGCCTTCGTCTCTCTCTCTCTCTCTCTCTCTCTCTCTCTCTTTTTCTTAGCGTTCGAGCGACAGAGCGACGCTGCGCTCTCTCTCTTTTTTTTCTCTTCGTTGACAGCGCGACGCCGATTGTCGAATGTCGCTGTTACACTGGTAACAGTGTAATTGTTAACCCCCTCGTGCCATTCGTAGGACGATAAAGATCCGGTACCACCATCAGACTGATTGAGTAATGCGTTAGTTGATTTAGCAGCTCCATTTTGGAGGTGGCCTTTTAACACCCCTCGCGAGTCGTCGAGATGTCTCGACTCGACGTCAAGCTCTTAAAATTTTTCGTTATACAATTTTTCTTTGTATAAAAAATTACGTTGAATCCCGTACGATTAACATTCGCTGATTTTGTCATTTTATCGTTGAGATTAAAACTGGCCCGTTTTCGTAATATATGATCAACCAAAATGTCAAGTACCAAAAATTAATACATACGTTCATAAGCTTACGGTTAAATAAATCAAAGGTCATGCATAGATGTAATCTTTGGTTTATTTAATCATGAGCTTACGAGAGACTCTGTATTACAGCGAATTCGGTCACTTGCATTACATCAGATTAGTGCATACTAAAAGCTGCCGTACGCGAAGTTAGCAAAGTTAAATGTAAAAGCACAGATCAATATTTTAAACGATTAATGTTCATTTTCGCCCAATGTAGAAGAGAGATTAACTTTGATCTCGGTTTAATTTACTCTTGAACCTTTTCTGGTTTTAAAAATTAGAAAAAGATAAAAAGTAAGTTAAACCAAGATCAAAGCTAATTTACATTGGCGGAAATGGATATAAATGAACAATAACGATACTGTGCGAATGATACACATTATTTTATAGAATGTATTGTACATTAATTCATTGTTAAGGTTGATTATGTTATGCCGTTGTATTTAGATATTTTATATGTAGCAGACTTTAATGTGCATTAATCTAATGTAGTGCGGGGTTGACCGAATTCACCATATCGAGACGTGTCTATGATATAAAGAGAGCGGATGCAGCGTACGACAAGTAAATATCGACCGATATCGACGTTCATTGATTTTGTCATCGACAATCTTGTCGTTTCCGTCATTTCGCGTCTGGCACCCGGTAGGAGGAGCGTGAATCACTGAATACAAATGTATAGAAATTAATCATGAAAACATTGTTACATAATAATATTATATAAGATTTGTTTTTATTGCCGCGCACTGGCTTACCCTGGACTGCACTAGGATTTCCCTTTTCGCTTTCGCAATTTCAAACGTGTGCGCTGAGAAAAAAAAAGTCGTTAACTTTACCAAATTTTCCAACTTGATTGAACACCTTGAATTTCAGTTCAAAGTATTTGTGTGTTTGAGCTTAATATATGTGTAGTTATATGCTTAAACTGAAGTTCAAGTATTTCAAGCATGTGTAATTTGAGTTATATACATAAGTACTTGAGCTGAAAAAAATTGAGTTGAAAAATTTAGTCAGGTTAACACCTTTTTTTTCTCAGTGTGTGCGTAGTTCTCTGTTTGTATTGCTTTTGTTTGTGTTACTTTCAGCATCTTTACTTTCTCTTTCTAGCATACGAATTTAGAGATCGTGAAAATAGAGCCATCTATAAAAAATTCGATGTATTTATATTAGTTTACTATTTTAAGGATATATGCGTAATATCTTGGGACATAACACTAAAAATATAAAAATTTTGTGTTCTATTATTACGTTTGAATATCTATGTAAAATTTGAGCACAATTCTTTTATTGGTTTAAAAGTTATTTAACTTTTTTTTGTAGTACTACTTGTAAATTTGATGGGAAAGTAACATTATCAATTAAATCACACTTTTTATACATACTAATAAAATTCCAATAATTATTTGTACAAAAATCGAGTTAGATCCATTTACTTGTTTAAAAGTTATTTTTATGCAAAAGTGCAGCAAAATATGATTATTTTCGCTGCAAAAATCATTATAAATCAAATTTTTCATTGTTTTCTTCTTTGCAGCTGATTTCAGAGCTAAGATTCGGGCATTTGCGACCAGAATGTGTTGTCGTTGATTAGAAAAAAAAAAAAAAAAATTAAATTTAAGAAGCCTTCTGTTTTTAAATTTTGATAACGTTTTGCTTGTATTGTATAGCCAAAATATCTTTAATAAAGTTACAATAAGATAAAAATTTATTTTTAGTTTCTTGCTTTATAGAATAAATAATATGAGAAAAAAAATGAATTTAGTTCAAATTTAACTCTAGCATTTTTGTTGATGACATTTCCCTATTTTAATGGCTCTGTTTTCACCACTACACATCTCGTGTCAAATGCAAAAATTTTTTGAGGATTTCAAGCAACTCGAGTATATTTCACTTTAAGTACAGAGAGAGCGTACATTAGTTTAGCTACAAAAAAAAAAAAAAAAACAGATCTACATATACACATCAGCGTCACTTTTATCGTTTGACGTTTCACTCTGTAGGACACTTGTCTCACGATATTGAATTATTCGGTAACGTTTATCGTCATTAGATTCGAACAATGCGGGCATTTCTCAAGGATTTTTAGGAAAAGATCTAGGGGAGAGGGGGAAAAGACTCCTCGGAGAGAGAGAGAGAGAGAGAGAGAGAGAGAGAGGAGTCCTTTATGCACATTTTGCTGCGTTGCGCATTCGCGCGTGTGCGTGACACGGGAAACGTGGAAATCAGGGCGGGGAAAAGCTCGAACGTGGGAAATTACCGGAGCCCGTAGGTGCGTCTCGCGATGAGGCGTACCGGAGGAAGGGTTCGCCTGAACGTGCCGAGAGTATCGCGCTATGTAAATCAACGATCGTTTAAAAATAATTCGCGTGTGAAATGAACGCGGTGCTCGTCCGTCGTTAACGCGCGATACAGGGTGTCTCGGCTGGGTGTGTGAAGTTGGCACCCCGTCTCGGCTACGCCGCCGATGCCTATCTCGACGTGTGTCGAGCCTCGTCGTACACGATTGATAATTGCGATTCGATCGTGTATCACGTAGCTCGGTGAAAATTACAAAAGGGTGAGCAAGTCGAATTGAGAATCTTAAAAATTTCAAAGCTAAGGAACTGGATAATTAATGCGTGCGCACGCGCGCATTACTGAAAAGTGAGAAATTCGGTGAGGTGACCTAATGAATGGGCCGACGAAATTTATAAATAAGGTACCTGAGCCGAATAAAACTCTCACGTAAAAATTCTATTTACGGGGATACCGAAAATAAACGGAGAGAATAAAATCTTTATTTCAATGACTCACAGAAATAAAATATTTTTTGTACGTAGAATATTCGTAAATGAACAAAAAGTATTTTTTTTTTTTAACTCTCGACATTGAGCCTTACCGTGTGCTTATGAATATATACGTAACAAGGTCCGAGGCTAAAGTAAATTGAAAATAATAAAGGAACTAAACATCATCTTCTAAATCGGTTTTAAAATGATTATCGGTTTTCAAATAATCGTCAGTTTGAAAATTATAAAGCACAAGAGTATAATTCCCTAGGGTTTACTCCGCTGTTAAGCATCACAAGCATCTAATTTTGTCTTGCTGATAAAAGAGTAGTAATAATAATAATCAAACCTGGATGATAATTATTAAGCTTCGGCGAATTTAGTGAATTTCTGTGATATCAATTCAAAAGTCAATCTTAATTAGTGTTGAGTCTCATTTGGCTCAGTTAGGGCCACTGCACCAGTCAATGAACAAACATAAAATAATTTAATACAATTACATTTTATTTTCAAATAAAAAATTATATTTTAATAAAATCTCCATGAAAATTAGATTTCAACAATATCAATTAATTTTACAGTTTATTATTTTAATTATTTTTCTAAACAGTCATTTATTGTCGACGGTTCAGCGACTGGCGCAACGACCCTATCTCATTCTAATAAATTTGCTTATTTTTTTCAATTTTCCAAGCCGTGCGATATCGTCGAACTCTCCTGGCCTCGCAGGCTTAACATTTACATTTGTTGAAAGGCTCGAATCTCAGCCGAGAATATAAAGTGAGAGCGATTCGCGCACTCAACTTCGAGCCAGCAGCAGCGCGAAGAGCGATCCGTCCGCCTGACCTTTCCTGCATTAATTTATTAATGAACCGTTAGATCGCGGTCGCCGCGCGTGTGCGTGCGTGCGGCGCTATCGATTGACGATTGTTGACACGCCAAGTAATCGTGTCTCCTTTTTTTTTTCTTTCTTACCGTCTAGACGCGAGTGAGTTCTCTCTGTCTGAGAATCGATTCTCGATTCGACGACGCGTGGCAGACGCGTTTCTTTTATACCCAATTATATCTTCGACGCGTCTCTCGAGCCACATTTTCGACACACCTTCGACACATCTCGAATATTCGTCGAAACGGCCGTTCGGAAGTTTCGACGATCTCGTTATTGAAACCTCGAAGTTTTAACGTTCCTTCTTCTCGTAACTTAAAACCTTTAAACGCGATTCGGAAGAGATCGAAAGTCCTGGGAGTCTTGAAATTCTGGAATTATCGAACGTTCGATTAATTTTTCAGTTTCTTAACTTGGACATTTTTAAGATTCGACACCCTGCTGAGGCTTAGGATTTTGATGCCACTGGGAATTCTGGATTCTTGAAGCTCTGGAACTTTATTAGTTGGGTCTTTGTGACCCAATTGGATCCGCATTTACCCTCTCGTCTCTGTTGACATTCCGAATGTAGCCCGAGGGAGAATGCGTTCGGCAGACCCTCTCATTCGTCCACGGTTATTCGGCTAATCTTGGATCATCTTCCGGTGGATCCCCCTCAGCTGCTGTGTTACTAACCGAATTTTATCTGGAGCCGTTAGGCAAATCGAGTTAGTACAAATTTTTGAAAATGTAATAAAATTATTTCTCGCTACTCTTTTTTTTATATATATTTTTTATATATATATGCAGTTTGTTTAATAACAACAACGTGACCAGCATAATGTTTATTTTAGATAACGTTGGTCAACAAATTTCGATGGCAGAGCAAATAGTGAGACTTCTCTCTCTATAATGCGTTTTAAATAAAAGATCATTTATTGTTTGACTTTCATAAGAAAATGCCATATTCTATGTATGTATTAAACGATTTAAAATTCTAATTCTCTACTTTCTACCAAAAATAGAAAGACTAAAAATGTTGCGTACAACGAATGCTGTAGAAAATAGTGTGGCACAGATAAAAAAAAAACAATTTTTTTTTAGAAAGAAAATATGGAAATTGAAACAGAGTTAGTTCAACAGATTTTTTTTGCGTATACAGATCTTTGTTTCCATAAGATTGCGAGATTTTTCATTTTTAATTTTATCTCAACCATGCTAACAATTTATGTATATTCACGCTTTTTATTAGATTGTAAGTAGAAAACATTTTGCATTTATAACCGGTCTTCATTAAAATGTTTGTATTGAATTTTTAACATGTGCGAGTTTTATTAACATGTTTAGTTTAATATTTCACACATAATATGAATGTATTATAATATTCAACATTTATAATTTACACGTAATATGAATGTGTTATAATATTCAACATTTCTTACTGTTTAAATAATAATGTATAGACGAAGAAGTGAGCAAATAGCATGAAAATAATGTAATAAAAAATTTTTTTTTAATAAATAAAGCGTGCGCGTTAACATATTATAAATATTAAATTTACTGTAGAAATATGTTTCTGAATTGCGTTGAAATTCACATTTTTTTGTGTTAACATTTCTGTTACGTGTTCTAACATATTCATTTTATATTAAATTCAACACGAATTAGTTTGTATATCACTTTTTTCAATAATAATAATGGCACAGCATTGTGATTAATAATAGTATAAATATTAATAGTACTCTCTTATATCGATTTTATAATCACTCTATTAAGCCTCTTGCACATGCAACGGTCATCGCGAGCAAATCGTTACGTGTCGCTTATAGACACCCTATGTACAACACTACCGTTCACTCTCCAGGTCTTTGCTGGCCGCGTTACCTTGAACGGGGTCGACCGCGTGCCGTCGTCGTCGTCGTCGTCGTCGTGTAACGTAAATACATATATATATATATCGTGGCACTTCGTTTCGCGAAATTTCTGCAAATGCATCGAGCTTACGCAATTACACGTCGTCGGCGTGCTCACGCGCGACGTTACGTCTCACGTATGCTTTGCACTCTTTACATTAAAAGGGGAAAAAAAACAAAAGTTTTATGTACTTTATGTTCTTTCTTCAAATTATCTTCGATCTGTTGAATGAGAGCGCGGCAGTGTATATTTTCTTATCTTAACGTTTTACAGTTATTAATTCAGGAACGATTTTACACGGTTCTCTTTTCCGAGTGACATCAGAGATCTCGCGTTAACATCTCGTGCAATCCTTCTTGATTTATTAACCCCCTCACAGTGTACGTAGCGTATTTGCACAGAAAAAGACGTGCCATCAGTGTGTAATGTAGCATACAAGCACAAAAGAAAATCAATTTATTTTTTCGCGATTTGTATGAAACTTGGTATTTTATGGTTTTTTGAGGTCGCTGAATCCGAATATTGTATTTTAAACTTTGAAGTGGTGGATCAAAATTTGGAAAAATAATTGGATTTTTATAAAAAATGAGTACTCCAAAATGATTGAAGTCGTTGAATCGAGGAATAATAAATCTGTAAACGCTCATTTTTTTGCCAAGCGAGATGTAAAGAAAAGAAGCAGCCAATTTACTAGCAAATTAATTGATATGTAATCGATAAATCCTTAATGTTTGTGTAATTTACACAATTAATTAATTCACTCTTAAATTGGCCGTTTCTTTTCTCTATATTTTAATCGTGAGCCAAATATATCATAGTTTGAAAACTTTGCTGAGAAGAATTACTTGAAAATAATAACTTTATCAAGAATATTATATCAATACGGAGTAATCGTTTATAATCGACGGAGTTCTTAAGAAAACCTTGGAAAAACTTGGAATTATCGGTTTTATAAGAATTCAAATTACTTATTTTTCCAAATTCTTATTATATTGAATCTGCTATTTTGAATTTTAAAAATCTTATGTCATATTTGGATTAAGCGACCTCAGATATTTTAATATTAAAATCGTAACGGAAATCTATGAAACTTTTTTTTTTTTTTACACGGTGACACGAAAATCTCATTGCCACTCTGTAAATGGGTTAATTGTAGAAAGCTAAAGTAAGAAAATATTCATTGTCACGCTCTCATTCAATGGACTGAAGAAAAGACGTTAAATAAATATTAACCGATGCAAAACGAGTCCAACGGCATTCCTCGTTGGCGATTATGTAAAAAGTTGCAGTAATATTAATAAAGACGAAGTTGAATTAGAATTACGTAAGACTGGAGAATAAACTTTCGCTTAAAAGCATTGTGTGCACGAAACCGTCGATGCCGCGATGATATCGGGATATTTTTAACGCATCCCCATTTGGTACGGAGCCCAAGAAGCTCCGTGGGCTCCTGCGGCGTGACGGAAAAAGACGCGCGATGCAAAATCGATAGTCCGGCCTTTATGGTGCTCACGGTTCGACGAGGGTCGTGGGAAATCGCTGCGGAATCGCGCCGGACGTTCACGTAGGAGGGTATCGTCGACGCCGACAGACGCCGCGTCGCCCCGATGCGACGGGGCGTCCTCTTCGCCTCGCTCGCCTTTTAAAAATTGCCAGAAACGCGCGCGCGATTACGCGTCTCTCTCCTCTTACGCAACAGTCCCACACGCAATAATACCTGACCGCATTTCTGACCACGCGGGGAGGGACCAACGAGAAACTGGGTTATTATACATATTTCCAGTCCGTGCGACTCGAAACCGACGTGAATGACGTCGCATTATCGAGGTCAATATTCCGGACTAAATAGAGGCATGGAGGACTCGTTCTCGCTCGGAAAAAATTGTATCGCGTATAAACCAGAAACTTACATTGAGACGGAATTCAATAGTCTCTTATTTTAATTATCTTGTGGCTCAGATTTATTTATGCGAGTCGCTTGAATTTTTTTTTTTTTTTAATTTAATCTATTTTGTTTTAATTTTAATTTAATCTTTAATTTTGATTTAATTTTTTTTTTTTTATCTATATGTAACGACTTTGCACGGGGAGAATCCTCTTTTAGAATTTTTCCTCTTAAAATCGTGATGGTCGTGGGATAACGTGGCCTTCGAAGGAATTTCCCTATAAATTTTAGTTTGGTTTATATTATAGAATAGTTTGGTTAAATTTTACCACACGGAAAAAAAAACGGTTTTGTTAAAGTATTAAAAAATTGAGCTGGAAGCAGATTTGAAAGTAATTTTGTCACATCATTAAAATAATTGTGTTGGGCGCTCAAATTGGTTGCTAAAACGTTAAACCTTTTTGCAGCATTGCTCATTGTGCTTGAATGTTTCTCGTAATTATTTTGATGGTCCAACACAATTATTTTCAAATTTATGTCTAGTTAAATTTTTTAATATTTAAGTTTTTCAATTAAAAAGAGATTTGCGTTGCACGACCAAACTATTTTTTTTTTTTAATTCTAATAACAGAAACTACCAAAAAATTTCTTCAAATCTAAGAAACTTTTCTTTAATAATAGCAATGTTAACAAATTTCTTTGATTCGAAGGAACTTTTCTTTAATCGCTAATTAACTCGACTAATATTACGTAGCGCGCGAAGATCGGTCCTTCGGACTTCGTTCAGCGACTCAGTTTGACTCGGGGCTGTCGTCGACGAGGCCGGACTCGTTTATAGGAATTACGCAGATAATATCGCCGTTGATCCGGCTTTAAAACGCGACTGGCGACGACTTAGTTTACTACAACGAGCCGCTTATTCGCGCGCATCGTATCCCCGCGAGCTCGCGCTCTTGATTGACAAGCAATCTGCTCTCGTGTAATCTGCACTTCTCGAACGGCATCTACGTGCCTCGTAGAGCCTTGGCCGAGCGCGGTGTTGTGCGTGTGCGGTTTGATCTCCCTCCCCCCCCTTGACATTAATCGTACTTATCGTATCGGGGTCTTTTACTATCAAGCTTCCGAATACTTATCGCTATCAATACGATAGCAAAGTGATTTTGAACCCTTTGAAGGACTCTCCGACGAATACACAACGTATGAGGCTATCTAGGCGAATAAAAATTTATTTATGGACCTTAAAACCAACGTGTGCTCATTCTGAAATTAATTACTTCAAGAAGAATTATTTCCGTAATTATTTTTTACTTTCCGAACAGAATTGCGGATGCAAGAAATCAAATTACCTTTTACTTCCTTCGGGAAACCGTTCGACGACCAGGCTACGTGATTGTGATTTTATCACGAATTTTATATGGTTGCGGTTTAATCCGTGTTTATACGAAGACCTATGTAATTGAGCCTTATGAGAAAGAGAAAGAGAGAGAAAAAGAGACCGCGTGCTCGCGCAAACTAGGCTAAGAGACGCCGCATTCGTTGACACTGTTACAGTTATTGGCATTGCTCAATAGGCATTGCGTATTTGAGTCCGCATGAACTGAACATTTCGATCCAGTATGAAAGGGAAAAACAACCGTGCTAATTTTAACTACATTATTAGATAAGATACTTAATTATTTTTCTCGGTTAAATTTATGAGATATCCGTTTCTGTCGCCTTCCGAGAAATGCAAAATCCCTTTCATAAAAAATGTTACAAATCAATCTTGTAATTATTTAGCGCTAACGAGATACGAGATATTTTTTATATTTTTAGATTACCGTTTTCTTTGACTTTTTTTATCGTTTTTTTTTTTTTTTTTTTTTTTACTGTTACCGTTCGAGAAAGCACATGTATTTTAATGTGTATGATAGATGTAAGTGTTTACAGTGTATCGAACTCGAGCCCGTGAGTTCGCTTAACAATGAGTCCAAGTGATCGTGCGAATCAGTCACCTGGGCGGAAATCTCTTTGAAAAGTTGTAAGAGTTTTTCCATTGAACAATTTATTCGCCGTTTTACTATTGTGCACATCCGAGGTTTCGCGTGTGCAGCTCGCATTCTTTTTACGCGCAGTCAGGAAATTTATTTAAAGCGAGACTGCACGCGTTGTGTTTGGCTCGCGATATCTTCGCGTATAAATGAGATAACGCGGAAGCGTGTCCGCAGAACGAACCGCCGCTATTCCACGATGAAAGAAAGCGCGATCTGCTGTAAGCTCCGCTTGTGATTCACGAGAGTGTCAACGAGAGGGATATTTCGATCGCAAATATTGGGCAGAGATAAGCAGATTGCGGAATCTTATCGCTTGGCGAATTAACACGGTAGCAAATTAGTAACGAGTTTATCGAATCCACGCAGGACAAAAAGCTTGCGACGAAAACATGAGCCGGTAATAAATATTTTATAATAACAGGTGTCACTGATAAATTATTGCTTCGAAAGAAAAATTTGAGAGATCTAAAAGAAATTAAGATTGAATCAGATGAGTGCTTTAACATTCTCTTCAACATTCGAAGAAGCTTAATCTCGTTGATTAAAAGTATTACGATCTGTCACGTGACATACCTGTGGATGCTGCATACAGAAAAATATCAATTCCATTGCTATAAAAAAAGCGATGGCTAAATTTTTTTTTAAGCGAATATCAGTTATCTTTAACAAAAAATATTTTCTTGATAATTGTCTTGAAATTTATTCTTTACAAATTAAAAAAAAAACTCGTTGAACATTATCATCCTCAAAAAAGAATTTATAATTCTTCGAAGAACATTACAAAATGTTATCGAAGAAAAAAATGAGAAATAATGAGCAAGTCAGATTTCTTTTTTAATTTATGGTTAAGAATTTAGTTTTAACTTAATGTTAAAGTTAAACAGCTTCCAACTTAACTTTAATATTTTTTTATTTGAAATATTAACAGGATCGGAATATATTTAGAATGTATTTTGAATAAATCTGACGCTTACGACGAATTCATGAAACATTTATCAAGTAATTAAATATATTTTTCTGCGTGTGCGCAGAAGTTTATTTTAAATAAATACTATTATACTTCAATGTGTTCCAAGTAAAATGAGATAAGTGTATTTTTAGGCTATCGCGAAATCATTCTTTGATAAGGAGAAATTCTTTGTAAAGATAACAAAAAGACACTTAAAGAAATCGTTTTTTTTTTCAGCAGATGAGAATAATATTTTTCCGCGTACGCAAATCTGTCTCGTTAAAAATCAATTAACGGGAGCTGAACCATCAGTTAAAATAGATAGCGGGAGAGAGAAAGAGTTTTATGGTGATGGACGTCGATACAATCGAGTTTCGATCCTGTCGCTCTCACTGCGTAGGCGTACGCTGACGCAGCGTCATTTCATAGTCTTTATCGTTATCAGCGCACGCCCCATGAAGAAGAACGACAATTTCGACAAAGGCGCGTGCTCTCTCGCTGATTTATCGCGATTTATCAGTCACAATCAATTACGCTAATTACTTATATGTGACTCGAGAGGCGCAGTAGCCAAGTATATTTTTCGTAAGGTGCATCCTTTCTTGAGCGAGGCGCTGGAGCGTATCCTTACGAAGGAGAATGCTTCTTTAAAAATAAACTATTGTCCTCTTTAAATAAATCGATGTTAATGGAAGATACGGAGGGAGAGAATAGATTTTTCCGATTAAAGTAATTTAATAAATTAACGTGCACTTGATATTTATCTTTAAGGATGTTTGGGTCATCTCAAAACATTATCAGAAATATAAAAATGTCATAAAAGTATCTGTGTAAAATTTCAGCACAATTCACTTATTGGTTTAAAAGTTTTTTATGTATTTTTTATTTTTATGTGAAATCGCAGTACTTATTTGCAAATTTGGTGGGGAAGTAGCATTACCGATTAAATAAAAATTTTTACGTGTACCAATAAAACTCTAATAAATATTCGTGCTAAAATTTATTTAGATCCACTTACTCGTTTAAAAGTAATTCACTTTAAAACTGCAGCAAAATATAATAATTTTTGCCATAGAAATCATTATATATTTAAATTAAATTTTTTTTTCTTCTACGCAGCCAGTTTCAGGGCCAAAATTCTTTATTGTTGATTAGGAAAAAAGAATAGACCCAGAGAGAAGCATTCAAATTTCGATAACCTTTAGCTCGTATTGTACAGCCAAAGCATCCCTAACGAAGATATCGACATTTTCATCTGTAAAAATCGCTTTTTTCGAGCATCGAGAGCTTTCGCGATTGGAAACGGCTGCGCGGGTCTAGGCTCATACTTGAGAAATCTGTGGAAAACAAGGGATTGTACGAATGCTACACTGTAGTTAGGTTAATTCCGTACCAGCACAGTGTGGTGCACTGACCTTTAGCACGTACGGTTCGACTCCGTAGTCCTTTGGGGGTCTACGATCTTCAAAGTTTCCGGCACGAGACACCGTACGTGAATATTTTCCGAGTTCGTAGTAGAAAGGAAGATAATCGTTTCGGCACCGCTTCGACAGGGTCATTGTCTCAATATCATTGTCCGCTCTCACCCAATTTACCGTTCTAATCTGTAAAAGTCGCCTCTCTATTTAAGAAAGAGGATTAAATCTGTCCGCGGAGATGCGCATCTGCCGCACTGCGAAGCGAACTTGTGCGTGCACTTGCATTCACACTCACGTACCACGCATACACGTAGGTATATACGCGACTCGTAAGACCGGGATGCATCCGAGGTCGACGTCTCCGCACTCACCATGACGAATGTTACTCGATACTTTGCGCTACTGTCCACTCGCGGTCAAGCTTTTTGTTTCCCGGATTCTCTCTCTCTCTCTCTTTCTCTCTGGTCCTTCCTTTCTCAAGACTTCTTTGCTTCTTCTGGTAATTAGTCTCGTTTGAAGAACGCTTTTGTATCCTTTGGATCGTGAGTCGCCCGTCGGAGTACCACATATTTTGTTACTTTTTCCTTTTTTCGAAAGTTATGTAAAATTTTAGAATTTTGTTTAACTCGATCCGACTTGGATAGCTTTTAAATAATAATTTTTGCTAGGCGTGTTTTTTCAAGACGATATATAAAAAATAAAATTGATTTAAATGTCTAATTTTAGATAAAATCATCATATATTAATGCCTTGGGCGATACAATCTTTATATTCTTTAATAAATAATAATTTTAAAGCTTTACGTAAATATTTATTATATTTTAGAAAATATATTGTACGAATTATGATTTACGTAATAAAAATATTATTTAAAAAAATTAAATTAGCATTATTGAAAAATTACTAATTTAAAAAATAATATTTCAATAAACGTTGGCTATATTACATAAAATATTTTTTATACTCGGTGGATTATTTACTTAACAGAAAAATTATGTTTTTTTAACAAATAAATACCTTTTGTTAAAAAAAAAAAATATGATTATGTGCAAACACATGGTTTACTAAAATTAAAGAAAATTTTTTCGGTATATTTTTTCTCAGTGTACGAAAAGATTTGCTTTAACTATTCATATAATTTTTACGTATCTTACATCGAAGCATTTTAAAAAGTAACGTTACGTGATATATCACTTCGATGCATCTGCCATAAAATGCCGTGTAAAACTTACTCTTATTTTCTTAGAAAAACTACAGTCAATTGGTTTGAAATGTTAATGTGATGTTAATTTTAAATATGTATAATTTTAATGATTTTTGAATTGTACCTCCTTAAGCACGAAATTCTAACAAATAATAATTGAACATTTCTACTTTATTCAACCAAGAATAATTAATACGCAAGATTTTTGTGTAATATTATACATCTACGAGCAGATATTGGAAAAATTTTGTTAATGATGGAAAATTAAATGTAGGAGGGTTAAATATGTAGAGCCTAAAAAAAATTTAAATAGAAATTTAACGCGGCATAAATTTACATTATGCTTCATAGTGGGGAAACTTTTACGAATAACTTCTAATGTGGAGATTTGCGGATGTAGTAGCAACTACCATTGACTCGGTGAACGAGTTTCTCGCTCCTTAACGTACTCCTTGCTTTTGAAAATTCTTTTTTTAATGCCAGAACAAGGTTAACCAACCGGTTTCCGACATTCGATTCCCCTCGATCGAACACGCCGATTTCCAGCGCGCGGCGCAGTTTACGATATCGCGTATGACAGAAATACATATTGCGTGAGACAGCAACCGGAAGTGCATACTCGTCGAACGCACTCGAGAGATTCTTTAACGCCCGTATATTTAGCCTTGCGGATCCTTGAATCCTCGAATTCTCGCGTAAATCTGTAAGTCTTTCGTATTCATAATTCGAAAGACGTCAGATTTCACGAACTTTGTATTTCGCAAATTTTTTTTATTTGCAAACTTTGGTTTACATTTATGCTCGATCGTTCAAACTTTTTTTCATATAAATTCTCGGCGTTGCAAGTTTTTAACTTTTATATTTTTATTGATTCCTGGTGCGTGAGGTTCGTTTGAAGATCTTGAAGATTTTTCGAAACGAAGACTTGCATTCGTCCAACGCGGGGTATGACGTCATTCACTTTGTTATCGAGGGGTTGTACGTAGTTCCGTCGGAGGTATCGAAGAAACCGACGCGTTGCACACCCCCGACGCACGTTCCCGCTGACTTAGTTCGGGGCGAGGGTCGACGAAAATATCTTCAGGGTTCTTTATGCGTTGAAGAGCGCGTGGTGCGCTCCGTTGTTTCAACGTAACGGGGTTCGCGGTTCGTCGTCGTCGAAATCGTTTGATTCCACGCCCGTATGGAAAGGAGCTATTGAAATGTCACGTATAGTATTATGAGACATTACCATTCATTACTATTGGAATGAATAGTTTATTACTCAGCTACTATTCGGAATGAATAGTTACTACTCGAAACTATTCGCCAATAGTTTTAAATAGTCTTTTATATGTATAATTTTAATGATTTTTGAATTGTACCTCCTTAAGCACGAAATTCTAACAAATAATAATTGAATATTTCTACTTTATTCAACCAAGAATAATTAATACGCATCGTAATCATGTAGTATTATATGGAACATTACTATTCACGCACGTAGTTGGCAATAATTGTTACTATTCAAGTCACTAGAAATTGAACAGTAACTATTAGACACATGAATAGCTCTCAGTAGTTCCTTTCCACACCTAGGTTTAGAGAATTCGAGAAACACAGAAAAAGTCAGAGCACTGAAACATTAATTCAGTTAGTTTAGTTAAATAAATGATCAAATGAATTTTGTAGTTGATTATTGATTATTTTTTTACCAACAACTCATTTGGTTATAAGCTGTGTAAAAACGATCGTTTGGTTAATCAGATCATTTGGTCGAAACAACTACATATTTAATAATTATAATTAGAAAATTCATTTGATCACTGATTAGCTAAACGTTATGGTTTAGTCGGCGAATATTTCTCTCGGTGAGGAAGGAAGGAGGAACTGCAACGATTCGCTTTGGTTTTCGTTTGTCGGTGTTTCGGGACACCCTGTATAAATCATCTGCTTTCACTCGACGGTATGTCGAGCGTGATATCGAGAGCGTGAAATTCGAGGCGCGTCAAATCGAGATTCGGCGCGAGCCGATCGTTAATTGTCGTCGGGCACGGCGAGCAAATCGATCCTCGGCATTCGCCGTCTTGCTCGGCCGCAAGACATATTGATCAAGCTGCTGAAGTCGACGAGGACGTATATATAAATGCGAGCCTATCGCTAGCCGCGCTTCGAGCGGAATCTAGCATGATTTTATCAGATAAAACTAGATTGCTTGTTGGCCGTTACGCAACCTTAATATCGTGTAAAGATATATATTAAAGGAAAAAATTGACGAGAGAGTCTGCGATTAATTTCAAAAAATCTTGAAAGTCAAGATGAATATTTGTATAAATATATAATACACTAAAAAAAAAAAGAAAAACAGTTTGGTAATAATAATCAAGCCTTGCTGATGGTTGCTAAGCTTTGGCGAAATAATTTTAATTAAAAACGCACGGATAATATATTACCAAATATTAATTATTGTTTAGTATCAATGTCATATTCGATTACTGTTAATATAATTATAAATTGTTACTAAATATTTGATTGTGTTAATGAATTTAATTGAAATTATTTTAGCAAAACTTAATAATTATTATTAAACCTTTTTTTTCCCCAATGTAATAAATAATTCAGAAATCTTATAAATAAAAATGTGACACGTGACAGTAGATCGTTTGCAAGACTGAATTTTTAGACAGCGTTTTCGTAAACATTTTGCAAATGTAAAACATTCACCGTCTTGAAAAGCTCAAGTTTCAATCTAAATTTAAAGAATAGAAATGTCTCCTAAGGATTTAAAGATTTCTTACCAGATTGACAAATCCCAAAATAAAGAAATTCTAAAGGTCAAGATGTTTTCTCGAAGACCAGGGAATTCCTGATGAATCGCGAGAATTAAGTAACAGCTCGTCAGATTTCACCGAAGTTATGTGAGGAAAACGGGTGAAAACCGGGTGGAAGCTACGGCCTCGGGTCTAACAGCTGCCTACGGCAGATCGACATTTTTTTTTCTTTCTTTTTCAAACGACGTCACTAATGCCACTAATGAGAAACGAGAGCCTTTACCTACGTGCTTCAAATCTAGTTAGATTTAGCTCGAGCGAAAGAGAAGTGCGGCTCTAAGCATATCCCGCCCATAAAAAGTCGCGCTGGCCTACTTTTATACGTATCTGAAGCTTAAAAAAAAAGAAAACAGTAGAAACGAAGCGAATGCGTAAGGATGTATGGGACATTTCTCAAAACATTGAGCAAATTGTTAAAAACATGGCAGATTGTTTTATATTCCATTTAAAAGTGGTAGCAAAAATTTGGCAGCGATTTCCCATCTGGATAAAAAATAATTTCAACAAAAAGTGGACATGTGTTCTAATGAAAAAATCATTAATAGTGAAATAATGAAAAAAAGAATCTGAATTTTTTAATTTTTAAGTGCTTTAAATATCCAAGATGATTTATGTAAAGTTTTATTGCGATGCAAAGATCAGATTCTGTAAGATAAACAAAACTTATTTATTTATTTATTTACAAAATAACTAGACAATCACAATAAAACTTTATAGGTAAAGTACTTGCACAAAAGAACTGAGATTTTTCTTAATGTCGAAAAAAAAAATCACTTTTAATGACAAATAGAGTACGCTCTAAAAATGTGTTATTAAATAAAAGTGTATAATCTTATTCACGCAACCTTCATACGTATACAGTTTATTTAAAATACTAAAAAAAAAAAATATCAAACAAATTTCTAAATTATATTTACTTTGCGGGAACTGTGTCCTATACATCTTAAAGCTGACAGATTATCATTATCCTCTCGTAAATATATTTTATGTTGCGATAGAGGAGAGCGTCGCACAACAAAGATACAACCATCTCTTATTTATTTATTTTTTTATCGTAATGTCGCAGACGAAAAGTGAGTTTCGGCGGTCGCTGCACTTCCATCAGTTCCCTAACGTATATATACAAAATGCAAGATGGTGCTGGTGCTTACACACAACAGGCGGGATATAAATATCTCTCTCTCTCTCGGCCGGGCAATCTCCGAGAGCAGCGCCGCAGCTTTTCAGCACGTTGCTCCCGTAACGCATAAACGTCGATATAATTTATTCAACCTGTCGTTTTAGTGATCTCAACGACTCACATCCTTCCCTTATCAGTGACCCGAATACGAACCCTCTTTCTCTTTCTCTCTCTCTCTCTCTCTTTTTCTCTCTCTTTTTCTGTTGCCCCTGTCGCCTCTTCTGGCTGGGCTGGCTCTCACGCCTTAATTATCTGCGCATGGCTAATAATCCGCCCACACACGCTCGATGAAAATTATTTTATAAATAAACGAAGGAAAGACCGGATGTACGGTTTTTAAATTATCAAGTCTGTTAAAATTAAAAATTTCTAAAGAGATGAATTACGCGAAACAATCTTGTACGGTACAGTCGAATCAAATCTGTTGAACGACTTTAGTTTGTTCGCGAGCAGAGGAACGCGCGATCGACGAGCATTTTCTTGCATTTTCTCGGAACATCGCGGCTTTAATGTAATCCCGAGTGACGGGGAATAACATTTCGCGGATGGAAGATGGAATCCTAGATGCACGTGTCCCGCGATTGCGAAATCACCGCACGTCGCGGCATTAGCATAAACTCTTTGTTGTCAGCGACGTTGTGGCCAAGTCGGATCGCGCCTTCGATCGCTCGATATCGTCTCGGCTCTAATGCGTCGGTATGCGCGATATCTCCTCGGTTTAAACTTTACGTGAGGGACTTAAAACGTCGACGCGGAGATTTCTCCTCCAGCAGACCCGTTTCACGCCCGCGCGAGCTTTTACGACGCGACGACGTAAATAAAAGGCGCGAGGCGAAGACGGCAAGGTGCAGTAAAAATAAACGCAGGTGCCGATCATTTCGAATTTCCAATTTTTATAATAATAGTAAGTCACATTTGTTTCGCGAACTCAGTGTCAACGTTAACTATTCTTGATGCTAAACATTGCTATCGTCGTTTCTAAGAAAATGTCTTGGAAAGAAAGGAGAAATTTAAAGGGCGAATTCTTTCCCCTCGCAGACCGAGCGATAATCTCAGAAGAATATCTGTCAAAGTCGCAGAACGTTGCATCGATTTGTGCGCAGGGGGTAGTGACCTTGCGTTTCTTGCGTACACGAACTTGTTTTACGCGTGACCATATGGTCGACATGTGCATTCCCTGCTCCAACCGCCGCACGTGTGCACCAGGATGCGGCCGCGAACGAGCGTGAATAATCGGTGGAATCAGCGTCGCGTCTTAGTCATTGTCATTTGTCGCTCGCCATTGTCGAGCGAATTTAAAGCAGATTGAGCTGTTCGGTCCATTTTGTCAGTTTTTTTTTTTTTTTTTTTAAATAGAAAAACTCCCACTTTCACAATTTTACGGACATTTATCTATATTAAATCGCAGGGGTCCGCGAGATTACGGGGACTCCAAAAATTACGCGTGATTTATGCACGATTTTCCTACACTGAGAAAAGAATTTGATAACAGCTACCAAATATTGAGCGAAATAATGGCAGTTAAATATTTCGTTAATATAGTCAAAAATAATTTTACAAAATTTTACAAAAACAATTAAACATTGAATTTAGTAATATTTACAAAATTATTCTTGTAAAATTTAGTGAAATTATTTTGACTATATTAACGAAATATTTAATTGCCATTATTTTGCTCAATATTCGATAGCTATTACTAAACTCTTTTCTTCAATGTAAAAGAAGTTATTTCTTCTTCCGTAGAGATTAGCCTTTGACGAATCATAAGATTCTCGACGCTTTCATCGAGACGTTACTTTATTGTTTAAATGTATCTTGTTTTGTGTCCATTGATTGACAAAATACATGAAATTTGCGACGGAATTCTTATCGAATTTGCACACATTTCGAAATCCCGAGCGGGAAAGTCGACGCAGAATTTGTGTATCGATGCATTCATTGACGAAATAAATTCTAAAATACAGAAACAAGATCCCGGAATCTCAATCGAATTATTATTTATTGCGAGATTCCCTCGGGAAAGCTGGGACGCGGAATTTGCTTATTCGACACTTCGAGCGCCGAGGGTATCGCGATATCGTTAGCTCCGCTGCAGATGCAGCCGCGATTGAATGCAGCTCTGAAATAGGTGCAACGCGGGCGACCCGGCGGATACGTTGCGAGTAAGTCTTTCCGGTTTCTACTCGCCGAACCGATGATGGTGGTGGTATTAGCAGCAGCAGCGGCGGCAGGCAGCGAGTACTCGTAAGCCGTGTACTGTGACGTAGTAGTGACCTTTCAGCCTCAGGATACTGCCTGCCTTATGCAAGCCCTGCTGCAGCGTGTCTGCGGTTTCATTCACAATGAGACTCACGCGAGAATCTCGCCGCGCGCTCGGTCCCTGTTAGCACGAATGCTTAAGTTTAACAGGCCAACGCTTATCCGAATGCCACGAGCACTGATTCACATTAGCGAGCAAACAGGAAGCATTTAAAACGCGCTACTACCTATACAGACGCATGGTGAATAATTAATTGAGACGGGGAATAAAATACATTTTTCAGAAATATTCGGTGCCGAGGTTATAACTTCGAACTTCAACGTCACTTCTCAATTGGGATTAATTTTACATTGCTTTGAAGGATAATTACAACTTTCTGATATCGGGAAGCCGCGAATTCAGCGATCAATTGGATTCTAATTACTGTAATTCGATGGTTAGGTAGATTGCGTCTTGTATTTTCACGTCAAATATAAAATCCGGAAATCCAGAGTTAATTTTTTTTTTGCGTGTGAATTCGCCTCGGTATCCCACGTAATCTTTCATTAACCGGACCACGCGATAAAATCGCATAACGCCGACAGATTCGTTATGCAATTTTATCGCTCGATTGGGTTCTTTCGATTTAACGGCCGCGAAGTGAATCGCGTTTTATTAATCTCGCAATGTCTGGTTTGTGTTCGATGGCTAAATGACTGCTCGACTACGTGGGAGCCTAATGAAATGCAGATACACCCGCGTGACAAGGGTTAAAGACTATATGGTGACTCACGGTTGTGCCCCATATGGTCGATTGAGCCGCCCTGTGTGATTCGCCTGAGGATCGATCGGAATGAATATTTCATAATTAACGTTTTCACCAACGCCGATTATAAATAATAATTTTAAATTTTACGAATATATCGTTTGCAGACTTGCATTAATTATCCTACATTGAAAGAAAAAATTACTAGATTTTTCATTCAATATTTATTCAAATAGTTGCAATGAATTATTTCTAAATATCTGTTTAGTACAAGAACCACTAATTTAACCGTCATTTTTTTGTATTTGAAATAAGTAAATATTTCATTGCAACTATTCAAACAAATATTGATTAAAATTCAATAATCTTTTCTCTCAGTTTAGTCGACGAAGTTTCAAGGCAGTTTTGATAAGCAGCTGTAGTTAATCTTGGAATTAAAATAAGGTGATTTTTTTGTTTTATTAAAAACTTTTTCTACAGTAAAGTCGAACGTAATTTCTTCATGATCGATAAAGTAAAAAGAAGTTCGGTGGGAACTAATAACGAGGTACGAAAAATGAGTGAGTCGTACTTCCTGGCTTTCAGAAGGATATTATTAGCCGTGTCGAAGGGGCTTTTCACAGTTCTCCTCCGCAGGTGCAACATCCGGCGGGGTAGCTCCATTCGCTCGTTTTACGGGAGCTAATTGCTAATTAGGAGGCACAATAGCGGTTACGCTGCGACTTCGCTGTTGTCGAAGTCGTCATGTTTGGTCACGGTTATATTCTTGACCCTGGCACATGATTCAAACGATGTTTGTTGACGGCCATTATGCCGGCATTATATCGGCATTGCCTGCTGCGTTGCTTCGTTCCTCTGAAAGTAGAGCTGATAAGCTCGATTTGGCTTTATATATAACCGAGAAAATTGCCAGAAGGAGCCGAGAACGAGGAGCAATTACAAGATAACTGTATAAATGAGATTTCTCAAATTTATAACGTGATTCGGTGTAATAATTACAATAAATAATCCTTAAATTCTTCAACCAGGCAAATCGATGAAATGTAATTGGAAAATGCGACTTTTTGAACTCTCCAATCTTTTGCCGCGTAATAATCGCGTTGTAATTTGAATTAATGATCAATATTACATCTTGGCAGCGATGCTACGCGTTAATAATAAAAAAAAAAAATAAATGAAAAGAATCGCGTTTGCGTTACTCACAGACCGCGGTCGGAAAAGAAGTAAGTCGACCGATATAGCCACCTTGCTAATGGCAGTTAGCCGCGCGCGATAAGATATTATCGTTATCACTTGCGACGGTCCACGATTGCGTAATGCGCGTGTCCCATTGCGTGCGTACGCGAGTGTTTGCCGTGAAGCGCGGAAAAAGAAAAAACTCGAATGAGTCCCCAGCGCGACAAGTGGAAGTGCAAACGATAAGAATTGATAAGAGTTTTCCTTTTTCTAATTGACTCTTTTCGCGCTTTCGCAGCGAAATCCGCGAGATTTGCACAGTTCTCGTAATTTATCTCACTCGACTCTCTTACCACTTGCACGCTGTCGGATGTAGCAAGAGCTGGATCAAAGGGATGTCACCCGAATGAATGAAACATTCATCTCGTTAGGGACTGTACCCTCGGGATTTTAGACCGTCACTGTTCCACGGTTGTCGAGCTTTCCTCGATAATTACTCGCGAAATCACGCTGCGAATAATTCAAATCTGCGGGTGATGAACTTCATCGGGTTCTCAAACGTATGTAAAGCTGCGCTGTCGCGAATGCATATAGGATCTCGCTTAATTATTCCGAAGCTAATCTAAACCGCTGACGAAAAACATTGCAATAGTTTTTGCAAGAACTTATTATAATGTTTTATGATAATGTTCATTTGAATTAAATATCATATTTTTGATATCACACTAAGTCGCAGTTTTCGAGCGACTTATGTAAACTCTATAGAATTCTGTGAATTTGGATTCTGATGTGATAATTGATGTCTGATGATAGTCCTTAATGGGGTTTCAGGTCTCGAGAGAGCGGTGAGTGAGTTGCCGCGAGGAGGAGTCAGGAGGAGGAACAAGCAGCCGGCAAGCCGAAGATGCCGCTTCTGAAGCGACTGGTGGAGCCCGTGCACGTGGCACGTGGCACCATCCCTGATGACTTTCCGTTGCCATCCGAACTCGAGGCAGCCACCAATGGCACCTTGGCCAACATTATCAGACAGCTTTCCAGCCTGTCGAGGCACGCCGAGGATCTGTTCGGCGAGCTGGCGAGAGAAGCGCACGGATTGAGCGATCGAGCGAATTCCCTGCAGGCTAGGATAGACCGTTTGGCCGTGAAGGTCACCCAGTTGGACAGTAACGTCGAGGAAGGTACGTGACACGTTCTTGCTTCTATTCGCACAGTAAATTGTGAAACAAAGTAATTGAAATGAGCAAGAGAGATAGTAAAGTTGTCGCGAATTAGATGAAGATCTAACGTTGAGGTCTCTTCGTTTTCTGCGCAGTCTCGTTGCAAGATATACACATGAGGAAAGCCTTCAAGAGTTCCGTGGTGTTTGATCAACAAGTCGTCTCCAGGGATACGATGCCGACGGCGATGCTGGAAACGTATCACCAATGCGACACGCCACCGCCCCTGGACAAGCTTAACGTTTACAGGTAATTGGGGGCGTCAGTTAATTAACATCAATTTGAGTGATTTAATTCGGAAATGATTGAGATATTGATTATTTTCTCGACTTCAGGGAGGATGGTAAGGACGGCTTGAAGTTCTACACCGATCCGAATTACTTCTTCGATTTGTGGAGTCAGGAAATGCTCAAGGACACGGAGAAAAAACTACACGATCGAGGAAAGAAGGTAGGAATCGTCGCAGGATAATACATTCAAGAAGCGCACCTCGATAATTATTGTATTATTATATCGTCTCGTGTTCTGAAATCTAAACGATTGCAGATCAAGTCAAGTCTAATAATATTTGATCTTCGAAATTGCCGAGGTGCGCAAATTTGTAGACCGAACTAGTTTCTCATGATTACTTAACGTGTCTAATGCTGCGATTCTAACTATTGAATTACTGTCCCGTTCGTTGTAGAGCGAGTCTGAATATGCCGAACCGTTCAGAGAGGCAAGTCGATGGTTTGGATCTTTGTAGTTTCTTTTTAATCTCTCTCTTATCCCTCTTACGAAACATCCAATAGTATCTCAGTGAATCGATTGATCGCCATCAACCACTTCACTCTCATCACATAATCACCCTCTCTGTGGTTTATTCTTTCATTAACCGACATTTTTGCGCGCTGATATAGAGACTGACGCTATAGATGCTCGCTTTCTCGAAGTTATGTAGTTGTGCTAATAGCCACGCGTTTTCTCAGTGGCGACATATTTACTTTGCGTAGATCGAATGCGAATAGACTTCCTTGTTGAAGTCTAAAATTTGTCGACCTTCTCGCCAGCGAGATTGAAAAGGAAAAGTTCCATCTACGCAGGGCCTGATCTTGACTCGAAACCCTTCCTAAACCTTTCTACCGAATTGTGTTTTTTTTTTCTTTCTTTGATACTCGAAACAAGCCTCTCACACTTACTGTCACTTTGTGGACACTTATGTAATGCCGTTCTTTGCAATTTTCATGCAAGTTTTGAATGTATTTTATAGAACTGCGTTATACTCATCATCCACTGACTCATCATCGATCAACACTGATACCTCCACGATCTCGATCATCTCATCGTCCATTTCAGGATTATCTCATCTTCATCTTTGCCATGTTTGTTGCGCAGAAAATAAAAGTGTTACCGTGAACGAGAGGAATAATATATTTTTTCTCATGATATAATTCTTATTGCGAAAAATTTGGAAATAATAATTTCACGGGATCCCACTTTTATTTTCTGCATATATTCGTTCGTATCCCACTTAACAATTGATCTAGTAAATTCTGATTGGCTTAGAAACGATCGCTTGTAAATAACGTTGAGACAAAACGTTAAAACATCTTTTCCTCTCCAATTACAACTAAATGCAAAATTCATTAAAGCCTTTGTTCCTAATCGCTGGATCAATCGTTGGGATATTCTTGATTTAAACAGATTGTGCTTGACTTACATGCGATGCACCTTGTTTGTTGTTCTTTTCGCGTTATGCATTTTAAATTGTTTTGTTTTTTTTTTCGCGAAACAGCCGCACAGGCCTCGGAATGAGGGTGGCGGCGGAGGTGGCGGCAGACACAAGAAGCGTGTGAGACAACCACATAATACGAGGGAACGACAACGGCAACTGGCCGTCGGCCATGGCGAATATATCATGCCGACGCAGGGGGTGCAGTACAGGGCGCCACACAATGTGCAGCCCGATGACGCGCTGCTGGGAATGGTAATGACGGATCCCAGGCCACCTAGGCCCAACAGCATCGAACTGCGACGAAGCTACCCTCCAGAAGAACAGCATCTCTACAGCCCGCCGTCTTCCGATCTTTACAGGTGGAAATATCGCTACGCGTAGCTAATGATAATAATCTAACTGACAATTCTAAAACAATAGTTTTCAAATAATAGCGCATTAATAAGCAGGAATACTTTTAATCCATGCTCCTACTTTTATTTACAGGTTTACACCTTTATACGTAATTAATAATTTTCTCTCACTGCAGGGGAACAAATTATATGACTCAGGGCTACGATGATCCATATGGTACGCATTATGCCTCGGGTCAAGCGCCGCCCGGCAGCGACGCGTATCAGAGTCCTGGCGGTCAGAGCACTCCAAGCAGGGGCGGTAGGTCGCGACCGTCGCAGCCGCCACCGGCGCCACCGAGCAACGCTTCCAGCAATTCCACGCCCACGGTGGCATCCGCCAACAACACTCCTACCAGAGGAAGATCCATGAGCACCGGCAGGGATACCTTGCCGCCACCTCCCCCGCCACCAGGAGAAACTATGTCTCCTTCTATGAACGGTACGTGATAATTAATTATATTAATTATCATTATTGATTCAAGATTATTTATAATGATTTTTAAAAGATGAGAATAATAACTTATTTTACACGACCTTTCGCGTTAACATTTCAGGCTCCATACCGCCGCACTTGCTGAACAGGAGCGGAAGTCGGTCGGATAGTCCTCTACCAAGCCAACGTTCGACGCCAACGCCACCGAATCATGCAGGCCAGTTGGGTACGGACGAGACGGATCCAGCACCCCAGGATCTTCCGCCACCTCCGCCCACTCCGGATCCTACCCCGCCAAGACCTATTTCACCTCCATGCAACATCCCGCCTCCTCCACCACCACCGCCTCCTCCACCGGTCGCCAACGGACCCATAGCGCCATTGCCGTTAACAAACGGCGATATCGCGAAGATGATCGCGACCAATCCTCCGAAGCTAAAGCCTGTGAAGAGCATTGTAGACGGCCAGCTAAGGAAACCCGTCAACCCGAATATCCCAATTGTCGACCCGCGAAACGACTTGCTCAAAGCAATTCGCGATGGTAAATTTATATCAGATTTTATGACTTTTAATAAAGAAAGATTAAAACGCTTTCGGATTTCAGAAAATTCTTGATATCGAATAACTCTATTTTAGTACAAAGTAACATTACTTTATCCGAAACAATTGTCTTTCAGGTATAAAGCTGCGCAAGGTAGAGAAAATTGAGCAAAAAGAAGTGGAGCGCGTGAACGCGCTCAACGACGTCGCGTCCATCCTGGCGCGCCGCGTTGCCGTCGAGTTCAGCGACAGCGACTCGGCATCGGAGAGCGAATGCGATAGCGAAGGATGGGGCGAACAGGAGAGCAATCTGGCGTGACCCAACTCCCTATCATCCACCACCGTTACTGCCTCCTAGGAAAACAGCCGATTAATTTGTTTTGATGCTCCAACGCCATCCTAATGTTCTCCGACGCTGTAGTGATCCGATCTATTTCGTTTCTTGTTTCGTCTCCGTGATCGATATTTCATTTTCGAGGAATCGTAAAACGCTTGCGTGCTTCAAACATTGTGTATTCGGTGTTTCAAATTCCCAGGATTACTAAACCGAAGTAAATTTTGAATTATAAAAGCACAATTCTGCACGATCCTCTCAACGGAGATCTAGTTGTCATGGAGAATATACAGGTAGGATCTTAATTTATTATTGCTCGTCGACAAACAAAGGTAATGTAAATTTCTTGAATGAGAGTAATTTGCTCCTTTCAACGCGTTATTAATACGAAAAAAATTGAAGTGACATCAATATTTGACATCATTTCGTTATTTTCTTATTAATCTGTTGAGAAATTCATTCTATGAACACAAAATACCACTTGAATGAAAATGTAAAATGATGTGGATTCTGAAAAAAAAATTATTTAGTTTTGTCGATGGGATCATTAATCGTGACGTCCTTTGTCTCACAAGTCAACCCGCGACTCAGCCAATTAGTCGACAAAGCAATAGCATTGTTTAGTTTAATCACTCTGTTCTTAGGACGTCTTCGAAGACACGCTAATTGCGGCCAATTTAATCGCGAGCGTAGTTTAGACGAATCGCAATTTGAGTTTTGAGTGCAGCGAATGGAGCACTCGTAAGCTCATAAAAAAAAAACACAATGCGAAGATCACGCACTAGTTAATAGTGTAATTCGTAGATCCAGGTTATAGGTCCTGGAACGACAGCAAAATCCTGAAAGAGGCGGCTGACAGGTTGAACGCCACGCTTATAGTCTCTTTAACATAGTGCTCTTTAAATTAAAATACCTTGCGCATATTTCCGGTTTGTACGGCCGTCTCAGAGATCACAACTTAGATATTAATATCGCGAATACTGATAACTATATAATAACATACATATATATATTATTTTATATGTTATCATTATATAATCATTGTATAAATTCATCCATCAAGAAAACATACATTTCTATAAATTTATATGAATTTTCGAAGCGAAGGAATATAAGAAACATAGTATAAAAGGATGTTAAACACTAATTATTAGATTTCTACGCATAATCTTGGTATTTATAAACGAAACGTAATTCTGGTCATGATAATGGTGCGAGGCGTTCAGACTGTCGGCAGAAATATGCGCACACATGAGAAAGTGAACATCGACTTGCCGAAGTCGTGGCTCACTAGGTAGAACGACTTCCTTTCCGCGGCACATTCCATAACGACGCTGTACGACGGTGCATGGCGATCGTTCACTCACACACATACACACGCAGACACACACGTACATACATAAATAAAATAATATAAAGATAATAGTAATAATAATATATAAGCGTCTCTACTTACCCCATAGACGAGCGCTCCGCGTAAGTGCGTACACACCATCGACGAGACGACGCGAGTTAAACCAAAAGGTGCAGGACAGGCTGGATATTCTCAAGCGGGACTGTAAGATAAGGAACCTTAATACCGGAGCTCTTTTTTTTCGTACCCTTGTCGCGAGAGTCCTCCGGAATTTTGTTATCCTCCGCCGTTTCCGAGTCGCGATCTTCCATTACGGCGCTGATGTAGGAATGCGCGAGACGATGCGAAAGTAATCGCGCTAGTTTTACGCTGAAGCCGAAATTCGCAGTCGTAAATAACGTTTAATCTCCGATTGAAAGCATGTATTATAGTTGATTACAGATTTATATTCATAGATTGTTATTCAACCAACTTGGATTGTGAACTATGAATTCTTGTAAAAATTAAATATCTGGATTGGCGAATAAGATTAACGAAAGCTATGACTATTCTAAATTACGATTATTTATCAAATAACGATTGACTATAAGTACCGGCCTGAACTCTTTTATCTTCGAATTTCTTTTTTTTCTTTTTTTTTTTTGAAAAACAGCGATGTATTCTTTTATCGCTGTACGACAATCACGCGTACAATAGACATCTCAAATTTTTAAGAGGCAGGAAACAAAAGCGTTTTGTACTCGAAACGGTGCGATTACTTTTGCCGCGTCGTGTCGAGAAACTAAAATACTTCGTTAAGCGTAAAACGGTGCGAGAGAGGATTAATATTTTTCTTTTTTTGCGTATCCGTTAGCGTGTAACTCGATAGGGAAGAAGATGAGAAAGAGGACGTGTATGCGACGTAATGTATTGTTGTTGTAATGACGTAGGAGCACAGTTGCCAATCGGAGGGTAAACGGGGAGGAAGAAGTACGATTGTGATTTATTTTGCATCGATGTTGGCGAAACGCGACGACGACGATTCTAGATAAGTCGGTACGCATATGTATACTTGCATACATATATTTAAGTATGTATGTATATATATGTATACACAGATATATAATTATATATAAATATATATATTAGAGTATATGAAAAAAAAGTATCGCGTTAAGATTAACGGCGGTGGCGAGGAAGACGAGCGTTTTTTTCTCCGCCACCTCCGCCATTTTCCCGAGAATAAGATCTGTAAATTTTCTTGTACCTACTGCAAATTCTTCTGTAAGTAACGCGACAACGGGGCGAGCGATTCTGTTGGACCAGGTAAATGGACACTCGAAGAGTTTGTTTAGAGGAAAGCTGGACGTCTCCAGCAACCCTGGCACAACCCCTCCGTGATTATTTAGTTTCTCTCCTCATAAAAGATATAATAATCGATTTTGAGTTAATTTTCAGAAAGTCCAGTGAGGTCGACTTTGTGTTTCTTTTTTTCATTTTACAAAGTTAATTTTTATCGCGACGTTCGATTGACTCGAACGAATAGGCATAATTATATGAGAGGGCGAAAGGGCGCGCGAATCATCGGCAACGATGCGTGTACATTTACATGAGTCTAGAATAGCCGGGAAGCTATATAATTACAGTATAACAATAATCGACGAGGCTCGTTGAGACGAAAAGGTGTGGCGCCCTGCAGTTCGAGCTTACGTTTAATTTATTTGGAACTGGACGAAGTAGAACGGACGTTATGAAAACGGAAAAGGAATCGCGCGAGATTTCACGTAGACTAATCAAAACGAATCGATTAATTTTATTGGTAATCCAATATTGTTCCGTCTGTACAGCGATCGACTTTCTCGTAACAGTTAAAAGCACTTCGCGAACCGGCTTACGTTTATCATATCGTTCATCTTCGCATTCATTTGGAAGTAATCGATGGATTTAGCTTCCTAGATGATTTTTACTTCACGTCAGAGATGTCTACTTTTTACTTGAGTAATTCGTATTTTGCGTACGGGATGCGCCAACGGTCTCTCCTCTTGACCAGATGGCCCTTTTTATTTCTTGTATTTTTTGAAAATATTTTTGGCTCACGCGTGTCGCGAAAACGTCATCAGGACACATTATTACCAGGAGATGTTGGCGCATCCGGTATACGGCGCGCAGTGCAGATCGAAACTAGATGTAAGGACACTAGATGTAAAGGATATTCTTAGCTATCTCGCCAATTTACGACACAGTATTTATCGGAGGTTTTTTCTAACGAGAAGAGGGAGGGGGAAGAAGAGCAGGAGGCGAAACGGGGTTCTTTTTTTGGATGTAAGCTTCTCGATATCGTGCGAGTTTGTATGAACGAAATAAATATAGTTGTCACTCGTCTGAATTCGCGCTTTCCGCAAGGGGTTTCCCGTAAAAATTAAATTATTGTAAAGCCGTTGTGTACCTAATGTCCACGGGTATTCCAAAGCTTATGTAAAACGAAGTGTATGCTCGTGATACAAATATATATTATATTCGAGAAACGGTCGTCGGGATCGATCGGGATCGGTAATGTCCGAGAGATGAGGGAAGAGGTCTACGATTTGGAAGACGGAGAACGAACGGTCTGGGGCTCGAATCGGTCTCCGGGACTCGCGAGAGATCCATCCAGATTGCAAGAACGTCATTTACCCACACCGTTACAAATATACGATGGTATTATTAATAATAATTTGTAGCAAATCTGTACAAAGCCAAATAAATCAAAAAAATTTCGTAAATCCTCCACCCCAGGTTTTCTCCATTGTGTGTGTGTGTATGTCGAGGAAAGTTCACTTTCTTCGAACTGGCCAGCGCGATCTCGATGTTGATCTCTGAAAAGCATCTCTGGAATCGTTTATCAGCCTGTAGCTGATATTTTTTTATCTTTATTCAAGCCTCCCTGTCGTCGTGGTCTTTTAATTTATTTAATTCCGATCATTTTTTTTTTTTTTTAATTTCAACGAGGTGTTTTCGACGAGGGCATTCACACTTATGGGCCTATGTAATAAAATTAACATTTTATTTGAAAAATCGAGACATACACAGATGCGAAAACAATGATAGCACATTCTGGTAGCACCGATAAATAGACGCTGAAACGATATCTTTAGATTTTAGAGTGACTATGCGCGGGCTGATTGCTCATTTTTGTCATTAAATTCTTTATTTTTTTTTCTTTCTTGCGGATTAGCTTCTTCGTCTCGATTAGTCATATACGTCGAGCAATAGCTTTCTCGCGAATCGGTCGGAGCGATACAGAGTGTCCGTAGAATTTCTACGTGTCATTGCTAAATCGATTTCTACAGTAGACGTTCTTCGGTTCAACTTAAATATTTGATAGTAAGGGAATGTGTTCGACAGTTTTCTTGACGTTTTTCCGAGTTTGCAAACCCGTCCATCGTCTTTTTTTTTCCATAAACTTTCCAATGCAGAAATCTTCCTTCGCGAGAAAAAAAGTTTTCCTAAGCACGAAGGTATGGATCTCTGTACGAACACGCTGTATCCTTAGTGTAACAAAATCGTATATTCCTTTCCGACCGATGTATCCTCGCTGATCCTTACATATTTCTAGAGCGGAATGGATATATAAATATATGTATACAAGATGTATCGCAAAGCGCGTCCGGAATGAAATACACTTTATTATACAGCCTGTATAACGAAGTCGCAGTAATCGTTCTCGTAATAGAGATAGGAAAAAGGAACTATCGAGGATATAACGGACTGATCTCCGGTAAGCCGCCTACTTTCGAATTTTGATCGATTTCTTTAATCAACCCCTTCCCACTGTAGCTCTCTTTATACCCCTAATTTATCTTTCCTATATATATATATATATATATATATACCCCTTTAATAGCGCTATATGTACAAACGTAAATGAGGGATCATTGGTCGCAAGCTTGACAATGTAACGAGTGTTAACGATCGATTGAACGTTGATAATAAACTCGGATGCTCTCTGGCTATGCAATACAAAAGAATTCGATTAATCGAAATCAAACGGTCGGTAAGGGATCATCATCATCATCATCATCATCATCATCATCATCATCATCATCATCATCATCATCATCATCATCATCATCATCATTATCATCATCATCATCATCATCGTGTATACGAAACCTAGTTCTCGTCTTTTTATTAATTTCTCGACAGCGCGAATCGAGTGTATTCCTCGTCGATTACAGAAATAACCGTGGCATTTTATTATTGGCACTGCGATGCACCCTCCTTTTGGTTCCATTTACTTTCCATCGTGTTTCGTCGTCGATAAAAATTGCTTTGTCATCGATAAAAACGGGTATCGACTTCTACCAGCTAGCGTAGGAAATCGCGCTTCCGCCCTCCGATTCTTCGTAAGCGATTCTTTTGCCTCCCCTCTCCCCCCATTAATTATCTATTAAATTATGATCACCGAAGCATCGTCGATTGCTTGATTAATCGTCGCCCGATGACGCCGCGGCACTCGCGTAATTTCGGGTTGCAAGTTTCGTTTTTTTTTTTCTTTCGGTACGCTTTTATAATATTGCTATACGAAGTAATGGTGTAAATTTTCTCGTTATTATTGGCACCATTGTCGATCACCCTTCTCCGTTTCCGCTAGAAAGAGATCAGCCTTTTTGTAATGTCGTTTCGTGATGCAGCTCGACCTAAAGCTACGTTTACTATTAATAAATTGGCGATTCGTTGATCCACGGGGGAACTCTTCTCGCCCGTTCTTTTAACCGAAATTGCACGCGTTTCCTCGAGATGAGAATAACTTGAGATCGTATTCAAAAAGTGACGACGTGATCTGCGTTCCGAAAGTTCGTTTTCTTTTCGTATTGTTACTTTTATATCACGCTTTTCTCATTTGGCACGATGTCATGGAGGTGGACGATACTTGCGGCAAAAATCTACGATAGACTGCATCATCGTGATGCGTTCGTCTTTCCTGTTCCACGCGTTCTAAGAAGGAATGCGGATATCAAAAGAATCTTCGAGATTATTAAATTCACATTGTTAAATTAATTCGATAACGACGAGAATCGTGTGTATATTTACATGCCGATAAGTAAGGCAGGCATTCCCTTAGTCGTAATTGTATTGTAATGACATTTGCGCAAACGAATTGAAATGCAATATATCTTTTGAAATGCATAATATCCCTTCTTCGATATTGCACGATTTTTTAATCTTGTCTCATGATGAAATGCGGGATCTAAGCGAAACTTCATAGCGATCAATCGAATACGTCCACTGAGAAAAATGTCCCCCTCTCACTTCTTCACATATAATATATACGATAAAATTTAAACGATGCAAAGTTGAACGAAGAGACAACAACATACTCTAAATATTACTTTCCACTCCATCCGCCAAGGATCTCGGAATCGTCACCGATCCTTTCAACCCCTTCAAAAGGGAATCGCTAGAGAAATATAATTTTAGAACCGTTTCATCCAAATCATGCTACACCGATAAATATTTGAGAATATTTCCTTTGAATTCTTTACGAGCAATCATATTGAAAGGGTCGATAATGATTCTTCGATAAAACTCATCCCGGCCAGATGATTGATAAACCTCTCCATACAGTAACGACGACCAAATCGAAGATATCTGAAATGACGGAGAATTGCCTTGATACGATCGCGATACATAGGGCGTCGCAAAAAAGGGTGTGTACGAACAGAGCAATGCTTTTCGTTCCTCGCGTTCCTGTTTTTCTTTTTTTTTTCTTTTTTTTTCTCTAGAAGGAAAGATAGAAAAAGTCTTTGTGTATGTGTATGCGTGTCTAAGTGTGAAATCATACAAGTCCGTGAGCTCAAATGTCGAGCTCTTCTAGATCCAACGGTACTTCCGTCAACATTCTCTTCTAGATACTTGATACCTAGACACTCTCCCAGACAATGTAAGCATCTAGAAAAGATATCCGACGCAATTGGGATATCTTTTGAACCTTTACATCATCCGATGAGTTTACTCCACTGGCTGATGAAGTCGTCTTCCATCCGAAGGCATTCGTCGGCAGCCATGTTCAATCTTTTTCTCAAGAATTTGAGAAAAATTCTAAGCTATCTCCTGCCGTCTTCTTGACTGTTTCTCTTCCTGTACGTGCTCTTGCTCTGCCACCAGCCGACCTGCAATCAGTCATCTTCTCTGAAGAAATACGCGACGACGTTTCTTCGACTCTCTCCCCGCGCGAACCTGAGGAAAATCCTGAGCGACTGAGTGTCTTGAGCTATTCCGATTCTCGAATCGTCTTCTACCCGGACTCTCACTCTTGCTCCACGCTGATGTCCACTGTCCTCACCCTGGACGAGTCTGTGGGCAACAGTTGAAGACGTTCAGGCTCGGCGTCCAGCATAATGATGCACATGAAGCTCTTGCCGGACGCCTGATCTCTGGGATAGATGGTCACCGGCGCGAACTTGTCCACCGAGCCGTCCACGTAGGAACAAAGTTTCCGATAGACCTGGGGAAAGTGTCTCCTCAAGGAAACTCCCCTGAGCCTGAGTTGCCGCTGAATATTGGTGAAGCTGATCTCTCGCGCCTTTCGTGGCGTGTTCTGACCGTTGTTACCGGGTAGTGAGGTCAACACGAGGGTCTCAGGTGAATCCATCTCTCTGGTGATGTTGCAGGGAGACGCGGGTGTCTGTTGCGACAGTCTTCTCCTGGCTTGCGGGGATGCCGAGGAAGAGGAGGCGTGTTGCTTAGGCGCCCCGTCGAGTCTGATCTTGGCGCACCTGGATACCAGCTGCCGTTCCCACCTGACCGCGCCGCTAGTTGGCACCTCGCTGACCACGCACACCGCCACGTAGAGCACCAGCCGCGCTTCCGGATTGTACGTCTTGCAGAGGCGCATCAGCTCGGCGTAAAGCTCGGCGCCCATCTCGCCCGGGAGCAAGTCCGACCAACGCACGTACGTGGGCTCGCCGAGGTCAGCGAAGCCGTTGCCGACGAAACGCTCGGCCAACTCGGGGCTCGAGAAAAAGCACTTGACCGCGCCACGTCCGTGAGCGGCGTAGCCACGTCTGGCGAGGGCGGAGATGTGCTTCAGGGTGGCCGGGTCCTCCTTCGCCGAGGACAGTACCTGGCGGCAGAGACTGCCGGCACGCGAATGAAGGCAGGTCCTGCGATGACGTTGCCAGTGAGCTCTTCGACACTCGCGCGAGCAATATAGGCAGGTGCAGTTGTGGCAACTCTTATAGGTCCTCCTCGCTTCCGCCAGGGTGGTCGAGTTGCCGCACTTGTTGTTACGGCATCGCACCATCTTGTCCATGGCCGAGCTGCCGTTAGTGGTGGAGTCTTGGGCGTTGTCGAAGGACACCCTGCGGTGACGAGGCTGGACGCCACCGCGCGGCGCCAATGCCGAGGACGACGACGCGGCTGCGGCGGCGGCAGCCGCGGCTCGCGAAACCGGCAGCGTGTCGCTGCCCTCGCTCTTCCGTCGCACCAGCTCACCAGAGTAGAAGTTGCGCTGATCGTCGGCGGTCGCCTGATGAACGTCCATCACGCTCTTAGCTGACTCTGCGACAGGTTAGATCGATTGCCTTTGTCAGTACGAGTACGGTGGGATGGAGCAAGGTCGATAGGAAAGACGATGAGAGAGGTTGGAGAACGATCGTGATTAAACTGAAGGGCTCATCTCGAAATCGCGTTAGACTTTACAAAATGCGAAGCTACGTCTTCAAGCGTATTACTCTCTTGCAAATCTCCATGCAGCTCTCTTTGCAATACATGATCTCCATATTTTCCCAAGTGTGGATTTAACAGCGATTTAGAAGCGAGCTCTTCTTCTCGAGTTCACTCTACGGGAGTGGCGTCAAAATGAAAAATGATGGTGTTTCTTACTTCGGTGTGGCAAGATGAATAGCACTAAATGATTTTGTGTAGCGATGTGTCGAATGAGAAAGGGTTTCGTTCTCACTTCCCTCCGTCATCGTCACCTGTGAGCCAGCGCGAGAAACGCGTTAAGCACAATGACATGATAATTATAAGCAAGTATGAGCGTGAATGACAGTGATCGGCGTGATGTATCTCTCTTAATGACACACTCGTACATATAATAATTTTCCTCCCCCCAACAGTCTAATTTTCCTTGCCATGAAATCACATTTCTCTTGTGTCGGTGATGAAGTTTCACAACTCGATGCTTGAAGCAATTGTCTAAGAAAACTAAAGCGTTAAAGCAAACTAGATTGAAATAAGAATAGAAATAAAGAAGAACAAGACAGCTAACTAAAAGGAATGTATCATAAAAATATAGTTCGAGTTCTAATGTAAAAGAAAAAAAAAAAAAGGTCACAAACTTCCTCTAAAAGTATGTAAAAATGTTGCTAACAAATGTATTTAATTTTTTTTTAATCGTCATTAAAATTAGTCTTTCTTTCCGAAAGGTTCCTTTGCAACAATGGTATGATATTGTTGTAAGCTTTTCATTGTCGTAAGTGGACGTGGATTAACTCAGAAAGAAATAGAATTTTTAATTTCGCAAATGGAAACATTTCATTCGACATGTTTGTTTTAAAACTTTTGTTAGAAATTCTAGCGAGAAAAGTTTTCTCCTTGTGGAAAGAACGCGTAATGCTTCTCCAAATACATTAGTAAACATATTTCTTGTTTTTTTTTTTTTAGTTCTTTGACTTTTGAACGCGCTATATCGTTGAATGTAGGTGTCACATTCAGAAAAAGACTTGTTATAATAAGAGCGAGTGGGCACACACTGTGCTAACAAGTTCGCATAAAAGCGAATCCAACCCCATCCCACGTGCCATCAAGCTTGATCGTGCACAGAACCAAAGAAGATCTGTTCTTTTTAGTCGCACTTTCCTATGTTTTGCGTATCAAAAAGTACAAGTGATTACTCGAGTCTACGAAGCGAGCCAATCGTCGTCATCCGGTCTCCCAGATCAAATTTAGTACTGTCTTGTGAAATTCTTCGATAACGCGGTCGAAAATGTTCACAATGTAAAAGCGCGCGAAAGTTGAGACAGGTCGCTTGGAAAATACAGGAAGCGCTGCTAAAAGGGGGACAGATCTTCAAAGACAGAACAGAGAAAAGATATATAAGGAAAGATACAGAGAGATAGAGAGAAAGAAAGAGAGAGAGAGAGAGAGAGAGAGAGAGAGTGTCGAGAGTCTTGGTGATGATTTTTGTCTTACGATCTTCGTCTCGGCTCGTGTTATTAATCATGCGCTCCTAATCATTCGCGCGATAAGCAGCGAGCGGCTGCTGCGGCGGCCGGCCACGGCCAAGCTCGTCCTTGGACTCTGGGGTGTCTACGACCCCTTTACACGCCCTTAGGCTCGCCTCTGCAAAGGTGCAAAAGAACGTGAGTCGTGGGGGGCGGGAGAGAGAAGCGTAGAGACGCGAGATACGCGTTTATCGCCTTCTTCTTGATGGTCGGACGACGGTTTTCTCGTGGTTTTCTACATCGACAGACTGACGATCGAGTCAGCGACTGGTCCACAGAGACCCCCGCGAGTTAAAAAGCAACAACATCGCACTCGTTCGTCCCGTTTTAAAATTTCGTACTTATTCTCTTTAGCGATGAAATTGAAAATTCCCTTTCGGGAGATTTCGTCGGATACTTTCTTTGCAGCATTCGCAACAACTCTTTCGATTCCCTGCGCCGTCGACAAGGTGAAAATGTAAGGATGCATGGTATGATGGATGTAATTTTATCTTGAGTAGCTCTCATTCCGCGCGGAAATCCGGTTCCTCGTTCAAATATTACGAAGCGCAGTCTACGCGGGTGAAGGGTGAGGTGAGTGGCGACGAGGCGAAGAGAAACGCAAGTTTTAAAGTTTTTCTTTACGCCGCAAAGCGGAATAACACAGTTCGATCACGTGTACATCGAAATGACCCAGAAAACACATACACCGGCGGCAGATATACCGTGTGCGCTGAGAAATAAAGGAATAAGGAAAAAAAAAGAATAGGTTTAAAAAAAACATCTCCCTCGTGTGGACCGATCGATTCTGTTTTAAAGCGATTCGTCGTTGAAGTACATTTTCGAAATGAAATTAACGAAACCAAGATATCGGTATATGGAACTTCTGCCGCATGCGTAAAGTTCTTGCGGGACAGCTCGATGCGCACGCTGTTGAGGGTACGGTAGGTTAGTATTTGTACGTATAGAGATTGATCATTTTTTTTTCTTGGATAGGATCTGCCGATCAGAACGAAAACTTACATAGTCCTCCTACCTTGGAGGTCTTGGTGTAGGTCGCTGCAGCTCTTTCCGGCTTTCGCCTGGCCGACGGCGGCGTTCGTATGGCGATGGCGGATGGCGGACGTGGCGGTCACGACGGGTCCTCCCGGGCCAGGACTCGGGGTACGCGACGCGGGTGGCAGCCCCAGGAGGGAGTCGAGTACGTCCTCCAGGGTCGTGGAGCCCGGGCTCGGTTTGTTCCGCAGAAGAGCTGCCGTCGCCATCGCCTCGTCCGTATCGCTCTGGCCCGATCCTGATCATCGGTATCATGCGGGGGTAAAGAAGAGACAGAGAGGTTGCGTCATCCTCTTGGCCTCGAAAGTGTATATGCGCGCGTATGTGTCGTATATATGTGCGTGTACACGTGTATGCATTAGTGAATACGAGATAAGCCTCTTTAGCATTTTTTTTTTTTCCATTAACTTCGTGATTAATAACAAAGCGATTACTTTTTCGTTGCCCCCTTAATCCGATTCCGGTTTTACGAAAGAAGGCAACTGCGTGTGCGTACGTGTGTGTGCGTATTGTGTGTGTGTATATATATATATATATTTTGTGCGCGTGTATCGCGGGTGAAAATGGAATAATCCTTTCCAGGGTTCCATTGACCCCTTGATCCCATTATGAATAAAGCGATTCCTTTCCCCATATTACATCTTTTCCATTAATTTCGTTAAATTTCTCTTGGCCTCGAAAAAGCGTTCTTCATACCAGGCAGATGACAAACTTTTGCGATCTTCATCAATAGCAAATGCGTCTCATTACAGCCGACCGTAACTGCCGCAACTCGGCGGCGGCTCGGCAAATAGTAATATACCTAGTTATGTGCCAGATCAAGTTTACGTTTTCGGGACTACCAATAATTATCGATCGGTGGATCGATCAGCCAACATTTAACTGTCAAACATTTAATTGTCATCAATTGTGCTTTACGCGCGCATAAGTGCGGCTGTCAAATTGCATTATATAGAAAGACAACACAGAAAAATCGATTGCTGACGTCGTCGTCGTCGAGAGAAAGCAACAAAATTCTGCAGCACTTACCGTGACACAAGCAGAACATGGTACACAATGCGACCGAAATAGGCGTATGCAGAAAACGTTTACATAATGCGATATCGCGCCATTAAATCGGTTCTTTCCAAGAACGCATATGCGCAATGTGTCAATGATAATATTTTAACATAGTACTAGTGAAGCATTTATCATTCGAGATTGTGAAATGAACCGATTTAACTAAGAACGAAACACAGAGGGGTGAGAAAGAAAAAAAAATATATTATATGTACATATGTATATATATAGATAGATAAATGAACGCCGGACAAAAAGAAGTTTACAGAGGGAACACAAAGGATGACGACAATAATTTATTTGTTGCCAGGGGTAATAATTACGCTCTACAGACAAATGATAAATCGTTCACGCGTCCGAACAATAAGTACGGAACCGTTTGAAAGTGAGACAGAGAGAGAGAGAGACAGAGAGAAGAGACCAGGCGGGAGCATACCGAGCGGGCAGAATCATCGCGAGATCATCGTTCTTGCCGTCTCGTGATTCACACACGATCAAATCTATCTTTACAATATCACTCACGCGCTTGATATGGATGTATATATGTATATATATCAATAATTACAGGATAAAAAATCATTAAGGCACAGCAAGAGACAAAACGAGACGTGCGCGCGCGTGATTCTGCCAGCTTCGGAGTTGTAATTAAAATAGTAACAATGATGATGATATAATAATAATAATAATAATACAATTAAAAATAATAATAACGATAATAATAATAATAATAATAATATCAACGCGCTCGTAACACATAATAAACGGTGTGCGCGCGCTTCACATAAGTAAACCTAATTAATACAAGTATGTGTATGCACCTGTACAGGTTCTACAGGTGATAACGTAAAGTGGACAGCTTTACAGTAAACATACATGAACGCAAATAACTACTGACAATGGTGAGCGGGGAGAAAGAGAGAAGGGGGGAAAAGTGGTTCAATTAATGCAAAATTAATGTCTCGCACATTATGATATATGGTACGGAAGCGCCTTTTAATTATTCCTTTAACAGCGAGAACGCGGGAGGAGGGAGGAGGGTCGTCGACACGTATCGTAAACAAAAGTAAGAAAGTGTACTACAAAATTCTTCGCGACGAGTTCTCTCGCATGAGCGACGATAAGTATGGGAGAGAAAGAGAGAGAAAGAGAGAGAGAGAGAGATAGACAGAGAAAGAAAGATAGAGTGAGTGAGAGATGGAGAAACGAGAGAACGCGCGTGGAATGGAGAGTTTTTTTCTTTAGAGCTTTTCGCTGCGCGAAAAAGTCCGCGAAAAGCGCGACTCGAGAGTGTGCAGCACTTCCGGCTTCGGCTTATTCCCGTGCTCGAGAAATAAATATCGCTCGAGCGCGAGTCGGCGTAAGCTGCAATCGGATAAATCGCTAAATATTAATGCAACGAATTCGTCTCGCCGTTTATCGTACCCGTAATCTCGAGTCTCGCCGTTCGATCAAGCCTGATGATATCCACTTGAGAGTGCCGCGCACTCGAATAGGGAATTCTCGATAGTAAAGGGTTCCTCGATGAGCGATGAAGCTCGGCGATTATTCGCATCTCCGGAGGTTTTACTACCGAGAGAGAGTCGTTCACGAGGCGCGAGAGAGCTCCCAAGTGGATGTGTACAGTCTTATCGTTCTGTAACCGCAGTGACAAACCTCCGAGAACGAGAGAAAGGAGAGTGTACATTGGCTCGAGTCGGCTTCGTCAATTAATTATTAGCCGAGTCCTGGAAGCTCGATTAAGCCTCGCGCACCTGCGGCTCGCCCGAGCGCGCGACGAAAACTGACGAAAACGAGGACGGAACGCGAAGGGAGATAACGATTATCGATATGTGGGCGTAAGCTCTAATCATCGTCGTGATGACGATAAAAAGCTCGCGAGCCCGAGAGAGAAGAGAGAGAGAAAGAGAGAGAAAGAGAATTATGAGAGCGCCTTCGGGATTTTGCGTCTACATCAACGAGATGAAAGCGCGACGAATAAACGTCAATCCCTTAAAGGGCGTCTCTAAACGTTTATCGTACAGGGCAACGATGCTGGAATCCGCTTTACGCTGAGAATTTGAGAAATAGGTCTTTTACAATTTTACACGATGCGGTCCAATGTCTTATTCTAAAATATGAATCGATATTGATATGTCTGTATTAAGCGTATTGTTGTTTCTTTCAAATTTCCTTTAAAACCAATTACTCAATTTCGTACGAGATCGTTGGTTCGGAGGAGAAACATCCTCGCGGATCGTCTTCGTCAGTTTCGCGCGCACAGCGACGGACGGAGTACCGGGAGTAGCCAGGTGCCGGAAGTTTCGCGCGTCCGCTAGGCGAGCAGCAACTCACCGCGGTGATGACGCTGTTGCTGTTGCTGGCGATGCTGGTGACGCTGATGGTGGTGATGGTGATAGTTAGAGGAGGACGTGGGCGACGGGCCGGCCGAGGCTGTCTGAAGATGATGATGACGAACGTCATCCCGGCTGGGCGTCAGGTCCAGGTAGAGGCCGGACGCAGCCGAGTCCTGGCAGCTGCAGGACTCGGTGCCGGCCGCGTTGCAGCAGTCGCCGGCCTCCTGGTCGGTCGCCAGACTCATAGGCGTCTCCGGCGAGTCCACGGGCCGCGTGCCGACGAACGAGCTCTCCATCCAGCACAGCCTCACGCTCCCTTCGAGGTGCCGAGACAAATGCGAGAGCGATTAGGCCCGGGTCCGTAAGTGACCCTTCGCGCGTCGGTGTCGGAAATGCTAATCTAATCGAGACTGTTCGATCTTTCTGGCCCTACATTTCTTCCCGCGGCCAGAACTACTTACTTCCAATTCAATCTTTCAATTGCTCAAATTTTCTCAAACTATATAGATCGATATACTACGTTTGTGAACTATATTCGGAAAAAGATCGAAAGAGCCGTAATATGAAAAAAAAATTTGTTCTTATAAGACATTTTTGATTACAGTAAACTGTTTGCTTCATACAAGTACCATTTTTTTTTTCGCGATTACAGATATTACAAGCGTATTAATCTAAGCTACGAAATTTTAATCCTGTAAGGGGGGGAATAACGCTGCATAAATAACTGCCACGTTCTTAAACGCGCAAAGCACCGTGGAAGAAGCTATTTGTGCATACGCATTATATAATGCCGAGGGGATTTATAATCTGTTTCTTTATAAGGCTCTCTTGACGATTAGGATCCGGCACGATGCGGGCATTAACTGTCTTTATTGATCCTATAATCATCTTAAGTAGTAGAAGCACTATATGGGTATATTGCGAGGCAAGTAACAAAGGGAACTAAAAATAATGTCAAATAAACTAGAGAATCCAACAACGTAATTGTAACATAATTCTATACGATCCTATTTGCATTTAATTACAATTTCGAATTTTATATATAACGCTAAAAATAAGTTTATCTTGGAAAGTAGTGTTAGTGAAGCCTGGCACCAGAGAGTTTTGTTAACAGTTAATGAGTTACCTAAGAAATGTTTAGGTAAGCAACGAGTTAGTTTCTTCACCTGTTAATACAAACGTGTTAGTGTTAGTAAGCGTTAGCTTCAAACGCGCGTCACAGCAGCATCAGGAGGATGTGTCAAGTCGATCAAGGGTTCGAGCGGGTATAGACGGAACTTTTGCAAATTCGCGCCCCTCGCGCAGAGCTTTTCCGTTCTAGTGCTCTAGTCTTTTTCAATATTCAATTCTTCGATATTGTGTCTCGCTGATGTCTCGCTCGTGAGTTTCGTCGAGAAGACGAAAGGGAGGTGGAGCAGAAGGGGTGTTTGAATTTCAGGGTAATCTATTTCGGTGGCGACGGTCATGAGACGCTATCGAAATAGCAGCGACTCGTCTCGACGACACGCTCTCGAGTCGCAACGTAGCATCGGGATTGTTTGAAATGAGAAGGTCACGATCCGCCGACCGGCGGCGCGGCGTGGTGCCGACTATCAATCTCGCAACACTGGGTTTCAAAATCAAAGCGACACATTGTCGATCGCGTCTCGTTTTGTAACTGAGAGCGCCATAAACCGAGAGTTAAATAATGAAGCGTGAATACCAAGTATGCTGGGGATACATTTCAATTTCTTGTAAGAAACGTTTTAGTACCGGACACTACGTTTATTATCTTTCATTTCGAAAACAGGGCCCCCACTGTTAAGGAGTCCCTCGAGAAGACTAAATTGACATTCCTTCCGATGTAACATCGAAAGCGAGATCCAAAGGCACTTGTGGTATCGTGATATCCGCGATAGGTTTAATAAAGGATCATCTGATGAAATGTTTACGTCCTACGGATTTATTTATACCTGAAGCGATACCGGTCGCAAGACGCCGGGGGATGAGCACATCGCCATTCGAAACGCGGAAGATGTAGACTGAGTACTTGTAGCTTGAAGACTTGTACCATGTTAAAGTGCGACACGTGTATGCGCGCCACTTGCAAAAAGCACTCTCGCAAGCCGTTGTGACTTGCACTCACAGTGCCTTAATGGCGAATAAGAAGAAGAGTCTTCCTTTAGACAGTTTAGAATTTTACATTTAATACACGCGACGGTTATTACGTGCTTAATCTGCATCATACCCTGGATATATCTGACGAAACAGATTCGCGTAATGATAGTTTAGAATTGATTAAAAACTTGGTGATTAATAATGATCCATTAATAGTATCCATTAATTTGAAAGACAATGAGATTCATGTGTAAATGTCAATAGTAAAATTTTGCTGAAATGTAGTACAATAACTGGGGCTTAAATGGAGAATTCTAAGGGTGCTCGAGTTCCAGATACAAGAAACTATCTTGAAACGCGTTTCTAAGTAAACCCAAACTCTGTCAGAAAATTCGTCCCGCGGGACCCTTAAAATTCTTTAATCCGAGAGAAATCGGGGTTTAAAAATGTTTAAGACCGACCTGTTTTGACCTCATCGATGCGCAGAGCCAGCTGATGCATATAGAGACAAAGATAGAGACAGAGACAGAGAGAAAAAGAGAGGCAGCTTGCAAAGGAAGATAAAAGAAGACATTAAGAAAAAATAGGAAAAACTCAAAAATTACCTTCGTGACGGAGAGCAAAGGTGATGGTAGTTGTGATGTTGATAGGATGGTATATATTTTTTTTGTGGCTGGGGGGGTGCTTTAGTGCTCACCTCTGGGGCTGGTAGACCTCGCTCCGCCCCTGTCGTCCCAATCTTCAGGTCGAGATCGCGGCGAGAGTCGGCCGCCACCGCCTCCGCTGACCTCCTGGCCACTCTGCACGTAGTGCACGATGGCCGAGGTCACTTCCTTTATCGAGTTCCGTACCTCCAGCTGCTGATTCGTTGTCTGTTGCTGCTGCTGCTGTTGCTGTGGTTGCGAAACAAGCATGAAGTCCGGACAGTCGAATATTTATTGCACGATTAACATTTCGATTCAAATTAATTTCAACCCAGAATTCATTGGTCACCGTCATTTTAATGTCAGAAGAAACTCGATAAATAATTGTCCTCGAAAATATTTCTTACAAATCTTTCAAAAATACTATCCTGTCCAACTGTATAATCATTCATTTTGTTTTGCACACTTGGAGGCTTACGCTGTCAGGAGACTATAAATAGTTAATCCGAACGATCATAAGAATTTATTAATATGTAATTGATATTTATATCGATGATCACTTCTCGATTATATTACAGTATTCATGAAACTTGAAAAAAAAAATAATAATAAATAAATTGACTCGTGAGGCGTGTCAGGTTTGTCAGGGAAGAAACTGCGAAAGATACGAGACGGCAGGAGCTTTCCTGCCAGAATTTCTAATTTTAGATGACGGCAACGCGCTTGCGTGATGTCCGCGGAAATTAAAAATAAATTGCACAAAGAGCCAGATGCAATCTCGCGGAGGAGGGTGGAACGAGAACTAGTCGCAGGGAAGCGCGCCGTTAGTTCACGCTTTCTTGGAATCCATGAATAAATACGAATGTAGTACGAGTGCGTAAACGCGCGCGAGTAATTTAAAATGTAACACAGAGATTTGCACAATCGTGAGTATCGATTCGCAAACACGCTGGAATTCTAAGGCCTGCTGACGCAAAGAAAGTCGTGACGCTGACGATGACGTCAATAAGTTCCACAGGACATTTTGCGTTTACTGGCTGGCGCTTTGCATCGAACCAGAATTGCATTAAATGATGGACAAATGGAGCAACGACTTTCAAATTGCTCTGAGATTAAATCTCACGCGAAGAAGATTGTGAAAATCTGATGAGACCGAAATAACAAATAATCCAGAAATGGATTGAAAAGAGAGGGATTGTTTGTTTTTTTCCTCGTCGCGCACACCTACCTTGTTTGCGGCGTGCAGCTGGGGAAGAATACCCTGAGCAAGACGTTCCGCTGGTGTCCGCGGGTTGGCCAGTCGCTCCTGAGAACGCCAGCCCAAGTAGGGCTGCCGATGATTGAAGGACGACCTGGCCGAACTCGCGGGCGAACTGCCGGCGCTGTTCAGCAAGCTGGTACTCCATCTCGAGAATACGGGGGGCGTTGGACTGGGACTCAGAAGGACACCTGCGACACACAAAAATAAAATGTCCATTCCATAGTTAAGTTTACAAAATTACAAAACACATCTGCGATTATTTGCTGATCAACACTTGCACGTTGGGAGACCAAATATTCCTCTTTTCGACTTTTCCTTAATTTATTAAAACTTTCGAATTTAAAAGATTAAACTCTTTTTCATGGTCAATTATATTTCGTTGCAGGTGAGACGAAATCTTACCTGTGGTCGGCTGTCGATTGGAAGACGACGAGAGGGACGATAGGGAGGTGGTCTTGGAGCCGAGGGCGCGCCAGCCTCCGTGCTGCGACGCGTCGGAGTGCCTCTTCAACCTGAAGCCGTCGCGGGCAGCGGGTGAATTCTTGTACCAGTCGGGCACATTGAGCCGTTGCAACGATCGTTGCACCCTAAGCTCGTGCTCGCTCGGCACGCGCTCGCCCACTTTCTGCAGCTCATTCTCCGGCGGCTGCAACGACAAATTCACATTCATATTTTTCAACGTTTCCTCAGCTGATCACGGGCGATTATGAGGATTCTCGTGATAAATTGGAAGACGTATTTACTCACGTAAGTTCGGAGACTAAACTAATAATTAGAAAAGTCGCTGACTGAATTTTGGAGAACAATAGAGACAATGTACTGAAAGAAAAAAAATTGTAGTAGCGTGTGGCCAACTGTAAGGGAACCATCAAATTTTACAAATTTTGTCAATGAAATTATATATAATTAAGTGAATTTTTTTATAGTTATTGCAACTAAGTTAATGATTAAAAGAGCTAATTACTATATTATATAGTAATTGTAATATAAATTACAATATTATATAGTATTATATAGTACGCAAAACTACGATATAGTTCTATTAACAAAATTTATATGGTTATCCCCTAATAGTTGCCACCACAATTTTTTTTCTCAGAGTAGAATTTGAAATGAAAATAAATAATAAAGCTGACAATAATTAGGATCTTCATCCTTGAACTTGAATGCTGATGGATATCACAAGTAATCCATCTTGAGCTAGGTCTACAAATAAATAACTAATCTAGTTCCCACAAACATTTTTCTCAAACCGCTCATTGTGCAAGAAATCGATGTTGACGACGCGAGTAGGCGCAATGTTTCCGGACACCCGGTGACGTGTGGCACATAGAGAGAGTACGCGGTTGTCGTGCGAAGCATATCGTGCGAGACATCAATCCTGCTCTGCGAAAGTTTCAGGGACAAACCTGCGCGAAGGTCGACGCGACGAGATTCTCGTCGTAGCTTCTCGCCGCGCTTTCGATCAAAATTCGACACGCCGCGCTATTAACGAACTCGCCGTGAGCCGTCGTCGCCGTCATCGTGCCGCGACCGTTTCTCGATCTATAGTCGACGCCGATAGAGATGCCGAGTCCCTTGAGACGCGTCAGGAGCAATCATCGATCTGCAAACGATACTTGGTTTCATTCACGACTTTATTTTCCAAGAGAATTTCCAAGAGAAGACTGAAACCGTATCACTAAAAATACGTATGCGGGACGTAATTCCCATTATTTTTCCCATGCACACGCCGCATTACTAGTTGAATTCAATGAAACGAATCACGCACAGGCATGTCATGTTTTTAGAATAAAATTGACGCTGACGATTTTTGCCCCACAGGTTTTTGACAGCTATATCGGTTCCCGTTTCGCGATCTGTCGCTGTTAGCTGCTCCTTCATATTTTTTCATTGTCTCGACTTCAATGCTAATCGCGCGACACGGACGGCCACATAACGGATGCACGTGACGAACGTGCGTGTGATTTTCATGCGCGCAGTATAACGGGACTAAATCAGAAAGCGAATGGCTTCCACTCGTCCCCACGGCTGTCTTCTCTTCATTATCGAGCGAGGGAGCGGTTCGCCGGTTGTGCACGCACGTGTGCGCGTATCGGCCCAAGGAAAATATTTTCCGAGACATCTTGGACCGTTAAATTTTCATCCGCGCGCGTAGGGTAAGACGCGCTTCATAAATATTTCCTCGACTGAAACTCCCAATCCCTAATAGCGCCTTAAGAAGCGAGCGAAGATAGAAGCAGTGGTATTCTCAGCGTTCATTAAAATCATCTCGCGAAGAAGTTAAAACTAGCCCGCGAGAATGACGAAGTTTCATTAAAATCCGAGCGCTTTTCCGTTAAAATTGCAATTAAAATAGACTTTTAAATAATTCAACCGAAAAAGCGTGAAATCCCAATCTAGAAATGAGCTCTATATGATTAATATATAGGAGATGGACAAAATAATGTGAAATGCACTACTTTTTTTTTTAATTAATAAGGATTAATTTACCATTTGTCTTCAATAGAAATTTTTATTCTCGTTTGGAATAAAGTCATGCCATGCTCAAATAGTCATCAATGGAAAGTTTTACTATTTTCTTTTTAATGGAATATCTTTAAATTGATTATATTATATAAATGAGATGTTGGAAAAAGAAGTCTGCTTGTCACACTGTTTTCCACTATTGCTCTCTGTTTTGCAAAACGTCAACGTTTTTCTTAGACGACGTAACCGCCTGATTTAAATATTATCTAGTCATTGTGAGCAGTTTTGAAGAGCAGAACGAAAAAAAACAGATTCCAAAGAGCTCTTAGAAGATATTCTGCTGGAAGAAGGTGTAACATTACATTGGCGACTATTTAAGCGTTACATTATCTTGTTTCAAATAAGTAAGAATAAAATCCGAGTGGATATTTAAAAAAAATGGACCAACCTCTTATTAATGAAACGAGTGCATGAAAAAAATATATTTTTTTCTGAAATACAGATCTGAAAACAATCATGTTGAACTATTTAAAAAATTGCATCGAATGTTTAATTTGTTTGTCGGAATACCAAAACTGTAGCAGCATTATCATGCTTCGGCGTAATAATTATTTTGATTGCCCAACATGTAAATTATTTTCTGATCTGTATCTAGTTAAATTTTTAGCCTGCAATAAAGTTGTTCTTCGATTCTTGTGTGTGTATGTGTGTGTGTCTCCCAGGTGTTTCATTATTTTTGTTTACGCTATGTACATGCTTTTTTGCCAAACTTTGTTTCTCGATAAACCAATCTTCATTGAGGCGGCAAGATAAGCGAATATGAATAATATCTAGTTATTTTTGATGGCAAAAAATTGAGGCCATAGCTTTTGGTCGGCTTCCCAATCCCGCGGACGCGAAACGGACAGCGGGTGATGCAGGTTTCGGAGTATGAGGCCAAGGCTGAGCCATGTGAGCGGGATAGGAATGATCCGCGTGCGGAAATGTGAGGGGCGTTTACGTAATGCGAATGGGAAGAACAAGCGGTAAGCGGCGTTCGCTTCATAGAATCGATTTCGTGAGTCGCTAAATCTCTTATAAGCCAAAGTCGCCGCAAATGTCCGAAATGATGAAACCCGCGAGGTAGCGAAACCCTCCGGCGACCTTCCCGCAACATACGTATATCGCGCAACCTTTGGAAATTTTATCAAAATCTGAACGTGTCCCTTCCATCTTGTACCTCTAATAAAATTATAATGCGAAGATTGACATGGTTGGACGATGGGTCTGGAAATCGAGCTCTATCGATGCGACGAAAAATAGAACGAGATTAAAATAGAACGGGCTTGGCGGAGAAGGAAATCAAAGTGACATTAAGAAGGCACTATCCCGATTAAAAAGAAAAAAGAAAAAAAAAAGAATACATCGCGGTTCGATATCGCGTTGCGATCGGAGGACGCGTTGCATAACGGGCGTCTCGGGTGTCGGGGACACGGAGATGCAATAATGCTAATTTCAATTACGACAGGCCGTCGTCTTTTCCGTCACCACGTCATCGCGTTGTCCCCGTCAATTGACATGAATTAGGGGAAAGCCACGTCAAAGATGGCGCGGTGCATCTGCCATTAAGGCGGCCAAAGACCCCGCGCGCCTCTCTCGCTGCAAGTGCATGTGCATCGCGCGTCGATGCATCCTGTTCTCGCTGCATTCGCGAGTGCACAGCCGGCGTCGCCCACGATATTCCGACGATGTCGAAAAGTACTCGTCGCTCTGCGCGAAATCTCTCAAACGCAACGACTTTTAAATCTACGCGTGCAAAAAAAAAAAAGAAAAAAACAACGAAAATGTTTCAATTGTCATATTTGCACGTAATTTTCGATAATTGACATGTTGTTGAGTCACGACGTGGTATAATAAAATGCCAATTAAGCGATTTTTCAGTAGCAAATTTAATCCAGTAGCACACTGGCTATCCTTTCGATTAGATTTTCACAATTTTTCCGGCTTCGTGCAAACTTGAGAATAATTACCGCTCCTCGTTTATTGACGCGCACTATAGCCATTTAGCCATTTAGCCTATGCTGTGGCATGTTGACGATCGCATTAACCATCGTTGAAATTACATACATACGTACACGTGCATAAATTATAGCGAGCGACATAATGCCGTGGATATAATCCTAATAGTCGTCCTATAGCCGTAGGAAAAGAAGGAAAGCGAGCGGCGATAGACTCGCCTTTTACCACTTATTGTTATACCACCATCGATTGCAATTGTTTTCAAAGGTTGGCCTTAATAATGCACCCACCCACACCGATACGACGGAAGTTGCGAAACTTTTCCTCGGCCGCGCGGAACTTTGAAATCGCGAGCGACGGAATCGTCTAAATAATTTCTGCCCGGCCTTATCGCAGAAGCGTTGGCTGAAGGTGTATTACGAACTATGATAACGAACTATGCCGAGAAAATGAAGACCGCTGGCGCGGCCAAGTAACCGATAACACTTATTGGTAATTCGCATGTGCAAAAAGAGGTATGTTTCTTCGTACCTTTAAAATGGCACGAAGTCAATATTGGATTAGTTAAGTAACGTTTTATTTTAAGAGACGAGGAATCGATGTGTGAGGTGTCCACTTCCCCCTCCCCCTCTCTCGACCTCTTAATCATCGGGATTATTTCTATACTTGTGTTTTTAAATTTTACGTTATTTCACTTTGGGAAAATTGCTGTTATAATTGAATTGTGGCAAATGTAAGTTGTCATTTATATAACTGAGAAGATTTGCTAAAGGTGTCAATGCGCTTTTGACTAAAATATCGTGCGCGGCTCGCACATGCGGCGCGCATATGCCCGCCGCGTGCGTGCAGATACATCGACGCAAGTGCTCGTAAATACGTGCGAACGGACCCTTGTGCAACGGGGAACGGGGGGGGGGGAAAGGGAGGAAGGGAGGGAAGTCGTTATTTTACTGCGCGAAAGGAACGACCGCAAGAATTCGCGAGCCACGTGCAGCCCCTTTTGTTTTGCAACCTTTCTAGCCGAAGGTTCCCGCATTTTCATTGATCGCGGATCTCGTTCGACACGACCTTTGAACCTCGGCGATTAATCAGGGAGCGTTAGACCTTTATTTGTGTATCGAACTTACAAGTATGATGTATAAAAAGGGGGGCAACCATTAATCCCAAGTTCCAGCGCGATATAAATCTCGTAAAACGATAAATCTCATGAAACATTCATTCCGGCGGAGGCCAGCCTGACGTAAAGTTGTGAGAAAACTTGCGATTATTACGTGGCTCTGAGACACGCTGCCTTCTATCGCGAACGGACCGTGTCGGTCCCCCGGTGTTTACGACACTGCGCGTGGCACAGCCCGTATCGTAGATACACGTGGGCACGCGAAGAGCGCCCACACGTCGCGGATTCTCGCTCGGCCTTCGGACTCGCCTGCACGCGCCGCGTGCGCGGGTATTAGCGTTTCACGCAACTGCCTCTTTCTTTCACCGCCCAGCGCCTAAACGATCTAACGCAATCGACGCCACGGCTCTGCGAAATCGGCGAAAACGCCGCTCGCCGGCTCCGAGAAATAACCGCGCTGCCGAAAAAGCCTCGCTTTAATTGCTATTGCGCTTGAGATTTACGAGAGTCGTTTCTTACGAAAGGGTATGTGCAATTGTCACCTCGCCGCGTGATTCTTGTAGCTTTCCTATTTCAAAATTAATAAGAAAAGTGTTTGCTCGTTTCACGTCGAATTGTTTTTTTTTTTTGCTTCGGGAAATCGATATTGAAATAATCCACTTTCCAGCTGTCATGACGATTAAAATCACCCCTCTCGAGGCGGTGGAGTCGCTTCCCCTATTATATGCCAAGATCTTTCAAATCGAAATAGGGGCGTTAAAGTGGGTCAAAGACAAGGGCGGTGCAAAGGGGTAGCTAACAAAGGGTCAACTTCTGGATAGTCCTCCATAATACAATACCGCTCTTCATATTTCTCTTGCAAGGTTACAGGAAATTACCGTTGAAAACTAAAAAAATTATGAAATATTTTCAGTTACAAAGACTACATTAAGCGCGCTTTAATCCTTACAAGTAAAAAGACATGAGCTTCCCACGAGCTCTAGCTTTCACATCGACAGATTTCGTAAGCGCGTCTTTGATTAAAGATAAAAATTATATTTCTGTCCTCTCTATGGATTTATATATATTTCCTTCTTTGAAATTCTCCCGTGTTCTAAAGTTATTCCACAGTCGCCGATGCTTACATAATGCTACCGATATGCGCTCGATCGGCGGAATGCAGACTACTTTCCCGATCTCGCGACGTGCCAACTGCAGTACAAGCGTGCGGGATATACGGGCGCACATGCAGGTGCAGCGAGAGACTTCGAATCGATTTGCGAGAGCCTACACGCGGCACAATTTCGTGTCCGGGACAGACCAGACGAGATGAGAGACGAACGGCTGCTGGCACGAATCGCGACGTTCTCGTCGTTGAAAATGAACCGGAAACGCTGGCCCGAATCGCAACGAGCTGCCGGGGACTGCCCCGGACAGCGTAGAAGCGTGAGAGATTCGTTGAGGAACGATCAAAGTCCGATTTGCCGTATTGTTAACTTCTCTCGATCAACCTCGGAATTGATTAATCGCGATAAACATCGCGAACGCGCAGCTCCCTTAACGACGATGATGTTGGACGCATCAGTTTTACGTATTGTTGATTCCTGACGGTTCAAACGGGCCAGGCGTGACTATCGATCGCGGCGGCATATTCATTGAATGCAAACAGATTCCACGTGATTCATTGACTTTACCGTGACCCCGTTAATCCCTTCCTTATTCCGTGACGGTAGGCTCGGTCGCGCGGCGAGGGGATTTTGAAAATTTTAATCGGACGCGTTTAATCGGGCACGCGTTACAAATCCACGGCGAGGTCTCCCGAATGGTGTGACGACACTTCCGACCGCTGGAATCTCACGAATTTACGCAGCTTTCCTGGACGGTTTCGTGACCGAATGTCCGACGATGGAATTTAATGGCGCTATGACGTGCAAATTGCGCGGAACTCGCGAACAATTCTGTTTTAATAGGAGGTATCCGCGCAAAACGCACGACATTCATCATCGTCTCGCGAAACGACGGACGCGCCGTGGTTTTCGAAATTATTACGGGACAATTGAATTATCAAACGCGGAAGGGAGGTAACGCGTTTAAATGTTCGACAGTTTTCCGGGAGGCGGGGGGAGGGGGAGGGAATGCCTCCCGCTTCCCGTGTGACGCGTAATTAAACTTGACGATTGATTTCATTCGAGCGTCAACAAACAACAGTTTTTTTTTCCTTGCACGACGGACGGTGCGACAATCGGACGATGAATGTTAATCGAGAATTTATACATTAACGTCACGGCTGCTTAACGGATGCAAATGTCACGGCCACTATAGGAAAGAAAAATACGAGAGCTCCCGTGATTCTTGGCACTTATTTCGACGCCGCGGCTCGAAATTACGTCGACGATTGATACTTCGCATAATGCGAATGTCTGTAACTCAACATCATCCGCGGAACGACACGCGAGCATAATTGTATGGCATAATTAATTTTTTCACGATTTCCTGTGCACAATGAATAGTATTATACACTCAAAACACAAGATGGATAATTGTAAAAATTCCGCCCGCACAGAAAAAAAATTAATATCAAATCAACAATTCAACGTTTCATATATGTATAACGAGAATATAAATCTTCTTGGAAAAAATAAACAAATATCATTTGCTGTAATAATTCGCTAAGAAAGCGTGTTGGAAAAATCCAAAGTTCCAAAATTCTCAAGTTTCTTAAATTCCTAATCACTCAAATAATACGAATGCCAGAGAGAGAGAGAGAGAGAGAGAGAGAGTTCTATTAGAAATTTTTCAATAAATTCACGAGTCGTCGAGCAGAGAGGGAACTTGTAAGGAAAAATCAGCCTTGTCTTTTTTGGCCCCTCGAAAAACACTCAGCTAAACGGTCTCGCGAGATAACAGCTGGGTAGAGGTGACTTCGTCCGCGGGCTGCGGGGTCAACGTGGCACAGATTCGCGTGCTAGGTCGCGTCGCGGTGTTGAATTCGCCTTGCGTTGTGCACGAAGCGGAATGAGAGAGATCGGTTTATGCGCTCGTATGTGGAAGAGCGCGCGTATCACGAGACGACGAAGCGTAACGCACGTATACAAAGAAACGCGTGCGCACACACGTATACACGCGTGCACGCGGCGCGCGGGGACGACGGACGACGAGCCGCTGCCGTTGGTGTTGGTCGATCAATACACTACGCTGGTGGAAGCGAGATGAGAGGAGGAAGCTGAAGGGCACGGGAGGATGAGGGAGAGAGGGAGGATGGACGCATTGTTAAAGCCTCCGTGGACACGCTGGACCGATATTTGCACAATGCGCAGCCCGGAAAAGTCGCGTGGCCGTGTTCGGGATTTCCTCCCTGATCCACCTTGCCCTCCGAATCGTCGCAGCAATTAGCGGTGCATATGTTATATCTGCTTCCGTATAAGAGGGAGGTCTCTCTCTCTCTCTCTCTCTCTCTGTATATATACATGTTTTCCCGAGACAGTCGAAAATGTCTGCAATCGCGATGTAACGAAGATGATGTAAAAATCAACTTTGACTCGTACGTTACAAAGCGTATATCTGTTTAGCTATCTATAACAGTTTAAAGAAGTCTATCTAGAATCATATCCGGTAACACGATTTCAAAATAACTCTTTCGGGAAATGATTTTTAAACAATTTGACGGAATTGCAGTCTTTGACGGCATTTCATAGCCTTGATTCTTATACGTCAAGTCTTCATTGCGATTTTCCAGCAATAGGGATCTCACAACGATGGAACTAACATGATATTTTTATCCGAACAGCTATCGATTATCCCGCAACAATACGCGAGGGTTCCTCAAGTGGTCAATATCGCGTACCGCTCGGCCTGAAAGCTCCCTACGTTTCTGGAAATGTTACTTCCACCCGTTTGACCCATCGAGTTGACGATCACGTATCATTGCCATCCTACTCATCCTGTCATCGTCAGCCCTCAAAGATATTCGCGGGTGGCGATCAAAGCGCTTCTACCGTCGTTTTGCTTCTTCTTCCTCGGGGTGGCCCCCTTTGGTGGTCTTTGAGAAGACACTTCGCTGAGCTTCTCCCCCGACTCCGGAAGAATGCGCATAAAGGTTATCGACCTGTCGTGAGATTTTACCCTTCCCCCTTTTCCCCACCAAATTCCTTCCTTCCTTCCTTCCTTCCTTCTCAAAAGCGCTCGCGCCCTGTCCTTTTCCCCTGTCCTCTCCTCTCGTCGTTGCGTAATAAGTAAAACTGGAAGAGCAGGCTGGAGAGGAACCAGAAGAGAAGAACGGAATGCAGAAAGGGAACAAAAGGATGGCGATGATCGAACGAGACGTAATAGGCGAGCGAAACCTGGTTTCTTAGAATGGCGAAGAGGACCTCTACCGCGAGCGTTTCGCATATCTCAGAGATATCCCGCGCTCGCAGTTGTGTGTCGATTAAAAAAATGAAAACCGTGCGCACACGCGGTTGTATAATTTTCCGGTTCTTCGAGAAGCGTGCGAGCAACTGCTCGACAAAAGAGGTCGCATTAGAAATTTTCTGTACGCAACGAGCATGATTTTTTATATACTACGTTTCCGTTAGTTCGCCGTTGGATCCGAGGAAATCTCGCAGGAGTCATAATTTCCCTCGTTTCCTTCCCACGCTCCTCTTTCCGAGATTTTCGTTCGCGTGCGTATAACAGGAACTCTCGTTTGCGCTCGGTCCACATTCGCGGTTTCTTTGACAAGGGCAGAGGATACGTGGAATAGCTACGTTGAAGCCGTACTATAGCGCCCGACAGCTCGGCTGTAGGAGCGTATTATAGCGGACCACCTAGCGTTAATCGAGCCGATCGAAACGTGTGCACGCGTGAAGAGGAAGGGCGTGAACCAAAGCCAGAGAGGGTCAACGGTCTTCGCTACTCGTACGTCCGTTTAAGAGGCTCGAGTGGAACGAATGATCGACGCGGCTCCCACGATGCGCGATGCCGATCATCGAGCCGCCCGTGCGTCCGTCGTCCCGTGAAGCGTAACCCCGTGACCGTCAACGTTATTAAAGTCACCTTCCTTTTACGCTCGACTAGGTCACGTACCGAGACATTTCGAAAGTCCAAGATCAATTCTGCGATCAGGTCTAAACAGCTAATGACGTTGAGAGCGAACAATCGTGTATGTTCAGCGTGATTGGCGACAAACGGAAAATCGATTCTCCTAATTGAATCATGACTCGGCAATACCTGAGATCAGGAGGAGATTGATAGTAATTATATCAACGTGCGCGCGGTGAGATCGATGTCTTTATCCTTCGCGGGCATGTAACAGAGCCGTTATAGCGAGAAGCACACCGAGGAGAAAGCAGGACAAAAGGAGAAAGAGGCTCCGTCCGGCAAGAGTTATGACGATTGTTCGTGATAGCTCGTGGCATTGTGAAAACACAGTGTCAACACTCTGAAAACTTCGTGCTATCCAAAAGTATCTAAAAAATTATACACACTTCCTCGCGATCATTCAAAGATATCTCATGAATCGACGTATATTCCCTCTCTTTTAATAAAAATCCGACGCTCAAACGATTGAGAAAGTCGATTCGAGGTCGACGTTACAGAAATTATATTAGTCCGACGTCCCTAAGGAGCCTAAAGGCTTTTTCAAGCATGTAAAGTTCGATCAGCAGGAGCTGAGGTTTTCCTCGCGTTAAGTAAGAATTCGGACAAGTCAAAGGACGTTTGATAACAGAGGGGAGATTCCATGACGAAATCGCTCCCATGGCGAAGCCCACGTGAAAATACGCCAATGCGGAAGAAAGACTCTGCGACACTCATCGTCGCACCTTGTCGCGGAAGGAGCCTCTATCGATCCTCGCTCCACGATATACCTAGACGACAAGCCGCCGAGAGAGGAAGCAGAATCAGAAGGTGTATCGGTGGGATTTGTCGCTGGCTAAAAAGGAGTTCATCCGGCGAGACCTAATTTAGTCAGCCTGTCGATACGGGGGACACCCTTGCGGCTGGCGGTATCGACGGTGAGATTAGAGCGACGGTTACCAGAACGCGATTACAGCGATTTACCTGCGAAGACGCTCGCTAGGGCGTTCTTGAGATGTAAATGAGGATCACAAACGAAACGCATTCAAAGTAAGAGATTGGAGGAGTCTCGAAACATATAATTTGACTTGCATTTGTGCTTTCGCTAATTCAAATCAAACTCATCTTTTTTCCCGTTGTTAAAAGAAAGTTTACGATATTTGATTCAAAATTTCCCGAGAAAAGAGGCCTCTCTCTCTCCCTCTAATTTAATTTTCCGAAAGAGTCGCAATCCGAGTCGCTTATCACGCCACGTGTGAGTGTAGTACGTGCGCGTCTTAAATATTCTTACATCGCGGAAGAGAATTTATATCAGATAAGTCGATTGGACTATTGAGTGACGACGATAATCCGTATGCGACACGACGTTAATTAAACGAATGCTAATTTCTGACACGACGATAGCGCGAAGAGGACGTAGCTTGGGTTAATTAACGTATCGATCAAAACCGTGTTAATTAACGGCAAATAGTCTACGTCTGCATTGGAACATTCCCAATTAAACTTCGTGCGATGCATACGGAGCGTCCCAAATTTTTTTTTTTCCCCGATCAATTTCGACGTGCTCTAAACGGTTCTTCAACGTCCTCGTAAGGCGTAAACTCATTAATCCATTATCTCAATCGGGGATTGATCGTCGTCCGGCTGAAGAGGAACATTCGATAATCATTTGCGATTTCGTAACGCTGTCGCAATACCCGTCGATTATCGAGATGCAACGGAACTTGGCAAATTATGAATAGTTCTACCTATGCTGGAACGTCCCCTTTCCCAATATCACGCGCCACCGATTTTGCAACGCAAGCATGACTCGATTTATCACGGAACAGAGGTTCCGCTTGTCGGGGTAATCTCTAATAGAGGTGCATTCCATCCAACTTGTCAGCCTCGCGCGCGATCGATCTCGCGCAACGAGATCTCTCTACGCGACGCGAGCCCACGTTGACGGTGACGACGAGATCTCGACTTGGAACTTCGGCGCGCGGTTCTACGGCTGGTCCACGTCGAATCGCACGACGATACGGATAAACCGCGTTTACAGGTGACAAATATCGCGCCAGCGGGACCACTCACCTTGACGAAATGCAGGTTCTCCTTGTCGAGGAGGAACTCCATGGACTTGTGGGGCCGCTGGTGGATGGCGGACGTTGCGGCGGACGCGACGTCGTCGCGGGGGCTCCTGTGCGTAGCGCCGACGGGCGACTGGGGTACGTGGAGGGCGTGCTCGGGCCGCGGCCGCGGCGCCGCCGCCGAGGTGTGGTTGAGGTCGAGCAGGCTGCGGGTCTTCTTACCACCGGCGCCGGCGGCGGCAGCGGCGGCGGCGGCGGCGGCGGCGGCAGCGGCGGCGGCGGCGGTGGCGGTAGCTGCGGCGGCAGCGGAGACGGCGTTTGCACCAGCGGTGTACGTCGTGCCGTTGTAGCTGCTCGTGTTGTTGATCACCGCCTCGTCGAGGTCGGTCTCCAGTAGGCCGACCGGGCGCTCCTGGGCGGCCTGCATCGCGCGGGCCTTCGCCATCTCGATCGCCGCCGGGTTACCAAGGTCCGTGGCGGCGCGTCGGCGCGACGCCGACGTCGACGTCGACGCCGACGCCGACGCTCGAGTCGACGTTCCCAGAGCGGCGACGCGCGGCGGTTGCGGCGGCAGGGGCGGCTTGCTGGACACTGGTGCCCTCCCGTTGCTGCTGAAACAACGAACAGACACGGACACTCTCTTCAGGCTCAGTCGACTTGATCGGTGGTGGTGAAGGAGGTGATCGAGCAGACGTTGGAGATAACGCGGGTGATTTGATCTTGTGATACGAACCGCCGATTGGAAATCTCGCCGCGCCACGACCAGGACATCGCCAATATCTAGGTGTAATAGGGACTGAAGAGCGAAAGGATGAGACGGCACGCTCTCACGGCTGAACCGAACCCGTCAGCGAATCCGACTGATCTTGTACAGCGCCGCGCGCGTTACATCGACGGCGCGCGACGTTCCACGGGATAATTGGATATCGGTGGATTACATCAGAGTTTTAAGAGTGACCCTGATGCGCGCACCTTTGAGGTGGGGGAACGCGCTGATGGACGTTACACGTTGCAACTTTGCGATAATTAATTCCTAATGAAAATCCATAAATTTCAGCTGAACAACGCGTTCCGCATATTTCCCGCCTTCGACTCTTGAATTTCGCGTACAGCGGGAGAACAAAGATCCCTTTCTTTATTCATAACTTACTCGTTCGTTGCAATTAAAGACACTTTTTTCGTACTTTATCGCGGCTCGCGGAGGATAATTGCTTCATTAAGCTGACGTATTATCCGACCACGTTGGAAGCAAGTCACGTTACGCGAGGCTCGTACGCAATAACGTCGTATAGTTTTGATCCCGTCGCGTCTGCGTGAAGCTTTATGAGGCCGGATTACTGATACCGAACGAGAGCGTCGACAGTTTTTGTTCCGCACGCGACGCTATTGCGATATATGCGGTAATTGGAAATTAGCGTCCAAGCGTATTTCACGCTGTCGCAACGTCATTGGTTTTCGATAGCGGGCAGTTGGCGGCTGAGTGATGCGCTCTCTTTTTTTGTCATCCCCTTGACCGAAATCGGGAGTATTAACCCCTGCGCCTACGACGAGTACCCCTTAATACAATTTCTACTGACGATAGCCGATACATCACGATTATCTCGCTCGGGCATTATGAAAAATTAATGGAAAGCTAATCGCAATAAATTTGTACCAACAAATTATCCTCCGTGTTATTAAAGTGTCAATGAGAGGCACACACGTTGCGCGGTTGACTATCGCGGCTGCTCCTTTTAATCGCTCGAATTAAAGATCGTTGTGATTACGACGACTTACACGAAATAAATTACAGCGACTTTCGCTTTTCAACTTCCGATCCGCATGGTCCGGATTCGCGCGAGAGACAGTGGTCGCTTTATTATGTTTCCTAGAGGCGAACATATGTCATATCGATAAAGACACGACTATATATATATACCCCGGCGCAGGGAGGACAGTCATTAATAAGACACTTTCTATCCGCCATGAGCACACAGCCTCCTAGAAAAGAAGGCTGGGATACAGCCGGGCTACTATTCCGAGCTCCTCGAGACCTCGTTACATTACGAATGAGTACGGAGCAGCAATCTGTTGTGAAGCTGTCAGAGAGCTGTAATCTATTACGGCCGATGATCTTTGACCGCGAGTTTACGCGATTGCAGAGTACTCGGCAACCAAGTTCGTTTCAGTATGCTCGTTTGGAAGGATGATTCTCGATTATGCGTTGATTAACGAGTTGTTGCGAGTTAAATTATCTCGGATACGTCACAAAGTACCTAAGTTAAACAAAGTACCTAGTTAAAAAGCAGGTTTGGATAAGTTAATATATTTTTTTTAAGCTAAATTAAATTAAAGTTAATGGTTTATAAAATTAATTTAGTTACGTTAAAAGTTACATGAACAAAAAACGAATTAGTTACAAGAATAATTAACTTGAGTTAAATTAGAAATTAATTTTGAAAAACATTATTCATTATTAAATTACAAAGACGTATTTTTTTAAAGTTAAATTACGCAAAACAATTATAATATGCAGATCAACAAATAAACTTAATATTTTATTTGTAAATTAAGTTTGTATAATATAACGAAGAGATCTTATTTTTTTGTATGGAAATGCATTTTTCTCTTACAATTTTTTCTTGTACGTAGATAAATTTTTAACTTGGGAAAGAAAGTTAATGAATTCAAGTTAATGTGTTTCAAAAGTAATTAGTTAAAGTTAAAAAATTAAATCTTTAAAAATTAACTAAGTTAAGTCAGAAGTTATTAACTTTTAACTTTTTAACTAGTTACTACCCAGCCCTGTTAAAAAGAAATTTGTCGAAAAACTAAAATATTTAGTGTCACACGTTCAATTAAACATGGAGTTGGTTTAGTTAATCTTCTTGATTAAAAATAATTAATGGTTGACCTGAATAAACTATATCTCTTTTGCAACTAAATAATTGTTGAATCAACTCATTGCTAACAATTAGTTGAACGTATTAAAGTAAATATTTTAGTTTAATACGTAAAACAAATCTCTTTTCCGAGTGTACATGCAGTGTACAGTACAAAGAGTGCCCAAAATTGGTCGTCCTAACTGCGACGCATCCGGAGAAATTAATTATACCGTCGAGGCTCACTAACAATAAGAATTATAAATGTTTAGGGAAGCCGAGCGCAAAGCGCGTCGACGCAAATAAAATTACGATGCGGAAACCTCGCACGTGATCCAGCGACGCGTTACGACGCGACGCGGCGTGGCATGGCAGTCGGTTTTATTATCGCCGCATTGCGTGAGATCATGTTTATAAACGCGATGGGGAATCATCGGTCTCTAAAATTAGTATACGATCGATCGTCAAAACAGCGACGGATTTCAGGGGAAATTTCCCTCGAGTTGAAAACGAGCTGAGAACCGCGAGCTCCGAGCGGTACCTAAATATTTTTCTTATTTCGGCGAATGTCGACGCCAACGAACCGAAGCCGAAGTAACGAATGTTTAACGAATATCAACGTGGACAAGCGGGCGATGAAAACAGTTCGAGAGAGAAAATTATATACAAGACGTCGCGTATTTATCGACATTAATTAGTGTATTAATAAGATTGAGATAGTATCTCTCGAAAATATACATTTTACAAATTGCCGGGTTTAGCGGATTTAATCTGCGCGAGATGGGGCCTTGCGATACGACGTATAATAACTCGACGTCCCGGCGACGACGACGACGACGACGATGGAACGCAGCTGGAAATCGCGCTGGAATGAGCGCGGGAGCGAGGAGCTTAATTGCGCCGTCGTTAAAGAGCCGGCTAAATGGTGGCGTTTGTTGCGTTTTCGAGGCGGAATAAAGGGGGCAGGGCAAAATAGGCGTACGCAAAAAAAAAAAAAGAGAAAGAGAGACGAGACGAAGATAAGAGACGGAACCGGAGAACACTGCTGGTCCTTTTACGCGACGGCGAAGACGGCGAAGAAAGGGGGGCAAAAAGTCCACGGAGCGGAGGACAGAAACCCCGCGATTATGGGAGTTCCGAAAGTGACGTTGAACCCGTCTCTCGAACGCGACTTCCGGACTCTCTCGAACCGGAATGCATGAAATAAAATTAATACGAGGCGCCTCTCCGACCGGCACTACACCTACACACGTGCGCAAGGTGTATATTTAACTGCGGTAAGAGACGTTCGAGCGAGTCTCGAGATTTGCGTCGCACTAAGTCGAGATAGCGGGGTTAGCGAAATGCCTTTGCCATTATCGTTAAACACGCTGAAAGATTTTACGGTTGAGAAATCAAAGGGAAGAAAAGAAAGAAAAAAACGAAACCAAGAGAAATGAGGCTGTCTTGCATTTTCTTTATCGAAAAGAGACTGCTTTCGAAATTGCAATAGAAAAAAGAAAAAGAAATTGGACGAAGAAGTAATTAAACGGCGACGTAATTCCTGTCAAATTTAATTGCGCGATGCATGAACAATTACGAATAAAAAACGAGTGCTTTGATCATATAAATTGCCTTTGTTATCGAGCCGCCGGATGCTGGCGAATTACGTTTTCTGGAACTGGACGTCGCGCGCGATATTTTGCATGCTCTTGCATAACCAACGCCAATTATATGCCACATCCTCGCCAGGGAAGTCCGACTCGCAGACTCCAGCTCCGCTTGCGAAAGCTCGAATGGCGGTGGCGGCGGCGGCGGCTTCCTAAATTACATCTCGCAGCTTACGACGATGATTCACAGCATCCAAACGCGAGCGAACGAGCGTGGGATATCGGCCGCGTTCTGTTTAACATTTCGTCAAACAAACCGAGAAATGCAGCCGCCAAAAATCTCCGGCGTGTGGCATGGTGGCAATGAGATAATCCTTTGCCGAAGTATATGTCACGTACAAGAGCGAAGAAATAAAATCCGAATTGGCAGGCCGTTATGCAAGCCCATGAAAAAGAGATGTCGTAAATCAGAAATGGCCGCAACCTTTATATAAATCATTGGTAAGCTAATAAATAAAAGTTGTCCGCTTGTAGCGCTTGAGGAAGCCGATTGTTGACAGGATGAAAAGGGGTTACAAATCGAATATCTCAATTTATGGATTTATCAATATTCATTCGATTGTTGGCGCGAGAGAAGCTATTGACAAAGAAGTGCGCGAAAGGAATTTAGAAGAATTATCATAATTTGAAAAAAGAAATAATTTTTCGAGAACCTTCTATGCAATGTAATGGAACGTTCAACGCTCGTATTTTGCGCGCGGATCAGAAATTCATTTAACATGTCAGCGAAAAGGCGGCGAAGTTGTTTCGCTTGGAAAACAGAAGCCTCCCCCCATTCTCCTTTTTCTTCTCGATGAAACTTTTTCGATGCAGCACGAATCAAAACGAAAGACGCTGCTTCGGCGAAATCTAATGCGATAAAGCAAACGTTTGTTAAAGAGGGAGGAGGGATCAGATACGTAGTTCTCAGAAGGACGCGGAGGGGCCAATAAAAATACTCGCGGCTGCGCCGGGAGAAGAAATTACGAATGATCTATCGATCGAAATTATTATTATTATTATATGTGGTTATTCGCGAAGATCTTAATTGCTCGCCAATTAATTAAAATTGTTTTTAATTGAAATTTCGATTGCCTTGTTTTCTATATTAAAAGAAATCAGATCGGCGGGCAAAATCAGAGGGAGATGCGCCGAAAGCGAGACACGGAAGGCAAGAAATATGAAATAAAAGCGGTTGACAGGGAGACGGGAAAGAAGGGTCGTGTTATAAAATGCAATTAGGTCGCATTACACGAGAATGACGTGGCGAGACGCGGGGTGAGAGTTAAATTTAATTAAGAGAACCGAACTGGTTTCCGCCGCCGCCGCTGCCGCAGACAGAACCGGGACAGCGCGCCCGATTACCGACGAGAGACAACAGAAATGATGGATACGAGAATAAAATTACATCGTTCAGTGAAGTGTAAAAGCGTCTGAAGTCTGATTTAGAATGGAATTAGACGCGGACCGAGCACACACAGTCCTCTCCTTAAGAGAGAAAGAGAGAGAGGGGGGGGGAGGGGGAAGGGAAGGAAACAAACATGCCGACGAGCGATTGCGACAGACGAGCGATGGCGGTGTGGGACGAGATGAAAGTGGAATTAAACAAAACTGTGAATGAAGCGGTTTTCTAACGCTAGCGTGGGACGGCACTCGAAGCGACGGGATTAAATAAAATTACATCAAAGATATATAGAAAGGAGCATTATGAATGCCCAATGTATCAAAGTGATTTTCTCTCGTTAACAAATAAATAAGCTAAGTTGCAAAAATGCAGTAAAAAGAAAAGATAATACACGACGCTGTCGACTGGAGATAGCTTAGATAGTAAACACGATCGAAGATAGCGAAACACATGATTTACAATGATCCTTTCGATGCAAATACTGAAATAAATTCAGTTCGAGATCGATACCCTACGCATTTGAAACTTTAATTATGGATTCATTTATCACATAATCAGGCTTGGATAGTAACTAGTTAAAAAGTTAAAAGTTAAACAAAAAGTTAATAACTTTTAACTTAATTTTAAGTTAATTTTATGCATTAATTTTTAACTTTAACTAGTTATTTTTAAACTTAACTTTTATTAACTTTTTTCTACGTTAATTTTTTTTTGTCTGTACAAATGACAGCATAATATATCGGATTCTATCCTCAGCACGTGTAGAACGAATATGTAGTGCAGGTGGTTTACTATTGGTACAAATATTGGTTGATGACTTAGGAGAAAAGTTAAGTGATCATTTTGAAATAATGCTCTTATTAAAATTGAATAATTACTTTAATAATGATAAATATTGGTTGATGACTTAGGAGATTATATTTTATCATAATATATAAGATTATATTTTAAATTATATACGTAAAATCATATTTTTAATAATTTAACCATAAAATGTAAAAATTGTAAAAGAATACACGTATATTACATAAAAAACAATATTTCTCTTTTACTTTATATAAACTTAAATTATAAGTAAAAGAAAAAATTTGTTTGATAATTTATACTATAATTGTTTTGTTATTTAAAATAATGGAATTTAAAAAAAATACTATATTCTAATTTTATATAAATAATGATTTTCAAAATTAATTTTTATTTTAACCAAAATTAACCTAAAGTTAATTTAATCTTAACGTAACTTCAACTAAGTTCATTTTTTATTCGTATAATTTTTAACGTAACTAAATTAATTTTATGTGTCATCAACTTTAACTTAAAGAATTTAATTAAAAAAATTTATTATCTTACTGAACCTTGCACATAACGAACGATCGTGAATCATGTAAAAATGCATTGTCGTTGATAAAACGATAGAAAAATCTCGATAACATGTAAGCTGTTCAAGATTTCTTCATATTTATATGCTGCGCAATCAACAACTTGTTGCTCTTGAATATCCTAGAGGCACGACAAAGTACTAAGATATTCAGCGTCAAGAATGTACATTTGTCGTCAACTCATTTATTAAAAAAAATTTGGGGGGGGGGATAAGTCTAGCAACAATTTTGCGACAAACCGCAATTTTCGATTATTTGGAAATTGTATCAATAATAATTATTCTCACTGACACTTCTTTTTCAACGATGCAAAATCAACAAATGTCTAACGGGACGCGTCCACGAGTACATTTCCAGTTAATTTTTACGACTTACCTGACACTAGAGACGCTTCTCTGAATGTCCACATTGTTCCTCCTGGCGGCCTCCTCGAGAGTAACGACCTCCTGCTGGCGTCTTCTCTCCTCCTCGGGTGGATGCAACGGTATGATGATGTAGTCCGGCTCCTTCTTCTTGGCGGTGGCCGACTGTTGCTCCTCCTGCGTTCTCGTCGTCGACTCGGTACTCTTCTTATGCGCTTCCGAACGCGGCACTTTCGTTCTACCGCTGAACCTCAGCCTGGAGAACCTCTGCAGAAAGCCGCCCAGACCGCCCTTCTTTCTTTCCTCGTTCTTCATGGCGGCGGAGGACGAGGACGGTAAGGAGATCGAAGACACCGCGTGAGTCTTGGCGGGCTCTCGCTTTGGGGCAACGAACGACGACAGTTTCGCGTCCGCTATGACGACGCTCGCGTCCTGCTTGTTAACGCTCGGCGCGCGTTGTTGCTCGTCGCCTTGGCGTTTGTCGCGATCACCACCGCGATGATTCGTATCAACTGCCGCCACGGCCACCGCGGGCTTCCCACTACTACGTTCACCGAGTGAACCCGCATCGTCGGGTGGGGACTCGGAGCCAACACCGCGGACACTGTGTCCCTCCTCTTCTACCTCCTTTTCCACCGCCTCCATACCGTCCCTCTTCTCTTCCTCCTTCTCTTCCTTCTTCGCTGTCGCTTGCTTCTCGATCACGACCCTCCACAGACGTTCGCTGGCGCCTCGATCGTTCGAGCCAGGACTCTGAGAGCGATCTTCGTGGTCCCGATTCGACAACGCGCTCTCCGCGTTCATACTCCACTCTTGAACCCTGCTCTCGTCCGCCTGAGGAAGCTGTGCCGCTCGTTCCGGATAAAACTCACCGATGAAGCTCTTCTTTACGTCTCCAGTCTCTCCCTCGTTTCGTTCGTCGGATGATTCTTCGTCGACGTGATGGGAGGACACTGCCGAAGAATTTTCGAGGACACTTTTTAACTGATTTGGCATCTCCAATTCGATCTTCTCACGCAAAACGACCCTATTTTCCAAGCAGGATGCTCCTATGGGTTTGGTTTCCAAGCAGGGATAATCTACCTCGTCGTCTAGCAATCGGGGGCTCATCGCCCTAACATCGCCACAGGCCAAAAATGGATCCGAGTTTTTTTTTATCTGACCGAAGAACGAGTCGTTCTGCGGCTCCTTCCCAGGCCTGGAGTTCTCGCTAACGTTCGCGTCGGAGCCCATTTGGCGCATCACGTCGGCGACATTTAGCTTGGAGGAGCGTCCGGATGTACCTTCCTCCAATTCGTCGCACGCGTCCATTCGTTGGAACGCCGATCTTGAACTCTGTAACGCTTTGATGTAGTCACACTGCTGTGCCAGTTCGTAACTGGCATTGTTCATCATCCGTTTCTTCCCAGGGGAGCTAGCTCCGTCGCGCTCCTCGTCGTTATCTTTGAATTTCCTTTGAAAATTTTTCTCGTCCACCTCGAGTTGCTGGGCCAGCTCGTAACTGGCGTTGTTCTTCACTCTTCGACTTTTCACTCGACCGGACGGCGTTCGTTGAATCGTCTCCATCGCCAAAATGGCGGCGTTCGCCACTCCGGAAGCCGTCGCTTCCTCCACCTCGCGTTTAAATTGCTTGATAGCTTCGTCGAGGTCGTTCTCCGTCACCATCGCTATGTCTAAAACGCAATTGGAGCGATCTTGAGTCTTCACCGTTGACGTAGTCTTCGCTTGCTTGTCGCGCGTCTGCTGCGTCTCGCTCGCGTGTTCGACCTTCGTTCGTTCTTCGTTTTCCTTCTCGCGTTTCGCCTCCATAGTGTCGTCCATGAGCGTGCCCTGAGCCGGTTGCGTCCTGACCGAGCTGGTCAAGACGACCTTTGTTCCCGCTTGCGTTTCATCGTTCTCGCTCAGGCTCGTATCATCTCGCGAGCTCTTCAGGGTCGCGGCCTCGTCGCCGGACGCGGTCTCCGCCATTTCGCGACCGTTCATCTCGTCGTCGCACACAGCGACGACGCCGCAGAGATTCAAGTCCACCGGCACGCTGGCCACCCGCGTGTAATTTTCGAAGAGAGAGGACGTCGACACGTAGGAGGTCGTCCTCGAGATGCGAAGACGAGACGGCGAGCTTAGGCCGCTGCGTACTGACTCCTCACCACCGTCGAGCAGACTGGGCGCGCTCTGCGACTTGTCCGTGAATCTAAAATTAAAGCGCTCCTCGTCGCTCCACCCTTGATGTTGCTGTTGGCGGCGACGACGGTGGTGGTGGTGATGGTGATCGTGTTGATCGTACTGCTGTTGTTGGTACTGCTGCTGCTGTTGCTGCTGCTGCTGCTGCTGCTGCTGCTGCTGTTGCGGATACTGCTGTTGCGGATGCTGATGATGATGATGATGATGATGGTGGTGGTGATGATGTTCCGCGCCGCCGCCGCTGCCGCTGCCGCCGCCGCCACCGCCGCCGCCGGCTATATTTAACCTAGCCGTCTTCTGGCCGGACTTGAGCTCCAAAAGAGCGTCTCTCTTCGTCTCCACGCCGATCTCCCGCAGATCGATCGTGTTTCGATAATCCAAGGACGTCGCGTACTTGCCGGACTCGCCGTACAGCAGCCGATCCTCAAAACCGGTCGTCAACCGGGAATCGGTGTGAGTTCGACTTCGTTCGTACTCCTCGAAATCGTATTCGTCTTCCTCGTCGTCGTCGTCGTCGTCGTCATCTTCATATTCCTCGTCCTCGTGCCAAAAGTCTCTGTATCGTGTAGACGAACATTGTCGAAATACATTGGAAACTTTGTCTTATTTCTATTTTTCTATTCGTTCAATAAAAATGACGAAATATGGAATTTAATGTTATAAGTATTGAGCGTTTATCAAAAATTTTGCATCTTGTAATGTGGGTCCTTCTAAAAATAGAGCTGCATTCTTAAAGAATGCGTATGCAAAATGCGCATTGCGCACTTAAGAATCAAGCAGTGATCTGGCGATTCGATAATGCGTTTGTGCTTCAAACGTTTATAATATCGGCAGTAAAGTCAAGGTGGTCTTCCTCAGGGTCGCGATTGCATTTAACTTGGCCGTAAAACGATCGTCACGCGAAGGGGAATTCGGCATACGAGTGCCAAGAAAACCAAGAAGCGTTTAACACCCAGCACGAACGGATGTTGAACGTACAAATTCACATACATTGTTTAACCCTTTCATTCTGAGACTAGAGAAATCAATTATTTATTCTTGTCATTTCAATTATAAAAAATTAATTATATTATACGGATATGTTATTTTCATTTGGTAAAATCATATTAACCGTATTGATTATTAATTAATTTTTAACATTTCGTTTAATGTATTCAATGACAGATTAAACGAGAAAATTAGAGATGTAGGATAAAAGTGATCTAAAAAAATATAAACAAATATTTCGCTGACAAAGGAATATGAAGAGAATGTTTATCTCATGGAAATGTCTGCGAAACGCAGAAATGCACTTACCGCAAATCCTCGCAAACTAATTCGGGAAACAATGCTTGATTACAATAGTCGGGTATCTCTATTCTAACGACGCGTGCAAAAATAGGCGGGCGTGTTAAACGACGTGTGCATGTATGCCAAGAATAACAAACAAAAGCCTTGGTAGCGTCTGTCGGAATTGCAACGCGGGTGAACTAACTAACGTTACGTTTGAACAATTGCACACACAAACAGGGAAAATAGTTCGAAAATAATTTAATCAAAAGTTCATGAACAAAAAAAGAACATGTACGGTTCTATTATCAATTGTGTCTTTGTTGAAATTGTGAAAAGTGTTAAGTAACTTTTGACACGTAAAAACCGCAATATATTTTTAAGGTCAAGTAGAAATTTTCCAATGTGTTCTTTATTCGTTAGGGATTTAACGTAAGAAGCATGTAGCTTACCTTGGACGTTGGTTTTTCCTAATATTCGACAGATCAGCACCCCTCTTCAGGTACAGAGGCGCAAAACCATTCGACATGGACGCTTGGCCGAAGCCCTCGTCCTTCTGACACGTGTCCAGGCTTTCGAAGCTGCGATAGGGTCTGATCCTCGGAAAATGGTCCGCCAATGTGCTGGCGAAACCGTTCGGTAGCAGCCTATCGTAGTCCTGTTCCAAGCTATCGGGCGAATCATTCTCCGGGTGAGAGGTATTCGACCGGTTCGAATACTCCAGGGAGTCGAAGCTGTAGCTCGAAGGTGACAGGGTAGCGCAGGTCCTCTCCAAGGATTCGAACTGCAGCAGCGAGCTCGATCTAGAAGAGGCGGTAGACCTGGAGGACCTTGGCGACGCCGGATACTCGTCGTAAACTGTCACTTGCTGATGATGATGATGGTGATGGTGATGATGATCGGTGCCGTGGTCGCGACGGCGCCGCTTCTTCGGCACCACCGAGTTGCACTCGCTACCGCTGCCATCCAGTCGTTCGTCTTCCGAGAATCAGCAAGGCGACGCAATGAAGATGACGATGCTGACGATAACGGCAGGCACGCGAGGACTCGAGAGAGTAAAAGCGAGACGAACGCGCGAGCGCATGGCCTAAACCTACTTTACTCGGAATCCAGATCTCGCATGTTACTTTTAATTCCACGAATCTCATTAGGGTAGACAGAAGTGGAATTCGATGCTCGACGACCTACTTCGTAAAATCGAGTCACGGAAGTGATCCAATGTTCGTCACTGTCACTCTATACGCACGCACGCACACGTACGCACAATGTCCGTCAGGAAGCCACGGTTCATTCAACCGGAAGCAGCGCTTACGGCATCACGCGCTGGTCACATCGGTTGTCAACCGAGTCGTAATTGCTGGGTCGCGTGCGACGCGTAATCGAACCGATTATTATCGTCGATTCAGGTGCAATTACATAATATACATGCAGAGAATTATTAAAAATTTTAAATTCCACGTTAAAAAAATGTTGTCGAGAGTCAAAACGCGTCGCGGAATTTAATCACCCATTATGCAAACTTTTTTTCAATTAGAATAATAATAGAGATGTGAATTATTTTTCTTTTTATGTTTTTTGCATTATAGATATCACTTCAATTTTATAAAAGAAATGGAGTTTTGTTATATTATTTAATTTATTAATAAATGCTTGTATTAAACTACTTGCGCTTCAAAAAATTTAAATAACGTTTCCGATAAGAGACATTAAACAAACAAACGATCACGGCATCGACGCGTCGAGTATTTGTTCACAGTTTGACCTTTAGAACTCGTCGATTAAGGAATATATAAGTTAGATATATATCCTGTACACAGTATGTTACTTCGATCGAGCACGATACGTTCCTCGGCAAACAGTATACTGAAAGAAATATTGCATCGGCAGCGAAAGGTCGCGCGCGTGCAGGAAAATAATTCCGCCGGTTATATTTGTCATTTCATCGAATTCCAAGAGCCTACATCTTAAGAAGAGCCGAGAGACTAAAAAAAATATATATATATTTGCAGAACTTTGTTCGTTAGAGCCGTTAAGTATTTCAAGATCGTCGAGCTATTCAGAGTTTACTCAACTCATTTTAATTCTCGTTTTCTGGATTTCGAGTGCTTCTTGTAAACAGTCTACATTTTTAAACGCGGAACATCCGTTGTAATAAGAGAAAATACATGCGCCCCTACGCACTGCAACCATGCAGCTGCGTGTTACAACGGCTGCGTACTTAAAGGCGCATTCGAGAACATTGTTGTACCGCGTGGGCGGGGAATACTATTGCAATCCACGAGTCTTTTATTTACTTTTATTAAATAAATTAAAATTAAATTAAATTAAAATAAAAACAGCTCGAAGTTAAAAAATTTTTTAATCGCTTTTATATAGCAAAAGAATGATTGTAAAATTTTCGATCGTAAATCTGTGATACTTTTAGTTCTAAAAATCCGTTTTATAATATTTTGACTGCATAGATTTCAATTTTCGTTAATAATACGATTTATATTACTTCGTGTCATCCATCAAATTCTTCGAAAAAAGAAATTGTAAGGACAAATTTATGTGGAAAAAATGGTTTTGCTAAAGTATCTAAAAGTTTAATTAGATTAGAGAAAGAGAAAGGGAATAATTTTGTTGGACTATTAAAATAATTGTGTAGCACGCTCAAGCATGACGAGCAATGCTGCAAGAAATTTTAACATTCTGACAATTAGCTTGGGCATCCTACGTAATTATTTAATAATCTAACAATAATTAGTTTCACAGATCTGTATCTGCCAAAATTTTTAGACACTTCAGCAAAATAGTTCTTCCGTGTAGATTTTACGTTCGAGCAATCGACCTCCTCCGATTTTGATGGTGTAAGCGCGAGTAAATGTGACGAATAATCGCATGTCCGACGTAATTCCCGGTTTCTTAATGAGTCGGAAGATTAGGCTGCCGGTAAGAAAGAGAAAGTAGAACGACCCCGCGTGAACAATGTCTAACTCTCGCGATCTTCGCCCGGGGTGACGAACGGGATTTCACAAGATCATCTTCGACGTGCAACTCTGTTGTTTAATGTCGAGAATTGGAGCTCTTACCTGCCGATCTCTGCCGATCTCTGCTTCGTCTTGATATGAATCACACTCTCGGTCTCCGAATCGGACCCCAGCCAGTACGTTGTGCCGCTACGATCGGAATCGCTCTGAAGATCATCGGACGTCTCCTCCAGAATCGTCTCCAGAAAATCGATTTGTTGCACTAGCACCGTATCTGTAAAATACAAGGTCCCCGTCACATTAGCATTATCATCAACTCGTGAATTAAAACTTCATTAAGTTCAATAAAAAAATGAAAGCTATTAAAGAGCTATTTAACATTTTCATTATAAATTCTAAATTATAAGCTCAAATAAGATAAATAAATTTAATACAAGATGCCAATAATGAGCCAGACTGGATGTTCATGCATACAAAAATATATTCGTTATAAAAGCATTCAACCTTAAGGAGTAACGCGTTACTTGTAACGCCATTATCATTTTTGTCACTTTTTTTTTAAAAGCCATTATTTATTGTAATAAAAAAAAAGTTAATTTGTAAATAATCAGTTTCTACTCACTATAGCATTTACCACATCTCGTTTGATGTAATACATAATTTTTCTCTACTTAATTATAATTAATTTCAAAGAATCCTTATTTTCATTAAGTATTTTATCAATTGGATTCCGCGGATTCTATAGGTTTGAGTTTCACACGCGTTAAATGCATTTTCTGCGCGCATGCATGCATTTTCTGCGCGCATGCTATTATTTCACGTCGATCAAATTCAACGTAAGCGGAGCGTAAAAATGTAAACTCGTTATTTATGCCTCGTCATTTCGTCGTCGAAAGTGTGGCAGCCGTTTGGCCGCAGAAGCGCACAAGCGAAATTCTTAACGAGAGGTCGTGACTCATTCGTTATCGAGTGCAACCATTACGTTGGAAGATAACGTAACTGGAGGGTCGTCTACCTCTAGAGCTTTCGCCGTCGATCAAAGCCGATGCGAGACGTTTCGGGGTATACCACACGATTTCTGAGAATTAACGTCGTCGCTTCCAGCACACAAAGTCGACTTTTCGATATAGCATACGGTGGGAGCTTTCGTAACAAATGGTTATTGCTATAATGTGATTAAATTTACGGTAATTAACAAAATGTGTCATTCGAAAAATAATATTCCAAGATATATTGGTGAGAATTATTGGCAATCCTAATCGAAAATAAATAAAATTTCCATTTCAGCTTCATAGTGAAACGTGTTTCGTCCAATGGCAGAGGAATAGAAACTGCCATGACAAAAATTATGGCGAGTGCAAAGGGGTTAAATGTCGTTAATTAACCACCTTCGACGAAAAGCGACGAATCGCACGAATGTAGGAGCGTAAAGTACGTTCCCGTACGTTCCTGCCTTCCTCGTCATCGCGCGATGAATGATGGCGTGAACAGTTAGACGCTGCCGAGAACGGGACATCGCCGCATAGTTGCACGGCGCAACGAGCAAACGCGGAGAATACATTCGGTGCACTCTAGCCGCGAGCGATCGCTCGTTCGCTCTCTCGTGGAAAAGTCAAACGCTATCTTACCCTTTCATCTTACTAAAATAGTTGCGTAACGTTACGCGTACGCGGTTGTAACATTTGCATCGCCGGGTCGGTCGCTTCCTCGCATCGCGCGATTCCGCAATTAAAGGCGAGAGGAATTTTTATTCGAATTTAGATTACATTATTCTCGCTCCGTTTCTTCCGATCGAGCGGGCGATTGCGAGCAATCGTCGCGTCACCAGCGAACAGTCGAATAGACCAGGGCCGAGGTCGAGGCTTTCCCGAGAGATTGTATTTGTAATTTTCCACGAGTGGGCGACGATAATGATATCGAAATAAACTTTGCACATCTGCATCGGGCGTGCGATCTTAAATGCGATCCGGCGGACTGATGGTAGAGAGTCAGCGTGAGAAATAATGAATGGCGCGGAAGAAGAAGCGGAGTGTATACTCTTGAGTGAGAAAACTACTTCGAAATGCGCTGTCGCACGTCTCCAGCCGAGTATTGTTTTTTTTTTCTGTTTCTTAATACGCGCACTCTATTACGCTTAATTAGCCACAATTGTTACACGTCTCGTACGTTGTACGTAGGCTTGATGAAAAATATAAACGGCCGAGGGGTACTCGGAAGATAATGGAAAGCGTTAATCATCGCGCTTGATTATATGCGGAATCGAAGATACGCAACTTGATCGGCGCGTTCTGAATCACGGATCAACCAATTAATCCCAATATAATTGTAAAGCCGGTTCGAGTGACGCAACAGAATACCTGCGCGTGAATGCACCTGATTTCCGCCACACCTCGAGTCATCGGAACGTATACAAGCGCCCGATGAGATTACGTTTACGATGGGAAATCGCGTTAATCAATGCGATACTGGACCAATTTTGACGAAGTCGTAGATCAATTTGGAAATAGAAAAAAAAAATTAATTCGTGAATTTTTTCTACCTAGAGAAAATCAATTTAAATTGAGAGAAAACGATATCTTCGCGAATTTCGTACTCGCTTCTCGATATTGCGGAACGTCTTCCTCCGACGCGCGTGCGAACGTCATACACGGAATAAGATCACGCGTACCGATACCGTCGTTAAATGGAAGTGTTTTTAACCACGAGGCCGGACCTCGTAGCGATTGCGAGAGCGGGTCGTCAGGCCGCTGAAACGCAATTTGTCTTGCACGAGTGCGGAGGCACGCACCAGTATGCAACATCATGGCGGAGCCACCTGTTGCAGTCGCCTGCCTGTTGCCGTCCATGACTAACGGACGAGAATAAACCGCCGTGGCTTACATAAAAATAATCAGACGGACTAGCGTCTTAAGCCCGTATCAGACTACGCATTGAAGATTGAAGATTGAAGATTAAAGATTGAACTTTGGCCAATCAAAATGAAAGGAGTTAAAATTTCCTTGTTTTGATTGGTCAAATTTCAATCTTTAATCTTCAATCTCAATCTTCAATGCGTAGTCTGATACGGGCTTTAGAGGCCTTCCAGCGGATATAGCGATATGCGTGTGATGCACGAGTCCGAATGAGCAGAATTTCTGAATTCTTCAGCGCGAACATCGAGAACGGAGAACGGAGAGTGTGTAGCTAACAAAGGAAGAATTTTGTTTTGCTAAAATTGAAGATACACAATGCCCGTCCTACGTAACGGAGTGCTCATTTTATCATTACTAATAACACTTTATGGTGCACTAATTTTAAGCGTATTTTACTTTCTATCTTTGAGATGTATAAGACTTTCTTCATTCCCAACCGGTCTCTCGAAGCGAATGATAAACTAACCAGAGCGGATAACTTTTCTCGCGCAGTTATACTCGACCGATCCCCTTGCTCACTCTCAATTTCTTACTTCGTGCGGTTTGTTAATCTGCCCGTTTGCTAATCGATCCACGTAAATTCGCGTGAGCAGAAACTCAAGTTACTTTTCCCCACGCCGACCAGTCATTGTTATTGTTTTTCAACCTAATTACTGAACATCCTAAATGACCTAAATCAACCTCGTTCAAAATTCTCGAAGCTCCCAAACGTGTTAAAAGAAGATTCCTTTAAAAAATCCAGTGAAATTCAAGAGAAATGTGACTGAACGCGGAATCGTTGTTTACAAAGCGCGCAAAAAGTACGAAGATTATAACCGTCAATTGTACTGTACAACACGAAATTTGTCTTGAGATTTAACAAGTCATTATTTAACAAGCCGCTCTTGACTGCCAAATACGAAATTAAGCCTAAAGTGTTTCTATCACATCAGGATTTTGAGAATCTGCTATTAAAGTTGCAGCTAAAAATCGCAATTTTGACATTTCTCGGTGATTAATAGCTCTGGAGTGGAATATGTTACAAACTTTCGCAAAGTTTGAAACGATAGATCAAAATTTCAAAAATTTGTAAAATTAAATTATTTATTGGAGAATGTGTAATTAACCATTTTCAGTTTTTAGAATGTGAGTATATTTTGTGGAAATTTGTTTTTTTCAGAACTAAATGTGCCCTTGAACGGGTTAGATTAGGCAAGGTCAGTTTCAATAAGATTAAGTAACTTAAAACTTTCCTTGTTTAGTTTACATTTTATTCTATACACAGTAAAAAGTAAAATGTAATTTTAACATTTTTGCATGTCCCAGAAAGTCCACTCTAAATTTTAAGTTAAAATAACTCAAAAGTTAAGTTAAAATAACTTAAAATAAGAGTTATTTTAACTTAACTTTGGAGTTATTTTAACTTAAAATTTATAGTGGACTTTCTGGGACATTTTATTTTTTACTGTGTAGCGATAGCTTAGATCTTTGTTTCAAACACTGCGGAAGTTTGTAGGACATCCCAGAGTTATAAGTCATCAAAAAATTTCAAAGAATTTTGTTTAGCAGCCAATTGTACATAAGAAATAACTTATTAAACCTTAAGGCAAAAAAGTTGACTTTTTTTTGTTTTAAGGTTACACGGTGTTATTATTGACCGTTGCTGTGGACTGCCACGTTTTTCGCGCTCTGGCGGTTTCCAACGATCGAGAACCTTGATCGCGAGAATAACCGGTCGACATTGGTCGCGTGCTGTGTCGGAAGGAAAATGTTCGCGTCGCTCTTGCAATGACTTCTCGGAGTCTTCTCAGAGTCTTCTCTGCCGCCGCCGCATCGTCTACTACGCTCTAGATATTGGAGACGAGGCCGATAGCACTACCGCGATTTCCAGCGGCTAGAAAACGGATCGGCTTTGCATACAGATCGTCCGTTAATGGCATGCTGCTTTCTACTTAAACGTGGGTGCGTGAGAGGGACGCTTGAAAAACCGTGAGCGAGTAAAAATCGCGCGTGTCCTCGGATTTCCGTAAACGCGACGCTCCACGATCGCAATTTATCGTCGATCCTTATGATCGACTTCAGTCGCGATCTGACGTATACTGAGAAAAAAAAAAGTTGTTGATTAGACTAAATTTTTCAAATCGATGAAATTTGTTCGGCTCAACAATTTGTGTACTTAACTTACAATTAGATACACGAAACACTCGACGCTTCAGTTTAAGCGTTTATATATTTAACTTAAGTACATAAATACTTGAACTGAAGAAATTTAATCGAGTTGAAAATAAATTTTACTCGTTAGTTAACGTGATACACTTGAGAATTTTTATGTATAACAAATTAAGGTATTTGATTTATGTAACATGCTTTTATATCCCTCACATCAATAGCCAGAAATCGAGAATCTTCAGATTTTCCGGTCTTGTACATACAACACATTTTAACGAGTTGTTGCTCTCGCATCGTAAAACATTTCCTTTCCCAAGCTGCACGAACGTGATTTCGAATTGAAAGGGTTAATCGCTTAGCGTGACAAGACGCGAACGGCGACCTAGATCACCATAATCGCGCTTAGATTTGCGTCAAAGAGTGATCTAACAGTATCCCGGGCTGTTGTTCTACGCCCGCTCTCGGATCGGAGATTCACACGCAGCGGAGAGCAAGAGGAAGAGAACCGATCGTACTTTTTCCGCGTTCAAGATTCCCTAAGAAGATTATTTTCTTGTCGACGAGGCAAATTTGTAAAATTTAATTATTTATATTGGCAATTGTAAATTATAATTGCAAATTACAGATATGAATGCAAACGTGACAAGGCATGCGTGATGGATATTAAGAAACATTAAACTATCTAAACAAATGTTAATTAATAGATTAAGACGGATTGTAAACTTAACTAATCCAAGTGGTATGTATAAATCCTTAAAAGAAAAATAATGATATCACAAAATTGTGTAATACAATTCAACCTAAGTGATACGTAATTAAAAAAAAAATGTATAAAATCTTTTAATTGCGCCAATTGCAAAGGAAATATATTGTTTTTTGAAATATATACAATTGTATTACTTTTCACAAATAAAATCAAAGTGGTGGTATCTTCGTATTTCTATTCAAGAGTCTTCCTATTTGAAATAGATGTAACTTTAATTCTTAAAAAAAAAACTAATGCTATTACTTTTGAGAAATAAAATTTAAATGGTAGTATTTTTAATTTAAATAGAAATGGTGACATCTTTAATTTTTTTGAAACAAAAAACCCAAATGATATTATTTTCCCTAATAGCACAAGATATCGTGTGAATATTCAAGAATATTCTAGATATTGTACGAATTTTCGTACAATATTCTATTTAGATATTGTACAAATATTCGTACAATATCATGATATCGTATAATTGTATCGTGATATCACAATATTCGATATCACGTGCTGTCAGAGTTGAATCAGTTAAAAAACATTAAATCAAACTACCTAAATGAATGTCAATTAATATGGGCTATAAATTTAATACCGAAATCCGCGCACTTAAAAATCCTGAAACGTGTAACTAAATTACCGGATAGTTACACGCGTTAGCATACTGTATATTAAATACAAGATGTTAAATGTAATATGAAAACAGAGAGAGAGTGCACAAATGTAAAAACAAGAACGGAAGGAGAACGGGAACATAAACGTACGAACCATTAGCCCGTAAATCCTCCAAGTGCGTCGGCTGGAACTGGGAGTGATGCTGCAGCTGGAAGCCGTAGGCCGGAAGCCAGGGATTCGGTCCGTTCACCAGGTCCATGTCGGCGGCGGACTCGACGCAGTCCAGGGTCAAGGTCGCCGGGTCCTCCTCCTCCTCCTCTTCCGTGGCGGAGATGACCGCGGGGATGACGGCGACGCTCGTCGGCGTCAGCGTCGCCGTCGCGCTCGAATCGTTGCCGCTCATCGGTACGCAACCTCCCTAATTTCAAATCGCAATAACTATTTTTTTCTTAACGTTTCGCGGAACTGTCGGGATTGTCCTTTTTACAAGACTGGCGCAGTCTCTTTCGTATTTCTTTAAGCGCATCACTATGATCATCATATCTTCCCCCTTTCACCGAAAGCAATCTTCCACCTTCGCCTCTTTTCATTTTCACGTTTTATCCACTTTTCCTTTTTTTTTTCTTTACAATTATCCATATTGTTCTCTAGCAAAAATATGATATAATTAAATATATTATACTACAAATACATTTAAGTGCAAACACTTTTACGTCTTCTTCCAATAAATTTCACTCGCGCTTTACTGTACCAAGTTCAGTTTTGAAATTCCAGCCCCGTGCGCTCGGAATGACAAAAATGAAGCTAATTAACGTTAACGCACTAGCTGCTCGATAGTGTGTGTCTTCTCTCGTCGTACGCTCCCCAAATTCATCAGTAACTTTTCATCTAGGATTTTCTCAAGCATCACAGAACCTTGTTCAGATTCCTGCTCGGCATCATCTCCGTTTTAATAAAATTATATTCACAATCAGCAACAGAACTCTCGACACGATTCCTCGTCCCGTCGTCCGGGACGATCGGCACCGACGAACTGTGTGAACCCTTTTCCCGTCTCTATCTCATATCCCTCGCCTACGAATGTAGCACCGGAAGTCGTGTGTTGCTCCTTCCCGACCGGAGGTACGGCAAACTGACCGACCGACCGACCGCGTCAGATTCGGCATGATTTCGGCGTGATCCACAGACACGGACGTTGAACCCTCTTCCCTTCGGCTTCACACGCACTGGGGACTACTGAAACGCAAACGAGACCCAACGATTGACTCAATCGGAACAGGTCCAGGTTATTTTTAAAATTTTCGCGAAATATCGCGGGAAAGGTGCAAAGGATTGTCGCCGCTTATTTCACAATTCTTGGAGAGATTTGAAGTAGCTAGATGGTGTCCTCGCAAACACATTCCCGGAATCGCAGTTCCGAGATATTCTCGGATCTACGCGACCTCTCGGAGACTTCGCGATATCCTCTACCGTTCGAATTCCCTAGCCTTTGAACTTTCGAGAGATTTAAGATCTCAGGATCTTTGAGATCCGCGCGTTAAAGAACGCCAAGACCTCCGCGACGTCGAAGAATGTTGAGACCTCTACATCCTTGTCTTCCTTGAACCTTCGGGCTTCGCCCTCAAACTTTCTCCGGCCGGTATACTCTTCTCGGACGCGGGACGCAATCGCGGACGAGGAGGAATTCGCGATGGAATCCGTTCGCGATTCATCGGCCGGGAGGGATCGCGAATACTCCGAGCGAGTACTCGAGAGATGAAAGGGAGATACGCGCGGCGATAGGGGCACGCCTTAACGAGCCTGTGTACCCTGGGCGGGCGTTAAATATTGCCGCGAGCCGCGGATTTACATGACACGTCGGCGAACGAAGGGGAATCCCTCCGCGCAGGTGGGAGTCAACGTTTGTGTGTAATTGGATAAAGATCGGCTCGGGTCGTCGCCCTTACCTTTCCCTACCCGTTGCCCTACCCCGTTCCTCGCGATTCCGCGGGCAGCAGAAATTTTATTACCATCGTATTTCTTTCGGCAAGGCAGAAGGCCGATGCATAAGGCCGGTGCGCTCTCGATGATCTTCCTCCGATAAATCATTACAGAGGAATGCCGGGTAGAAAAGAACTCGAAAAATACGGGAAAGAGCCGAGATTATAAATCGCTAAAACTGAGAACTGAAAAAGAAAGTTTAATTTAATTTAAAGAAAATTAACAATATTCTCTTGCAGCCGCACCGAAAAATGTTTCTTCTTCGAGTCTAAGAATGTCTGATTCAAAGAAATTTTCCGATTGTTCCTTTTATTAGAATTAAAGAAATAGTTTGGCTGTGCAAAACGAATCATTTTTTTAATAAAAGAAATATATTTTTAAAACCAAGACAACTAAATTATTTCTTATATTTTTGTCAGTAGTTTCTTTGAACAAAAAAAAATATTTGTTTCAATTGAACAAATAATTTATTTACTTTAAAGAAGGCTAATAACGTAATTTCTTGAAATCATATAAATTTTTATTTTTCTCAAAGATACTTTTGCTTTAATTTGAAAAAAAATCCAAGTTAACGAAACGATTTCATCAATTTAAACATAACTTTTCTCCGAATGTTTAACACTGATTCTGCACTGAGAGAAATCTCTGGTATTATCTCACAAAAATATTTCTCTCAGTGTGACCCATTCTTCGAACGTCGGACGATAATTTTCCGTGATAAATTTTGCACCAATATATCTACAAGTATCAGACAGAAAATTACTCATGTACTATCGCAGGGAATCGCTATTTGATACACGTGCGCCTATATAGATGCAACGATCATCGAGAGCGTGGTTAACAGTGCAAAGAAAATTCCTGGTCTACTATGATGTCTTCGCTTCCTCCATCCAGGCGAGAAGCGCAACGAGCCGCGAGAAAGAGCGCGATCGCCGGAGTGCACTCCCGATCGAGATAATCGCTATCGCCGTTCGCACGGAACGCTCCGGTAACGTCCTTGGCGAATTATTTTCTAAAGTGTGGAAAGTACGGCGATCGCAAAGGAGAACCGGAAACCATTCGCGTACATCGATAAAGGAGCAAAGGACGCATATGACTCATTTATATTAATAATTCTAGAATACTACGTCATTCCGTTTTTTTTTCACGCATACTTCCAGCGCAGTTTCTTTTCGCGAAGTTCATGTTTTTATTTCTTCCTTTTTATTTACTACTGATAAAGGATCTTTTGGCTATACGATGTCAGCTGAAAGTTATCGATTTATAAAAACTGCTTTGAAGATTTATTCTTCTTTCCTTCCCAATCAAACATGATGAAAAATTTTAGTCGTGAATATCGAAATTTTGGCTCTGAAATCAAAGAACAAAACAACGAGTAATTTGACTTATAATGGCTTAAGCAACGTAAAACGGTTCATTACAGTTTTAATTAAATAATTTTTGAACTGAAGTAATTGGATTTAAATGTATTTTTGTATGAATATTTATTAAAGTTTTATTAGCATATGTAAACAATTTAATTAAATGCTGCTTTCTTAAATTTGCAAGTAAATATAAAACACGATTTTACATAACAATCGAGAGCAAACAAAAAATTTAAATAAACTTTTAATGCAACACTGATTATGAGAAAAAAAACATGTTTGGTACTTGTGACTATATAATTGCATGGTGAAATAATTAATTGGTTTAGAGCTCCATATTCCTGCAGTTATTATTGCTATAATGTAATAATAATAACCTGTTTATAGTTCGGCTGTCATAAAATTTTGCTATAAATTATAATAATTTTAAATATTATACAGTAAAATAGCAATATATGATATAATAAAAATACACATTTCATATACCTTAGAAAAAAGAACTGATAGTGTTTTAATATACCGATTACTGCAACAGTAACTAATGATTATTATTCGACAGATGAAATATCATCAGTTACTGATACAGTAATCAGTTTATTGAAACACTTTATCAGTTCTTTTCAAGGGCAATATAAGTGCAATCACAATGATAGTGAACAAAACAATTTCGTAGAATTCGTTTACTATTTATGTACTGGTATTAACTAATAGCTACAATTTGCATAATTAAAATAGCTATAAATATTTAATTGGCACTAAAAATTACTATAAAGTTAAATTATGGTAACTGCCATCATTTTTTCTCTCTCAGTGAATAAGAGAGAGAATTTTGCTCAAACTTTACACAGATACTTAAACAAAGTTATAAAATAATTAATAAAATTCTTACATTTTTTGTAATGTTTTGAAATGTGACACATGCATCCTTAACGAGGGGGGGGGGGGAGACAGGGAGCTGAGTTTTAATCTTTTTTCACATCGCGATCGCTGTAATCAGTGCGCGTTATCGGAGCTCAGAAGATGCGGCGGAGCATCAATATCGATCGGGTATCGATCGCTCGAGAACGAGACCGTTCGCCGTGGCGATAAAGCGCGTCGCAAAAAAAAAAAAAAAATCGCGAGACAGTCGCGACTCCGCAAACTGCATCGCGCTCCCTCTTTCTCCGTCTGCCTATCTCTCTCTGTCGCACCTTACGCATCACCGTGTATTTACGGCACGCGTCTGGCTACACCCGGACACTTTCACTTTACGTAACTTTATTCACGGCGACTAAGGGCGACGAACTTTGACTGCCTCGCGCCGAAATCCTTTCTCGAACGTCCGTGAAAATCCCATCAACGTACAACGAAAGCTAGAGTTCGCGTCTCTTTAAAAACTGCGCAAAGGTGCGCGATGGCTTTCTCGACGGGGATTTTACGAACGCGTAAATCCGACGAGAGGCTCGAGAGAAAAGAAGCTTTTAAGAAATAAGATATTTCGAGAATCGTTAGCCCCCGTGTTTAGAGGACACGAGCGTTCGAGGTCACGAAGACTCCAAAAATTCACAGGCTCGCAAAACATTCATCGGGAGTCCGAAACGACTTCGACGGAAACAAGATGCGAGAGAGAAAGAGAGAGAAAGAGAGAGAGAGAGAGAGAGAGAGAGAGAGAGAGAGAGAGAGACAGCTGTCTAACGAGGAAGATCGCGCTGGATAGAGAAAGAGAGATAGGACGCGTAAACAGACACAATTGTACATACAGAGTGTGTGAGGGAGAGAGAAAGAGAAAGAACGATGTTCATGGCGCGCGCGAGAGAAAGAAAGAGACAGAGATAAAGAGAAAAAAAAAGAGACGGACGACGCTAGACGAGGATGCAGAGAGGGCATGCACCGCGCACTCCGGAGTTCTCTCTCCGAGTGCGGCGGCGCGGCGGATATCTACCTGTCAGCGTGCATTCCACGATCCCACGATCCGCGTGCTGTCGGCTACTCGGCGCGCACGTTTCCGCTCTCCGACACCACGCGCACTCGCGTCCCGTTGCACACTCGTCGTTTACACACCGCTCGGCTCGCGATCACCTCGCGGGTGCACGACGACACGTACACTCGCGCACGCAACTTCACACTCGCCGACGCCGTCCTCCTTCGTCGAGCGTCGATCCACGTCGCGCGAGCCGGTGACGTGCCGGACGACGCGCGAATATGGCGCGCGCATTCACCGCGCGTCGATCCGCAAGCTCTTCTCGATCGCACGCGCTCGGAAAGAGATGCGAAGCGCCGAGAGACGTGGAACGTGGCCGCCGGAGAACTCGCCGAGCGAACCACCTCGAAGGATCGCTCTCGGCCGCGCGCGCGCGCGCTTCCTCTCTTCCTCGTCGTACCACCTCGACCGTCCCCGGTGCCGCTTCGTCTCGCTTACCGGTTTTTGTTTTTGTTTCGCGACGCGAAACGACGGCGAGCGCGTACGCGCGCACGGCACTCCAGACCGTACCGGAACGGGACACGACTACTCGGCTTTAAGCACCGCGGGGTAAATACTACGACAACGAAACGGAGCCCCGCTCTCGCTCGCCCGCGGTGCGCGGCGGCCGCACCGGCCAATCCCCACCCGTGCCGCGCCACCACGTGATAGGTGCCGCAACCAATCGCGCGTCGTGGTGCCACTCAATGGCGTCGTTCGTGGCGCCGCCTGGCGGCTAGATCGCGGTCGGGTGAACGCGGCGGCATCGATCGATTGGTCGTTCGTTCGATCGCGCCTGAATATGAACTTCTTTTCGAGCTCTCGATACAGATACGTATGTATATACGTAATTACATTCTTTCTTGAGAATATTATAACTTGAAATTTTCGAGAATATTTACGTAAAATAATACGTTTTACAGCTGAACCAATATACGCTCTCCGTCACGGGCGACGGAGACACTTGACGAATTATATTAATTACAAATAACGTTGGACAGAATAATAATAGTTAATAACTTTTGACTTAAATTAGTTTATTTTAAATAAATTAATTTTAAACTCTAATCAGTTACTTTTAGAACACATTAATTTATTAAATATTTTTGTAAGTTAAAAATTCTTGTAAAAGAAAAAATCATAAAGGAAAAAATACACTTCACAATGTAAGAATCAACATTTCTTTGTCATTTCATATAAACTTAATTACAAATAAATTATTAAATTTGTTTCATGATCCATATTATGAATTATGCAATTGTTTTGAATAACCTAAGTTTAAAACGTATTTTTACAAATTTCTAATTTAATATAAACAATGCTTTTCAAAATTAACTTTTAATTTAACTTTGTTAATTTAATCTTAACGTAATTTTCAAGTAGTTAGCTTTTGTTTATGTAATTTTTAACGTAACTAAATTAATTTTTTATTATTATTATCCATTATTAATCAATTTCTTTTTAATTATTTAAAAATCTAAAAAGTCTACTTTAAAATAATTTTTCTAAATTACATAAAATTGAAAATAAGCGTTTTCGTTTTTATTTTAAAATGTTTATGTCATAACTTGGTGAATCATTATCAAATAAAAATTAACGCAAAAATTTTACAAAAAGATACAAAGCTCAAATTTATGTATTGCAAAGAGGTGCCAAATAATTTAGCGCCGTCCCTGCTCTCAGTACTTAAAGTAAAATAGATACAGATTTGAAATTTTGCGAAAACGAGAAAGAAAATTCGAATGTGGTCCAATGCGGCAATAAAAAAAATAAAAAAAAAATAAAAAATCTGTTACCTTTGTACGCGAGGATCCGCAAGCACATCCTAATGCGAACGATTTCAAACAAACGCACAACACGCACACGCGACTGGAATTACTAACGAGCCGCTTTCATGTCGCGCGAAGCGTATCACTCCTAATGAGATTCAATGGCGCATTGGTATCCCACCGCCGGTCGTCGCGGAATGAATCACCCACTCGTTACATCATTATTTACTTAACTCCTTAAACCGCACACATTCCCGGCGAAATTAATTTCGGAGATAATATTTATTTTCGAGATAATCAGCGTCTCTCGGTGTTGTGTCGCACGCTTTCTAGAGTGGGGCAGATGAAGAGGGAGAGAAGGTAGCGTCGATTGCAATCAATCGATCGTTCGCTACGCGATACCCCGCGTCGACTCAAAACGTAGAGCGTAGAGAGAACTTGATTCCGCGAGTTCCGATCCTTGATATTCGGTGTTGGTGATCCGGCTCGGAGGGGAGAAAAAAAAACGACCGATTCCAGACCCGTTACGCACTCGTGTCGTTCACCCGAGCCGAATTTCGGGGCCATCGTCATCGAAGCTGTCGGTCATCGAACACTCTTGACACTTTCGTTCTTTATTCTGCCTCACTTTAATCCGAGAATACCCACACGGAACGACAGATACGAATAATGTTAAAATGAACCGTGATTGATCAAAAAATGACTTTTAATAATCATGTTGGTGCTACGATGATTTTTTTGTTCCGCTTGGGCAGTCACCTGGATTGATTTTTATACGCCACAGCAGAGAAAAAATAAAGCTTGAGCGAGAGATAAAATCCTGTTTTTCTTTCCCTTTATATCTCTTTTTAGAATTTGATATTGAGTACATTATTATTATTATTATTAAATTATATGGAAAAAACAATTTTATTGTAGTATTTAAAAATTGAAAAAAATGTTGGAAAACATAAATTTTTAATTTTATGTAAAAAAAGCTAAATGTAGATTAGAAAATAATTTTATATTTTTATTTAAAATTTTTGCGTTAATTGTTATCTGACAACGATTCATTAAGTTTCAAAAGAAAATATAAATGGAAAACCTTAACTTTCAATTTTACATGAAAAGCTAGATACAGATCAGAAAATAATTTTCATGTTGGACTATGACAAATAATAATTATGTTAAACGTTCAAGCATGATAATACTGCTGCAAAAAGTTGTAATCTTTTAGTAATTAGCTTAAACATTAAATATAAATTTTTTAATGGTTCAAGACAATTATTTTCAAATCTGTATTTCAGCAAAATTGTCCTTTCTGTATATGTACATAATATAATCCTCAAATACTAACAAGTTCTTACAATTAATAATATACAATAATAACAACTTTTAATTGGGTTATAAAAATTCCAGGTGATGGTTTACGCGCGATAATAAAACTAGGCGATTATTCCTGGGTTAAACGAGCATCTAATGTAATGTGTAACGCAACAAATGATATTCTGCGAATAATTCAAACAAAATGAGAGACTCATGGAAATTCATAGAAATTTATTACGGCAGTGCGCATTGCACGCAATTGGTCTCATTCACTGGAGAACACATTGTTCTTTCTCCGTAACGCAAAATTCTTAGGCAAGTATGAAAATCAGCAGACTCGTACCGAAGACTTTCGCGGATAACGTCACTCGACACTCCTCGTCCTGAGAGGCGATATTTCTCACTTCGGTCTCTGTAAGATATTTTTTTACAATGACGCGTAGCCAGCAGAACGATTTGGTTGAAGTCCGTCGATGTAAAATGAAGATAACGCTCTAGAATTAAACGGCGCAACAAGCTTCGCGTGATTTCAATTCCCGCGATTATTACATGAAATCTTGATGTCTGTCATTTGTAGAGAAAATAAAAAAAAAGGAGAGAGAAGAGAAGCTCTTCTCGTCCTCGATGCGCGTTCTCACCGTATTCGTAATATTGCGACGGTTCTGTAGGCTCGTCCTCGCACTCCTCAGTGACTGATCTGATCCTCACGACTTCTTGTCTCTCATGTTCACCGGTCTCACTCCCAAGTGGCACGTAACCAGATCTCGCTACACGATTCCTGGCGGCGGCGACCGCGACCTAGAAAACGCGGCAAGAGTTTCGTCCTTCAATACTAACCATATTCGTAGACCTCGCTGGGTTCCTCGTTCACCGTTTCTTCCTCGTCTTGTTCCGCGGTCTCTTCGTCATTTTCATCCAGGTCGTCGAGCTTGTCCTCCTCCTCGCCTTGATTTTCCTCTTCCTCTTCTTCTTCCTCCTCTTCCTCGTTTTCTTCTTCGTTATTCTTCACATCTGACGAACGATAAGGTCTGTCCTCGTCGAGCTTATTTTGAGGCTGACGGTGTTTTCGTGCGATGTTGTAGTCGTGGCTGCGGTATACCTGCTTGGCTCTGCGCGGATGTTCGAGAAGACGGCGTTGCGGTGGTTGCATGAAACCTCCGTAAAAAATGAGCTTCGTATATATAGTGCGTCCATGGATGCTTTTGTAATTGATTAAAGCCGATGCTGGCGATCGCGGAGAGTCACAATTGAAACCGTCGCCGACAGTGCGAATGCCCGATAAAACTAAAAATGTTGATAAAAGGGTAAACATAAACATAGCCTGAGTCTTGTCATAATCATTGGCAACGTGATTGAATCGTAACGCGATTAGATTAATCGCACGCAATCGAATATAATCGCAAATACTACTTACTCGAAATAGCTGGCTTTATCTCTAACATGAATAAAAATACGTGATCTGTTATTGATGTATAATTAAAAATATTTTATTGCTTCCGTAATAATACTATATCTTATAAAATATATCTTTTTTGTAATTATTTGACGTACAACTTATACGATTCTTATACGATGTAACAAAAATAATATCTTTCTCGCTCTAAAATATGAATATGTACGTGATATGTACATTCGATGAATTTAACACACATGTGCAGTCATCGATTTTTGTTATTCATAACTCTTGAATCTAAGCAGGGTTTTGTTCCAAATACATTTTCATTGCAATGTCAGGACGACATTGACTTAAGTTTATGTAGTCCAGGCTGGTGCAACCCACCACAGGACATCTGTGAATAAAGATATAAATATTTTAGTGGTACATCTCAATATTTGACACCATGTGAAGAACATACCTGGTGTTTTTGTTTTTTCGTAGCATTGCGACAAGACTCTCCTTATCGTATGTGTGGCCGCAGACTGCATTTCTCACAGGATTGGTCATTCTCGTCTTCGTGATTGGGTCGATCACATTTACTTGACTGTCTGTTAGCCTTAAATCAGCATCTGTATCATCCACTCCTTGACTTGATACAGATTTATTGGCTGAAAAATTCATGTTAATCTCAGAAATTAATAGTAAAAAAAGTGATAAACTTCAGTGATAAGCTTCAGTGAAGCTTTCTAAAATATTTGTTTTATCTGTTACCTCGAAGCAAGCTTTCAATCTGACGATCATACTCCAACAGTCTAGGGTCTTGCAACGGATCAACTTGGATTTCGTCTATAGCCTTTTTATATTCCTGTTTACAAACAATAACAAATGCATGTGAATCTAGGAAATCAAACTGACAATTGTGCGACTTAAGACAAACACTACTTTTGTGATGTTTGTTATATCTCCTTCTGGTTCGAACAAGCATTCCATCTGCTGCCTGATCGTATTCGCAGCCTTTGTTCTCGCAGAAATCGCACAATTTGCCTTCAAACATTCTCTTAAATCCTTCAACATCTTCTGCCTCTCTTCCTCGTTGTCTAAAAACACATGTAGAAATTTTATTTTCGTGTGTGTGTGTGTGTGTGTGTGTATGAGAGAGAGAGAGAGAGAGAGAGAGAGAGAGAGAGAGAGAGAGAGAGAGAAAGAGCTCGTGGTAGTTTTTAACGCTTGAAACGAGTTGCGAAAGAGAAAAAAAGCAAGAAAAATGCAAAAGTGAAAAGATTCTGCACGAGTTTCTAACCTCTAAAAAACCTTACCGTAATACTTTATAATGTTTCCCGCCGTTCTCATGCAACAATCGTCAAGCTCCTCCATCATTTGCGTGGACTGTGTCATTTTGATACTATCCTTTCTTATTAATTAATCTTACTGACAATACTGATGTCACGTTGTCGCGTGTTTTCGTGCTCAGTTTCCCACAGTTTCCTTTGCCAACCAGCTTTAACGAACAAACACTCCTTCAATTAATACATAAATTCGAAACCGAAAACAAAATGAATATGTAATTCAACATTTGAGAGAAAAAAAGCGAAAGTGAAAGGTGCAAAAGTTCGTGGGGAAAAGTTCTACAAAATTTTACATTACACAAATATACAGGGTGAATTATCAGTGAATTATAATGGTTGTTCCAACGTTTTACCATAAAAGATAACTTACCGACTATACTTGTAATTTACTAAATGCTCCTTAGATGGCAGATGCTTCGATCGACCACATTAGAGTCCTATATAAATAGCGTTTTTCATTGGGAAAACTAGTGCGCACTGAAGCACTGGGTGTTTACGATAACTAATCGGATCTCGGATTGGATTGAACAATGGTACTCAATGTAAGTATAGAAAATTTCCCTAGGCTAATCGGATTGATGATCTCTGTCTCAAATGTGATCCGATTAATGACAAAAGCGTGGAGACGCAGAAGCGTGCTTGAAAAGTAAGTCTCTTTATTTTTTTAAATAATCACAAAAAATCAAAGATAAAGTTAAAAAGAATGATTTGAATTTAAATTTATTGTAATATTTTTTGTCTAAACACTAAATTTCGTTTAAATTTCTATTTGTAAAAATTAATTAATCTATTCTAAAGTTTGTGGTTATATCGGAAACAAATCAAAATTAGTAAAACAATTATTAATTGTTAGGTACAAATTAAAGCATATAATATTTTAAGCATATCATATAGAATTTCTGTTTATTATAAACTTAGTAAAAATAACTTTAAAATCATTCAACTACATTACACATTAATCAATATTAATTTATATGTTAAAAATCAATAATGTTTCTAAAAATGTTCTTTTTATTCTTTTCCAGATCGTAAATAAACTTCAATTCCATGAATAAATAAAAATTACTGGAAAATGGATTTATATGAAGAGGGCATTATTGAACAATATCAATTTGTGCTAACTTAAAATTTGTAAAATCTGCTTTTCTTTATTAGTTGTTTATTAGAGAGTAATAATATAAAAATGGAATATACGCATCATATATGCATACAATTATTTTAATTTTATTTATGTACATTCCGTTCTTATATTATTATTCTCTAATGAACAATTAACAAAAAATAGCAGATTTTATAAATTTTAAGTTAGCACAAATTGATATTGTTCAATAATGCCCTTTTCATGTCCATTTTCCAGCAATTTTTATTTATTCTTGGAGTTGAAGTTTATTTGCGATCTGGAAAAGAATAAAAAAAACATTTTCAGAGACATTATTGATTTTTAATATATAAATTAATATTGATTAATGTATAATGTAGTTAAATAATTTCAAAGTTATTTTTACTAAGTTTATAATAAACAGGAATTCTATATGATATGCTTGAAATATTATATGCTTTAATATGTATCTAATAATTAATAATTGTTTTATTAATTTAGATTTGTTTCCGATATAACCACAAACTTCAGAATAGATTAATTAATTTTTACAAACAGAAATTTAAACGAAATCCAGTGTTTAGACAAACAAAATTACGATAAATCTTAATTCAAATCATCCTTTTTAACTTTATCTTTGATTTTTTGTGTTATTATTTAAAAAATAAAGAGACTTACTTTTCAAGCATGCTTCTCGGTCTCCACGCTTTCGTCGTCAATCGGATTACATTTGAGACAGCAATCGTCAATCCGATTAGCCTAGGGAAATTTTCTATACCTATGTTGAGTACCATTGTTCAATCTAATCCGAGATCCGATTAGTTATCGTAAACACCCACTGAATGTGCACTTACTGCAGGTGATTGGGTGTTTCCGTTGGCACCGTCATCGCGCGAACCGAAACGTCCAATTGCCAGCGGCGAGTGCACGCTTAGAGCGCACTAGTTTTCCCAATGAAAAACGCTAAAAGAGAGAAGCGACATCAAACCCCCACCACAACCTTCAGTAACCAATTGAGTCCTCCACCGCCATTTTGGCATATTGGGACATCACGTCGGACGTGGCGTCCATTCCTACGAGATTAATTAACATTATCTAATTATATTGATCATTCTGCAAACGTTCAACACTTTAACGTTGACAAAATCTTGAAATTAAAATATATTAACGCATATAAATATGAAAATAGCTCAAATTTAGATTTATAAATAAATAAGTTATTTTATTATATTTGAAAAATGTATAATTTATAGACGATTGAGTAGCTAAAATGAGTAGGGCCACTGCACCAGTCGCTGTACAATCACCAATACATGACTGTTTAAAAAAAGGAACTATTAAAATAATGAGACTTTAAAATAATGAATGGAAACTATTTGATATTTTTAGATTTAATTTTTGATTTAAGTAAAATTAAAGAGATTTGATTAAAGTATTTTTTATTTGTAATAATATTTAAAATGTAATTATGTTGGTTTTATTTGTTCATTGACTAATGCTTACTAAATGTATTTTTGTAAGCACGTACCGAGAATGGAATCTTTGAATCCCGCGTCGTCGCTTCCCATGCTACTGTCCAGTAAATCTACTGGATACTTGGGATTCAAATACGTGGAGACGATGTATACACTCGGCCTGCGACCGCTCCTAGTACTGCTGGAATCGATGTCGAGCACCATGTCGCAAGTCTTTCATTTTTATCACGATGTATCGAATTTTTGATGTGAAAAACGGAAGACATATATCAGTCAAATTTCAAAATTTTTGAGTAAAATTTTTTTTGTGAATTTCTTTAATATCTCTGTGTTCTGATAGCCCCGAGAAGAGTTCTAACTTTTATCATTATGGATCAAATCGTTAAAGTGAAAAACGAAAGAGTTATATCAATCAAAGTACAAAATTTTGAGTACAATTTTTTTGCGAATTTCTCAAATATCTCTGTGTTTTTATAGCCCCCAGAAGAGTTCTAACTTTTATCATAATAGATCGAATCGCTAAAATGCAAGACGAAAGAGTTATATCAGTCAAAGTTCGAAATTTTTGAGTAAAATTGGTTTTTTTCCGAATTTCTCCAATATCTCTGTGTTCTGATAGCCCACAGAAGAGTTGTAACTTTTGTCACGATGTATCGAATTGTTGAAGCGAAAAAGGGAAGACTTATATCAGTCAAATTTCGAAATTTTTGAGTAGAAATTTTTTTTGGGAATTTCTTTAATATCTCTGTGTTCTGATAGCCCCGAGAAGAGTTGTAACTTTTATCATAATGGATCAAATCGTTAAAGTGAAAAACGAAAAAGTTATATCAATCAAAGTACGAAATTTTTGAGTACAATTTTTTTGCGAATTTCTCAAATATCTCTGTGTTTTTATAGCCCCCAGAAGAGTTCTAACTTTTATCATAATAGATCGAATCGCTAAAATGCAAGACGAAAGAGTTATATCAGTCAAAGTTCGAAATTTTTGAGTAAAATTGGTTTTTTTCCGAATTTCTCCAATATCTCTGTGTTCTGATAGCCCACAGAAGAGTTGTAACTTTTGTCACGATGTATCGAATTGTTGAAGCGAAAAAGGGAAGACTTATATCAGTCAAATTTCGAAATTTTTGAGTAGAAATTTTTTTTGCGAATTTCTTTAATATCTCTGTGTTCTGATAGCCCCGAGAAGAGTTCTAACTTTTATCATAATGGATCAAATCGTTAAAGTGAAAAACGAAAAAGTTATATCAATCAAAGTACGAAATTTTTGAGTAAAATTTTTTTGCGAATTTCTCAAATATCTCTGTGTTTTTATAGCCCCCAGAAGAGTTCTAACTTTTATCATAATAGATCGAATCGCTAAAGTGCAAGACGAAAGAGTTATATCAGTCAAAGTTCGAAATTTTTGAGTAAAATTGGTTTTTTTCCGAATTTCTCCAATATCTCTGTGTTCTGATAGCCCACAGAAGAGTTGTAACCTTTATCACGATGTATCGAATTTTTGATGTGAAAAATGGAAGACATATATCAGTCAAATTTCAAAATTTTTGAGTAAAATTTTTTTTGTGAATTTCTTTAATATCTCTGTGTTCTGATAGCCCCGAGAAGAGTTCTAACTTTTATCATTATGGATCAAATCGTTAAAGTGAAAAACGAAAAAGTTATATCAATCAAAGTACGAAATTTTTGAGTAAAATTTTTTTGCGAATTTCTCAAATATCTCTGTGTTTTTATAGCCCCCAGAAGAGTTCTAACTTTTATCATAATAGATCGAATCGCTAAAGTGCAAGACGAAAGAGTTATATCAGTCAAAGTTCGAAATTTTTGAGTAAAATTGTTTTTTTCCGAATTTCTCCAATATCTCTGTGTTCTGATAGCCCACAGAAGAGTTGTAACTTTTGTCACGATGTATCGAATTGTTGAAGCGAAAAAGGGAAGACTTATATCAGTCAAAATTCGAAATTTTTGAGTAGAAATTTTTTTTGCGAATTTCTTTAATATCTCTGTGTTCTGATAGCCACAAGAAGAGTTCTAACTTTTATCATAATGGATCAAATCGTTAAAGTGAAAAACGAAAGAGTTATATCAATCAAAGTACGAAATTTTTGAGTAAAATTTTTTTGCGAATTTCTCAAATATCTCTGTGTTTTTATAGCCCCCAGAAGAGTTCTAACTTTTATCATAATAGATCGAATCGCTAAAGTGCAAGACGAAAGAGTTATATCAGTCAAAGTTCGAAATTTTTGAGTAAAATTGGTTTTTTTCCGAATTTCTCCAATATCTCTGTGTTCTGATAGCCCACAGAAGAGTTGTAACTTTTGTCACGATGTATCGAATTGTTGAAGCGAAAAAGGGAAGACTTATATCAGTCAAATTTCGAAATTTTTCAGTAGAAATTTTTTTCGCGAATTTCTTTAATATCTCTGTGTTCTGATAGCCCCGAGAAGAGTTCTAACTTTTATCATAATGGATCAAATCGTTAAAGTGAAAAACGAAAAAGTTATATCAATCAAAGTACGAAATTTTTGAGTAAAATTTTTTTGCGAATTTCTCAAATATCTCTGTGTTTTTATAGCCCCCAGAAGAGTTCTAACTTTTATCATAACAGATCGAATCGCTAAAGTGCAAGACGAAAGAGTAATATCAGTCAAAGTTCGAAATTTTTGAGTAAAATTGTTTTTTTCCGAATTTCTCCAATATCTCTGTGTTCTGATAGCCCACAGAAGAGTTGTAACTTTTGTCACGATGTATCGAATTGTTGAAGTGAAAAAGGGAAGACTTATATCAGTCAAATTTCGAAATTTTTGAGTAAAATTTTTTTTGCGAATTTCTTTAATATCTCTGTGTTCTGATAGCCCCGAGAAGAGTTCTAACTTTTATCATAATGGATCAAATCGTTAAAGTGAAAAACGAAAAAGTTATATCAATCAAAGTACGAAATTTTTGAGTAAAATTTTTTTGCGAATTTCTCAAATATCTCTGTGTTTTTATAGCCCCCAGAAGAGTTCTAACTTTTATCATAATAGATCGAATCGCTAAAGTGCAAGACGAAAGAGTTATATCAGTCAAAGTTCGAAATTTTTGAGTAAAATTGTTTTTTTCCGAATTTCTCCAATATCTCTGTGTTCTGATAGCCCACAGAAGAGTTGTAACTTTTATCACGATGTATCGAATTGTTGAAGTGAAAAAGGGAAGACATATATCAGTCAAATTTCAAAATTTTTGAGTAAAATTTTTTTTGTGAATTTCTTTAATATCTCTGTGTTCTGATAGCCCCGAGAAGAGTTCTAACTTTTATCATAATGGATCAAATCGTTAAAGTGAAAAACGAAAAAGTTATATCAATCAAAGTACGAAATTTTTGAGTAAAATTTTTTTGCGAATTTCTCAAATATCTCTGTGTTTTTATAGCCCCCAGAAGAGTTCTAACTTTTATCATAATAGATCGAATCGCTAAAGTGCAAGACGAAAGAGTTATATCAGTCAAAGTTCGAAATTTTTGAGTAAAATTGGTTTTTTTCCGAATTTCTCCAATATCTCTGTGTTCTGATAGCCAACAGAAGAAGTGTAACTTTTGTCACGATGTATCGAATTGTTGAAGCGAAAAAGGGAAGACTTATATCAGTCAAATTTCGAAATATTTAAGTAGAAATTTTTTTTGCGAATTTCTTTAATATCTCTGTGTTATGATAGCCCCGAGAAGAGTTCTAACTTTTATCATAATGGATCAAATCGTTAAAGTGAAAAACGAAAAAGTTATATCAATCAAAGTACGAAATTTTTGAGTAAAATTTTTTTGCGAATTTTTCAAATGTCTCTGTGTTTTTATAGCCGCCAGAAGAGTTCTAACTTTTATCATAATAGATCGAATCGCTAAAGTGCAAGACGAAAGAGTTATATCAGTCAAAGTTCGAAATTTTTTTGTAAAATTGGTTTTTTTCCGAATTTCTCCAATATCTCTGTGTTCTGATAGCCCACAGAAGAGTTGTAACCTTTATCACGATGTATCGAATTTTTGATGTGAAAAATGGAAGACATATATCAGTCAAATTTCAAAATTTTTGAGTAAAATTTTTTTGTGAATTTTTTTAATATTTCTGTTTTCTGATAGCCCCCAGAAGAGTTTTAACTTTTATCATAATAGATCGAATCGCTAAAGTGCAAGACGAAAGAGTTATATCAGTCAAAGTTCGAAATTTTTGAGTAAAATTTTTTTTTTCCGAATTTCACCAATATCTCTGTGTTCTGATAGCCCACAGAAGAGTTGTAACTTTTGTCACGATGTATCGAATTGTTGAAGCGAAAAAGGGAAGACTTATATCAGTCAAATTTCGAAATTTTTGAGTAGAAATTTTTTTTGCGAATTTCTTTAATATCTCTGTGTTCTGATAGCCCCGAGAAGAGTTCTAACTTTTATCATATTGGATCAAATCGTTAAAGTGAAAAACGAAAAAGTTATATCAATCAAAGTACGAAATTTTTGAGTAAAATTTTTTTGCGAATTTCTCAAATATCTCTGTGTTTTTATAGCCCCCAGAAGAGTTCTAACTTTTATCATAATAGATCGAATCGCTAAAGTGCAAGACGAAAGAGTTATATCAGTCAAAGTTCAAAATTTTTGAGTAAAATTGGTTTTTTTCCGAATTTCTCCAATATCTCTGTGTTCTGATAGCCAACAGAAGAGTTGTAACTTTTGTCACGATGTATCGAATTGTTGAAGCGAAAAAGGGAAGACTTATATCAGTCAAATTTCGAAATTTTTGAGCAGAAATTTTTTTTGCGAATTTCTTTAATATCTCTGTGTTCTGATAGCCCCGAGAAGAGTTCTAACTTTTATCATAATGGATCAAATCGTTAAAGTGAAAAACGAAAAAGTTATATCAATCAAAGTACGAAATTTTTGAGTAAAATTTTTTTGCGAATTTCTCAAATATCTCTGTGTTTTTATAGCCCCCAGAAGAGTTCTAACTTTTATCATAATAGATCGAATCGCTAAAGTGCAAGACGAAAGAGTTATATCAGTCAAAGTTCAAAATTTTTGAGTAAAATTGGTTTTTTTCCGAATTTCTCCAATATCTCTGTGTTCTGATAGCCAACAGAAGAGTTGTAACTTTTGTCACGATGTATCGAATTGTTGAAGCGAAAAAGGGAAGACTTATATCAGTCAAATTTCGAAATTTTTGAGTAGAAATTTTTTTTGCGAATTTCTTTAATATCTCTGTGTTCTGATAGCCCCGAGAAGAGTTCTAACTTTTATCATAATGGATCAAATCGTTAAAGTGAAAAACGAAAAAGTTATATCAGTCAAAGTACGAAATTTTTGAGTAAAATTTTTTTGCGAATTTCTCAAATATCTCTGTGTTTTTATAGCCCCCAGAAGAGTTCTAACTTTTATCATAACAGATCGAATCGCTAAAGTGCAAGACGAAAGAGTAATATCAGTCAAAGTTCGAAATTTTTGAGTAAAATTGTTTTTTTCCGAATTTCTCCATTATCACTGTGTTCTGATAGCCCACAGAAGAGTTGTAACTTTTGTCACGATGTATCGAATTGTTGAAGCGAAAAAGGGAAGACTTATATCAGTCAAATTTCGAAATTTTTGAGCAGAAATTTTTTTTGCGAATTTCTTTAATATCTCTGTGTTCTGATAGCCCCGAGAAGAGTTCTAACTTTTATCATAATGGATCAAATCGTTAAAGTGAAAAACGAAAAAGTTATATCAATCAAAGTACGAAATTTTTGAGTAAAATTTTTTTGCGAATTTCTCAAATATCTCTGTGTTTTTATAGCCCCCAGAAGAGTTCTAACTTTTATCATAACAGATCGAATCGCTAAAGTGCAAGACGAAAGGGTAATATCAGTCAAAGTTCGAAATTTTTGAGTAAAATTGTTTTTTTCCGAATTTCTCCAATATCTCTGTGTTCTGATAGCCCACAGAAAAGTTGTAACTTTTGTCACGATGTATCGAATTGTTGAAGCGAAAAAGGGAAGACTTATATCAGTCAAATTTCGAAATTTTTGAGCAGAAATTTTTTTTGCGAATTTCTTTAATATCTCTGTGTTCTGATAGCCCCGAGAAGAGTTCTAACTTTTATCATAATGGATCAAATCGTTAAAGTGAAAAACGAAAAAGTTATATCAATCAAAGTACGAAATTTTTGAGTAAAATTTTTTTGCGAATTTCTCAAATATCTCTGTGTTTTTATAGCCCCCAGAAGAGTTCTAACTTTTATCATAATAGATCGAATCGCTAAAGTGCAAGACGAAAGAGTTATATCAGTCAAAGTTCGAAATTTTTGAGTAAAATTGGTTTTTTTCCGAATTTCTCCAATATCTCTGTGTTCTGATAGCCAACAGAAGAAGTGTAACTTTTGTCACGATGTATCGAATTGTTGAAGCGAAAAAGGGAAGACTTATATCAGTCAAATTTCGAAATTTAAGAGTAGAAATTTTTTTTGCGAATTTCTTTAATATCTCTGTGTTCTGATAGCCTCGAGAAGAGTTCTAACTTTTATCATAATGGATCAAATCGTTAAAGTGAAAAACGAAAAAGTTATATCAATCAAAGTACGAAATTTTTGAGTAAAATTTTTTTGCGAATTTTTCAAATGTCTCTGTGTTTTTATAGCCCCCAGAAGAGTTCTAACTTTTATCATAATAGATCGAATCGCTAAAGTGCAAGACGAAAGAGTTATATCAGTCAAAGTTCGAAATTTTTTTGTAAAATTGGTTTTTTTCCGAATTTCTCCAATATCTCTGTGTTCTGATAGCCCACAGAAGAGTTGTAACCTTTATCACGATGTATCGAATTTTTGATGTGAAAAATGGAAGACATATATCAGTCAAATTTCAAAATTTTTGAGTAAAATTTTTTTGTGAATTTCTTTAATATTTCTGTTTTCTGATAGCCCCCAGAAGAGTTTTAACTTTTATCATAATAGATCGAATCGCTAAAATGCAAGACGAAAGAGTTATATCAGTCAAAGTTCGAAATTTTTGAGTAAAATTGTTTTTTTCCGAATTTCTCCAATATCTCTGTGTTCTGATAGCCCACAGAAGAGTTGTAACTTTTGTCACGATGTATCGAATTGTTGAAGCGAAAAAGGGAAGACTTATATCAGTCAAACTTCGAAATTTTTGAGCAGAAATTTTTTTTGCGAATTTCTTTAATATCTCTGTGTTCTGATAGCCCCGAGAAGAGTTCTAACTTTTATCATAATGGATCAAATCGTTAAAGTGAAAAACGAAAAAGTTATATCAATCAAAGTACGAAATTTTTGAGTAAAATTTTTTTGCGAATTTCTCAAATATCTCTGTGTTTTTATAGCCCCCAGAAGAGTTCTAACTTTTATCATAATAGATCGAATCGCTAAAGTGCAAGACGAAAGAGTTATATCAGTCAAAGTTCGAAATTTTTGAGTAAAATTGGTTTTTTTCCGAATTTCTCCAATATCTCTGTGTTCTGATAGCCAACAGAAGAGTTGTAACTTTTGTCACGATGTATCGAATTGTTGAAGCGAAAAAGGGAAGACTTATATCAGTCAAATTTCGAAATTTTTCAGTAGAAATTTTTTTCGCGAATTTCTTTAATATCTCTGTGTTCTGATAGCCCCGAGAAGAGTTCTAACTTTTATCATAATGGATCAAATCGTTAAAGTGAAAAACGAAAAAGTTATATCAATCAAAGTACGAAATTTTTGAGTAAAATTTTTTTGCGAATTTCTCAAATATCTCTGTGTTTTTATAGCCCCCAGAAGAGTTCTAACATTTATCATAACAGATCGAATCGTTAAAGTGCAAGACGAAAGGGTAATATCAGTCAAAGTTCGAAATTTTTGAGTAAAATTGTTTTTTTCCGAATTTCTCCAATATCTCTGTGTTCTGATAGCCCACAGAAGAGTTGTAACTTTTGTCACGATGTATAGAATTGTTGAAGCGAAAAAGGGAAGACTTATATCAGTCAAATTTCGAAATATTTAAGTAGAAATTTTTTTTGCGAATTTCTTTAATATCTCTGTGTTCTGATAGCCCCGAGAAGAGTTCTAACTTTTATCATAATGGATCAAATCGTTAAAGTGAAAAACGAAAAAGTTATATCAATCAAAGTACGAAATTTTTGAGTAAAATTTTTTTGCGAATTTCTCAAATATCTCTGTGTTTTTATAGCCCCCAGAAGAGTTCTAACTTTTATCATAATAGATCGAATCGCTAAAGTGCAAGACGAAAGAGTTATATCAGTCAAAGTTCGAAATTTTTGAGTAAAATTGGTTTTTTTCCGAATTTCTCCAATATCTCTGTGTTCTGATAGCCCACAGAAGAGTTGTAACTTTTGTCACGATGTATCGAATTGTTGAAGCGAAAAAGGGAAGACTTATATCAGTCAAATTTCGAAATTTTTGAGTAGAAATTTTTTTTGCGAATTTCTTTAATATCTCTGTGTTCTGATAGCCCCGAGAAGAGTTCTAACTTTTATCATAATGGATCAAATCGTTAAAGTGAAAAACGAAAAAGTTATATCAATCAAAGTACGAAATTTTTGAGTAAAATTTTTTTGCGAATTTCTCAAATGTCTCTGTGTTTTTATAGCCCCCAGAAGAGTTCTAACTTTTATCATAATAGATCGAATCGCTAAAGTGCAAGACGAAAGAGTTATATCAGTCAAAGTTCGAAATTTTTTTGTAAAATTGGTTTTTTTCCGAATTTCTCCAATATCTCTGTGTTCTGATAGCCCACAGAAGAGTTGTAACCTTTATCACGATGTATCGAATTGTTGAAGCGAAAAAGGGAAGACATATATCAGTCAAATTTCAAAATTTTTGAGTAAAATTTTTTTTGCGAATTTCTTTAATATCTCTGTGTTCTGATAGCCCCGAGAAGAGTTCTAACTTTTATCATAATGGATCAAATCGTTAAAGTGAAAAACGAAAAAGTTATATCAATCAAAGTACGAAATTTTTGAGTAAAATTTTTTTGCGAATTTCTCAAATATCTCTGTGTTTTTATAGCCCCCAGAAGAGTTCTAACTTTTATCTCATACACTTGGTTTTTCTGTGGCGAAGCAGCCGAACTCACGGCTTTTCCGATGAGTATCTCTAAGGTAGCCCCCAAAAGGAAAGGGCTGCTGGTTACGCCGAAGACAACCCGACGATGTCGATAAATCTCTATTTCCCCGTTGGCATCCCACCACAGGAATCTCAGAATATCTCTATCCTTCGGGGAGACGCTAATCTGCAAAAAGGCTATTGCAATATCTGCTGTCACTCCTATCTTCTGTTCTCGAAACCGGTGCAGCAGTGCTGGAATAAGCTCAATAAGGTTAGGCCCTGTTTCGAGGCATTGGTTGAGCGACGGCGAATCCTTTCTACTTTTTGCTGAAGCGTCAAAAACCGGCCGGATCTTTGTTGTTCCTTCTTCTTTAATGACAGGCCGGTGTGGTAGATAAAAACTCTCTTTGTCGCTTTCGTGTACAGGTACTTTCTCGATGATATCCTCAGCGAGCCAATTGCAAAAGATCGAATTGTAATCTTCAAACAAGCTCTCCTGTTTCAATTTCTTGGTCATGAGATTCAATCGTTTTTCTGCTACCTCTTTATTGTCTTGCAACGGCGGATGATTTTTCTTCCAGGGTAACATGACCTCATAACGTCCTTCCTTTGAGATCTCCGTCGTTTCCAGGAATATCTTCTTAATCTCAGCTTGACGTGCCTCCTTTGAAACGTTCCCTATGGGGTCAGTAATGCCCAACGTATCGAGTCTCCATAAATGTGATATGCCGGCTTCTTGTGCGTACATGGAGACAACCATCAGTGCCGTATCTGTTTCATTTCCAATGATTTCCTCGAAATCATAGCCTAAGATTGTCTATCCTAGTTTTGTCTCCAATGCTGTTATCCCCGGATCTATTTGTATAACTTTACCCGTGATTATTTTACCTGCAAAATCGGCTCCTATTAACAAAGAAATGGATTCGCTGCCTCCGCCGGTGTCACTCAACCGTATGTTCTTCTTTTCCAGTTCATCCACCCAAGGCCCATTAGTTTCCGGTGGAGTATCCTGACAAATAGTGTCTTGTTGTAATGCGACAAAATCGCATTGGTATGTTCCCTCCAGATTACCGATACGAATCCGACAGGTTTTATGTTTTTGAGGTCTGGTCTTGGTTCCCCCGAACAGCAGATGTATCCCCCGTTCGCTCACCTTTCGTTTCGTAACCAAGGTTCTTGGTTACCTTCTCTAACACATAGGATCGGTGTCAGCCGATATCAATAACAACTCGAACAGTTATCAACCCTTTTGATCCGCGCATCTTGACTCTTAATAACGGTAGAAACATCTTATCGTCGCAGGAAACATTGGCTAAACAACTATCTCCCTCGCTGAAACCTGATTTGCTGGACTTCTTCTCGTCAGCTTCTTTCGCATCGTTTTTATTGGAGAGATTTCGGCACATCAGAAGGGGTTTACTACACCAAGGACATTTTTCTTTGGCATAACATTTTTTGTAACTATGGCCTACCTTTAAACATTTGAAGCAGCCATTCTTTTCTTTGACGATCCTGGTCCTCTCGTCCATATCCATGCCTCTGGCTTTGTCGCACCTCGAGCTGTCATGATTTTCTCCACAGAACAGGCATCTTTGTGATTTAGATTCTTTCACGGATAATAGACTAGCTGCTGTCGCTGCTTCTTGAACTTGATCTCTCGTTTTCTTCTTATTTCTGACCGTCTCAGCCTCGCTACCTTCGAAGCATGTCTTCGCCATTTGAATTCGTTCCTCGCTTTCAACCTCTCTTCCTAAAACGGTCATAAGATTAGTAAGACGATCTTTGGCTGTAAGATTTCCTACGAAAGCATCTCCTTGAGGAGTTAGCTGTATCATCGCCCTCTGCCATATTCTTAGAGTCTCTTCTGGCAGTGAGGATTCAACTAACGGGAATAACATTGCTGCGCACATGTCAGTGGTAACGCCCAGAGTTTCAAGTGCTCGCATTTGTGTTTCTAGTTTATCATAAATTGTCATGAGCGTTACTTTCTTATTCTTATTTAATACTAGTTTCAAAAGTTCGCGCACATAGAATTCAATGAGTAAATCTTTTTTGCCGAAGCGCGATTCGAGGCTCTGTATTGCATTTTCATAATTGTCCGCCGTTAAAGGAAAGCTATTCACAACTTCGTAAGAACGCGAGTCTTTTACCGTGGACTGTACTAAATAATGAAACTTGTCCTCTCTAGACAATGCTGTATCGTCGTGTATTTTCTTAAATGTGTTCCAGAACGGCAGCCAATCCTTAATGTCACCTCCGAATCGCTTCAATTCGATCTTCGGCAATTTAAGCGCGCGTATACTTTCCTGTGTTGCAATCGTAGGATGTGTCCGCAGCACTAGTACCGACATTCCCGCCTCTCGAGTATCTTGCCGTTCCGTCAGCTGGGTTAACTCAAGTTTCGCTTGATGATATTTTGCCGCGTACTCATCCGCACGTTCTATCTCTCTGCAGATGTTTTCTTCCGATTCACCAGTTTGAATCATCAAGTTTCGCAGCTTCTGGCTCAACTCATTGAGCTCGCTCGCTTTATCTCGAACGAGCGCGAACTGTACCTGAAGTGAGGTTAGGTCCGACGACCCTCTCTCTTTCTCCGCTCGAAAGGAAGTATATGCCCTTGTAAAGGCTGCTCTTGTTACTTTCTGTGTTAACTTCACTTGATCCATTGTTAAACACTTCCTTGAATTTCCGCTTAAATGAAATGACCAGCAACTCTAATCACTGTCCTGTCACGGTCGCCACGATGTTGCGGTCGGGATATTCGGATTACAAGAAAGAAAATGTCCCTCGAGTTTACAACGAATGATTTTATTACTATCAAGCAGAGTTCAAACAGTATTACAAAAGTCGCGGAGATAACTCTTTACAATCACACGCGGTCTCAGTCTTGGGCGGGGGAGAGCCGTACTCGTTCTGTCTCCTCGACTCGCGGTAGTCACCAACCGGTGAAGTAGGGTGCGCGCGCATACAACGCCCATGCTCTTGGGCGCGTATTCAACAATACGTAAGGATACAGAGAACACACGTCCACGTAACGTATTTTCTCCGCGTACCCCGCTACTTCGATTCGAGTTACGATATTTTCCGTGCGGCCACCAAAAAACGCGTCACGCGGATCGAGAGGCGCAGATTTTAGTATAGGGTGATGTTCGAGAAAATTACGCATCTCGTTATTTGCCCTCATTTCTCGGTCGAAAGCGCACTCCCATTTTTCAATCACCTGATATCCTTGCCGGCGGAAACGCCATGTCGTTGTGATAGTTTGTTCGTAACGCGTTTCTGTCGTCGCGGTTAGCAGTTGAAAACTTTCTGTCACGATTCACTTGGAAGCAAGTAAGGCATCCGTGCCAGAAGCACCCGTGAAATTGGAGAACGAAACGCTGAGTTTCAGTCCCCAATTTTGTCTCGTAATATCCGTCTACGTGGCTACCGCCGATTAAACGCTCGCGACCTCGCCCGGCATGGTTTATGGGATGACCGAGCTCACGCTCCTTCCACACTAATCATTGTAAAGCTTTGCGCGATTGTCTATCGGCGTTTCTGTATCCGCCCGGAGGGATGACTCCTATTTCCCCCTCGCAAAGAAAGTTTTTTCGAAAAATTTCATACACGTGGAAGCGATAGTCGTGCATTCTTCGAAAGGACATACACCGCCGCGCTCTAAAAATATATTATTTTGGAAAGCTACACAAGCACGTCGTAAAATATCTACGTCATTTCGACAATAACGTACGATCTCGCGCTGGAAGTCGAAGATGACATTTTTATTTGTCATTTCCGAATGCCATGCAAGAAATCGCTCGCGCTCATCAGGTTTCATTTGATCGGGAGAATAGAATCGAGCCTCGGGTAATGGACCGACATACGATTGATTCTCGACAGTGTTAAATAAATGCGGAAAAATGCCTTTATCTGTCGTATCCCTTAGACCGAAAGCTTTAGGTAGATCAGATAATCGCATAGGCATATAGTTAACGCTGTCGATGAATTTTGTATGACCGATCGTCATCACGATAATCTTCGTCCCGTTCAGAATTATCCGTGGCTTTTCCGTTATTAACGATTTTTCGATTAGATATTTTAAAATAAATTGCGCGTCAAACGCTTTTGCATTGTGAGCGATACAAATAATACTTTTAAAATGTTTTGTCGGTCGTGTCACGAACTCTATAAACTGCTTTACCGGGTCGATATTAAATACAAATTCGCGCGTTCCGCACCAACGACATCGCACCGTCATGTCGACTATCGCCACGCAAGCAGCGCAAATTTGCTGTGCTACGCAGAGAGTCGGAACGTGTAACTTTACGTTCTCTCCTTCGTACGTCTCCTGCCGCGTTTCAAAATCGTAAAACACGAATGCGACAGCTCCCTTGACTTCATTGACGTTCTCACCCTCGAGGTCATTAACGTTTCTTTGTGCATTTTCACGTATCGCCGCAGCACTCGTACCCTCTCCAGGGTCATCAGCTTCGACTCTGCGTCGAAGAGATTGCATAAAACACAAATGATTCACTGGTTGCTGAGAATGACATATCCTACAATAGGCGCTATTACATTCGTGCCGCGAGCTTGATTTTATAAATCGTCCACAATTGTTACAAATTTTAACCGAATGGCAAACAGTTGATTTTCCTTCATAAGATTTTTCGGTACGATGACGCTCGAAACATGAATTTCCGAAGAACGTACGATTACACGTATCGCACCTGACTTTCTCCGCGTCGTGATGTTCACACGAGGGTATAACGTAGCAGCGTGGGCATCTTTTAGAGCAACGATGCCCTCTGATGGGGCGATAACCAACGTTACACGCTACGCAATATCCACCTTGTGAACCCGCAGAGGCTATTAAATTTAAAATGGTATTACAATGGCGTCTACCCTCATAATACATAATATTTAAGCAATGAATCGGTTCGCGTCATAGTGAGGCGAGTATCGTACGCCCGTCGTAGATTAGGTTCCCCCCGCGTCCGAAATCTTTAAAACCGTAAACCATTGTTGCCAGATTTTCAGGCGAGATACCGTTGGAATTGCTGGATTTCGTAAATCCCACATCCCTCCTCCGGTATCACGATACCGGCGTTCATCGGTAATTTTAACGCTAAATCGCGTTGTAGCGAGGAACGTCGGAATCTCACGGCTTCCCACATTTCGTGACGCGGCCCCGTCCGAAGATTTCCACGTTCGCAATGGATTCGCGCGGCTACAAGTGAACGAGGAAAGCATAAATTATCGTCATTTACTATTTCCAATATCGATCGTTTGACGACATCCTCATGCGTCAATGGATTCGATACCCTTCCACGTCCCACCGGTACTCCGACATTGAAAACCCTGATGTTAAAAGTTTCCGTGACTTTAATTCCGCCGTTGCTTTGCGCTACCGAACTTACGAGTTCCCATATGTCCTTGTAAGTCAAGTCGCGCGCCGAACGAAACGACAATCCCGCCGATCCGAGCGTCAAACTTTCGGAATTGAAAGATAGTCCTACGTAATCCGTCGGTTCACTTGAGCTTATTGCGTACGCATGGATTTCGCGGAACGCGTTTTCTAGCCAACGCACGGTATTGGCACCCTGTGGCACTGGACGTATCGCGAAACTCGCCTCTCTCCCGAGTATAGCAAAATTCCTAAATCTACGCGCGTTTTCCGTCTGCAGCTCTGTATAATTAAATCTATCACCAGCCCGATGTTGTTGCCGCTGCGACTGCTGCTGCTGCGATTGCGGGTCTTGCTCCCGTTGCTGAGAATGTTGCGACTGTGGTTGCTGTGACCGATGTTGCTGCTGTTGAGGCCTTTGGTCGGCTACATTCTCCGCAGCATTGTGGAGAAATTCTTCCCCACTAGCGTTTCCTCCAATTACAGCTTCAGCAAGTCCAGCGTCAGTTTGAACTGAAAGATGAAATATTTTTATTAATCATTGCTGTCTTATATTCTGTTTTATTTTTTCTTTTCTTTTTTACTAATACACAAAAACGCCGACAAAAGATATAATATACTAACTAACTCACCAAGTTACCCCGATATTTCCCCGCCCAGTGATATTAATTATGCTCTCCATGGTAAGGTATTGGCATAATGTATATCATCTAAAATTATTTTGTTTTATATTACTTCAGTAGTATAGTAAGGCGGATTCTAACTCAGGGATCTGAGGGGTGGTGCGGGGGCAGGGGGTAATTTCACGACGCGTCTTTGCCGTACTTACCATGATGATGTCACGTGGGGGGAGCGGGAGGAACATTTCACGGCATGTATTTGTCGTGCTAACCACGCCTTGAAGGGAGGGGGTGATGCCACATGCCTACTCGCTCGCACGCCAATGTTCTTTTTGCCGTGCTAACTGCGTTTTGGAGGGGATGTCACCTCTATTTGTGCGGGGGCAGGGGGAATTTCACGGCACGCGTCTTTGCCGTACTGACCGGGATGATGTCACGTGGGGGGAGCGGGACGAACATTTCACGGCATGTATTTTGTCGTGCTAACCACGCCTTGAAGGGAGGGGGAGATACCATCTCGCGGCGTTACCATAGATGATATCACTTAAGCACTGCGCTCTCACTTCTTCCCTGTATGCCTTCTTGCTCGCACGCCAACGCTCTCAATCATCGTCTTGGAGGTGGGATAATGTCACCTCGCGAAGCTAATCATAGCATAGGTGATAGAAGCGCACATGCGTTTTCTTTCTCACTCCCTCCCATATATTGCGCTCATCTTTGGTACAGCGGTGATGCGGTGTAGCGATGCATCATCCTCCTTCCCCCCACACGCACGTTTTATCCTCGCTCGCTTGCTCATGCTCTCCCACGGTTGATCTTATACTTTACACGCCAATGTTCTCAATCGCACGCGTTGTCTACGTCTACCATACGTCTGTCGTACGTCTACCGTACGTCTATCGTACATCGACCATACGTCTACCATACGTCTATTGTACATCGTACGTCTATCATACTACTACATTGTACTACAGACGTTCGAGTGTAGTACGTTAGACGTTTGATAATAGTATGGTTGACGATCATACTACTACATTGTACTACTAACGTACTACACTCGAACGTCAGTAGTAGTACGTTAGACGTTTCATAATAGTATGATTGACGGAGCAATTTTTTATCTTACCATGCAGCTTAAATTTTCGATAACACAAGAGATACGTTTTATCAAGAGGTATGACAGTGTCTTACACCAAGTGACCGTTGCATATTAAACACTTTTTTATAACACGATCGCACTATTGAACGTGCATCATACGTCTATTGAACCGATATCAAACATCTATTAGACGTCTACGTCTACGTCTACCATACGTCTGTCGTACGTCTACTGTACGTCTATCGTATATCGACCATACGTCTACCATACGTCTATTGTACATCGTAGTACATTAGACGTTTCATAATAGTATGGTTGACGGTTCAACCATACTATTATCAAACGTCTAACGTCTACGAATTATTTATGTATTACAGGGAAAGATAAAAAAATAAACCATAAATACGTTTATACATTTTTTTATTTTAAAGCATCTTTTTGACATTGTAACCAATAATTGTATAATTTAAATACATTCTGCATAGCACAATTCTTAATATGTTTTGCACATCGTATAGTGTTCGCTGTATCCAAATTATTTAAAGATTCAATGTCTTCGTAATCAGCATCCATGGTCTCGATGATAACATTATTTCTTACATTGACATCAAGTACATTCTTCAACCATTCTCGTTTTTCATGGCCTTTAACGTATACGATAGCTTCATCATCATTTTTATCATATACAGCTGTTGAAATCAGGTGCTTCGCTTTCGGATACTAAACTATTCCATCTTCCCATTGTAATCCATGGTGATAAGCAGTCAACCAAGAAACGCAAGATCTTTCGGATTTTGTCAATGCATTCCATGGCATGGAATTCGTAAAAATGTAATGCGTGAGAATGTTTCCTTGTTTCAATACCGCTACTTCCTTTACAATAAATTTTTTTCCAATGGTGAATCCTTGCAGATCCACAAATGTTGGTACAACCATGACAAGTAATTTTTTGAGACTGTACCATATCACAAAATATCTTGGTATTTTATTAAAGATATTTGCTAACGCTGCATTTTACATGATTTTGCGCACAACGTTAGACAATGGACAGTATTCAATTACACGATCATGTAAGATAAGGCAATAGGCGGTAGTGCTCGCTGGCATATTTTCTTTGCAATCAAATTCAATGCGCACGTCCACAGTAGCACTTTTGATGGACTCGTTTTGCCGCGAGCAATCAATCACTGTAAAAGGTCCTCTTTGCAGAAATGTGACCACGTTAAGCAGCGTATCGTAGCAATCACGTCCATAATAAGATTTACGAAAACGTTGGTACATGTCAAACAAGATGGAGTATCTAGATTTACGAAAGTCTAGATTCAAGTCATCGTACGGATAAAATTCAGAGTTGAGATAAAGTTTCACATTGATCAAATTACAATCGTCAAAAATAGTAGCATCTTGAGACATGATATTCTTGCGACCGGTCTGTGGTGCAAAGATAACGAATCGAGGCTTTTCTAACTGTGTTGCAGTTTTAACAGCCCACGAATGTTTGGTTGTGCTCTGCAGCAAGGGGTACTCATACAGATCCCAGGAACGAAAACTCATACTTAGATATCGCCCGCTTTCCAAAGCTCGTAGTATGGACAATTTATTGACTTCATTTAACGTAACATGTGGCATTCGCCACTGTACTTTGAACAATTCAATTTCCGGTTCCGTCGTTCTATTCGTTCCCACAATAGAATTGTTATCATTGCGCGCTCGTATCAAAATTAATTCATGGCGTGCGTTAACAACCATGCGTTTGTAATCCTCGCAAAAGCCCAGCAGTAAATTTAGCGGCACGCAAAAATTGAAATAATTTTCCCACAGAGTGGACGACATGTCCCATCCGGCATTCTGCATTATCATTCCTTTGTCAAACGTAAGAGATACACAGTTCTTTAGAGTACTAGTGATTCCAACGTTTCTGTTGCGATCAATTTCCACCCCGTTGATTTCATATCGAATTTCATCAAACATGAACGCTACACAGTTATTTCCAAGTTTTATTTCTGATGCATCATCGTCATCATCATCATTTCTTTTTTCTTCACTAATCTTCCTTCGACATAGAGAAAACTTTCGCACGGTAATGTGTATAAATCCTGTTGTTGTATAGGTATCCTTATTTCATCACTATATCCAAACGTAGTGTTAGCGTATGGATTATACGAGTGAGTTTCAATCTTGACAATGCTATCGTCAAAGATCGGGTCACCTCCAATGTTTAGAATATCAGACATCTCAGAAATTTTGTACGGTGAATCCCAGTGATCTCAAATATGCAACGTTTGATGGAGTAAGTTTCTTTTTACCAAGCAATTAGATATTCTTGATTGCTGTCTTTTTGATTGTTGTGATCTTCTTGTTGCAAATTGTGTCTCGCTCTTGCTCATTCAGCACGAGCATCTCACGTTATCGTCTTCGTACGTGCAATCTAACAGTAATCTCCTCTCCGCGGAAATCAATTAATCGACCGTTTTGATCCACAATGCGAATAGTCAAGTCAGTAATGCTCCGTACGACGATCGGAAGGTAAATGATCTGTGCAGGCGTTTCCGAGATTTTATACCTGGGAGGAACACTCGGTGAAAATTCATGTATCGTATGCACGCACTTGTTGTTGCTATACGCACCAGCGGTCAGGTTACATTCTATGCAAATAATGTTTACATTGATTATATTTATAGGTAAGTCTGATTCGTGCCATTGTCGAGGTTCAAGCATACGATTTGAGGAAAATCCCAACAGCGATCCAATTTTGTTGGATTTGCTAAAATTTATTCGATAAGAGCACTTGATCTTGCTCTTCATAGTATTATTATTGGCGCGAATCATAATCTCGTTATCCTCGTCTTCATCGATCTCTTTATGAAGCAACTTCTTCCTAGTAACATCATTTGAGACATGAGATATAGCATGTCTCAGATACTTGTCAATGTCACGCAGTTCGTACGATCCTTCGGGAATGATAACTTCCTTGTCGTCTTTGTCATAGTAAAATTTGTTATTTGAGGAATTTATATTAGGTATCGTATTGTAGGTTTCAAAGTCTGTCAGACCGAGCTCGTAATCACCATCGCTTAAATCTACAGCTGGAAAGTAGCTTACCGCGAGGACGTTACTTTTGTCGGTTAACGTAAACGTCAGTGATATGTTGTATACTCGTCAGTGACATGTTGTATACTGAGTTAAATAGCGAAATGTTGATCTTTAAATTGATTGTCAACCGACTGTAGAAAACGTAGGCATAGTTGACCACAGTTGCTTTGATTGTAACGTTGATAACGCGCGTGATTGTACTCGATACGTGTCACATCACTGTTAAAGTATCGCACCAATTCTTGTGGTGGTCGAAAATTACCAAAACTGTCGAAATATATAGCACGATTCCCCCTCTTTGCGTACGCCACCCAATGAGTACCCGGTCCTTCGACACTGTCCAAATTCATGATACCGCTCTCGTTTCGGCGTGCTCCCCCCGTTGGTAATGAAGTACGCATAAAAATTCCTCGGAAATGTGGAATGCGCATACGTTTTGCTAGTTGAAGTAATTCAAGGTTTGTAGTAACACCTTTTGGCAATTTTAATGTTTCATCGACATTTTTTTTTTTTTCTTCTTGATACTGCTCCGCCGCGCTTATACGGAGCGAGATAAACTCCATGACCTTCCATGACACGATTATGACGTTTTAATTCCTCCAGTTGACGCTGTGCCGCTTTGTTATCATTTACGGCCTTTGCTACTCCAGCCGCTCCTCCGACCAATGACCCGAGAACTCCCAACAATGGCAGGACGGGTAGGATACCACCACGTTTTGCTACCGGAAATATCCGCTTGCGCGTTGTGTTCTTCTTTTTCTTCTTTGATTTCAGACCCATACCGATTTTCATCTTGGTTTTCATAGCCGCCCAAATTGCTGTCGCAGCAGCTTTCTCTACGAGACTTGAATCTCTCGCTGTAATGCGTTTCCGTGCTTTCGAGGCGAGTATATTATCAGCCACGTGTCTTTTTGCAAGATCGTTGCGTCGAATAGGCTATATCATGCAAGTTCGAAATTTTTGAGTAAAATTGTTTTTTTCCGAATTTCTCCAATATCTCTGTGTTCTGATAGCCCACAGAAGAGTTGTAACTTTTGTCACGATGTATCGCATTGTTGAAGCGATAAAGGGAAGACTTATATCAGTCAAATTTCGAAATATTTAAGTAGAAATTTTTTTTGCGAATTTCTTTAATATCTCTGTGTTATGATAGCCCCGAAAAGAGTTCTAACTTTTATCATTATGGATCAAAGCGTTAAAGTGAAAAACGAAAGTGTTATATCAATCAAAGTACGAAATTTTTGAGTAAAATTTTTTTGCGAATTTCTCAAATATCTCTGTGTTTTTATAGCCCCCAGAAGAGTTCTAACTTTTATCATAATAGATCGAATCGCTAAAGTGCAAGACGAAAGAGTTATATCAGTCAAAGTTCGAAATTTTTGAGTAAAATTTGTTTTTTTCCGAATTTCTCCAATATCTCTGTGTTCTGATAGCCAACAGAAGAGTTGTAACTTTTGTCACGATGTATCGAATTGTTGATGTGAAAAATGGAAGACATATATCAGTCAAATTTCAAAATTTTTGAGTAAAATTTTTTTTCTGATTTTCTTTAATATCTCTGTTTTCCGATAGCCCCCAGAAGAGTTTTAACTTTTATCATAATAGATCGAATCGCTAAAATGCAAGACGAAAGAGTTATATTAGTCAAAGTTCTTAATTTTTGAGTAAAATTTTTTTTTCCGAATTTCACCAATATCTCTGTGTTCTGATAGCCCACAGAAGAGTTGTAACTTTTGTCACGATGTATCGAATTGTTGAAGCGAAAAAGGGAATACTTATATCAGTCAAATTTCGAAATTTTTGAGTAGAAATTTTTTTTGCGAATTTCTTTAATATCTCTGTGTTCTGATAGCCCCGAGAAGAGTTCTAACTTTTATCATAATGGATCAAATCGTTAAAGTGAAAAACGAAAAAGTTATATCAATCAAAGTACGAAACCTTTGAGTAAAATTTTTTTGCGAATTTCTCAAATATCTCTGTGTTTTTATAGCCCCCAGAAGAGTTCTAACTTTTATCATAATAGATCGAATCGCTAAAGTGCAAGACGAAAGAGTTATATCAGTCAAAGTTCGAAATTTTTTTGTAAAATTGTTTTTTTCCGAATTTCTCCAATATCTCTGTGTTCTGATAGCCCACAGAAGAGTTGTAACCTTTATCACGATGTATCGCATTGTTGAAGCGAAAAAGGGAAGACTTATATCAGTCAAATTTCGAAATTTTTGAGTAGAAATTTTTTTTGCGAATTTCTTTAATATCTCTGTGTTCTGATAGCCCCGAGAAGAGTTCTAACTTTTATCATAATGGATCAAATCGTTAAAGTGAAAAACGAAAAAGTTATATCAATCAAAGTACGAAATTTTTGAGTAAAATTTTTTTGCGAATTTCTCAAATATCTCTGTGTTTTTATAGCCCCCAGAAGAGTTCTAACTTTTATCATAATAGATCGAATCGCTAAAGTGCAAGACGAAAGAGTTATATCAGTCAAAGTTCGAAATTTTTGAGTAAAATTGGTTTTTTTCCGAATTTCTCCAATATCTCTGTGTTCTGATAGCCCACAGAAGAGTTGTAACTTTTGTCACGATGTATCGAATTGTTGAAGCGAAAAAGGGAAGACTTATATCAGTCAAATTTCGAAATTTTTGAGTAGAAATTTTTTTTGCGAATTTCTTTATTATCTCTGTGTTCTGATAGCCCCGAGAAGAGTTCAAACTTTTATCATAATGGAACAAATCGTTAAAGTGAAAAACGAAAAAGTTATATCAATCAAAGTACGAAATTTTTGAGTAAAATTTTTTTGCGAATTTCTCAAATATCTCTGTGTTTTTATAGCCCCCAGAAGAGTTCTAACTTTTATCATAATAGATCGAATCGCTAAAGTGCAAGACGAAAGAGTAATATCAGTCAAAGTTCGAAATTTTTGAGTAAAATTGTTTTTTTCCGAATTTCTCCATTATCACTGTGTTCTGATAGCCCACAGAAGAGTTGTAACTTTTGTCACGATGTATCGAATTGTTGATGCGAAAAAGGGAAGACTTATATCAGTCAAATTTCGAAATATTTTAGTAGAAATTTTTTTTGCGAATTTCTTTAATATCTCTGTGTTCTGATAGCCCCGAGAAGAGTTCTAACTTTTATCATTATGGATCAAATCGTTAAAGTGAAAAACGAAAGAGTTATATCAATCAAAGTACGAAATTTTTGAGTAAAACTTTTTTGCGAATTTCTCAAATATCTCTGTGTTTTTATAGCCCCCAGAAGAGTTCTAACTTTTATCATAATAGATCGAATCGCTAAAGTGCAAGACGAAAGAGTTATATCAGTCAAAGTTCGAAATTTTTGAGTAAAATTGGTTTTTTTCCGAATTTCTCCAATATCTCTGTGTTCTGATAGCCCACAGAAGAGTTGTAACTTTTGTCACGATGTATCGAATTGTTGAAGCGAAAAAGGGAAGACTTATATCAGTCAAATTTCGAAATTTTTGAGTAGAAATTTTTTTTGCGAATTTCTTTAATATCTCTGTGTTCTGATAGCCCCGAGAAGAGTTCTAACTTTTATCATAATGGATCAAATCGTTAAAGTGAAAAACGAAAAAGTTATATCAATCAAAGTACGAAATTTTTGAGTAAAATTTTTTTGCGAATTTCTCAAATGTCTCTGTGTTTTTATAGCCCCCAGAAGAGTTCTAACTTTTATCATAATAGATCGAATCGCTAAAGTGCAAGACGAAAGAGTTATATCAGTCAAAGTTCGAAATTTTTTTGTAAAATTGGTTTTTTTCCGAATTTCTCCAATATCTCTGTGTTCTGATAGCCCACAGAAGTGTTGTAACCTTTATCACGATGTATCGAATTTTTGATGTGAAAAATGGAAGACATATATCAGTCAAATTTCAAAATTTTTGAGTAAAATTTTTTTTCTGATTTTCTTTAATATCTCTGTTTTCCGATAGCCCCCAGAAGAGTTTTAACTTTTATCATAATAGATCGAATCGCTAAAATGCAAGACGAAAGAGTTATATCAGTCAAAGTTCTTAATTTTTGAGTAAAATTTTTTTTTTCCGAATTTCACCAATATCTCTGTGTTCTGATAGCCCACAGAAGAGTTGTAACTTTTGTCACGATGTATCGAATTGTTGAAGCGAAAAAGGGAACACTTATATCAGTCAAATTTCGAAATTTTTGAGTAGAAATTTTTTTTGCGAATTTCTTTAATATCTCTGTGTTATGATAGCCCCGAGAAGAGTTCTAACTTTTATCATAATGGATCAAATCGTTAAAGTGAAAAACGAAAAAGTTATATCAATCAAAGTACGAAATTTTTGAGTAAAATTTTTTTGCGAATTTCTCAAATATCTCTGTGTTTTTATAGCCCCCAGAAGAGTTCTAACTTTTATCATAACAGATCGAATCGCTAAAGTGCAAGACGAAAGGGTAATATCAGTCAAAGTTCGAAATTTTTGAGTAAAATTGTTTTTTTCCGAATTTCTCCAATATCTCTGTGTTCTGATAGCCCACAGAAGAGTTGTAACTTTTATCACGATGTATCGAATTTTTGATGTGAAAAAAGGAAGACATATCAGTCAAATTTCAAAATTTTTGAGTAAAATTTTTTTTGTGAATTTCTTTAATATCTCTGTGTTCTGATAGCCCCGAAAAGAGTTCTAACTTTTATCATTATGGATCAAAGCGTTAAAGTGAAAAACGAAAGTGTTATATCAATCAAAGTACGAAATTTTTGAGTAAAATTTTTTTGCGAATTTCTCAAATATCTCTGTGTTTTTATAGCCCCCAGAAGAGTTCTAACTTTTATCATAATAGATCGAATCGCTAAAATGCAAGACGAAAGAGTTATATCAGTCAAAGTTCGAAATTTTTGAGTAAAATTGGTTTTTTTCCGAATTTCTCCAATATCTCTGTGTTCTGATAGCCCACAGAAGAGTTGTAACTTTTGTCACGATGTATCGAATTGTTGAAGCGAAAAAGGGAAGACTTATATCAGTCAAATTTCGAAATTTTTGAGTAGAAATTTTTTTTGCGAATTTCTTTAATATCTCTGTGTTCTGATAGCCCCGAGAAGAGTTCTAACTTTTATCATAATGGATCAAATCGTTAAAGTGAAAAACGAAAAAGTTATATCAATCAAAGTACGAAATTTTTGAGTAAAATTTTTTTGCGAATTTCTCAAATATCTCTGTGTTTTTATAGCCCCCAGAAGAGTTCTAACTTTTATCATAATAGATCGAATCGCTAAAGTGCAAGACGAAAGAGTTATATCAGTCAAAGTTCGAAATTTTTGAGTAAAATTGGTTTTTTTCCGAATTTCTCCAATATCTCTGTGTTCTGATAGCCCACAGAAGAGTTGTAACTTTTGTCACGATGTATCGAATTGTTGAAGCGAAAAAGGGAAGACTTATATCAGTCAAATTTCGAAATTTTTGAGTAGAAATTTTTTTTGCGAATTTCTTTAATATCTCTGTGTTCTGATAGCCCCGAGAAGAGTTCTAACTTTTATCATAATGGATCAAATCGTTAAAGTGAAAAACGAAAGAGTTATATCAATCAAAGTACGAAATTTTTGAGTAAAATTTTTTTGCGAATTTCTCAAATATCTCTGTGTTTTTATAGCCCCCAGAAGAGTTCTAACTTTTATCATAATAGATCGAATCGCTAAAGTGCAAGACGAAAGAGTTATATCAGTCAAAGTTCGAAATTTTTGAGTAAAATTGGTTTTTTTCCGAATTTCTCCAATATCTCTGTGTTCTGATAGCCCACAGAAGAGTTGTAACTTTTGTCACGATGTATCGAATTGTTGAAGCGAAAAAGGGAAGACTTATATCAGTCAAATTTCGAAATTTTTGAGTAGAAATTTTTTTTGCGAATTTCTTTAATATCTCTGTGTTCTGATAGCCCCGAGAAGAGTTCTAACTTTTATCATAATGGATCAAATCGTTAAAGTGAAAAACGAAAAAGTTATATCAATCAAAGTACGAAATTTTTGAGTAAAATTTTTTTGCGAATTTCTCAAATATCTCTGTGTTTTTATAGCCCCCAGAAGAGTTCTAACTTTTATCATAATAGATCGAATCGCTAAAGTGCAAGACGAAAGAGTTATATCAGTCAAAGTTCGAAATTTTTGAGTAAAATTGGTTTTTTTCCGAATTTCTCCAATATCTCTGTGTTCTGATAGCCCACAGAAGAGTTGTAACTTTTGTCACGATGTATCGAATTGTTGAAGCGAAAAAGGGAAGACTTATATCAGTCAAATTTCGAAATTTTTGAGTAGAAATTTTTTTTGCGAATTTCTTTAATATCTCTGTGTTCTGATAGCCCCGAGAAGAGTTCTAACTTTTATCATAATGGATCAAATCGTTAAAGTGAAAAACGAAAAAGTTATATCAATCAAAGTACGAAATTTTTGAGTAAAATTTTTTTGCGAATTTCTCAAATATCTCTGTGTTTTTATAGCCCCCAGAAGAGTTCTAACTTTTATCATAATAGATCGAATCGCTAAAGTGCAAGACGAAAGAGTTATATCAGTCAAAGTTCGAAATTTTTGAGTAAAATTGGTTTTTTTCCGAATTTCTCCAATATCTCTGTGTTCTGATAGCCCACAGAAGAGTTGTAACTTTTGTCACGATGTATCGAATTGTTGAAGCGAAAAAGGGAAGACTTATATCAGTCAAATTTCGAAATTTTTGAGTAGAAATTTTTTTTGCGAATTTCTTTAATATCTCTGTGTTCTGATAGCCCCGAGAAGAGTTCTAACTTTTATCATAATGGATCAAATCGTTAAAGTGAAAAACGAAAAAGTTATATCAATCAAAGTACGAAATTTTTGAGTAAAATTTTTTTGCGAATTTCTCAAATATCTCTGTGTTTTTATAGCCCCCAGAAGAGTTCTAACTTTTATCATAATAGATCGAATCGCTAAAGTGCAAGACGAAAGAGTTATATCAGTCAAAGTTCGAAATTTTTGAGTAAAATTGGTTTTTTTCCGAATTTCTCCAATATCTCTGTGTTCTGATAGCCCACAGAAGAGTTGTAACTTTTGTCACGATGTATCGAATTGTTGAAGCGAAAAAGGGAAGACTTATATCAGTCAAATTTCGAAATTTTTGAGTAGAAATTTTTTTTGCGAATTTCTTTAATATCTCTGTGTTCTGATAGCCCCGAGAAGAGTTCTAACTTTTATCATAATGGATCAAATCGTTAAAGTGAAAAACGAAAAAGTTATATCAATCAAAGTACGAAATTTTTGAGTAAAATTTTTTTGCGAATTTCTCAAATATCTCTGTGTTTTTATAGCCCCCAGAAGAGTTCTAACTTTTATCATAATAGATCGAATCGCTAAAGTGCAAGACGAAAGAGTTATATCAGTCAAAGTTCGAAATTTTTGAGTAAAATTGGTTTTTTTCCGAATTTCTCCAATATCTCTGTGTTCTGATAGCCCACAGAAGAGTTGTAACTTTTGTCACGATGTATCGAATTGTTGAAGCGAAAAAGGGAAGACTTATATCAGTCAAATTTCGAAATTTTTGAGTAGAAATTTTTTTTGCGAATTTCTTTAATATCTCTGTGTTCTGATAGCCCCGAGAAGAGTTCTAACTTTTATCATAATGGATCAAATCGTTAAAGTGAAAAACGAAAAAGTTATATCAATCAAAGTACGAAATTTTTGAGTAAAATTTTTTTGCGAATTTCTCAAATATCTCTGTGTTTTTATAGCCCCCAGAAGAGTTCTAACTTTTATCATAATAGATCGAATCGCTAAAGTGCAAGACGAAAGAGTTATATCAGTCAAAGTTCGAAATTTTTGAGTAAAATTGGTTTTTTTCCGAATTTCTCCAATATCTCTGTGTTCTGATAGCCCACAGAAGAGTTGTAACTTTTGTCACGATGTATCGAATTGTTGAAGCGAAAAAGGGAAGACTTATATCAGTCAAATTTCGAAATTTTTGAGTAGAAATTTTTTTTGCGAATTTCTTTAATATCTCTGTGTTCTGATAGCCCCGAGAAGAGTTCTAACTTTTATCATAATGGATCAAATCGTTAAAGTGAAAAACGAAAAAGTTATATCAGTCAAAGTACGAAATTTTTGAGTAAAATTTTTTTGCGAATTTCTCAAATATCTCTGTGTTTTTATAGCCCCCAGAAGAGTTCTAACTTTTATCATAATAGATCGAATCGCTAAAGTGCAAGACGAAAGAGTTATATCAGTCAAAGTTCGAAATTTTTGAGTAAAATTGGTTTTTTTCCGAATTTCTCCATTATCACTGTGTTCTGATAGCCCACAGAAGAGTTGTAACTTTTGTCACGATGTATCGAATTGTTGAAGCGAAAAAGGGAAGACTTATATCAGTCAAATTTCGAAATTGTTGAATAGAAATTTTTTTTGCGAATTTCTTTAATATCTCTGTGTTCTGATAGCCCCGAGAAGAGTTCTAACTTTTATCATAATGGATCAAATCGTTAAAGTGAAAAACGAAAAAGTTATATCAATCAAAGTACGAAATTTTTGAGTAAAATTTTTTTGCGAATTTCTCAAATATCTCTGTGTTTTTATAGCCCCCAGAAGAGTTCTAACTTTTATCATAATAGATCGAATCGCTAAAGTGCAAGACGAAAGAGTTATATCAGTCAAAGTTCGAAATTTTTGAGTAAAATTGGTTTTTTTCCGAATTTCTCCAATATCACTGTGTTCTGATAGCCCACAGAAAAGTTGTAACTTTTGTCACGATGTATCGAATTGTTGAAGCGAAAAAGGGAAGACTTATATCAGTCAAATTTCGAAATTTTTGAGCAGAAATTTTTTTTGCGAATTTCTTTAATATCTCTGTGTTCTGATAGCCCCGAGAAGAGTTCTAACTTTTATCATAATGGATCAAATCGTTAAAGTGAAAAACGAAAAAGTTATATCAATCAAAGTACGAAATTTTTGAGTAAAATTTTTTTGCGAATTTCTCAAATATCTCTGTGTTTTTATAGCCCCCAGAAGAGTTCTAACTTTTATCATAATAGATCGAATCGCTAAAGTGCAAGACGAAAGAGTTATATCAGTCAAAGTTCGAAATTTTTGAGTAAAATTGGTTTTTTTCCGAATTTCTCCAATATCTCTGTGTTCTGATAGCCCACAGAAGAGTTGTAACTTTTGTCACGATGTATCGAATTGTTGAAGCGAAAAAGGGAAGACTTATATCAGTCAAATTTCGAAATTTAAGAGTAGAAATTTTTTTTGCGAATTTCTTTAATATCTCTGTGTTCTGATAGCCTCGAGAAGAGTTCTAACTTTTATCATAATGGATCAAATCGTTAAAGTGAAAAACGAAAAAGTTATATCAATCAAAGTACGAAATTTTTGAGTAAAATTTTTTTGCGAATTTCTCAAATGTCTCTGTGTTTTTATAGCCCCCAGAAGAGTTCTAACTTTTATCATAATAGATCGAATCGCTAAAGTGCAAGACGAAAGAGTTATATCAGTCAAAGTTCGAAATTTTTTTGTAAAATTGGTTTTTTTCCGAATTTCTCCAATATCTCTGTGTTCTGATAGCCCACAGAAGAGTTGTAACTTTTGTCACGATGTATCGAATTGTTGAAGCGAAAAAGGGAAGACTTATATCAGTCAAATTTCGAAATATTTAAGTAGAAATTTTTTTTGCGAATTTCTTTAATATCTCTGTGTTATGATAGCCTCGAGAAGAGTTCTAACTTTTATCATAATGGATCAAATCGTTAAAGTGAAAAACGAAAAAGTTATATCAATCAAAGTACGAAATTTTTGAGTAAAATTTTTTTGCGAATTTCTCAAATATCTCTGTGTTTTTATAGCCCCCAGAAGAGTTCTAACTTTTATCATAATAGATCGAATCGCTAAAGTGCAAGACGAAAGAGTTATATCAGTCAAAGTTCGAAATTTTTGAGTAAAATTGGTTTTTTTCCGAATTTCTCCAATATCTCTGTGTTCTGATAGCCCACAGAAGAGTTGTAACTTTTATCACGATGTATCGAATTGTTGAAGTGAAAAAGGGAAGACTTATATCAGTCAAATTTCAAAATTTTTGAGTAAAATTTTTTTTGCGAATTTCTCAAATATCTCTGTGTTTTTATAGCCCCCAGAAGAGTTCTAACTTTTATCATAATAGATCGAATCGCTAAAGTGCAAGACGAAAGAGTTATATCAGTCAAAGTTCGAAATTTTTGAGTAAAATTGGTTTTTTTCCGAATTTCTCCAATATCTCTGTGTTCTGATAGCCCACAGAAGAGTTGTAACTTTTGTCACGATGTATCGAATTGTTGAAGCGAAAAAGGGAAGACTTATATCAGTCAAATTTCGAAATTTTTGAGTAGAAATTTTTTTTGCGAATTTCTTTAATATCTCTGTGTTCTGATAGCCCCGAGAAGAGTTCTAACTTTTATCATTATGGATCAAATCGTTAAAGTGAAAAACGAAAGAGTTATATCAATCAAAGTACGAAATTTTTGAGTAAAATTTTTTTGCGAATTTCTCAAATATCTCTGTGTTTTTATAGCCCCCAGAAGAGTTCTAACTTTTATCATAATAGATCGAATCGCTAAAGTGCAAGACGAAAGAGTTATATCAGTCAAAGTTCGAAATTTTTGAGTAAAATTGGTTTTTTTCCGAATTTCTCCAATATCACTGTGTTCTGATAGCCCACAGAAAAGTTGTAACTTTTGTCACGATGTATCGAATTGTTGAAGCGAAAAAGGGAAGACTTATATCAGTCAAATTTCGAAATTTTTGAGTAGAAATTTTTTTTGCGAATTTCTTTAATATCTCTGTGTTCTGATAGCCCCGAGAAGAGTTCTAACTTTTATCATAATGGATCAAATCGTTAAAGTGAAAAACGAAAAAGTTATATCAATCAAAGTACGAAATTTTTGAGTAAAATTTTTTTGCGAATTTCTCAAATATCTCTGTGTTTTTATAGCCCCCAGAAGAGTTCTAACTTTTATCATAATAGATCGAATCGCTAAAGTGCAAGACGAAAGAGTTATATCAGTCAAAGTTCGAAATTTTTGAGTAAAATTGGTTTTTTTCCGAATTTCTCCAATATCTCTGTGTTCTGATAGCCAACAGAAGAGTTGTAACTTTTGTCACGATGTATCAAATTGTTGAAGCGAAAAAGGGAAGACTTATATCAGTCAAATTTCGAAATTTTTGAGTAGAAATTTTTTTTGCGAATTTCTTTAATATCTCTGTGTTCTGATAGCCCCGAGAAGAGTTCTAACTTTTATCATAATGGATCAAATCGTTAAAGTGAAAAACGAAAAAGTTATATCAATCAAAGTACGAAATTTTTGAGTAAAATTTTTTTGCGAATTTCTCAAATATCTCTGTGTTTTTATAGCCCTCAGAAGAGTTCTAACTTTTATCATAATAGATCGAATCGCTAAAGTGCAAGACGAAAGACTTATATCAGTCAAAGTTCGAAATTTTTGAGTAAAATTGGTTTTTTTCCGAATTTCTCCAATATCACTGTGTTCTGATAGCCCACAGAAAAGTTGTAACTTTTGTCACGATGTATCGAATTGTTGAAGCGAAAAAGGGAAGACTTATATCAGTCAAATTTCGAAATTTTTGAGTAGAAATTTTTTTTGCGAATTTCTTTAATATCTCTGTGTTCTGATAGCCCCGAGAAGAGTTCTAACTTTTATCATAATGGATCAAATCGTTAAAGTGAAAAACGAAAAAGTTATATCAATCAAAGTACGAAATTTTTGAGTAAAATTTTTTTGCGAATTTCTCAAATATCTCTGTGTTTTTATAGCCCCCAGAAGAGTTCTAACTTTTATCATAATAGATCGAATCGCTAAAGTGCAAGACGAAAGAGTTATATCAGTCAAAGTTCGAAATTTTTGAGTAAAATTGGTTTTTTTCCGAATTTCTCCAATATCTCTGTGTTCTGATAGCCCACAGAAGAGTTGTAACTTTTGTCACGATGTATCGAATTGTTGAAGCGAAAAAGGGAAGACTTATATCAGTCAAATTTCGAAATTTTTGAGTAGAAATTTTTTTTGCGAATTTCTTTAATATCTCTGTGTTCTGATAGCCCCGAGAAGAGTTCTAACTTTTATCATAATGGATCAAATCGTTAAAGTGAAAAACGAAAAAGTTATATCAATCAAAGTACGAAATTTTTGAGTAAAATTTTTTTGCGAATTTCTCAAATATCTCTGTGTTTTTATAGCCCCCAGAAGAGTTCTAACTTTTATCATAATAGATCGAATCGCTAAAGTGCAAGACGAAAGAGTTATATCAGTCAAAGTTCGAAATTTTTGAGTAAAATTGGTTTTTTTCCGAATTTCTCCAATATCTCTGTGTTCTGATAGCCCACAGAAGAGTTGTAACTTTTGTCACGATGTATCGAATTGTTGAAGCGAAAAAGGGAAGACTTATATCAGTCAAATTTCGAAATTTTTGAGTAGAAATTTTTTTTGCGAATTTCTTTAATATCTCTGTGTTCTGATAGCCCCGAGAAGAGTTCTAACTTTTATCATAATGGATCAAATCGTTAAAGTGAAAAACGAAAAAGTTATATCAATCAAAGTACGAAATTTTTGAGTAAAATTTTTTTGCGAATTTCTCAAATATCTCTGTGTTTTTATAGCCCCCAGAAGAGTTCTAACTTTTATCATAATAGATCGAATCGCTAAAGTGCAAGACGAAAGAGTTATATCAGTCAAAGTTCGAAATTTTTGAGTAAAATTGGTTTTTTTCCGAATTTCTCCAATATCTCTGTGTTCTGATAGCCCACAGAAGAGTTGTAACTTTTGTCACGATGTATCGAATTGTTGAAGCGAAAAAGGGAAGACTTATATCAGTCAAATTTCGAAATTTTTGAGTAGAAATTTTTTTTGCGAATTTCTTTAATATCTCTGTGTTCTGATAGCCCCGAGAAGAGTTCTAACTTTTATCATTATGGATCAAATCGTTAAAGTGAAAAACGAAAAAGTTATATCAATCAAAGTACGAAATTTTTGAGTAAAATTTTTTTGCGAATTTCTCAAATATCTCTGTGTTTTTATAGCCCCCAGAAGAGTTCTAACTTTTATCATAATAGATCGAATCGCTAAAGTGCAAGACGAAAGAGTTATATCAGTCAAAGTTCGAAATTTTTGAGTAAAATTGGTTTTTTTCCGAATTTCTCCAATATCTCTGTGTTCTGATAGCCCACAGAAGAGTTGTAACTTTTGTCACGATGTATCGAATTGTTGAAGCAAAAAAGGAAAGACTTATATCAGTCAAATTTCGAAATTTTTGAGTAGAAATTTTTTTTCGAATTTCTTTAATATCTCTGTGTTCTGATAGCCCCGAGAAGAGTTCTAACTTTTATCATAATGGATCAAATCGTTAAAGTGAAAAACGAAAAAGTTATATCAATCAAAGTACGAAATTTTTGAGTAAAATTTTTTGCGAATTTCTCAAATATCTCTGTGTTTTTATAGCCCCCAGAAGAGTTCTAACTTTTATCATAATAGATCGAATCGCTAAAGTGCAAGACGAAAGAGTAATATCAGTCAAAGTTCGATATTTTTGAGTAAAATTGGTTTTTTTCCGAATTTCTCCAATATCTCTGTGTTCTGATAGCCCACAGAAGAGTTGTAACTTTTGTCACGATGTATCGAATTGTTGAAGCGAAAAAGGGAAGACTTATATCAGTCAAATTTCGAAATTTTTGAGTAGAAATTTTTTTTGCGATTTTCTTTAATATCTCTGTGTTCTGATAGCCCCGAGAAGAGTTCTAACTTTTATCATAATGGATCAAATCGTTAAAGTGAAAAACGAAAAAGTTATATCAATCAAAGTACGAAATTTTTGAGTAAAATTTTTTTGCGAATTTCTCAAATATCTCTGTGTTTTTATAGCCCCCAGAAGAGTTCTAACTGTTATCATAATAGATCGAATCGCTAAAGTGCAAGACGAAAGAGTTATATCAGTCAAAGTTCAAAATTTTTGTGTCATATTGGTTTTTTTCCGAATTTCTCCAATATCTCTGTGTTCTGATAGCCCACAGAAGAGTTGTAACTTTTATCATAATCGATCGAATCGCTAAAGTGAAAGACGAAAAAGTTATATCAAAGTACGAAATTTTTGAGTAAAACTTTTTTGCGAATTTCCCAACATCTCTGTGTTCTGATAGCCCCGAAAAGAGTTCTAACTTTTATCATAATAGATCGAATCGCTAAAGTGCCTGTTACTATTAAACATCTTTTTTAAGTAAAAATATGATTGTGCAAAATATGGGCATAAACGTATTGATATGTATTAATATTAATGTTAATGTAAATAATTCAGACTATAATAAATAAAAAATTACGCGAAAGTAGACGTAATTAATCATTTGTGCACATTCTTGACCCCTATTCTGGATGCAACATACGCGATACGCGTCAGATTTTATTTGCAGCAAAATGGATGGTAGCACGGACATCAACCTACATCCATTTCTCGAGAGATGGATGTGGGTTGTTGTCCGTGCTAACATCCACACTGTTTTTAACGGCGAGTTGCAAAATAGATGTGACACGTAATTCCTATTCTGACCAGAATGGATGTGTGTCACTAGTGTTCGGGAGTTTCGAAGCGTAATAGGAAAAAGGCTGCCGTGGCCGCTCTCAGGTTCCTCTCTGCTCTAGTCGGAGCAGGTTCGTCTCGCTATGAAAACGTTGCCGGCACTGATTAAAGCCTATACACATGAAAGATCGCGGAGGCAACGTACTCGACAGAAAAAAAAATAAAATATGAATTTACGCATAGTAAGTAGTAAGCGCATAAGAAGTGATAAGAAGTAACTATTAAATTTTGATATATCAATAATTTCAATTCTAATTTTTCTGTATAACTTTGAAGATCATACTCCGAAGCACGCAAAAAATCCTCGCACGAAAAAAAAAAAATCAATTCTACTGTTTCTCCGTATTTTTTTCATCGCACGGAAAATTTAATTAACTCGGGATTGATTGAAAACGAATAGGTCTTCCGTCTGAGAATGGCACAAAACATGAGAAGGCGTACACTTGCCATTTTATTTTTTTGTTATTATTCCATTACTTGTTGAAATCCAAACACATCTATTTGTCTATCGACGAAATTATATATTTATATATATATTTATATAATAAATATCCGCATTATATCCTAAAATTAACAAAATATCGTTCCTTTTATGTTTGTTATCTCCCTTGGTCTAAAGTGTACGCAATTTTTATCATTTTCTTCTTTTCTCTCTTTTTTTTTTAAAGAAGCTTCTCTTTCTTCCAAAGACATCTTTTTATAAATTTAAATGCAGTGTATACGTCATAACAACAACCAGCCTTAGCTCATAGTTTATCCATTATTATTATTATTATTATTATTATTATTATTATTATTATATTATTATTATTACTAGTACTACTACTATCATTATATTATCATTGTTATTCGAGAAAGACATTGCAAAGCAGATAAATCAGGTGAACAACGTAACTGGATTGATTACATAAGCTCTTAATGCGTATAGAATCTTTTGTGACGTTAGAGAAAAGAAAGCAGTTAAAAAAAGAAATACGTATATCCAGGGACTTGATCACGCAGTTACTTTCTCGTTTCTGTTGAAATAATCACTTGCCCGGAAAAAAAAGGAAGAAAAAAAAGGAAGAGAGGAAGAGAAAGAAACGAGACATATTTTTGCGTTCATTATTAACTCGACTGATTATTCACATATCTTTCTACGGGACTAAGTTTGATAATACAATGAACAAAGGAACCTCAACAGATAAAATAGAGGAGTTTCATCTTTCTCCAGTTTGATTTGCATCGGAGTCTACAGAACGGAGTCTACAGAACGAAGCGACACGCGCGTTTGCGGAGTGAGCCGAAAAAAATCCCATCAAAGATATCCTCTTCCTCCTCCTCTTCCTCCTCGTAGAAATTTGGTATTCGCTTCTATTTTCTCTTCTTTCTTTTCCCCTATTCAATCGCAATCGTGTTGGAACGCATCGCGAGCAAACCGGTCAAAATAAAATACCACTCGAGTGAAAGACGAAAATTGAATTTAGCCGAGAAGCGAAAGACTCCGCAGATTTGCTTGTTGCGATTGTGTACGAGTATGTGAAATTATTCATACTATATTAAATTAACCATTTGTTTGCTCGTTTATTTGGCCTTTGTTACAAAGATTGTTAATAAAGATTAATTTTTGATGATATTGAATAATAATATAATACATTTTGCAAAGATTAAATAAGTTTTGTTTAACAATAACGCCTTTGCTGCCTTCGACGGCTGCTCCTTTCTCTTATTCGGACAGTCGGATTGAAAATGCCCCTTCGTCTTGCATGAGAAGTATGTCACCTCCTTTGACCGGCATTCCTTAACAGTGTAGCCCTTCCTTCTACAACCCTTGCACTTCTCCTTCATCCTCCCCGCCGCTTTTTCCCCACTTCTCTACTCGAGGCTGCGGATATTACATACTTTTGAACATTGGAATATTTTCCCAATGATGGTATACTTAACTCCTTATACGCATTAAATGTATTGTTAAATTTATATAACAATAAATGTGAAAAATACTAACCTATATCTGATTGTAGTATTAAATTTTGTATTTATGTTTTCCATACTATTGTGCGACATAAGTGCTTTAAACTTTCTAATAACGCAACGAAACCGAGTATTTTTGCGCATTGAAACACCCAGTACAATCTGCAACACACAAATATGATCGATTAATTTCTTGTACAGCTTATGTCCTTCGTGAAAATTTTTTTCAAAACTCTTTTACAAATTAGAACACTTTCCAGAAATACTGAAAAAATATACACAGTTTCTCAAAATCGTTCATATATGTTAATTGCAAAATATTCAAAGATCTGTATAAGAAATTTGAGAAATTTTAAAATTATAGAAATTCTAAAATACACATAAAAGGTCTAAAAGATTATATGAAAAGTGTTGAGAAAAATTATAACCTTCGTGAAAATTTTCTTATTTTACAAAATTAGAATACTTACCTTTTTAATCGACTTTGAGCATAAGGTAAAGTGTCCAGATTTTCTTTCAAGATATATTTACGGATTCCTAATATGTACCGTTGTAAATACATATCCCAATTCATATTTTGTATGTTAACTTCAAAAAGTTTCTACCAATTTCCTCTTGCTTACAAATTTCATTAATATCATCATGTTGCTGATATTCAATTTCCATTCATTTGTTGAAAAGAATTCTCCAGTTTGGGCGGTCTATCCGTTTGGTTAACTTCATCATTCTAGAAAGAAATGGTGTATTTATTATTACAAATAAAGTTTGTTCATGATTCATTCAAGGGAATACTTACATGGGTTTGTGGCCTCGGGCTCTTGATATCAAATCTAGGATGAAGGCAGGCAGAAAATGTAATATTGCCCTAATAATGGCGTGAATAAATTTGTTTGTTCTCAATGTGAAACCTGGATACCACATCACGGGTTTTGATGGAGTAGAATATTTTTTTACAAGGTATTCAAATTCATTTCATCTAGTAAGAAATATATATACATTTATATAATATAATTGTTATTATCTATGTTAAATTGTTTAGCTGAAGAAATAGTATATATTCTCTTTGTCTAGACTATAGGAATATGTACGAGTATACGTATATTATTTATACAATATCTTAATCATAGTTAAAAGAAGTGTTACTTTTCTCAAATTACTTAAGTTAATTTGAACAACGGGTACGAAGTATTTTCTTTAGTTTCCATCTTCAAGTTATTCTAATGAAAAAATTTTTTGAAATAATAAAAAGTGAAACTAAGTGGTTCGAAAACTTTTACAAGGAACTTTGTTTTTGTTATAAAAGATTATATATTTTCGTCATGTTATCCGCCTATGAAATTTCCATTTATTCTCCGAAGAATTATCCGGTTTGTTAACCCGTAATGGACCCCTCTGTACAAAATCAGTAGCCATTTGCCAGTTTTTTGATATTTCGTTGCAAAAATATTACTGAACATACCTTGAGATCTATTCTTTATCATCTAATAATTTTTTTTTTAATTAGAATTTAACATAGTAAAAAAAATTCAAATAGAAAAAACTGCAAAATTTGACTTTTATACAAAAGTATTCATAAAATTTTTAATTTTTGAGATAATTCAACAAAAATTTAGGGGTGTATTCCGAAGAGAGTATACTTTCAGATAAATTTAATATTGTAGACTTTGTGTGAATCTCGCGATGCGAGAGCCAGGATATGTGCAATGAATGAGAGAGATATAATGTGCCAAAAGAACATATACGTCTTTAATAAGTATATTGGTACAAGAACTCTACATATAAAGCTTAACTGACAAAACGTGCAGCGCGGCACAGATACACATAAAAAAGAAGAGCGAACGGAAAGAAAAGGATAGATGAATATATTGATTGTCGCCCATCTCGATTCCCGCAGGATGGCACTACAATATAAGAAAGCGCGAGGTGACCGAATAAATTGATCTATTACTTTAACAAACATAATGAACAAATTCAAATAAAAAAAATAAAAAAAAAAAATGCAAAATTTGACTTTTTTTACAAAAATATTCATAAAAATTTTAATTTTTAAGATAATTTAACAAAAATTTATGAGTATATTCTCAAGAGAGTATACTTTCAGATAAAAATTACTTTTATAGAAGGTTGTCCGATTTTGAATGGTCTGTCTACCTTTAAACTTAGAAGAAAGATGCGTGGTCTTTTGGACCCCATGTGACTATTACGGATTAATATATTTTCTATATTTTTCAACTTTGATTTCTATTTGCTCATTGTTCCAAATAAAAAAGAAGCATCTTTACCAAATCAAAGGATTTAAAAAAATTCTTTTTTTTGAGAAATAAAAACTTCTAAATAAAAATATAAATATATTTTTATTAATGTAGATAAATCAAGCTCATGTGAGTAAATAACAAAACAAAAAAAAACAAAAATAATTAGGCCTTGAACGAGCAAAATTAATTATACAAACGCGTTTTCGGCTACACAACGACTTCACCAATGAAATTTTTAAATAATTACATTTTAATAAATTAACAGTAACAAACAGACACCCTTATTCCCAAAGAAATGATGAATATAATTAAAGTTAAACATAATATTGTGATGAAAAAGAAGATGTGTATAACGCATTTTTTTGGCCTGCGTATATTTCAAATAATACAGATAAGTCACACACTTGTGAGTGAATAACAGATAAAACATAAATAGATTTTTAAAAATTACCTGATTAAGGCTCTGTCCAACAAGAAACGCGTTTGTATAATAAATTTTACTTGTTCAAAGCTTAATTATTTTTGTTTTTTCTGTTATATTTTTATTATTTTTTATTGTATAAAATTTTAGTTCAGTAATATTATTTTAAAATAATATAGATAAAACAATATATAATTTGTTTATCTTCATCCAGTTAAATTTAGAATTAAATCAGTTTTATCTCAGCTAAGATTTATAAATAATTTATTTATAAATTTTATTTAAATCTTATTTATACTTTTATATCGATAATTTTAAGTTATCTTAACGCAACGCTGTTCATATGTTCTAATAAAAAAATACTTATAATATATTTAAGTATATTTTGTATTTTAAATTTATAAAGATTTCTGAAAAAAATGCCTTAAGTTTTATTTTCTCTACATGCTTTTCATGTTCCCAGCAAACACAGTAATGTAACATATACATCTTATATACATAACAGTAGATATCACTAGGTAACAAGTTATGTAGCAAGTAACATACATGAACGTTACATGTATTATTAAATGTCAGCAACAAAATTACGTATCTGATCTATTTCAGATATGTAGCAGAACACTTTAAATGTTATATCTATAATATATAACCGTGCCAATACTGCAATGTAACATATACTTGTCTTTAAAACATATATGTTACATCAAAGTAATGGTAGATTTTGGTTCTTTGTTGCTCTTTTATTTGGTATTTGCAAGATGCAAATTATATTCTAATATATATTGCCGATACACTGAGAGAAGAGATTGGTTGAATTACCATAATTCAATTATATATTTTTTATGTTTATATGGTTGAAATATTAGAAGTTTAAAAACGTTAATTTTAATCATTAGTAAATCAAAACATCTTTCACTTAATTTTATTTTCAAGGGAACTCATCAAAAAAATTATTTTACTATAACAACACTGATGTTCTCATCGGTGAAAAATCTTATAAAGCTCTGCCTTTTATACCATTTATGTGATTCCTTTCTTACGAGAAATAGAACGCCATAGCAGCTATCTAGTGACGGTTTTATATACTACCATACGCAGAAAAAAAGTATGTGATATTTGTGACTATAATTGCATGGTTAAGAAAATAATTATATTCACTATAATTGTAGTTGCGTTAACAATATAAAAATAGTTATTTTAATTTTTATATATAATTTGATATTTTACTATATTAATAGTTGTGATTATCATAATTTATAGTAAAATATTTTTACAATTGACACAGCTATACATATAAGGTTGTTCGTACAATAAGTATAAAAATAGTTCTCTTAACCATAATTTTCCAACTATGCAATTATAATCAAACAAATACCACTTACATTTTTCTCTGTGCACTAAAAATCTATATATGAACTATAGATTTTCAGTATCAACATTATTTATTGAAAAACACTCAACACATAACTGCATAATTATAAGATAATTGAACTTATATGGAGAGTTACAAAAGATGTTTATTTCTCTGATTAACTTAAGTATATCTTTTAGCAAAAAATTAAGCAAAAAATTTTTTCATTGTTTGCATATACTTTACAAAATTAAATTTCTACATTATGTTATGAGTTATATACGTAACAAAGAAATATAACTGTTCTTTTAGAGTGCTCTCAGATTTATATAATATTTACGTCTCATCCACATAACAGTGATATATAATATCGTTTTTTTCATGTGCTCTCTTAGTTATGTAACAAAGTAATATAATTTTGTCCTCTCAAAGTGCTCTCAAATTTATATAATATTTACATCTCATCCACATAACTGTGATTTATAACATTGTTCTTTTCATTTGCTCCCTTAGTTATGTAACAATTATGTGTTGGTTTACTGGGTTATATATAGAATATGCATTTATTTATTTAATTAATTTACATTATGTTTAGGTACTGCATACTTACGTAATAGGATGCAATGTGCTGCTAGTACAATTGTAAACCTTGATCGATTATACCAAGATGTGCAGATCATCGTATTAATAACGAAATCAACCGATATGATGTCTATTTTTAATTTTGCGTTACACACGATACTTCTAACAGTACCTTGAGCAATCGCCGTCATTACACCTGTCAAACAGTAAAATGGTACATACCATATATGTAAGCTAACAAATGAAACTGTAAAATAAAAGTAGTTAAAATGAAATTAATTTGTGACCCAATCAGCAAATTTTTAAAAATATTTTTTGTAAAACATTTTTAATAATATTAAAAGTAATGGATTAGTAGTAGTAGTAGGTACTTTATTCCTTGCGGAGTACATTGCGGACTTCCGCTCCGCTTACATAGTTTCGACCTTTTTTTTTTTATTCATTGCTTCTTTTACAACGCACGAGAGAGAGAGAGAGAAAAATCACTCATCCATTCATACCTCCACACTCATTCTTTGGACCTCCGTTTCCGCCGCTTTCTTCCACACTTTCCTCTCTTCCTTCCACACTCTCATTCATACCCAGCCCTCCTCTCTCCCGCATCTCCTCCAGTTTTCTCATCCAAACTTCTCCCTCCCCCCTCTCACCTAAAACCTCTCCTACCATCTCCTGCCATCCCTTTTCCGTCGCCCAATCCGTGCATTCCTCCCATATATGCTCCCATGTTTCCTCTCCCCATCCACATATCCTACACTTTCTTTTCTCTTTCTCTTCCCAGTATCTATCTCCTCTCATACCATCTTCTAACCTAAACCTCGCAATCCTTTTCCATCTTTCCTCTTTCCAATCCCTCTTCAAGTACTCCGGCACTCCCTTTTCCTTCACTCCGTTATACCATCTGTTGAACTTCGAGCTCCTAATTTTTTCCCACCTTTCCTCTTCCTGCCGCCTCCTCTCTCTTGCCACCACCTCTTCCTCCCTTAACCATCCCTCTTCTCACAACTTTTCTATCTCCTTAATATTCCAGCTCTTTTCTTCATAGAAACTTCTTCTTTCTTCCTCCCATTTTCCCATCAACTTTCCCTCCTTCGCTCTACCTCTTATCTCCTCCCAACACAACCTTGCCAACTCTCCCCCTCCTCCTTCTCCCAGTTTCTTTTCATAACTCCATGCCCTCATTCCTGCCTTTCCCCTTAATTTTTCCCACTGCATCTCCACCCTTACCATGTATCCCGGTGTGTACCTTCCCACCCCTATTAACCATTTCAAATACCTGTTCTGTATCCTCTCTACCTTTTCCCTTTCTTTCCACCCCCAAATTTCTGCCCCATAGCTAACCACCGTCCATACCAACCTATCAAATAACCACATCCTTCTAGCCCAGTTCTTTCCAAATTTCCACTTTCCTATTCCCCATACTCTCATCATCACCGCTCCTTTTTTGACTCTCTCCTCTATATGTTCTTTCTGTCCCCCATTTGCCATCATCATGTAGCCTAGATATTTATACCTTTTCACTTCCTCTATTTCATTTCCTTTCCATTTCCATATTATCTTTTTCTGTCTCCCACCCCCTCTTCTACACCTCATCACTAAAAGTAATGGATTAAACTCCCTTTTTTAATTAAAAAAAATAGCTTCCTTTAATGTTTGAAAACAGTTAAAAATGTAGGTTTTTAACAATAAATGTTTTCTAATATTGGTAAGAAGCTATTAAACTTTACTGAATATTACAAATACACATGAGAACACTGTAATCGAAATAACTGTTAATAACAGTTCGCATCGGTTATTTGACCGAGCTTTTTTTCTGCTTTCGATTTTTTTTTAATTTACAAAAATAATTGATAAAAACCAAATGGAATTTATTCGGTCTGTAGAAGATCATTGTTATGAATCGTATGATTCGAAAGAGTGAGATGAAGTAATAATTTAATTACGTAATAATGAAGAACATTTGTTTCATTTTTAAAAGATATTTATAATTAAACATATGTATATGTGCGTAAAACATGTTTATGTAGTTAAATATAAGTAAATCTTAAAAATAAAATTTTGTAGGCACTTGTTGATATTAGAACATATCATGAGATTGTATTATAAGGTGTAAGAATATTTATAGTTACTTAGTGCGGACGCTAAGCGATGGCGTGACAAGGGTGATTTTTGTAGTAAACCGAACGATCGACGCGCTTTTGCTTCCTAGTCAGTCATTAGATCGAGGGACTTTTGATGCATGCGCAGTAGCACTAGTCTTCACAGATAGGTCTCCACTCACACATATGTAATGATGACAGACCCGTACTCATAAATACATTGCTGGGCGCAACTTGAGGCCTATATATTTAATATTATATTGTAGGCATATTATAATAAAATTTTTTATTCACATTATATTATTTTAAGCCTCAAATCAATGTCTTATATTGCATAATAATAAATAGGTAAAAAATCTAAATTTAAAGAACTACATTAATAACAGTTTATTAAAAAAATAATTAAAAATATTAATAATAAATATTTATTCCTTGTCAATATGCTGTTTGGCACACTGATTTAACATTTTTGAAAAAATTAAAATATCATTGAGAGTACATTTAGCTGCATGAGAAATATTAAGTGGATTGTCGAAACCCCCGCTCCGAAAAGTCGGGAGATCCCAGGTTCGACAGACGTAGAAAATTAATAAAGTTTATTATTTATACTTATTATAACTATATTTTTTAATCGATAAAGTTCTTTATATATAAATTTTTTTATATTTCTCATTTTCTTCTTGTGACGGGATCTCCGATACCTATTCGATTGTAAAGCTACATACGCTACTACTAGGTAAAGCACACGACCTACTGCGCATGCGTCAGAAATCCCTCAATCTAAGAACACTGCCTACACTAGACTGTAACACTAGTCGAAATCGGCAGTATAGATTTTGAAGTCACGGAAGCTGCACGTGTCAAGGTGCAGCGGAGCGGAGTCGAGACAGCTGTTAGTTTCGTTGGTTTTCACGTGAAGATAGAGTGGTGATGTTTTGCCGTGATTATAAAAAGTAGTGATCGACAACGAAGCTTGTGTGGAAGTTGGGTAAACCCAGTGAACGCGAATCGGGAGCATTCGGTCGCGGTGCTATTGTTTGTATATCTTTGTAACCGTAACTGCTGTGTAATACCGTTTGTTTTCTGTTCCTGAACTCCCTGTTAAAATCTTGGCCACTACGCAAGGGCTCACAAATATTATTGATTAATTATTTCTTTAAGACACTAATATTGTTTATTACTTTGATTATATTTGTGTTATAATTTTATCTCAATCTTATGGTTAAAGATATGTTTTTATAAACAAAGAAAAATGTTGTTTATTGCATTAAACAAAAATTTTATCTCATTTACTCTATTTTATAATTTCTTACACGTTTTCCTTACTTCCCAAAATAAGACATAACTTTTGTATCTGGCTTTCAAGACTTTTAGAAAAACAAATTCAGTTAACTATGACCGTACCTATAGTATCATTGATATTATCAATCCATCCGGGAAATGGATCTTGGTTAGCTGCGCAAATTATGCTTGGCCTTACAATCACGATCGGTAATTTTTTTTCTTTTCTTATTACTATCTGCTCTGCTAAATTCTTAGTGAATGTATATGTATTAGGATGTTTCCCAATCAATTTCTTTTCTATAATTTTTATCGTCTCGTCATCTAAATTTTCACACATATGGACCATTGTATGGGGCTTCACCTCCGTACTGTAACATTAGCAGTATACAAATTAAGCACACTTTAAATAATTTATAAATTGCATCAGAAATCAGAATAAAGTTATAAAATAAATTATTATATATAATTTAAAGCAAGCTTTCACAGGTTTTTCAAAAACTTTTTGCATCGAACGAGGGGTTAGTCATTGAGGTAATTTTTGTACAAGGGCTAGATAATTCAGCGGCAATCCAAACGGAATTTTGGGTAATCCAATGTAATTTTGGGTAATCCAATGTAATTTTTAGGAAATCCTAAGTAATCTAAGGGTAATATCAAATAATCTGTAGGTAATTCTATGTGTTCCTAAAGTAATCTCAGATAATCTGAGGTAATCTAAGGTAATCTTTGATTTTTTAGTAAACGTTATTGCTGAGCGTGTTATATTTTTGTACAATAATATACATTTTTAATCAACTTTTGGAGTTGACGTAAAAGAATTGCTTTTTTTTATAATCTAAAAATTGTCATTGCTAGATTTTTGCGGTATTACATCTTGTAACGCTTTCTCTCAGGCTGCAGATATACGAGCGTTTAAAAATTGCGAAATTTTCAAACTATTTTAAGCAAATTTCTTAACATTAAAAAATTTGCCTAAAGTAAATCTTTTAATTCCTTAAAACGGAATTCTCTCTCTCAAAATGAACAATGGGTTGTATTTATTTTCCTGCTGATAATGGATATAAATGGAATAATGCCGTTCAAATTGGTATGTAAAGTTTCATAAGTCCGCCTGATTCAAAACAAATTTTAAAGAAGTTAAAAATAACTAAAAATATATAAAAATTGCGAAATACATTTTTATCTACAATGAAAAGATATGTGCAAAATCTTTTAAAAAATTTTTTATATTGATTATTCTTCGAATTCGTTTTAGAATTGTTAAGAATTACTATTTCAAAAAGTTGTGCCCGCCACACGTGCTTACAGAAGATTTCATCGTTTCATTGTTTTGCGTATACGCATACGCGATGCATTTCGCTGCCGAGAAACAATCACATATCGGAAACGCAGTCTTTTTTGAGTCTGTACTGGTCTATACTTGATGTAAGCGAGACGTTACGCGCTCTGTGCTTGATACAGTTTTTATGGTTTTATTATCGAAATCGATCAAATTGGAAAATTCATTTTTAAACAAAAATTTGGCTCATAGAAAAGGATTATTTTTTATTTGAAAATCTGTATTTATTTTCTGAATATGGCAAAACTGGATCTTAGAATAAAATGATTTAACTCTATCAAAAAATTTCATTACTTCAAATTCCTATATGTCAGTAGAAATCAATGCTCACTTCTTACTTATGCTTTTTCAAAAAATTGTATCTGATACGGGTACGTAACCAGAAAACGTGGTTACGTACGTAAACACGTTTTTTTCAGTGTGTGCCACAGGCACACACTTTTTAGTTGAATGCACTGCGACTGCCTAAGTGCGAAAAAAAGTTCCATGACTTCCGTTGTCAATTTTAATTTTAGGAATCAGGATAACTAATTAAATCTTACGAATAAATTAAACGACACAAATTCTAATGTTTGTATGTCATATTACGCATTAAAGATTAAAACTTACGAATTAAAGATTAAAATTTGACTATAATTAGATTGTTTTTATTTTAAGCCGTTTTATGTTCTGACTAATAGAAATTTAACGTATAATTTGTATACAGTAAGAAATGACTTACAGAAAGAAATGAAATAAACTTATCCAAGCGTCCTAATTACATTATATTAATACTGTAATTAATTATTAATTAATGAGTTAAATTAAAATTATTTCATAATTTTCAGTTTTATTCCATCATTTCCAATTAGCAAAAAATGTTTTTTTAAATATTTAAAATACACAACAATAAATATTTTAAAAATATTGTTTGCTGATGTGATTTTTAATACCAAAAAATTTTATATAAATTTAATGAAGAAAGTAAAATTTTACAAATCTTTATTATAATAATTAATAAACATTTTCAAAATATTTATCATAATATTTGTCATAAATATTTTTGAAACGTTTATGATAAATATTTATGATTTGTTAACTTTAAAACCATAAAGCATACATTAAAAGTTTATGATAAATGTTTATAAAATATTAAGATAAATATTATAAATATTTAGTAAAGATTTTATAAATATTTTGTGCTAATATATAATTAATGAAAAATGAATATTAAAGAGACATTTAAAAAATACTATCTGTTGATTGATATGTTAATTTTTTATATACATATACATATACACATACACACACACCAGTCACGCCGTTTCCGCGTAATTGGTGCGGTGAGATCAAATAATTGACAAGTGTGCTAATTAAGAACTGCCTTTTTAACACCACTCGCCAAAATTACTTTGCGTCGTCCGGAGGGCGGCTTCCGCAAACGTGATATCGCATCAAACACTAAAGTTTACAAGTTGGGCGCCAGACGTGCTCTCTGGCACGTCAAGTTACTAATTAGCAAATCATGAAGAGAATACGCGCGATAGTAGCCATCGAAACGCGCGAGAGGTGGCTAACTTTACCTAACGGCTGAGGGGCAGGGTGAAGCGAGGGAGAGAATTTAAAACGCTTACTCTACGACAATGCTTGCAACGATCTGCATATTTAGGGTCGATTCCTGAAGTGACGCCCACTGCTCCCCCCACTACCACTCGGCAGAGCACCTCCTGTGTATTTGCGAGTTCAACCTTCGAGCGGCGAGCGGTAGTGGGGGAAGTAGTGGGCGTCGCTTCAGGAATCGACCCGAAATGTGCAGATTGTTGCAAGCACTGATCTAAATCAATTCAATTAACTGAATCCAATGTAGTTCAACTTGTTCAACTTCCGACGATAAATATATTTCCCTGTTCAGATAGCGGACAAAATTTGTTTATAAATATCATTAAATGCAATGTAGAACACGTATATGTATACAAACGGGACTATTCAGTAGTTCCTCGAAACGTTGCTCGATGGATTTCTGTTTTTTCGGACGGATCAAAACGAAAATTGCGGCCACAGGACACGAGCGCAGCAGCTTTTCCAAAAGGGCTTTCCCCAAGAAGCCCGTAGCGCCGGTTAAAAGGATCATCGTCCCGGCGAAGAATGCATCGATCGTACTTCCTCTCGAGTGAGTCTCATCGTGTGCGTGTCCCGAGTTAAGTTGTGCTTTCGTTGTAGCCATTTTTTGTGTTAATTTCAAGCTCTACACAACTGTAAAACATTCATTGATTACTTATTGATTATACTCGGTGGCGTTACGACTGACTTCGGCGCCCCTATGCTAAATCGTTCGCGCGCCCCAGTATAAAGCTGCAAAAACAAAAAACTAAAAATTCCTGCTTTTAGTATTACCCAGAACCACGACGAGGACGTAGCAGGGTAATGGTTCCGTTTTTTTTGTTTTTTTTTTATTTTTTTTTATTTTTTATATTTTTTATATTTTTTAATTTTTATATATATTTTCATTTTATTTTCATATTTAATATTATTATATCGTTTTAATATTATTAAGGTATTATTTTATATCACAATTTTAAGTAATACACACAATTTGTAAAATAATGGGAAAAAGAAAATAAAAAAAGATAATAGAAATTAAAAAGAAAAAATAAAAAAGATATTAAAAATTATGTTTTCTGGCTTTCGCCTTCGCAAATATTTCTATAACATCTTTGTAATCAAGATTATTAGCCAGTTCACTTTCAATTGATAAAAGTGCTAAATCAGATAATCGCGTTTGCGTCATTGTACTTCGAAGATAATTTTTGATTAATTTTAATTTTGAAAAAGTTGCCTCACCGGTTGCCACAGATACCGGGATAGTTAATAATATTCGAAATGCTATTGTTAAATTAGGGAATATTTCCAGAAAGCCATTTTCAGCCAATTTGTTTAAAACATCAAGTGGAGATTGCAAACTGCTTTGTTGTATATCTGAAAATGTTTTATACAGATTTATCTCGTCAAACAGTTCAATAGCATTTATGTCAGAAGAATTTGTGTTTTTGTTATACAGTTTTGATTCCAAAGTTTTGCACTGATCTAAAGTAACATCAGAATCTTTTATATTATATAGAAATTTGAAAGTGTCATTATGACATACAAGCTGATCAAATCGTTCTTCTAAAGAATTTAAGGCTACGTCAATAATATAATTAAAAAACTCCACTTTAAATGTTTGTCTGGGATCTATAATTGGTTCATCTGGACGTTCATTGTCAAACCGTTTTCTTTTTCTTAAGCGAAATTGCGATAAAAGTGGAAATTCTGGAGAAATATTCATTTGAGCTGCTATATCTTTGGCATTTATTTCAATTTCTGTAAAACCATTTTCACGATACCCTTTTAAAAAAGCAGTTACATTTTCAATTAAATTTATACATTGTGGTATGTTGATTTGATGTGACTGCAAAAATTTTGAAATAATATTGATTCTTTGCAAAATATCATACCAGCAGAGCATAGACAATATAAACTTATAAGTTGCAATTTTTTCAGCAATACTATGAGCTGTATTCTTCACAACATTATCATTTGCACTTTCAAAAATCTCTAGAAAACTATCGTAAATTTGTGACAAATTATATCGTAAAGCTTTTACTGCATTCAGACGCGATGACCATCGTGTAGCTGATACATTTTTTGGTGTTAAACCATAGTCTGAATTGTTTAAATGTTTTTTTAAAATGTCCCATTGATTTGGAGATCGAGAAAAAAAGTTAAAAGTTTCTTGTATAAGAGAAAAAAACGAAAATGATTCTAATGATGCATCAGCAGCATCATTTACTATTAAATTTAAGGAATGGCATGCGCAAGGAACGAAAAAAGCTAAAGGATTTTTATTTAAAATATGTTGTTGCACTCCATTATTTTTTCCTTTCATATTGGAACCATTATCGTAACCTTGACCTCTCAGATTTTGTACATCTAAATTATTTGTTGATAGAAAATTTAAAATAGTATTTGCAATTGCTGCTCCTGTTTTATTATTTTCTTTAATAAAGCCAAGAAAGTGTTCGCAAATTTTAAATTGATTGTTTTTATATGAAACAAAACGCACCACTATTGTTAATTGCTCCTGATGAGAAATATCTGGTGTTGCATCTACAATGATTGCAAAATACTTATTTGAATTGACTGAAGAAATTATTGAATCGGAAATTAATTTAGACATAGTTGAAAGTAGCTCATTTTGAATAATATTACTTAAATAATGGTGTCCACTTTCTTGTTTGACAAATCGACGCAAATGTTCAGCCATGATTGAGTCAAATTCGGCTATCATCTGTACAAGTTGCAAGAAATTACCATTATTTGGGGTATATAAAGTATTGGATTTACCTCGAAAAGCTAAATTTTGTTGAGATAGATATTTAACAATTAAAATTATTCGTTTAAAGACATTTCTCCAATGTGTTTCTTCAATACTTAAAATCTTTTTATTCTGAAAGTCTATAGTGTGCTGAGAAATCATTCGATTAGCAAAAAGTTGCCAGGATTTAAAAGCTTCAAGATGTTTCTTAGTTTGCTCATGATCTTTAGTGACACGATATATATTTGACCAATCAGAATAACCAGAAGAACTTGACAATTTATTTTCATTTCGTTTATATAAGGAACAAGGAAAACAGAAAACAGCATTTTTGGATTTTGAGTAAACCAACCAATTTCTGAATACCTTCTCACCATTAGCCATTGTACGGGTATATAAACTTGTTGAGAAACATCTATTATTTAAGTCTAATGGAAATTCAAAATCCATAATTTGTTTGGGAACACCGTGGTCAATCATCTGAGTCCGAAAATCTTCAGAAATTATATCAGGCCAGAGACCTGGGTCTTCAAATTGTTCAATCTGAACTAATCGAGAATTATTGTCAACGTTGATATTGGTATCAATATTGGTATCAATTAAAGCAGGAGGCAAATTTGACAAGGATTTAGGAAATGAAACTTCTGTGATCGACGTTAATGTCGGATCCGAAGAAGTAGATATCAAAGAGGAAGCGCAAGAGGATGTGCTTGCTACTAATGAAGTTGAAGAAACAGAAGAATTTGGTATAGTTTTTAAAAATTTGGATAATGAGCCCGATAATTTTTTACTTTCTTCTTCTTTTCTTTTTCTTTCTTGGCGAAATTGAAAACCAGAAGGTTTTTTATTACTCATCTTTCTATAATTTATATATTTTATATTATATTTAAATATTTATGAGGAAAAAGGAAATCGATAGTGGTAGTCTGCGTGTCTCGCCACTCAAGTGTGGCATGTAGCTATAGGCAACTCTCAAGTACTATATAATGTCTCCAGTACAGATGGGTCGGGTTTGCTCTCTATAGACTAGACCGCGCATGTGTTTACAATAAAAATGAGACGCAGCGTCGTGAGTCGCGACTCCATCGAAAAGAAATGGAGGGGGATACTCAACAAAAGAAGAACGTATACGCCAGTCAGTGCCACGGCTACGGCGGCGGCAATGGTGCTGTTTTGCCCGCTGCCTGCGCGCCTGGTGGGGGACACACACACAGCTACGGAGCCGTATATGTGTGCTCGGCGGCGGCTCGGCCAGCTTCGGGCGAGTATGGCTGCGCTCTTCTACTCGCCCGAAGCTGGCCGAGCCGCCGCCGAGCACACATACACGGCTCCGTAGCTGTGTGCGTGTCCCTCACCAGGCGCGCAGGCAGCAGGCAAAACAGCACCATTGGCATCTCTATCAAGCCGGTAAAAACCTCTCCAAATTTTGCGCCCCTCAAATTTTGCGCCCTACGCTGGAGCGTGTACTGCGTACTGCCTAGTAACGCCCCCGATTATACTATAATCGACGTATTATCACTATAATGTTTTTAAAAGCATGAAAATTATTTTTTCTTGCTTGAAATGTATTGTTAGATTAAATAAAAAGTTTACGATAGGGGAGATTGTGATATTTAGTGATATTGTTTTTTATTTTAATTTTTAGAGTTTTTTTAATTATCTGTTTTTGAAATTCAAATGTTTTGCTCGCGAATAGTGAGAGTTTGTATAATTTATGTAAAAATTACTTACTGTCACTGTTGCAAATGTAATTCTGTTCGGTTATATGCAGTTATTTATTAAATTTTTAAGAAACTTGTTCTATTAATTTTCTTCTTTATGTTTAGACAGAATTTTAAATATACGTAACATATGTTGTTTTTTAATCTAACCTACGCTCGATTAATTTCTTGATCTAGCCACACCATTTCTCGCTCTGAAAAGATCTACGCACTTAGTCCGATCCTGGGGTAGAGCGATTGAATTCGTTGCCTTGGAATAGAACCCTTGGAGTGCGAGGAAAAATCTGGATGTTGGTCGCAATATCTACTGCCCTACATCTTTGTTCGTCCACGGGCAACACTCGTGCCGCGCGCCTTAACACCTGAGCTCGCGTGGCCGAGCTCAGGTGTTTCGCTTCTTTTGAGCCTCTCCGAATCGCACTTATTACTGACATAATTACTCTACTCGAGGCTGGACGTAACAGTTCCAATCAACATTTTTCAACGATCTTTTTTCTTTAAGTTAAGTTACATAAAAGTTCAGAATCTCAGAAATATGACTGCATAATTGGCATTGTCAAAAAATAATTTATTGTAAAGTAGTAAAAGAAAAACCATTAAGCAAAAATGAGAAATTGTTCAAAAATCCACTTAAAAAATCATATCTCCGCAACAAAAAACTTTTAAGGACTTTCAAATACGACGTTTTAAAGCTAAAGAGTCATACTTTCAAAAAAAATTATATCACTGCCATTTCTATTAAAAAATAACTTACGTAACAAGGCGAATAGGTATTTTTGAGGTATTTTTGATTAACTCAAGGTGTCTAAAATTGAAAATTAATGTGTTTGATAATATATTTCAGACTCTATGCAGAAGTCCTCCCAGTCAGAATGATTCAAGGTTGATTCGACAAGGATGACAGTTGGTTGAGTCGATAAAAATTCGATATTCCTACAATATTGATCGCTTCTTATCGAAGCATGTTGATTCAAGGTTGATTCAACGTCAAAATGATTATTTAAAACTTATACTTGTTCTTTTGATTTTGAAGTCCAAGATTTCTTTCTTAAACATAGTACTGTTGAGAAACATAAATATTATCGATAGATGAAATAGGTCGATAAATGAAGAAACCTCAATCAACATCCCAATGAGCAAATAATATTTTTTAACTGTTTTTTCAATGTTTTTTTAATAAAATTTTTTTCATATTTAATTTAATTATTGTATTATATTGACATATATGTTCTAATTGCATTTTTATTTAAACAAATTATAGAAAAGTTATTCCAAATCCTATTCCGCATTTGTGAAATTAGTAAAAAAACTATAATTTTATATTTGTTTATATAAATAATGTGCTTTAATTATACATACTTTCTTTTTTCGATAACGTATATTGACCTGATCTACCAGATCTCAGTTACATACATGTATTAGCACAAAGTGTTCACAGGTCATTACGAGGGATCAGTCCGCAGCGATCGCACAATATTACAAAAATATTGTTTTGCTAATATATATTCCACTTGGATAACATTAATATAAATTAATTAAATTATAAGCCTTCAAAGAAAAGTATCTCATAATAAACAACTTTATCCTATGTACATACATAAATAATATATTTCTTATGCATACTCCTATACATGTATCTCTTTCTAAAATTTTTATATTTTTTATAAAAGTTTTGATTTTGATTTCGGATTCGGATTCGGCCGAAACTAAAGATCGCCCGAATATTCGGTTTCGGTTTCGCCGAAAATAAAAAAAAAAGTAGTTTCGGTCGTACTCTAATAAGCTCTAATTTTTTTGTCGTTCTATGCTAAAAATTTTGTTTTTAACAAAGTCTACAATTCTTAAAATTACATTATCTTTTAATCTAAAACAGTGTCCATTTTTTAAAAAATTCAGTGGATGGATCATATGACATATTATATTCAATATTTTTTTCAGATTTTTGAATTTGATGAACATGTTGAACAAAATTAAAAACTGATTTGTTTAATTATTTTTCGATCTTAAGTACATCCGATTGACATATATTACGTTGTTTTTAAATACAATTACACATCTGCAAAGAGCAGTATAAATTATAGAGTTCACGTAATTTAAACTATGATTTCAATTTTTTTTAGTCAGAAATATTAATTTAACTGATTTTAGCAGTTTTTTTATTTTCTTCAAATATATTAATTATTAACTTTATCAAGCACGGAATACATATGATAAACTTATCTACTTATTCACTAACATAACAGCAAGAGAGTTAAGGTTTTTCATATACAAAGTTACCTTTGTATAAAAAACCTTAAATTCGCTTCGTATTGATAAGTTTGTTTCTAATAATTGACTTCCTAAAAGTCTACTTACGCGAATAAAAAAATAAAAACGAAAATCCATGGCACGTAGTGTATTTATTTAATCGTTATTATATAAATAGAAATGTGTCACGTCAGTCTTCATCACTGTCGTCGTTTATGACAGGATTAACTTTTTCAACATTAAAAAAGTTGATTAATGTTTCCGCTGGTCTTACAATACGAAACAAATATCTCACACGCGTCAAATAGTATATAAATGCTGCAATATGCGAATAACAGCCAACTGTTCTTATTGCTAGTCCATTAACACATTCACATGTGTAAAATACCAGCTTTTCTAATTGTATTTGGCAGGTATTATTATATAACACTTATACGGTTTTTCGGTTAATCGCTATCTGACTTTGAACTTAACATGCTTTTATTTTCTTTTAAAAAATTAGCATTTATGATTTCGTTATCGTCTATAATCTCTGCCAAGTAAGGAATTGCTTGTGATAACTGATGAGAGCACGTAAATAAAACTTTTAAGTCATTCTCTGTCATTTCCGGAAAATCCATTAATTCACAAGGAAAGGCTCTGAGGTGTCCCTCTCCGATTTTTATGAGCCTTTAACACGTTGTAATATAGATAAAAATAACAGACACGTATTTTTTTTATACGTGCCCGTTTTCACTTTTAGGGGGTAAAACACTTTGAAGAAAATTGGTTTTTTCTTTCCAAGCGAATATCGTCGACACTAAAAGAGATGGAAAAAAAATGTTCTGAACAAAAGTTGAATGGCTCGAAGGGTACTTTACAACAATAATTTTAAACAAATTTTGTTTAAATTATTTTTTATATTTCCATAAAAAGATAAATACAAAATATATAAAAATATTAATCTAAACATATAAAAAGACGAGTACAAAAATATTAATCTGAATCATCGTATAGGTGCCAATTTGTATTATACTTTTCGATAGTTTTAGAAGAAATGCCAGTTAGAGTTTTCTTCAAAAATCTTGTTGTGTAGATACACGCTTTTCGAAAATATTTCAATTTGCTTGAATCCATTGCCCCTGTTATATTATGTGATAAATCAAACGGATCCTGTAGACTTAGTGCTGTTGTACAAAAACGTTTTGGTGCTTGTTGTGTATGTCGATCTATGCGACGTTTTATATAATCAACGTAAGGTGTTAATTCTTTCATATTAATATGACTCCAAAACGTACTTTTCTCTAACCCTCTACCCAATAATGGGCAGATTACATAATAGCCATAATCAAAGTCCGAGTAGTATTTAAAAAAACCAAATAATAATTCATTAAAAGAGAGGTTTGTTTGTCCGACAGGAAAATCGTAGGTTACACCAACTTCCCAACCTGGAAAAATAAAAATATATGTTACAAGTAACGCGTCATTTGCCAACCCTGATGTATATGTATGTAAATTAGTGTAGCATTTCAAAATACTTTATAATTTTACATTATTAGGTTGCCGTTTGTCCGTCCGTTTACAAAATATTATATAAATGACTTAACTTTTTTAAATTTTGTTTCTTTGTCAATATCTAAGGATCTTAGTTCTACCATAACAAACTATGAATCAAATTAGATGGCTGTAAGGAAATCGAAAGTCAAGGAAAATCAAATTTTTTAATAAACTTTTTCTTATTACAACAGTTTTTCAGTTGCACTACTTATATTTCTTATGAAGGATTTATTTTATATTTACAAAATATTATTACTTACCATTGATTCGCCATGATTTATTTTTCAATTCAATTAAGTGTGATACACTGGGAAATATTTCCAGACGTTGCAGATAATAAATGACGAGCCAGGCGGCAGCATAACTCGTTATAAAATTCCGTCCTGCTTGATTAGAAGTTTGTAACCATCGTTTCACATATAAAATTAATTTTCGGCACATCGGAAAAGCCTCAACGAAACATCTAAAACAATATCATTGTTTATATTTTATATATTCTTTTCATATAAAAATTTTATCAGAAACGCAGACCAGAAACTTACCTAATCATTTTTGTTTTCTGTACTCCTAGACCATTTGTAACCACTATATCACAATTCAGTTTCGAGAGAATATGCAGTAATTTTATAACAGGTGTCCTGCAGTTTAAGACTGCTTCCTTAATTATCCAAGTCTTCTTTGCCTGCAGATTCTTTTCAATTAATTCGAGTATCTCCTGGGCCCGTGAATATGAGATTCTGCCTCCATATGTATAATCTATATTATAATATAAAAAAGTTATTATTAATAGAAATAGTATAATGCACAAAAAAAAAATTAACTCACTAATTAATAAAAATAATAAAAAACTATACTCTTTAAGTTGTTACACATAATGCTTCGTATTACGCATTTGAGACAAAGTCTCATTTTCAATTATATTTTCATGTATATTTTCTTCCAAAAATTACATTATTATTGTGTACGAGTATACTTTGCGGTCGTTATGTATAATCATTATGTATGTATATATCGGTTATAGATTCAATATTATAATTATTAAAATATTTAATTATAACTTAATAGATAATGGAAACCTATTTCTATATAAATTGAAGATAAAATGATAGTTACATTAAAATATTAATATTCCTGTAGGAAATAATAATACATATATTTTGTGTATACTATATAGCATTTCAAATTTTAATAATTTGTAACGATGATGTAAATTAAATTATAAAATCAACTTACCACAATCCAGAAATATGTCTACATCGCTATTGGGTAAAGCTAATCCGGAAATCCTGGATCCGAAAGGGTAAACTTTTATATTTGGAAAAGTTGACAGTAAATCTCTTTTTAAATGGCGCAGCAAACGGTGTAAATTATTATTTTTCAATGTCAAATTAGAGTCGGTAACAATTACATTCTTGTTTTGTTTAACATACTTTAACAGGTCTAAGCAGTCTTTAGGCAAGTGTTCTATATATGGATAATAAGATATTGCGGTTTTATGACTTGTATTGTTGTTGTGTTGTATGTAACTTTCTTTATGTCCATACCATCGCAATAAACACGCATAGCAAAAATAATGATTGTATTTTTTTCTATCGTTTTCAGACAATGTTGTGAATTGATTGATGTGAGCGGTGTCGGTTAAGTGTCTGATAAATTCCACCTCTAACGTGTTTTCATAATTGCACAAGTTACAACGATAATTTTCGCCCTTTTCAGAACGAAAAGCATCGTGTATTACACTTACTATTTTTTGTACTTCTTCGACACTTTCCAATTTTTCCTTAAAATATTGATGTGCTTCACTACTTATGTGTCTAATTATTGTCTCGTAATTGCCACCGTCTAATTCAATTTGGTGATTTGTGTTATCCATAAAATTACCCTGCTCGCACAATAAACATCTGTAATCTTCGATTATAAAGTTCCTTCCAAGTTCCTTTATCTTATATTTGAATTTGCCATCCAGGTAATGGTAGTTTTTGCGAGGCATGATGATATATTCACGTGCTAGTTGTGCTAAGGTAAATTCTTCCTTAGTTATTGATAATTTTTTTTCTTCTTCCACCATTTTATGTAAACAATTACGATTTTTAAGGCAATTACGGATGTGATGAATAAGTTTGTTTGCTGTAGAGTCTGTTCCCCTTTTAAGACGAATTTCTTTTTGGCATAAGAAACACCACAGTAAAGTAGGTGATGATCTTATAATGATGTGTGCGATTAGTTTGAATGTGTCAATCAGCATATGCTTCATCATCTGATGCTCATAATTATTTTCGCGGTGATAGGGACGCTCTAGATCTCGATACAGGTGGTCGATGGATACTGGAAGGTCTTCATATTCTTGTGCTCTCGCGTCTTCTGAACCTACACTTGAAGCTTTTTCTATGTATGAAAGAGATGAATCATCGCTATCATGTGTATTGTTTTCTACGTCTGCAGTTTCAAATGTAAAAATTCCGTATATTTGATTATTCGTTGTTGTATTATTATTATTATTATTATTATTATTACTATCTTCTCTAGTCTTTTGCTTCTTTGTTCTATTATCTTGTTGTGTCTCATTAGTGAAATGCAAGCAGCACAACTGATTACTCATATGATTAAACTTTATTTCAATCGGCATGATTTTAGCATTCTTTTTCATTAATCTTTTCTTCCCTTTTCGGAGAGAAATTTCCGGTTCAAGCTTCTTTATTGTATCATTTTTTGTATCGTCCTGATTTTCGCTCAACGATGTCATATTTATTGCCATTCGCGTGTTTGATGAAACGCATTTCTCCATTTTTTCCGTAATCCTGTATTTATGAAATACATAACATTTACATTAATTACGTTGTCTAGTTCTATATAAAATACATTATGTTAACCCTTAAACACACTAATCCCGTAAAATACGTAAACACATTTTCAGATCTGGGAGACTTTTTCAACTTTGAGAAATTATCATTTTGATTCCAATCAATATTTTTAAACAATCTTTTTTTTCACATAAAAGTTTAGAATCTCAGAAATGTGACCGCATAATCGACATTGCCGAAAAGTGATTTATTGTTAAATTATAAAAGAAAAACCATTAAGCAAAAATGAGAAATTGTTCAAAAATCCACTTTTCCTTTAAAAAAATTATATTTTTGCAACAAAAAAACTTTTAAAGACTTTAAAATACGGCGTTTTAAACCTAAAGAGGCATACTTTCAAAAAAAATTATGTTACTGCCATTACTATTAAAAAATATACTTAAGTAACAAGGCGAATATGAGATCTTTTTGATTAATTCAAGGTGTCTAAAATTAAAAATTGATGTGTTTGATAATATATTTCGGACCCTATGCAGAAGTTCTTTTTTTCACGGCACTATATAGTATTTTAACTTTGGACAGAGTAATATACGCAAACGGACCTATTTAAACGTGTTTTGTCCAGTTTTTTTTTACATAAGATTATTCACAAAAAAGTTTCATTCACACACTATATGGGTCACGTTGACCCTAACAAAACTTTGCTACCGTGCCGTTCGAATTCCAATTGATCAAAAAAGTTGATTAACCATATTGTTACGTCCAGCCTTCAAGGAAAGATGGTTAAGGAAAGGTCATCTGGAATTTAGGGAAGACAGGGAAGGACGCAACAGAATTTTTAAACTCGTGGTCGTACTAGACGAACGTACGACACGAGGGCGAACGCATTTTTATGACTCTGGAAATTGGGTCACCGTGTCACGATACGCTTTGACGCCCCTCCAAGAGTCGTGCGATCGTCGGTCCTTATTTGAGTCAGAGAATCTAATCTCTTTACCTCGGGATCGGACCTCGCGTGATCTTTTACTAAAAGGAGGTGTTCAACGAGACGGGTTAATTTGAAGAGGAAATGTAATAAATTTTAACATTTAAATTTCTTTATAAAAACTAGTATAACATATATTTTAAAAGTAACGTACATAATGGTATAATTATTATATGTCAATAAAAGAGGAAAGAAGATTTTACATTTGACAATTTAATTTGCCGCATTTATTTATTACCAGGCATGTATTGGTTTAACGTTAATTTTTCTCATTAAGTTGTAAATAAAAGAAATAATTAATTGCGAACGTTACATATTTGACGGTTCATAATCTAAGCATATAATCTAAATAATATTATTCGATTATTACAACATTACTCAAGTAATTATAATTTATAGATTATGCAATTAAACAATTGTTACAAATATATATTAGTAAGCGTATGTATAATTATGACACATTTTTGAGGGTGATTTGGCTAGATTATTATTAATTTTATATATCGAAAAGAAACGGGATATTAACTTCTGTGATTATTCTTTAGTAATCGATTTTTAGTTAATAGAAAAAGGGGGGGAAGGAGAAAGAAAAAAAGAAAGAATGTATGAATGAATGGTGAATTACTATCTTTCGTGTAGCGGGAAAACTTTGTCCACTAAATAAATATCCAATAAGGAACCATTGCTTTCTGGTTGTTCAGATGAAACAATATAGTTAAAATTTCAAGGTTTACCCGAGAAGGAAAAGGAGTGGGAAAAATTCGTTTGAATCGGATTGAAATAATTCAGTCCAATCCGAAAAAGAGGAGAAATAAAAACAGAAACTCTTTAGAATCGAATTGAAGTGAATTCAATTCAATCCGGATGTGAGAAGAAAGTAGAAAAAAAAACTCTTCAGAATCAAATTGAAGTATTCAATTCAATCCGAATGAGAGTTGAAGTAGGAAAAGAAACTTTTCAGAATCGAATTGAAGTATTAAATTCAATCCGGATGAGAGGAAGAGTAAAAAATAAACTTTTCAGAATCGAATTGAAGTATTCAATTCAATCCGGATGAGAGAAAGAATAAAGGAAGAAAATAATAAAAGAAGTGAACCAAGGGGTGAGAGTACTAATTCTTAATACTTATAAGTGTACTAATATATATAAGAGAAACCTTCGCGAGAGGTAGGTACTTATATAAGAGAGTAAATGAAGGGAAGAAACGGAGTGTAGACTTACTGTTTGATGGTAGTGATCAATGAGTTGCTGATTGTTCATCGTGTGGAGGATGTCTAACCTCATGATACTTCCGAAAAGAGGTTACTTGTAAAAATTTCTACTAAATGTCTTGGCACTTAGCACTGGCAGAACTTGTTGCCAACCGAATAACCGACAATGAGTGTTAATGAGGATCCGAGCGTCACAGATTTTAGCAAACAAAGTGCCACGGACTGTGCGACGGATGAAATGGAAAGAAAGAATGCTCCTTCTGCTTAGGAAGGCTGCTTATTTAGTTTTGGCCGATGATTCTTGGGGTCGTACGCACCAATTTTATTTATTGTAATGCCTACGCGCTCTTCCACGAGTTTCGGTTTAATAACGCTCTTTGTCTCTAACGCTTCGCCGGCCGGACACGTGTCAGGCGTCAAAGAGCGCCGTCTACTTAAGGAACCTCATAATTTCTTTTTGACAGTAGGCTTCTGGGTAAAGAGCGTAGGTAATTCATTAGCGAACTGCAGAGAATGACAGTTTTAGAGTGATTTATTGTGGTGTGGGCGCTGGGTTTCTGGAAGCCGGAAGAGTTGCGTATTCGTGTTTATCGACTTCCTGGCTTTAGTATTTGGTGGGGGCGCTTATGCGTATCTTTCTATCAAACAACGGTGTACCCGTTCGAAAGAAAAGAATTGTTACTACGCAGGACATAACAATATGTCAATTGAAAGAGGAGATTTCAAACTTTTTTTACGTCCTGATCCGAACCTCCTATCTCATTCTGTCTTCACACAGCAAGCCTTTGAAACTTCATATGGGGTCTCTTAGACCTACTTACGTGTTTAAGGGTTAACGGAAACGGAACGCAGCTCACTTCAAGGGGAAAGCTACTTTAGTTCATTTTTATTAAAACATAATATATCATGTAATAAGGATATTTGTGGATTGTGGCAAGTATTATTCAGTAAATTCTAATGTAATATCATCTTTTACTGAAAATAAAGTTTCGTTTTGAGTTCTCTAATATCTCTTAATATACTATGTAGTTTCAGTTCTCAACGATTAACGTATGAATATATTGTTTGTCACATTAAATATTATATAAATGAAACGTTTTAAAAGGAGACGCGGTCGCGTTTTGCTCCAAGCGATCTGAGCGAATCGAGTCGCAGACCGACCCTCTTCTATTTGAGTCAGCAACTTTAAATATTACGGCTACATTAAAATTGCTATTAATGATTTTAATAACACATAAAGGTCATTCTACAATGGCAGTAGTAATAGTGGATTAAGGAGTAAGCATTAGACGTAAGCCATAAAATTAAGAAGTTCATATGTCCGAGTGTCCATAAGGGCTGGTAATAAAGTTTATAATGAGTCAATCGCGCTAGTTTTCATATTATTATTAAGCTGTCATTAGCTGAAAGTGAGAATAGAATCGTAGAAAATGATTTTCACTCATTTCGCTTACTCCGACGTTATTCCTTAATCCAATATTACTACCGTCATTGTAGACGGATCTTAATGAAGACGCTGACCTCTTTGCATAAAGGTACAATTTTATGCATCGAAACTTCGCGAAGACCCTTCCCACTTCATCGCCAAAATGGCTGTATCAACGAAGACACGCTGAAAATTCGACGAGTCGAACTTTCGCCGAGGTAACGCTCACTTATAAGCGTTATGATATTCCTAAAATATTGTATGGATATTATTAAAAATTAAAATAATATTAAAATAATATTCCGAGAATATTATTTTAAAAATACATTTTTTAATATTATAGAATTGAATGTTGCATTTAATATTATTAATGTGAATTGTTATGCATAAAATATTCATAAACTATAATTATTACATTTAGAAATTGTAATATTCTTACAAATATTGAAGTAAATAATATTATTTATTTTTCATATAATATTTGTATAATATTTATATAGTATAATATTATCAGGGGAGAACATATAATCACTTTTTATTAATACTAAATAATATTTTAGAAATATTATTTAATATTAAATATTATAGCACTTATAGGGTATGCGTTCACTCTAGAAACATGCAGGTAAAAGTAAAAAAATTTTAATAATTTGTAAACTAAGAATTATAGTTTGAATAAAGATCTGGTACAAAGGATAAGTTTGGCAAAAAATCCAAATGAGATAAATATATGTCGTAATCCGTTAGTTGATTGGTTGATTTTACGCGTTGATAAATAATTTTTATGTGTTATATAGGCTCAAATAAATGACACATTTAATTGTGCTAACTTTCCAATGCTACTCTGCAGTTGAACGAAGGGCAGCAGGGGGGGGGGAGATCATTGCATCTTTTGGCTACCTGAAGGCAACAGGAAGGACAATAGCGTATAGCGTATAGAATTTATTCATATAGTTTCTCAAATAATTGAAGGACAATAGCGTCTCTGTTGGAGAAATCCAAGAAGAAGAACATCATATAGAATTTATTCCATATAGTATAAAATTTCCAATAACTTGTTATAAATAATGGTAATTGTGCACTATAAGGGACCTAGCTCCAATCATATTGACATTGACATATGTTATAGCGGCAAGAATACTGAACAACTTTTCCTTGTAAATTAATTGGCGTTATCTTACAAATTTTGAGATATATTTAGAGAAAGAAAACACAGTTTTTCTTAATTATTACAGAAAATATTCATTTTACAAAAAAATGTGTCAAACAAAAAATGAAGTTTGTGATAAGCTCTACAAATAAAATTCTATACATATTTTACCTAATTCTAATACTTTAGGAGTTATAATCAAAAAAGCATTTTAAAAAAACTCTGACAAATTCAAATTTTTACATGTACGGAGAACGCGTGGACGGGGGAGGGGTCCCTCTGGATCCCCTTCCAGTATTTTTTCTAATCTAACCCACCCCGTCTCATTGTCAGTCGGTCCACTAATGACGGGGTGAGTGCGGGAAGGAATGGGTCAAAATTTTAAATCTAATATTGCAACGTGGTCAATTGAATGTCCTTAGCCGAATTACAATTAAAATAGGATTAGGTTAAGTTAGAAAAAATACGGAAAAAGGGTACGGCAGAGGGGCGGAGCCCCTCTCCAGCCCAAGTATCTACATTTTTCGACTCAAAATAAAAAAAATTATTTTAAAACAGTTTTTATACTATAACAACTACAGTATTAAAGTTAGGTAAAATATGCATATAATCTTTTTTATAGAGCTTATTACGAGCTTAATTTTTTGTTTAACACAGTTTTTTGTAAAATAAATATTTTCTGAAATAATTAAGAAAAACTGGTTTTTCTTTCTCTAAGTATGTCTCGGAAACTAGACAAGAAAGCCAATTAATTTATAAGAAAAAATTGTTCAGTATTCTTGCCTCTATAACATATGTCAAGGTCAATATGATTGGAGCTGGGTCCCCCATAGTGCACAATTACCTAAATAATCATTACAAATTGAAAGTCATTTTCCTAAAAAAAAATACAGTGACTCATTTTCCTAAAAAAAATATAGTCAGGCAATGCATTTTGATCAAATTGATAGTAATATGCTAAATAACAGCTAATTTAATTAAGGTAAGTCAAGAAATTAATTTTATGTACTCTCTAAATTTTTTGGAGTGGAATTTTATTTAAAAGAGTGGAATTTCACTCTAAAAGTGTGAAAATTCTGCCACTCTTTATCAAGACTGGTAGAATTTTCACACTTTTAGAGTGAGATTCCACTCCAAAGAATTTAAAGAGTATTGACATTAATCTACGTAACGTGTTAGGGTCGCCGCACACAAATTTCAAAAATTTCAAATCTTTTTTACATTTTGTTTACATTCAAATGATTTTGTAAATAAAATTAAAATATTATTAATTTTAATTATATTCTTTACAGATTAAAAAATCTGAACATAAAAATATTCTAACAGTAAATATTTTCTAGAACTGCAAGAAAAAATTACTTAATTTAAAATTATTTCTTCTTTTTTTAGATATATAAATATTTCAATTAAGTAATAAACTGAATACGCGCTAAATACAATTTAAAAAGCTGGTATTTTACGTTACACGTGCGAATATTCTAATGGACTAAGAACAATTGGCTGTTGTTCGCATATTGCAACAATTATATACTACTTGACGCATCGTTAATCAACTTTTTTAATGTTGAAAAAGTTAATCCTGTCTTAAACGACGACAGTGATGAAGACCGACACATTTCTATTTATATGATAACGATTAAATAAATACACTATGTGCCATGGATTATCGTTTTTATTTCTTTATATGCGTAAGTAGACTTTTAGGAAGTCAATTAATAGAAACTTATCCATATGAAACAAATTTAAGGTTTTTCATCTACAAAGGTCAAACATAAATTTGTATATAAAAAACCTTAACTCTCTTGCTGTTATGTTAGTGCGTAAGTCGATAAGTTTATCATATGTATTATGTGTTTGATGAAGTTAAAAATTTATATATATATATATATATATATATATATATATGTTGTGAGAGTTAAATTAAAAATTTTCTTTTTTGTAAAAAAACCATTGCCTCATCATTGTTTAAATTCTATTTACTTTATTTCATGAGTCTATTCTCAACGCCCGCGTCGGTGCAAAACATAATAATTTGAATGGGACGATAAGAATCGGAAGTATCGCTCCAGTTTTAGAAATCATTTTTATTTTATGTAAGCATAAATTCTGTGTCGAGAAAAACTATTTCAGTCATAATAATTAAAATTTTATTGAATGAACTATTTGTTTCTCGTTGATAATTTTGATGCAATAAAATAAACTTTAATATACTTTAGTTTAACAAAATCTCTATTTCTCTTTCTCTCTCTCTCTCTCTCCCTCTCTCTCTCTCATTTATTACTTTATCATAATATTACTTGTCCAAACTGTATTCATTGAAAAATATATTTGATTAAATTGAAAAATATATTTGATTAAATAAAATAAATAATACAGTAAGACTAATAAATTACAATATTTGCACAATTGTACATTTGATATTTCAATCAATTTTTTTTTCTTGTTATGAATAATAAAGATTGATTTACGTGCATTAACAATGTAAGTACTTTTATTATTCAGCATTCTTCAGCAAAAGAAGAAAAAAATAGATATCATTTTGTTTGAACTAAAAACATGTTTATTTCAGAGAAAATAAATAATTACATGAAAATATTTAGCTTCATGGATATACATAGTAATTTATTTCATTATATTAACTAAATCTTTTTTTCCTTCAACAAAACATTGATTAAAATAACTAAAATAGTTTTCTTTTGATAATGAAATTTATGCTTACACGAAACAACTACGTGTTTTAAGGTGACTAAATATTTTGTTGAATTGTGACAAAAAACGATCATTGTTAGTGTTCTGTCCTGCATATTTTTTATTTAACGAAATGTTGAAGGTATTTTGCCACGAGATATGATTTGATTCTTACCTTTAGCTAAATTGTTATAGTAATATAGAAAGGTTTTATACTGATTGACAATTTTAGTATGATTGTTTATGCTATAAGAAGATAGATAAACAAAGATTTAATCCTTTTGTGATATGAGAGTACTCTATGTTGATTTATTCGTGATTTTAGTGGAGTTTCCTCGAAACTTTTTCTGATATTGAGAGTTTGAGAGAAAAAGAAAGAAAAAAAGAATTAAAAGACCTTTACTATTAATTAGAGCTGTTGTGGAATATGGAACGGGATCATGTAGGATGACTGTCAAGGCTCAAAGAGTTTTCGCTAACCTAGGTTTCCAGACTGCGCTTCTTTTTTGAGTATAAGAGAGAATTATTTTTAAGAAAAAATAGATATTCAGGAAGATGGCTCGTAGATTTTAATAATTGGAATTTAAAAATAAATTTTGGATTATGATTTTAAATTAAAAAAAAAAAAAATTACAAGAGATCATTTTTAGAGAAATAAGTTTAAAGGACTTAAATTATGAGAAAAATAATTTTTAGATAAATATAATTTAGAGAGAATAGGTCTGAGAGAAATAAATTTCGGCAACTATGTATATTCTAGAAATTAACTTTCAAGAAAATAAATTTCTATTTTAGATAGGTTTTGGTGAAACCCCATGATTTTAACTAATTGTAAGATTTAACCCGCCCGATTATCTCAATATAATAATCTACAAGTTGATGAGTCTCCTATAGTAGGCGCCTTACCGATTATTAAATAAGGTAAAAATTATATTATATTGTTTTAGATGTAAATATAACGTATTGTTTGCTTATAATTTATAATAAATATTATATTGTCTTGTTTTTACAAAATAAACTGTTACACTGACAAAAGAGCAGTTGGCAGTATTTGTAACTATAATTATATAATTGAATTTTAAAGTAAATAGATAATAAATGGTTAGAAGCTCCATTTTTATATTATTGCTATTACTTAGCTAGTAACAATAAAACACAATATGTTATATTACCAAAAAAATTGTGGAACACGTTGTATGCTATTATTACTTACAGTAATAGCAGTGATGTAAAAATGAGATTTTTAATCATAATTATTTTAACATTTAATTAATTAAATAGTGAACATGTCAAATATACTTTTTTCAATGTAACAGTACATAGCCGACATGAAAATATATTAGCCCTGGAGCACTTGCCACCAGTGGTATATACTCACAAAATGATCTAGAAGACCTCAGGCTTCACTGTAAAATCTTCACTAATGTGTAACTAACTACTTCGGCGTGGGAGGTGCTACTTTTATAGCACTATGCTCACTACTGGTGGGCGCGGATAGATGCGTTTTTAAAATATCACGTGATAAGCAACATTCGACGATGACCTTTCAAATGTTAATGCTTGAAAACAAATTTGTCAAGTATGACAGAATTTTATTCATTCGAGTAAGAAGCGTATAATCCTCGAAACTTCACAAACAAGCAAAAAATGGTTCGTTACTTCGCTAAAACTTCGCTTCCAAGAAATAAATTAATCGCCAGACATAAATAATCTCTTTTTGCAAGACATCAAAAGCAATGCATTCCCGAAAATATTTACATCTACAAATTTTTCTTTCATTGCATCACATTGCTATAATAGAAATGCTAATCTCTTCGTACAAGGCAACGAGAAGGTAACCACTTCATGTAATCGTGGGAAAGTGTCCCCGAAATCATTATGAAATCTTTACGAAATCTTTATGTAATCATTTTGCATTCAGATGTAATCATGAAATCAGAAATCGTAATGAAATCATATGAAATCATCAGAAATCACAATGAAATCATATGTAATCAGCAGAAATTATTTTGGATTTTTGTGTAATTAATGGAAATCATGTGTAAACGGGGTCAAAATGGTCTATATGAATCGTTTCAAATGGCATATTTCTTTTCCATGGAATGCCATGAATAAACCGCTCTACTTTATCCGACGTTTTTGAAAACAAAATGCGTTAAATACAATTCTGAATGTGCGCTCAAATCTTTGCTTATACGAGTATCTCGAGAAACCAGTAACTTTCTTCATGTACGTCTTATCTACGATGAGTAATGACTCGTTATGATACTTTTGTAATAATTTCTGCTCCATCGAGCGAGGCACGTAAAATAAAAGCTTGTCTTTCCTTTTTCAATAGGCGATTCCGTTTCGCATTTCAAATCAGACCATCTTGCTTCCTTTCAAACTGTGTTCTTAACCCTTTAATCTTTGTGGCTTGCGTTTGGCACATCGATAAATTAAATTCAAAAATATTATCTTCGACTACCAAAACGCTAATTTGTTCGACTGAACGCGTCGATATTCTCTTTCCTCGCCTATGTTCGGTACTGTACTAGTAATTCTAACGCCCACCTTGCAATTCGGGAATTTATGTCTTTTTTATTTAAAGTCGTTATAAGAGCATTACAATCAGTGATAATCTTGAACGGTATGCTTTGCAAATAGATTCTGAATCGCTTTAACGCCTAAATGATCGTTAGAATTTCAAGCTCATAACTATGATAACGCGCCTCAACTTTGGTCGTTTTTTTTAGAAAAATAAAAAATCGGATGAAAACGATCGTCCGCCTTTCGTTGTAAAAGCACAGCGCCGAATCGTTGTGCCGAAAAAATTGAGTTAATTTTTAACTTCAATTGGTTATTTTTAAAGCAAGTAAACTTTAATTTATTAATAAATTAAAGTGTATGTGCTTTAAAACAACCTCTTTTCTTGTTTAAAAAGTTTAATTATATAAAAGAAAACTTATACTTACTTAAGTAAAAAGCATGCATTTTCTAATAAAAGACAATATTTTTTTATAATGTCATATAAACTTGAAAAAATATTTATAAATAAAACATAACATTAAATTTATTTGATAATCTGTATTGTAATTGTTTCGTTATTTGTATTCATCGAATTATAAAAAATTATGATATTTTAATTTAATGTAAATGATGTTTCTCAAAATTAACTTTTAATACAACTTAACCTCTGCGCAACTTTTAACTGATTGTAAGTTAATTTTTTATTCATGTAACTTTTAATAACGTAATTAAATTAATTTTTTTAGCCACCAATTTAGAATTAATTTAATTAACAAAAAATATTAACTTATCCAATTCTGGCTTTGTACTTTCTATTCTATATTTTTATTCTTTCTAGTTTAAATCTTTTTTTGAAAAATGAATTTCTGACCATTTGTTAAAAAGTTATTGAATTTAAAGCATAAATGCATCTCGCGTGCGGCGTCATCACATAATATGCGCGATCGAATGTATCTGTTATTAAAGCAGTAAGTAAATTAATGAGCCAAAAAGAAAAAATGTATATGACAGCGCGATGGAGGCAATTTTTTTATAGACTCACAAATATATGGTCGGCTAATGCGTTGCGGAATATAAATTGTCTGTAATTACGATTGATTGATTGCATATTTGCGTACATGGGTTGGTCTATTTTGGGAAGTTCTTTCTGTGTACAAAAAAAATGTTTCTTTTTTAGTTCTGAACGATATTTTTACAGAAATATCATCTATCAAATAATACGTTATTGATTCGAGTTAAAAATATTATTACTGTTTGTATATATATATGAATATTAATAATCAAATTTATGTAGGCATTTCTGCCGATCTACAAAAGCTTGAATAAACAAAAACTAATATAAATTGATGATTGCAATTTATTTCTTTTTCTACTGTCTAACAAATTAATAGATTTAATTATTATATATATATATATATATATATAGTGTTACGGTCGTGCGATATTTGTAATGTGTCACCGTATAGTTTATGCAATCGATAGTAATGAGTTGACGGTCGCTCGTTGACGACGGTTGTTGTTATGTTGCTGTCGTCTGGAGCCTCGTTTCGGTGACAGACGTGTTCTAATAAAACGTCTCAGTTCCTTTTAAAGAGTCTGCTCAATTATTTATTGTGCGTGAGTGCGCGTGTGTGTCTTGTGCCACCGTCGGACGTAACAATTTGGGGGCTCGTCCGATTTGAACGACGAGCAATGGCTTTTATATCACGGAGCCCACGAAAGGGGATGTGTACGCGCTCCTCAGGAACGATTTCACAATCTCCGGGAATCGACGAGCGATCGAGTGTGCGTTCTACGGGAGGTTTTGTCGAGAGGACGACGGAAGATAACATCGAGCGTACAACAGGAGATGTTACAAATTGTTACGTCCGACGGTGGCACAAGACACTCACGCGCACTCGCACACAATAAATAATTGAGCAGATTCTTTAAAAGAAACTGAGACGTTTATTAGAACACGTCTGTCACCGAAAATGAGGCTCCAGACGTCCGCAACATAACAACAACCGTCGTCAACGAGCGACCGTCAACTCATTACTATCGATTACATAAACTATACGGTGACACATTACAAATATCGCACGACCGTAACAATATATATATATATATGTTGTGTGTGTGTGTGCGTCTCTGTATATATAAATGTTACGCAATTGTAAAGTGTTACAAAATAGTATTCAAGATAAATAATAAATAAAATTTAAGCACTAAATAATAAGAATTTTAAATATTTAATATTGTAACAAAAATAGGAATTTTATTTAAAATAATATTATAAAAGTTTGAAAAAATTGTAAATATCACATTATTGAAAATATCAAATTAGAAGCAAAATTTTATCTTTAATAGAATTTGGCACAGTATTGAATTGGAGCTGTGGATTAAGTAATCACATTCCTAAAGAGATATTTATCTCAATTAAGGTAAATATATTTTTATTTTATTTCTAAAATGATATATGTTAATTCTAAAAAGATATATCTTAATTAACACGAATGTATAATTAATATGTAAACAGAAAATATAAGTTATCATCAAATAAATTTCTACAGACATCTTTTTTATTTACGGTTAATGTCTTGCATATTGATATCAACATCGACATGTCTATGATTAATGATGTTTCTGCTGATGATGGTTTTGCATCTGACAATAATAATGACATTTCTGTGCAACAAAATTTTGAGACTGTTAATGCAAAGGCTGTAATCGTAATAATGTTATCGCGTATAATCACACACAATGAGAGAATATTCGAGGCGAGCCCGAGCACGTAACTCCTATTGTCTCATTTCGTTTCGAGATAAACAAGTTTCGCTAAACAGGTTGTTATCCGTAGTCCGCAAATTTCCCTTACGTTATAGTAATTATCATTTTATTGCCATTATCGACGCGGCGACTTTTTGAAGATCGTCGGAACTACCTGATAGAACGCGTTATTTCAGACAAAAGTCTGAATGTTTAAACATTTACTGAAATTTCTTTTCATTTACAGCAAAGCTTAAATATCGTGTTTGTAGCAAATACAAAAAAATAACGCGACACGTATTTCTCATACTTATATCTATAGTATTTAAATATCACATTTGTTGAAGTATTATTTCACGTTTAAAAAATTCTTTGCACTTTTATAAAAAAATAAAGGTATGCGTCCTACATTGTATTTATTTCTAAATCATGTTTTTCAGATTTTTTTTAGAATAAACGATTTTACGGTGATACCACGGAAAGAAAAATTTTCGCTGTCATAGCTAATCATGGTTTGCTAAAACTATGTTTGCTACCGTAACTATAAATTTGTAAACTACAATAAAACGGTTTGCTGCCGCACCTAATATATAAATAAAGTAGCAATACATGTATGTCTATCAGGATCATATCGTATAGCAACATATGAATAGTTATCGAAACTAACTGATATGTCAGAGACATACAGTACATTTGTTTGCGCGCAAAACTGGCGCGAGCAACGCTACGCATGTACAGCAGTGAGTGAGAGAGTGAGAGAGACAGAGGAAAAACAAAAGTTTGCGAGTCGAAAAATAATGCGTGAACGTGCATAAACGTGTCTCGGTGTCTCGAGAGAATTCGCGGATCCGCGACCCGCGTAATCCTGCTAGGTTAGACGTGCCCCGTGGCTGTACGTCCGTGTAATTTCGCTGCCGATTTACGAAAGCGCCTCGACCGCGAAGCGTGCTAAGCACGATCTCCCATCTTCCGATGTGCCGCTGGTTTTATATTTTATTGTATATTGCATTCCCGGCCGTATTCGTATCGTGCTACTTGTACTTATATCAGTGCCCATCGGTGCTATCAGTGCCCATCAGTGCCCATCAGTGCTATTATCATTACCATCAGTACTCATTAGTGCTACTTCGAATCTACGTTCATCTGCGTTTTTACGTTATCTACTTTAATATGGCCACGAAACATCTGCTGACTGCATGGGGATTTAACGAAGCAGTAATAGATAATTTTGTAGGTATGTACAATAATTTATCTATATGTAAAAGTTATATTCAAAACGATAGGATTTTTTCTATCAGAAATTTTTACCGGGGTAGGGGAATTTTTACCAGGTAGTTCTCCATTCATCACCGAACATGTATATTACACACAGCATTCAATATATTGTAACACCGTAATTGTTGCTATTAAGCTCATTCTATAATTGCGTAAACATAGTTGTAAAATGATTGTAAACATAGTTGTAATGATTGCGTAACATAGTTGTAAAAGACGCAGTTGTAAGCTGCTGTCAAGGTTGTAATGTTGTAGAAAATGGTCGAACTTTATCTTTCACGTTTACATCAACCAATGCTATTGTAAGCGTGGAAAATGAAGTTTAACCATCTCCCACAACGTACTCTACAACCGTAACAGTGGCTTACAACTGCGTCTTATAATCATTTTACAACAATATTTATACAATTGTAGAATGGGCAACAATTACGATGTTACAATATATTGAATGCTGTATGTAATATACGTGTTCGATGATGAATGGAGAACTACCCTGATAAAAATTTCTGATAGAAGAAATCCTATCGGTTTGAATATCAAATTTCCAGTAGAAAATGATAGAATAAAAATCTTATTATTTTAAATATGGATTTTGGTTTGTGAATTCACAAATGTGAATTATTTTCTATCATTTTCTTTCTTTTTTAATTTTTTGTCTATAAACAAATATGTATTATAATATGCAATATATTTCTCATTTGTAGCTCAAGAAATAGAAATTGAACAATTTAACAACTTGACCGAAGAAGATCTGAAAATCTTAATTCCTAACATTGGTCCCCGACGAAAATTTCAAGCTAATTTGAAAAAATATTTTGATGAGGTATTCATTTTTATACGTTATTTTTTTGATTGTTTTATTATTAGCTTTGTTTAGAATTGTAATTGATTTATTCTCTATATTAATATTTCAGATTGCACAACAACCCATCGAAGTAAATTTAATTCAGCGAGAAGATTTGGACTTACAAGAAAGTAAAAAAATAAAATTAGATGATTTGGACGTACAAGATTTGGATTTACAAGAAAATAAAAAAATAAAACTAGATGACATTATTCCTCCAAATTCACCGTCTGCATCTTCAACATCTGCAAGTACAGGATATGAAGGTAAGAATATTATTAATCTTTGTTTACTTCTAATAATTTACACAATTTCAATAAATATATATAACAAAATAATAAATATAATAAAATGGAAATTAAATTAAATTTTAAAAAATATATATAAATAAATAAGAGTAGTACACCTATTTATTCATATTTAGTCTTTAAAAATCTAAAAAATAACATTTTTTATTTTATTTCTGCATTAACTTTGTTAAAATTTAATGTATTCTTGTATTCTTGTATTCTTGTATTCTTGTATTCTTGTATTCTTGTATTCTTGTATTAATGTATTCTTCTTTCAGTTATACTATTAACAAATGCTCCTACAGCAGACATAAAGCCTGCAGCTGATAACAAATATGTAAGCTATAAATCATTTTATTTTATTTATAAAATTTTTTTGAAATAAGATGTAATAAATAATTATTATTACATATATTTATTCTATTACATATATTTATTACAGGATCTGAAAACTATTTTAAACAAATCTGAAGATGGCCAATTAATATTAACTTTATATAAAAAAGAAAAAAAACTAAATAATGATCTAAGAAATAAATTGACCAAAATAATAGTGAGTAATGAACTGTCACCAAATATACATAGCACAATAACTAGCGAAAGGGCATGTTTCCTGAGTGAACAGCTAATAAGACTTTTTCCTACTGAAGACAAAGTAAGTTTATTACATTTACTCTTCAAGATTTTATCAAATATATATAATATATATATATATATATATATATATATATATATATATATATATATATATGTATATAATATTATATATATAAAGATTGTATAAAAATAAGACCAATAAAAAAACCTGCACATATTGTTAGATTAAATTATGATGATAAATAATAAATACACATTTTTATTTTCAATAAAAATATAAAATAATTAAAGGAAACAATTTTCTTTAAAAGTTCACAGTACACTAAATTTCGAATAATATATGTATATTTATTAATTGAAAACATTGTTGCGTAAGATTAAGAAAAAACAATTTATATTAATAATATACAAACGTTTTAATCGTACTTTGAGATCTTTTTCGGTTACAAACTGAGTCCTACAGCATTTCTCTAGTGTTTTAATTCAACATGATTATCACAATTTTTATTTTATTTTAATTAAAATATCAATATATTACAAATTCTTTTGATGAATCCTTAACATTCTTCAATTATCCTTCATATTTTATATTGCATTATATTACAATGTTTATATATTTAAATATTTTTATATTTATATATATTGATAATATTTCTTTTCTTTATATTTTAATAATCTGTTTGTGAAAGAACTTGATTTTATTTTAAATTTAGAACAACGTTTTCAATATAATAGATATATATTATTCGGAATTTAGTGTACTGTGAACTTTCAAAGAAAATTGTTTCCTTTAATTATTTTAGTTTTTTTATTGAAAATAAGAATATATATATATTTTTTTTATTATTTATCATCACAATTTAATCTAACAATATGTGCAAGTTTCTTATTCGTCTTGTTTTTATACAAATCTTTATATGTATATATACATAATTCATAACATTAAATTATATTTACTTATAATTATTTTAATTACTTTATTATATAGAATGTTTGGCATATTAAAAATAAGAAAGGTGAATCACAAGGCAGAGGAAAAATTTTGACAAAGTAGGTATTATTGTATAAGGCGAAAACTAAATAAAGCTGGCTTACTGCATGTGAAAAGTACTACAGATTTTGTTCACGTTCCATCTGATAGTAAGTTTGATTCAAGTTGCTTATAATTTTGTGAGAAGTGTCATACTTAAAATTTTTTTATTCACTACGTTCATATTGGATTGTGATATCAGAAGCGAGGAATCGTATAACTTTTTGTATGTTATATGTTAAAATAAATATTTTTTTTTACATGTTACCATTTGTATAATCAATTTTACAGTTTAGTAATGAGAAATGCTAAAAATTTTTGCAGTTAATAATTTAATTAATTACTAGTATATATTGTCATAAGATCGAGTTTCACTAAAAAAATACATTATTTGTAAATTGAATCGTACGTATATTTATTGATATGATAAAAAATAGTTTTTGATATATCTGATTTAAATTATCTTGTCAAACACAAATAATAACCTGTGGAAAAAATTATTTGTTTCAGCATATAACGTAAAAAATAAACTTATACTATTTCTTGTGATAGATCGATAATCATAAGTGTGATTTCATATTTAAGATTGTTTTTAAGTTTAGTCTTCAGCTGCTAATGAAATTATGAGCGTAATATCTAAATATGTGAGCGTAAGATTTTTAAATATAAGATCGACCTATGAATGGCTTTAATTCCATAATTCAATATGAGTGAAATGAATTAAAAAGAATCTTAATGATGTTTATTTTAATTAACAACTAATGTTTTGTAAATAAAGAAATTTTTCACATACTTGTTATTTCTGTTTTTATAGACGAAGAAAATGACGACAATTACGAAGAAAATATACTATGGCTGAAAAATAATTGTAAACCGTGGCAAACTGTGACTGAATACTGGTCTTTGACTTCAAAGATGCGATTAAAAGCTCTTCAAAGAAATAATCAGTCTTGTAACGAATATATGATTCAATTTCCAGCTCTTTTTGATCCTTTAGGCTACGTATTAGTAAGTTTTATAAAATTTCATTTTTTTGTAATGAATATCTCAATTTCCTGAGAACTTCATAAAATATTTTTCTATCTTTTCCCACAAAGATTACTTTTTTTATATTTATATATGTCTGTGTTTTAGCTAGAGAAAGATTTCGAAACATTGTATCCAAATTGTACTTTAAAATTGTATGCTGCTTGGAAAAAAATATCAAACTTTGTAATCAGTAAGGTACCATCTAAAGTGAAGAACCGTCTTGATAATGTATTTACGCCAGGTAAAATATTTATTGTCTCTTTTCATACACAATAACTTGTTATATTCTTAATATAAATATTTATTTCGATAGATAGTACGCAAATTGTAACTTTACTTTTGATGCCTTATTTGTTTCCTGTGAACACGATAAGAAATGGCAAAGCACAAAATTGGAGGCCTTCTAGAAAAGAATCTGAAGAAGGATTTCTTCTGCATGTAAAAGTAAATATATACATAAAAATTACAATAATTAGAAAAATTAAAAGCATAGTGATTAGTAGAATTAATGTTATAGCACAGGTGTAATATGTTGTAACTAAAAAAACTAAATTATATTAGATAGGCGATGATCACGTTTTAATAACACTTTATTTCCTGTAGAACAATTACTCTACTCTATCCATAATTCATGCTAATCACTATGATACTCAAATTAAATAATTTTTTCCTATGGAACAAAAAATTTCAATATTGACACAAAAATATAAAGGTAATTATATCTTTTTTTATAGATAATAGCAGATCTTGAAACAACATTAGAGGAACGAACGGCAAAATTGCGATCACTTGGTCAGCCATCACAACCTGTTGCAGTAATAATAGGTCCTTCTTTCGATGAAATCAAACAGTGTTTCGTCGTCATTGATATATTTAGATATGAAGTGGAAACACCTCTAAAAACCGTGGACCTTGTCTTCAAATTATGTAACGCTTTAAACATTCGATATCCTGTAGAGGTAGGACAACTGTTTATGTTTTTACAAAGAGCTGTATATGAATTTGATACTTTGTGGGATAAACATAAAAATTCGCAACTGACTTCTTCAGTTTTGGCGACTATTCAAGAATATAAATCATTTTAAGTTTAATTTATTTTGGAAAATACACTTGCATCATGCCTACTTGCTTTTTGTGCAAAGAAACTGTACAATCTGTAAACAGTTTGTTAACGCATTTCACGGTCAAACATTATGTCAATTCATTCACTGTATTTAAATGCGGTGAAAATGGATGCGTTAGAGAATGGTCTTCTTGGAAGTCATTACGAAAACACTTGCTTGGATCAATTCATAATTTTTCTTTATGACCTACGATTATGAATAATACTTATGAGCAACCTACTGCTAATACAAAAATTACCGAGAAATTTGTAATTCATGAAAATATGAATATTGATGAAATATTCTCACTAGAAAATGCTATTAGTGAGAATTTATTGGTAACTCCAGCCCAGTTTAAATCACTCGTAAAAAATCGTTCCGATGCTTTTGTTGCAAAATTATACAACACTTCTTCCATTCCACGAAATCACATTCAATCACTTATTGAGGATACCACATTATTTCTAACAAGTGGCCATATTTCTGTGTTAAAAGAAAAAGTTTTTTCACAATTAAATGCACTTGGTTCTAATAATGAAATAATACAAGATATTACATTAATGTTTAATACAGTAGAAGATCCTTTTCATCATCTTAGTACCGAATACAAACGTAAAGAATATTTTAAATCATGTGGTAATTATATAGCTCCTATTGAATATTGTATAGGTAAAAGAAGAGTACGTAAAAATACTGGATCATGTATTGTGGAACGTATGAAAAATGTTTGCGGTTACTTCATACCTCTAACGCAAACGTTACAAAAATTTTTTGAGTTGCCTGATGCTTTTACTGCTACAATACATTATATTAATTCGCTCAGAAATTCAGATACCATTACAAACTTTATTCAATCTAAACTTTGGTATGATAAAAGAAAAAACTTTGAAGATGATGCTATTGTTTTTCCATTGTTTATATATTATGATGATTGGGAAGTTAATAACCCATTGGGATCCCATAGTACTTGTCTTGGAGGAGTATATTATTACATACCGTGTTTGCCACCTGAATGTGTATCTCGATTGGAAAATATTTTTTTAGCTCTCTTGTTTAACACAGAAGACCGTAAAGAATTTGGAAATAAACAAACATTTGCACCTTTAATTGAAGAATTGATTGTTTTGGAACAAGTCGGAATAACAGTTACTGTTAATGGAAATCAGTATAAAATTTATTTTGTGCTAAGTTTACTGTTGGAAGATAATTTAGGCCTTCATGCTATGTGTGGATTCGTTGAAAGTTTTCGAGCTAATTATACATGTCGATTTTGCAAAATTCATCGTAACATTTCTCAAACTACTTGTCTTGAGGATGATTATATTCTCAGAACACGTGAATCGTATAATGTTGATTTGGCTTCAGCAAACTGTTCAATTAATGGGATCAAAGAGGAATGTGTCTTTCATGCAATCACTTCATTTCATGTTGTAGACAATGCTTACGTTGATATCATGCATGATGTTTTAGAAGGTATCGCTCATTACGATATGATCCCAATAACAAATCATTTTATTCAGATTGGTGATTTTACTTTATCAGGTCTTAATTATAGTCTGCAAATGTTTCATTATGGTCCTAATATACAAAACAAATCACCTAGTATTTCAGATGATTTTGCAACAAAAAATAAATTTAAAATGACAGCTTCGGAAATGTTGACATTTTATAAACTTTTTGGAGTAATTATTGGACATAAAGTAAAATCGTGTAATAATCCATTTTGGAAATTATACTTATTATTAAAAGAAATAATTGAATTTATTTTCAGTAAATCGGTATCACAAGAATCTGCTTCTGCATTCAAAATATTAGTAGAAGAGCATCATAATCAATACTTGAAATGCACAAAGCAATATTTGAAACCAAAACATCATAATCTCATTCATTACGCAAGAGTCATGATGCAATGTGGACCACTTGTTTCTTTATCTGTAATTAGACTTGAAGGTTTTCATAAAGCTCTTAAAAAAATTTCGAATGTTGTCATGTCAAGGCAAAATATTGCCTTTTCGATTGTTACTCGATATCAATTTTTATTTTGCTATAGACTTATGGCTAAAGAAAGTATTCTTCCAAATATTCAAACAGGATCAGGAAATATCATTGATATTAGTGAAAATCATCATTTTGATAATTTTATGTTATCACTACCAAATGATATAAACTATAATGCATGTTTTGTTACTAATTGGGTCAATTATAAAGGTACTCGGTACCAATCTAAAATGGTATTATTTTGTGGAATAGATGAAAGTTCTTGTCCCGTTTTTGCGGAAATTCAGTTTATTATTATTCATAATAATAGTCCACTTTTTATTTGTTCTTCTCTTATAAATATAGGTTTGAATTGTAATATTGGTGGTTTCGAAGTAGAACAAAGTACAAAGTGGCTATCAATTAAATATGAAGATTTAGTCGATCCTTTTCCTTTGTTCATATATACTATGGGCAATGAGGAAAGTTATATTATTTTACATTATTCCGTTTAATTTCATACTCTTCATGATATCCTGATCCTGAATATTAATATTTTTTTATGTATTGTGCATTGATTTTATAATTTTTTACTAAAGTAATTTTTTACTTAAAGTATACGTTGAACGCGAATCTTCCTGTTTAATAAGTTTCTCAGGGTGGATAGATATACTTCACGCATAGTAAATTCTTTACATCAAATCCTTTTATTCTTATCTGAATTTATCATAAGCGCTCTTTGATTTAATAATTAATCCTCTGCTACTTTCAGCTTTACATTTCATTAAATATTAAAAAATGTGACAAATGTGTTTTAATTAATAAATTACTTAATAAAAATATTGAGAGCGACACCAATATTGTTTTAACATAGAAATTTTTCACATTTTCATAAATTTTAGAACAGCAGCAACAATTTCTTTTATATTGAATTTAAATTTAAAACAAATCGCATTTTATAATCAATGCACAATATATAAAAATAGAGTATCTATTATTTACATTTTAACAGATTCAAAACAAAAAATGTATGTATATATGTGCATATTTTATATGTTATGTATACTGTTAAAAATATTATAAAATTAAATATATTATTTTTAATGCTATACAAAAATTTATATTTAAAATTAAATATAGTTTTAATTCTATATAATATTTTTCTGTAATGTATACATAATTAAAAATGAGAAATAAATAATTGTATACACTTTATAAATATATGATTTTATTATTTTTTATATATTTTGCATGTCCCTAAACTACAGCAAAAACAAAATCTATTCAGTAACTAATTAATATAGCTACCTTGGCTACACTTTTAGCTGTAAAAAATATTCTGGATGTAGCCATTGATTTGATTGCTGCAGCAACAATACTTGCAACGATAGCAACCGTTGTGTCTTCCACATATAAATGGTGTGCACGCTACAACTAATTACTATAATGCATGTTGCTATGACAGCTAACTGAAATATGTACTGTAACTAAACCTTGTCTAACGGGCAGCAAAACTCTTTCAACTAAATAATATCGGAGTCACAACTAAGATATTAGCAGTCCATATATTACGACTGTAATTTAGTTACCACACGCAGTTTTTAGCTACAGCAGCTACTTTTTTTTTCCGTGATACGTATAATGATCTAGTGAACTCAGTGCAATATTGTAATGAAGACTGTAAGATAGAACCGTATGGAGTAATACATATAAATTAAAAAAAAAACTAAACATATGTTAAGTACATAGCTATATTGAAACGCATTCAAAAACATTATAAATATAAATAATATTTATGCCTAATATTTGTTTCATAACAAAGAAAAAATGAATAATGAATTTTACCATACACAAACATAAAGATTTTTTATTTATTAGAACAAAAAAACAACAAAACTATAGTTTTAAAAGTTTGAAAAAAAAATTGATTTTTTTTCAATTCTTCCGCGGATTTTTTCGCTTTTATCCCAATGGTATAAAAATTCATTAGAAAAATTTACGTTTGTTAGTAAAACATTTGCTTCTTTTCGTAAAGAACAAGATTGCATACATTTAATTTAAATTCAATCAAATTCGGAAGCAATCTTGCGTAACGATTATTAGATACCAAATGCGAAAGTAAAAATTAAAAAAATAATAAAAAATAGCATCGCGTATATTTTAGAAAAAACACGGTAAGCAAGAGGGATTCTTAAATCCAATCGCGAAAGGAGAGATTCTTCTCGATACGTATCACGTAGATCATTTAGGTTCTCTTCTCTCCACAAAGAAAAATTATAAGCACATTTTTGTTGTAGTAGATGCGTTTAATTTATATGGCTCCATGCAACTAAAACCACGAGTACGAATGAAGTCTTAGATAAACTCCGTAAACAGGCGTCCATTTTTGGAAATACACGTAGAATAGTTTCCGATAAAGGCACCGCCTTTACGTCTAAAGACTTTTCCGAATATTGTGTAAGCAAAAACGTTGAACATATTTTGAGTACAACTGGGTACTATTGGGCCTCTATGACAGATATCCGGGTTTTCTTCCTGTGTGTGCGTGTTTTTGAGCAAACGAATCTAATCGTTTTAGCTCGGGATCTAACCAAATGCGTAATCTTTTAAGAGCGAGAGAGATGGATTAGGTTGAAAATTCGATAGATACTAGTGTGACTCCGAATATCATCGAAGAACTGAACAAATAAATGACTACACAAAGAAAACGATTTCTTTAAACTTAATAAAGTTGATTGTATCCAAAGAAATTTATTTGAAATGAGCTAAACAAATCAATGTTTGAATCAATAAGTACGGCCAATAACAGAATTACTTTCGTCAAATAATAAAGGTTTTTTGAATTAAACAAAATTTCTCGTAAAGAAATAATTTAAATATACATATAATATTGAGTTAATGTTTCTTTTGTTACATTTGTGAACATATAGTTGCGAAGTAATACTGAGTTTATTCCAATTTTGTAAAAGAATATTCTAAAAATTCAAAATTTTTCCAATTTTATTTAAAATTAAAATTTAAAAGATAAGAATAGATTTTTCAAATGTATCTTTCCAAAATAAGATTTATTTTATTATACCGTTTAATGTTGCTTTACAATCATCATAGAGTTGATTCCATATTTTATAAATTAAAAAGTTTGTGATAATAATTTTGACATTGAAAACAAAACTTGCATGCAATTATTATTTTTATAATTATATAGATGAAATAATTGTTAATATTATATTGTTTATCAAAATGTGATAACATTGAATATTTTATATACTATATAATTGGAACATTAGCTTTGAATGCATTTTTATTTTGTTTTAATTATTAAATGCTTTATTTGTAGTTATTAAATGCAGAAAATTTTTTTTGTAATCCCATATTTTAATCTTTACAAAAAGAGTATTCTTTTCCTAATAAAGTGGACTATTCACAAAAAATGTATCAGATATTATTCTAATGGTTTATCTCTTGTATTAAGAAGACTATATTTATTTCAAACAGATGCCATCTTGCATGCGATACGAAAAACAATGTGTGTTTTTCACTGCGGGCCACTACCGTGACTGCCGCGCGAGAAGACGCATTAATCTATAAGCTCTTTGAAGTGAGATGATCATAGAAGAGTGAAGGAAGAAAAGTGTTGTTATTCAGTTATTTTTTATTTCTCCTGGTTATTTTGTTTCCATTTACATTTTATGATAAATGATAAAGTTGAAAATTTTTTGGAAAAGATCGGCTTGGAAACGTACTGACCTGCTTCTTCTTATACCGCATTGCTTATTATAGATGATTTATGGCGTATGTCATTTATTTTTAGTAATAACATATTTGTAGTATTAACAATGTAATGACACAATATGTATTGTAGGGGATATCAGATCTCCATTTGACAAAAAAGAAGTTGCAAAATAAACTTTTGCAACGTGTTCTTTACGTCAATAATGTTTTTTCATGCTCTGGTACTATTTCCGATACTAATTGTCATTTTTTGACTTATCTTTATGTTATTGGTCTGGTCATGGGACCAGGCAGGAATAGATTTTAATTATTTATGTACTTTATATTATTAAAAATATCTAAGGCTAAATAGTCAAAGGATTAATGAGAGTGTTCGCGCGGTACTTAAGACGCAACTTTCTTCCTGTTCAAATCTGCTTTACTTCAAATATAACTTTTTATTAATGATATCACAAGTATACGATTAGCTCGGTGTTAGCGCATTAGGTTATTGTTCCGAAATCTTAGGTTCGAATTCCGCCGGCGCCGATGCGTTTTCAAAAATTTGTAAAACTAGCAAGACAGGCACGCCTTATGTGCGCGATACATGGCTTTTGTAATTTACAAATTTACTCGATACACACATTAACCCTTGATACACATAATTATTAAAATCTTTGCAATGACAGTGGCACGCGAAGTAAGCACAGTGGGTGGGACCAATCAGCATTACGGAAAAGCGTCGAGAATAAACTTCGAAAGATACGATCATCGATTTATCGATGAACATTTTCAGATAGGATAATGCTTAATTACCCGCCTCGAGGAGGAAAAGCTAGCCGTCGCATCGCTAACTATTCCGGCTATCACGGATTTAATGTCGTCCAAAGTTTTCCCGCGCAATCTAATTATGGTAAATATCCAAAAACGTTAAATTAGCGGATTCAGATTTTCATCTATCGCGTCCTCCGTCGATTTGTTGATCGGTTCGGAAGCGACGCTATTTGTTATTCTTTGTCGGATAAATAAATTTATCGAGTGAGGGTCATGATCTCTACTTGCAGAAAACGCGACTCGGTTGGGTGGTACATACAAATATTAATTTATCTAAAACGGCGACATGTTACTTAACAAACTTAGAAAATTTAATATTTGGGTTTTGGCCCGTTGAGAAACTCGCGTCAGATAAACCGAAATAAGTTCGAACGTTTTGACCGAGTTTGGGTCATCCACAGAAAATATTGATATAAATAGTTATCAAGACCTCCTCCGCATCACACGGCGTAGTCAAATGTATTTTTTTTCCGTTATAACCGGGTGATTATCCGAGTAAATATACTTTGAAATTCTTAAGTGTGACGACAAACAATGTACATTAACTACAAAAGATTAATAACTGACACTGTTTTTTTTACTCACTATATGAGAGGAGGAGTTGGCGCGTAATTTTTGAAAATAAAGGAATGGGAGAGGAGTAGGGCTTGATAATGGTTTATTGTAGGGATTAATTGAGTTTAGCTAATATATATTATCGTAATTTTTTACAAAGATGTATACCTTTATATACATATAATACATATTTTATTTAGTTGTTAAACGGGCTTAGTCCCGGAGGGGAGAATCTTGATATTGTAGTGCACAACTATATTTTCTGTCACCCGCGGCATCGGACGCTGGGATGGTGCTTTGATTTCGCGTGGCACAGAAGTGTCGGGGCGGAGGGTGGATTTGCGTGTATATATTGTAAGCGGATATGGCCTCGTTGGTTTGCGCGCTGGGACCTGCTCCAACGCAGGTCCCCTGGGAACAGGACTCCCTAATGGGTCCCACTGCGGAGGGGGGGGCGGGTGTCTTTTCGTAATAGGTTTCGGGGCCTTTGTAGCCTCAGGTAGAGACAGGAGTCGTCTCCGCGCTTCCTCGAAGCCTATAAATGGGTCAAAGTTTTTTGTTTTTAATAAATTTCTTTCCATGGCGCGGAGACGGCAGAGGCGGCGGAGGCGACCCCCAGCTTTTCCACGATGGGCCTTCTTTCTTTTGCCCATTCTAGTTGAAGAAGAAGACGTTTAATTTAACGAAAAGTCAAAGAAGACGGAATACAAGGATCGTTATTTCTTACCCGTGCGTAAGAAGCGTTGTTTTTATCGGCGGCTGAGCCTTTCAGAGAGTGACGTAGCTGCGGTTGAGTTTAACGCCTAACAAAATGAATTATATAAGTATGTGTCAAAAAGAGATTTTTATGAGTTATAAAATTGACTAGACAAACGCCGCACTGGTGTCTAGGGGAGATAATGGAAAAGGAGAGTCGCGGAGAACGCGTACTTAGCTCCAGAGAAAAAAGGAGAAGGGATGAAGAGAAGATCGCGAAGAACGCGCCCTTGCTCCAGTGGAAAAGCGAGAAAGGAAAAAGAGCTCGCGTAAAACGCGCACCTCCAGAGGAAAAGGGAGAGGCAGCGGCGGTAAAAAAATAAAGTCTCACTATTATTGCAAATTTCGTCGGAGCCTCGAGATCTTACTTCGTACGAGGTTTAATAGAAACTGATAGAAATGCTAGCTGTTTATATACTTTTGGCTGAGCAAGTGAAAGTCATTCTTGCAATACGCCATCATAGGATGCAACATTTGGTAATTTTCTTGAATGCTTGAAAAGAAATATTAAGCAAATTTGATTTATAACTGATTTAACCCACTTGAGTAACCCATTGAGTCGCGGTTCCAAACCAACTTATGATTTGAAATATACGTTTCAATTGATCACCGATTGCATCGCATTCCGTAAAAGCATTTACTATTCATAGTATGTATGTATATTCATTACATTTATGCATGGTCATAAATTCTGTGTTTCAGGAATTTGCGTAAACATGCAAAAAAATTATTTTTTACTTCGTTATATCTTCCAATGAATGGAATCCTCGCTGGACACCATAACACCGTTGCTTAATCATATTTTACAATCATCATAGAGTTGATTCCATATTAAATGAATTGTAAAGGTCGTGATAACGATTTCGACATTGAAAACAAAACTTGCAATTATTATTTTTATGATTATATAGATGACATAATTATTAATATTATATTGTTTATCAAAATGTGATAACATTGAATATTTTATATACTATATATTTGGAACATTGGCTTTAAATGCATTTTTATTTTTTATTTTTAATTATTAAATGCACTATTTGTAGTTATTGAATGCAGAAAATTTCTTGTAATCCCATATTTTAAGCGGCAACCTTTACAGAAAGAGGATTCCTCTTCTAATAAAATGGACTATTTACGAAAAAGGTATCAGGTATTATTCTAACGGTTTTCTTCTTGTATTAAGAGGACTATATTTATTTCAAACAGATGCCATCTTGCATGCGATATGAAAAATAACGTGTGTCGCTGCGTGGCACTACCACGCTGACTGCCGCGCTTTTTTACAAAGATGTTTTATTACAAACATTCATATGCATATGATACATATTTTATTTAGATGTTACGTCCAAGGTTTTTACGTCCAGGATTCTTAAAAAAATTTCTTGGGTCGATTTACGGTTCGAGACTTATAAAGTCACTTGAGTAAGATAAGAAAGACGTAACAACCCTAATCTCACGCAGAAATGTTTGAGGGCGCGTGCAACGAGTCGAATGCATCAGGTGAGCTCGAATGCAGGTCAGGTGTCAAGAATGACGCCGAGTGACTCTCGTTCGAACTCATGCATTCGTATGGTCTTTATTTTGCGTAAACGCTTAATCGCTTGTTTGCGCGCTCGCCTGTTCCGTCGATTCCGGCGGTGTTTCGCAGCCGCTCGTGATTTATTCCAGTGATGCGGTAGGGGAATTCGTTTATCTACTAAAATTATTTTATTTATATCGATTGGACGAATTAAAAGTGAAGTTCCTGATTCTCTCTTCTTTATATTAAGATCAAATCAAAATTGAACTCGAAATTGAATGAATTATTTACCTTTAGAGGGAAAGATATTAACAATAAGCGAAGGATCAATCAGAGAGAAAGAGTATGCTTATTCATAAGTATGAGTAAAATAAAAGGATGGTCAGGTCACTTCTTGGGCTGCGTTCAGATTCCCCATCCGAGTGCACCCAGGCACCTAAAGAGCGTTCAGATTCCTACCGGACATTAGATGGGTCGTTCACTTTATCACTCTGTCTATCCCGAGAGAGTGGAAAAACCACATGGGTCCTTGAGCCGGGTGAAACGGGTGGGTGACGTAAAGATGCGTTCCAAAATGTATCGCTATAAAAATTTATATATAATTGTGATAAAGCTCGTATATTTAAAACAAATTTGAAATAAAAAAATAAATTTAATTTAAAATATTATAGTAAATAAAAATTAAAATGTATAAATGTAATAAAGAAAAACGTTAATAACAAAGTAAAGTTTAAACGTTTTGTTTATTATTCTATTTATGTAATTACAGATTAATAAATATTAATCTTTTATTCTATTAATGTAAGGTTTCTTGGTCTGCAGTCTCACAAAACCGTTATATAAATATTTATATTTGAGATTAGTATGTTAAAGATTTTTAGTATTATTAAATATTTTCTGATACTAATAAAATATACTGTTTGTTTTCTGTTCCTGAACTCCCTGAATTAGTGTGCACTTAAAGTGAAATAGATATATATTTGAAAGTTAGTGAAAACAAGAAGGAACGTTCCAGTGCAGTCTAGCGCAGGAATAGAAAACAAGCCTATACTAGATATAATAGATGATATGCGCAACATATATTTTCATCTAATTTGTTAAAATAAAAATTTATTTTCATTATTTAAATTGATTCGTCCTATTCTACTAGCATTTAATTTTCATCTACTTTAGTTATATTGATCAAAATATTCATAGTAAAATATTTATGTATTATCTTTATCGTTTATCTTGATTTATTATGTAATTTATTCTGAATCTGAGATATTTATGTTACTATTTCTCAGCGTTATTTGCTAAACACATCCAATGTTTGAGAGTGCGTTCAGATTCCATAAGCCACTAGGAAGCTTTTCATTAGCTCCGCCCATTTACCCAGTCACCCAGAGATCACTCACCGGGTGGAGAATCTGAACGCAGCCTTATCGGTCAGAGTTGAATTTCAAAACAGTGGTAGACCCGTGCGTAGCAGGTGGGCTATTGCATGGGCCTTGATACAGAAACAGTGGCCAGCTGGTGGGACTTGGTTGCTGCTTTGATTTATAATGGTTGCCGGAATTCATTATCGGCGTCTAGTTCTATTGTTACACGCTTCTCGAGTCGGCTCCGTTTCTTTTTTCATATATTATTATTCATATATATATGTATTATTACCCAAATAATACCTATTGAGATTAATAATATCGTAAACCCGCTAGTTGCCATTAAATAAATAATGCGCTTCGGTTGAAAATACGAATTCTTATTTTTATTAATTTCATTGTTGTAGCTCTATTTCCTAAGTTTTTTTAATTTTGAAGAGTCTTTGGTAGTTTTTTGTATTTTTATTCTTTCTCTTATTTCTTGAGATGTATTTTCACTTAAGTTTAATTTATCTTTTGTTTAATTTATGTTTTGTTTGAGCGCGAATTCATGCTTTGCACTCGCGGCGCAAGATCGGTCTTAGTTTTAACGTCTTAGTGATACCGGCGTATTTACTTTCTGCTCCTGGGTTTTTTTCTTTAATGTGCCCTTTAATTTCGTCTTCTATCGGATCGCGATTTCCGAAGATTGATGAGGACGCGGAATTTACGCCTCCTGACAATTGTGATCTCGTTTTATGTGGTTGTGCACCATGTAGATGATGGCATGACACTTTTGATGGTGAGGATCACTCTAACCAGGGTGATGCTTCTCAAGTTGGTGGTCGCTGGGGTGGGGGAGGGATTTATATAAAAGATTGTGCGTTTAATTACTTCTTTATTTTATTGAGTGGTTGATTTTCATTGGAAGACTTTTTTTATTATCAAATGATCAAAAAACTCTCAAGATAGATACTAAGATATAGACAGGTTTCTAGGTTTAAGCTTTTTTACTTTTATTAATCACAGACGGACTCGTAAGGAAGAAGCCCGGTTCAAAAGCAAAGTTCAGCAGACAATTCATTTCCGACGATTATCAATATGGACGACGACATGGTAATGGTATGAATAGCGTCCGTGAATACGTTAACGTATTCTGAATGATTGTAACAGTCCGATGCGAAATATAGATGGTGCGAAATATCGTATTAGGGCAGAGAATAAATAATTTTAATTGATGGTCTTTTTAGCCAATGATTGTGTTGAGACGCATTAGCAATTATAAATAGCTCGTAATTTGTTGACTCCGAAAAAGGTTTAATTGTGCGACTGAGATAATTCCATTCTCTTATCGAAGTCAGTAGAGATGTCTAAAAGTATTTCGTACAATGTATAATTAGGAAAGAACTGCACAAATTTTTACTTCGCCTCATGATTTTATTCATAATGCATTCCTTTTTTTTTAAAACTGTTGAAGTATTTAGGCGCAACGTTTCGTTCATCTGTAGATCCTGAAAGAAACATTAGTGCTCCGCTTTAAATATTTTATGTTTTATATTTATAGTTATATATTTATATATATATATATATGTAAAAGAAGAAAGCACAGAAAAACTAGAAAGTATTTAAAGAAAAGCGTACTGCTCTTAATATACATACATATACACACGTATGTATACATGTATATTAAGAAATTTTCGCTTATATCAAAGTGATGAGGGAGTCATACCGAATTACTTTTTTTTTTCAAATTCATGTTCATAAAAATGTTGCACCGTGTTGCAATTCTCAGCAAACGTTCTTTTTTTACGGAGAATCGTTTTAATATATGGTGTGTAGATGCGCTGTTTCTTTGTAATTATTCGTTTAGTTTTAGTAGATCTGCCTTGAAAACTATCTTTTTCTAAAGTATCTACTTGTCACGTTCGAGTAGAATCGATAATCGATCGTTTTGAATTTCTGCGAGATGTTTTATTATATTTCGTTATGATTTCGTTATGATATTTTGACGACGATATCTGATTTAAAGCGTTAGTTTTAGGCGTATAAATTTAAAAGAGAACCAACAGAAAAAGAGGAAACTAAAACATAGTTTGACGTAATATGCAATGTAACAATTTAATAATAATCTGTCATTATTGTTGAATTTATACAATATGCGAGAGACGTTTAATAAGATCATATTTCTATCTGTTAATATTCGCTATCAATATTTGTATTTGTGTTCAATATTGTAATAAATCTCAATTCAAATGAATAAATATTATGTGTTCTTCATTTATCGTATTATTACATACCTACTGTTCATTAATAATCCCTAAATCAACATTACAAAAACGTTACAAATTAACGTTACAAAACATCGCAAATTAAACGTAAGTTAAATGGATCATTTCTGGTTCCTGTGACCTTACAAAAACGTTTCTGGAAATACATTTGTAACGTTTCCTTAATGTTGTATACAAGTTTCATAAACGTCTCAAGAACATTGGAAATGTGACGTCACATATGTAAGGTAATTGAATCGTGACATTTCTGGTTGCTTGGACGTTGCTAAAACGTTTCTGGAACTACATCTGTAACATTTTTCTAACGTTTTATACGTTTTTGTAAACGTCGCAGGAATGTTGAAAATGTGACGTCGCATATGTAAGGTAATTGAATCGGGACATTTCTGGTTGCATGGACGTTACTGAAACGTTTATGCGACAAAACGCAAAATGTCGCATGGCTACAACGCAACGTTACAAAAACGTTGTTGCAACATGATATTGTTTAACGTGAATAAGTGCCCGCGCGAGTGCTAATTATTAATATGTTTTTGCAATTTCTTTTTTTTTATTACTTACGTCTCTGAAATTGCTATGAGATTGAAAAATTTCTAACATTTCCTTCTCTTGTGAATTCTTATTATAAAGTGGAATAAAGGTAAGTAAATTAATATGTGTGAGATTTTTCTTTATCCATAAATCAATATGTTTACATTTTAATACAATGATAATATAATAAATCCTCCACGGAGATCGTACAATCACAAACAATTCATATTCATATTAATAATTGAATGTAACTGTGCTTTGAAGTACGAGTACTTCAAAAACTAGTATTACATTATTAAAAGTATTAGAAAAACAAAAAGTATTAATAAAATAAAAAGTATTATATTATTTTTATTAAATTATATAATTTTATTTTTGTGCAATGTACAAAATTACTTCAAAATGCGATATATAACACAATTATATTAAACATTAACTATTTTTAAATTTTATTAGTATTATCAAGAATCTGGACTGAACCGGAACCATTCCATATGAATATATACGTATAAGTTCTTTCTTTATAAAGAAAATATTTATAATTATTTCCAAGAAAGTTTTATCGAAATATTCTTTCGATTCGGGTTCTTGTCATTATCAAATTAAAATGAATAGAGGAGAAGAGGGAAATATGGCACCCATTTGCATTTTATTGAATAACTTTGTTTATAATTAATATTTTCTATTAAAACTTGAACGACTACATTCGTCAGAGTGTTGTTTGACAGATTCTAGACTCAAAGTAATGAAATATTTATTATTTAGGACATGATTTATAAAAAATCTAATGCACTGCATAATCGGTGGAAGAAAAAAAGTGGTTGTAATATGGCTATCCAGAAACATAATTTTAAAAAATTAGTTTGGTTTAAAAGAAACACACAGTACGTTCTTACAAAATTAAATATTTTTAATTTTCCATTGCTTAAAATTTTCCTGATTTAGAATTTTCCTGCAGCGTTTAGAAGCTTTAGAAATACCATTAGAAATTTCATTAAAAATATCATTTTATCTCTGTTTAACATTAAACAACAAGTATAAAATGATGCCTCTAATGTTTCTAAACACCACTCTTTAGAATGACAATCGATTAATCGAAGAAATAGTTTGACATAAAAATTTTGCTTGAGAAACCATATTAACAAAATTCCATGTTATTGCTTTAACTTTGTACAATTCGAAATGTATACGGCCAAATAAAAAGTTAAATAACAAAGAAACACTCAAGGGTATGTACCTTCGTGTGATAATACACTCAAGTTTAGGAATAATGAGGAAGTGTATGTAATTAAAGGTTAAAAGTGCACCTTGAAAAAGTTTAGAAATGCTCAAATGTAAAAACGTCTCATAACAGTTGTCCGTCATTATATAATGGCATATTAACATTACTAAAAAAACGGCGGGCTACTAAACGAATAACTCCATAAGCAATTGTTAGAATACGTCACCTAATAACGGAAATAATAGGGGTAGCCGTATTGTCGAGAGTAGCCATAATACCCTTTTCTCCTCTACGCTATATCCTTTATACAATTGAAGAAATTCATGTCAATTTATATTTTTATTATGTTGCATTATAGAGTTGCATTGTGACTTATACATAGATGTAGCCGCTAAACAAAATCATGTTGCAACGACGTTTCTGAAACGTTGCGTTATAGCCAGGCGACGTTTTGCGTTTTGTCGCATAAACGTTTCGGTAACGTTCAAGCAACCAGAAATGCCCTGATTCAATTATCTTACATATGCGACATTACATTTCCAACGTTTCTGCGACGTTTTTAAAACTTGCAATACAATGTTAGGGAAACGTCACCCAAGCAAGTAAAAATATTTAAAATATTCTTTTTAAATCAAAAAAGAATTGTTTTCTCTGTGAGAAATTAGAATTCTATTCCTAATTTTTTAAATTGTGGAGGTGCCACAGCTTCGCACAAGTTTTTTTTTAAGAATTTTTTTCGGAAATTTTAAGCGGTCACCCATCCAAGTCGCGACTTCGGTAAACGTTGCTTGACCTCCATGATCGCTGCGAACTGATCTCTAGCGATGATCCGTGAACACTTTGTGTTAATACATGTATATCGCTAATAGATTAGGTAAATATATGTTATTAAAAAGGTGAAACACATATAATTAAAACGTATTAGTTATATAAGCATATATAAGAATACAGTTTTTTTACTGATTTTTACAAATAAGCATCTGAACTTTTCTGTTATATTCGTTTAAATAAGAATACAATTAGAAAAAAAACAAAATAGTACAATAATTGAATTAAATATAAAAAAAATTTTATTGTTTTATTTTAAATTGTTATTCCAATCAATTCTGTAAAATAAAATAAAATTTAAACTTTTTTAAAAAAACTTTAAAATAAATAATAATTGAAATATATATAGTTTAAATGTTGAATACACATTAAGTACACAATAAATAAATATTAAATAAACATTTGAAAAATGTCTATTAAAATAATTTTCTTAAACAAGTATTTTATAAAAAAATATACTTAAAAAATATTTAATAAAAATATTTAATACATTATTAAAAATTAAAACAAAATTTTTCAAAAATTTATTTCTCAAATGTATAATACAATATAATTATTGACTCAAAGGCCGATATTTATAGTCGACTATTTCAAGACTGTCTTAATATGTACAATACATTATTGCTGCTATAGAATAGTTAATAAATTTAAACCTTTCAGCTTTGATGTAACAACGTTAATGCAGGTTAGGAAAATATTTCAAAGTTAAAAATATCGCATATGCTACGATGCTGTGGTCTTTTTAAATGTGTAAAAATTAATGTTTCAAAGAAAACATTGAAGAAACGTAACGAAATAAATGTTTCACAAACATCGTAAATGTAACGTTGAGGTAATGTTTGTAAGGTTGCAAAAAAAACGGTTTATATGAAACGTTACTGTTACGTCACAAAACGTTTATTTTGTGACGTTCCAAAAGATCACATTTAAGGTAAAAATTCAATGTTTCTGACACGTTCCACGAACTAACTCAAGTAAAACGTTACTTTTAAACGTTACGTGATCTGTTAATTATCTGTACATATAAAACGTAAAATTCACTAAATTAGGGTCAAAACGTAACGTTCCTTAAAGGTTTCATGTTTAGCGGTATATAAAAGTTTAGCGGGTAGAAACTGTAACATGTATCAAACGAATTAAATAAAGATTAATTTAATTAATTGCGCTTTTTCTTTATATATAACTAATCTATTACAATTATTATATGTAATGTTACTTTTCTATGTATAAACTATGTATACATTATGAAATAGATTTATGTTAAGTTGACTTTAAGTCGTGTTAAAAAATTTCAAAATGGCGCATCAGCAGCTGCTTAAAGTTGGCTCTTTGAATTTGCGCCGTGGAACGTCGAGGTCACAAAATTAATATGAAACGAAAATTTCAAGAAAATTTTGTTAGTTTATGTAAAAACGCACAGCATATACCTAAATAATTAATGAAATTCATAAAATTGCAAAAATGGTAACATAAACAGGAAAACATCACTTCTTTTTTTTCAACAATTATTCTTTAACACGTTGACTGCCACGCATGTTTATGAATCCCCGTCAGGCCACGCGCGTCGTTGTACGAAGCGAATAGACCATTTTTATAATAACTCAATAATTTTATTACATTCTGCGGAATATCTTTCCAAATATTTTTGAAGATCCTTTGTAAGTAGTCAAATAAGTGTCATCCGAATACGGGTGGCGTAGCAGTCAACGTGTTAAAGCAAAATATTAATGATCGGATATGTATATGCTGATGTCAGGTAGTTAAAGAATGAGCATGTAAAATTTGAAGATGATCGGTCAAGTAGTTTTTGAGGTACCTTGCAAGGCGCGCAAAATTTAGCGCTTTGAGAAAAAGACGTTTAAAATTTTTGTAAGAAAAAAATTGCAAAAAAATTGTAATTGCTTTAAAATCTCGATTGTTTATCAATCATCTATTCCAAAATCGTGTAGCGGGTCTTCCTCTTCCTGAAATTTCTGGAACTGTGCTATTTTTTCTTTTTTACGAACAATACGGATTTCTTTTGTCGACAGATGTTTGTATACCTACGCGCTCTGACCGCTGAGGCCGACACAGCTTTCTTTGAAATTAACATAAAAGGAAGTCTTTTATAACTTTCTAATGTCTTTTTTTATATTTTTGAGATGATTTCCTAACAATTTAAGCAAGAAATAGAAAACATGAAAAAAATTGATTTTACATGATGTTTCCCCCTCCTTTTTTTGTTTAAGGAGAGGAAATGCGTTACGCATATCCCGGGAGAGAACAGAGTTATGTGAACTTAGCCCCGCCGACAGTGTCGGCGAGAGCATATCCATTAAAACCTCGACCCCGGGTGTTCATCGCTGGTCCTCATGAATAGTTTAATGGTTAATGTAATATTATTATATGTTTTGTATTATTGTATATTGTAATGTAATATAGTTCAATAAATCACACTCTGTATTTTATTAATTATATTTCTTCATTTTATCAATAAATATTATATTCTTATTATGTATTTTGCATATTTAGTGATTAATCTTTCTTATAATTCTTTTATTTTTTTTCAATAATCTTTTTTTCTCTTTCAATTATCGGCTCATAATGTTGTTTCTGATTTATTTTCCTGATCGAAAATACAAACCACTCGTCAAATGTAAATACATTAAATTGATTCTTCCAATTATTGACATATCATCGACACTTATATATGATTAATTTTCGCTTCTGTGAGCAAATAACTTGCCTATCTTCGCTAGGTTCAAACAAAATATATTCTTATATTTATTTTTTACACTTCTGTTTTTAAATTGTTCCGCGTACTTACAATCAGTCATCACTCATTGGTTCCACCATTTTTCATCGAAACTATTATAAACGGACAAGATTTATTATTTAACATTCAAATTTTTAACCAGTTACTTCCCAATATTAATGATTACAAAGAATGTAATTTAAGGAATAAAAAATATATACTTAACAAGTACTAAATAAATACTTTTTAGATTCCTGTCTTGTATTTTATGCTTAATTTAAAAAAATTGATAAAAATTCACAATTTTTATTAACGAAACATTTATGATCTTATTGACTATTGTACGAATAATACATATAGGTTAAAGAATTTAAAGCGTTGACTTCTGATTGGACAGTTCTTATCGCTATCGCCGTCATTGTGAATCGACGAGAATAATTTCTTATTCCTATTTCCTGCTCCCTGCTATTCCTATTGCCTGTACTTTTCATTGTGCATTCAGCATTATGCGATGCGCGCGATGAACGACGAATATATAACGAGATAATGGAAAAGAGAAAAAAGAAAATAAACGCAAGTAAAGGAATGATGTCTCTTTTAATCGCTTTTGAAATCTGATCGAATAATTTTAAAAGCAAAAATGTATTATTTCTCACAGGAGGTGTGTCTTTGTGTCTCGTCTTAACTACCGCATCGAATTTTCTTGCGTCATTTGACCGACTTCAGCTATATTGTAGCACTGAGCAGGTACTGTGATCCAAACTCAGGATGATGCAGGTCAATTTCCGGTCGATTGTTCGTAGGGTTGCACCGAATAGAAATCGTTCCCTTCGTAATGCAGGCCGTATCACAAAGTGGCTATCTCTGTCGAGCAGCGATACAGAAAGTTTTGTCCGTATTTTCCACAATGCAAATACGATCGCCAAGCAGGACTTACCGATTTAAAATGTTATTTTTTCACGTTGCAAGAGGCTATCGCATACCTCTTTTACAATCTATATCACATGTATTAACCTATTATATTAATATGTATATATTATTCTATCTATCCGTATTGAAAGTTTTAAATAGATTTATAATACACAAAAAAATATTCTCTACTTAAAACTCTTTGAGACAACAAAGTTGTATTTCGACTTAATTCAATTTAGTGTTTTTGTGATATAATTAAAAGTTGCCTTATACGGAAAGAACAATTGCGTTGAAATACAGATCTGAAAATTATATTAAACGTTTAAAATAGTTTCACGAATAATGCAAAACTTTTTGCAGCAGGATCATCATTCTTGAATATTTTAATTATTATTTTGATAGTTTAACATGAAATTATTTTCTGATTTGTATCTAGCTAAATTTTTAGATACTACAGAAAATTTATTTTTTCCGCGTAATAGTATAGACTGAAAAGAGAGTTGGATAATAGCTATCAAATAATGCTTAAATAATAATGAAATTATAGTATTATTAAATTTAGTTAAATGTTAATTTGATGTTAAATTAATCAAATTTACTTATCACTTTTTTAAATTATAAAAATAATACAAGAAATTAAATTTTATCAAAAATATTCAAGTATAAGGGCTTCTAATAACAGCAAGAAATAGAAAACATGAAAAAATCGATTTTACATGAGGTTTCTCTTCCCTCCTTTTTTTTGTTTACGGAAATGTGTTACGCATATCCCAGGGTTCGGAAGAGAGCAGGGTGGGACTCACCCCCGCCCGACAGTGTCAGCGAGGGCATATCCATTAAAATACCCCTCCCGATGTTCATCGCTAGTCCTGACCGCCGGGAACCGCCGTGCAGCATATTGCCGGAGCCTCCTTGGAGCCAATTGGAGCCGCCGGCTGGTCGCCGGCTCGAGCCCGCCGGGGGAAGAATGCCTGCCGGACAATGCACGCCCCTAGACGTTGGAGAGGGATACCGTTCCTCCCCCGCCTCTTCGACCGTTGTAAGGGGGACAAAATGTGAAAGGTCAGCCCCCATTGGACACCTCCGTACCCCTTCATGCCGGGAATGTGGTTTCCCCGCCCCCCTCCTTAAGCGCTTTAGTTATTAAGGATAATTGTTAGAATTCTTCAGGGGGTTATCGGAACTCGTAGCAGAACACAATTTTGTAACTTTAAAGGGCTATAACTTGTTTGTTGTCAATTTTAGCACATTTGTTTATTAAAGATAATTGATAGAACTCTTTGGGGGCTATCAGGATTCTAAAGAAAGTAACGAAACTCGCAAAAAGAATTTTATAGAGGTGCGAAATAGCGCAGCGCATGAGATAACGATGCAAACTAATACCGCGAGCATAAACGTGCGCCGGTATCGACTCCCCGAGAAACATAAGCAAAAAGTAAACAAACAAATTAGTGAGATGTTAAAACAAAAAGTTATACGTTCCGCGCTTAATCCAGCGCTCTACCTGAAAGCCGTGAAGATCGGTGAGAGATGAGCGAATGTGGTTTTTCATCGCTCGAGAAATTCAGAAGACAGAACGTCGCGAATATTTTTGCCGCCACAGTTACAGCAGTACTTCACCCCAGGAAATCGAATAACTTTGCTATGCTCGATAGAAGTTATTCGTTTTGTTTGCGGTAGGAAGCGACTGATGCAGGAAGCGACACTTTAAAATGAAAGAAGTCCGAAGACGAATTCCAGCTTATACCTAGAATTTTAAGAGATTCATCAGTTTCAAACATCTTGTCGCAAGCTAAACCGTAATTCTCGCTCACGATATACGATATCGTCGAGAAGCTGTAACGAATTACTTGCCCACTTTCTCAGTTCAAACTGGCCCCAAGACGGAGCAACGCACATACTTGCTTGTGAACATTACGCAGAAGCGGAATGTCGTCCGCTCCGAACTGAACGTCATCGACATACGTATTATTTTTTAGCACCGAGGCTGCTAGAAGAAACGCGCTACCTTCACAAATCAGCTTGCAATATTTTTCCGGTGAGCAAATAAGAATTCAACGATGTTGAGTTTATCATCAGACTCGACGCGTTAAACACGTCTCGCAACCTCGTTGTAACGCTGCTCTCGCATATAACGGAATGATGTGGGATATACACTTGCTGCGAGGAAACCGAATCGTCCGTAACTTCCTTCATGTGACTTAATGATTCATATTCGCGCATAAACTTCTCATTCTCACAGCGGAAATCGAGATGCAGACGTAAACGGCGATGAATCATGGACAAAACCAAGCCGAAAATGGTTTGCTGCGCAATAGGTTGCCCCGAGGCTCTTTTTCGGATGCCGCTCAAAAGCAACTCGCTATATAAATCAGCTCCTATTATTACGTCTATGGGATCGGCATTATTCACCATTATTCGCCCATGAAAACCTTTTTCAAATTCTATTAAAGATAAAATTTTGCTTCTAATTTGATATTTTCAATAATGTGATATTTACAATTTTTTCAAACTTTTATAATATTATTTTAAATAAAATTCCTATTTTTGTTACAATATTAAATATTTAAAATTCTTATTATTGAGTGCTTAAATTTTATTTATTATTTATCTTAAATATTATTTTGTAACACTTTACAATTGCATAACATTTATATATACAGAGACGCACACACACACAACATATATACATATAATAATTAAATCTATTAATTTGTTAGACAGTAGGAAAAGAAATAAATTGCAATCATCAATTTATATTAGTTTTTGTTTATTCAAGCTTTTGTAGATCAGTAGAAATGCCTACATAAATTTGATTATTAATATTCATATATATATATATATATATATATATATATACAAACAGTTATAATATTTTTAACTCTAATCAATAACGTATTATTTGATAGATGATATTTGTGTAAAAAAGTACTGCTGTCATAAATAAAACTATCTTTTTGAATAAAAAATACATTATCAGTTACAATTATTTGAATTATAGCGAAATGATTTCATTATATGTACACACTTTTCTTAAGCGTATGATTAAAATTGTAGGTGTAATAACAAAAATTTGTTATACTTGTAAACGTAATTTTTATTGATATTTTTTATTGACATATTTTTTGTACACAGAACTTCCCAAAATAGGCCAACCCATGTACGCAAATATGCAATCAATCAATCGTAATTACAGACAATTTATATTCCGCAACGCATTAGCCGACCATATATTTGTGAGTCTATAAAAAAATTGCCTCCATCGCGCTGTCATATACATTTTTTCTTTTTTGCTCATTAATTTACTTACTGCTTTAATAACAGATACATTCGATCGCGCATATTAAGTGATGACGACGCACGCGAGATGCATTTATGCTTTAAATTCAATAACTTTTTAACAAATGGTCAGAAATTCATTTTTCAAAAAAAGATTTAAACTAGAAAGAATAAAAATATAGAATAGAAAGTACAAAGCCAGAATTGGATAAGTTAATAATTTTTGTTAATTAAATTAATTCTAAGTTGGTGAAATAAAAAAAATTAATTTAATTACGTTATTAAAAGTTACATGAATAAAAAATTAACTTACAATCAGTTAAAAGTTGCGCAGAGGTTAAGTTGTATTAAAAGTTAATTTTGAGAAACATCATTTACATTAAATTAAAATATCATAATTTTTTATAATTCGATGAATACAAATAACGAAACAATTACAATACAGATTATCAAATAAATTTAATGTTATGTTTTATTTATAAATATTTTTTCAAGTTTATATGACATTATAAAAAAATATTGTCTTTTATTAGAAAATGCATGCTTTTTACTTAAGTAAATATAAGTTTTCTTTTATATAATTAAACTTTTTGAACAAGAAAAGAGGTTGTTTTAAAGCACATACACTTTAATTTATTAAACTTAATAAATTAAAGTGTATGTGCTTTAAAACAACCTCTTTTCTTGTTCAAAAAGTTTAATTATATAAAAGAAAACTTATATTTACTTAAGTAAAAAGCATGCATTTTCTAATAAAAGACAATATTTTTTTATAATGTCATATAAACTTGAAAAAATATTTATAAATAAAACATAACATTAAATTTATTTGATAATCTGTATTGTAATTGTTTCGTTATTTGTATTCATCGAATTATAAAAAATTATGATATTTTAATTTAATGTAAATGATGTTTCTCAAAATTAACTTTTAATACAACTTAACCTCTGCGCAACTTTTAACTGATTGTAAGTTAATTTTTTATTCATGTAACTTTTAATAACGTAATTAAATTAATTTTTTTTATTTCACCAACTTAGAATTAATTTAATTAACAAAAATTATTAACTTATCCAATTCTGGCTTTGTACTTTCTATTCTATATTTTTATTCTTTCTAGTTTAAATCTTTTTTTGAAAAATGAATTTCTGACCATTTGTTAAAAAGTTATTGAATTTAAAGCATAAATGCATCTCGCGTGCGGCGTCATCACTTAATATGCGCGATCGAATGTATCTGTTATTAAAGCAGTAAGTAAATTAATGAGTAAAAAAAAAAAATATATGACAGCGCGATGGAGGCAATTTTTTTATAGACTCACAAATATATGGTCGGCTAATGCGTTGCGGAATATAAATTGTCTGTAATTACGATTGATTGATTGCATATTTGCGTACATGGGTTGGCCTATTTTGGGAAGTTCTGTGTACAAAAAATATGTCAATAAAAAATATCAATAAAAATTACGTTTACAAGTATAACAAATTTTTGTTATTACACCTACAATTTTAATCATACGCTTAAGAAAAGTGTGTACATATAATGAAATCATTTCGCTATAATTCAAATAATTGTAACTGATAATGTATTTTTTATTCAAAAAGATAGTTTTATTTATGACAGCAGTACTTTTTTACACAAATATCATCTATCAAATAATACGTTATTGATTAGAGTTAAAAATATTATAACTGTTTGTATATATTATATATATATATATATATATATGAATATTAATAATCAAATTTATGTAGGCATTTCTACTGATCTACAAAAGCTTGAATAAACAAAAACTAATATAAATTGATGATTGCAATTTATTTCTTTTCCTACTGTCTAACAAATTAATAGATTTAATTATTATATGTATATATGTTGTGTGTGTGTGCGTCTCTGTATATATAAATGTTATGCAATTGTAAAGTGTTACAAAATAATATTTAAGATAAATAATAAATAAAATTTAAGCACTCAATAATAAGAATTTTAAATATTTAATATTGTAACAAAAATAGGAATTTTATTTAAAATAATATTATAAAAGTTTGAAAAAATTGTAAATATCACATTATTGAAAATATCAAATTAGAAGCAAAATTTTATCTTTAATAGAATTTGAAAAAGGTTTTCATGGGCGAATAATGGTGAATAATGCCGATCCCATAGACGTAATAATAGGAGCTGATTTATATAGCGAGTTGCTTTTGAGCGGCATCCGAAAAAGAGCCTCGGGGCAACCTATTGCGCAGCAAACCATTTTCGGCTTGGTTTTGTCCATGATTCATCGCCGTTTACGTCTGCATCTCGATTTCCGCTGTGAGAATGAGAAGTTTATGCGCGAATATGAATCATTAAGTCACATGAAGGAAGTTACGGACGATTCGGTTTCCTCGCAGCAAGTGTATATCCCACATCATTCCGTTATATGCGAGAGCAGCGTTACAACGAGGTTGCGAGACGTGTTTAACGCGTCGAGTCTGATGATAAACTCAACATCGTTGAATTCTTATTTGCTCACCGGAAAAATATTGCAAGCTGATTTGTGAAGGTAGCGCGTTTCTTCTAGCAGCCTCGGTGCTAAAAAATAATACGTATGTCGATGACGTTCAGTTCGGAGCGGACGACATTCCGCTTCTGCGTAATGTTCACAAGCAAGTATGTGCGTTGCTCCGTCTTGGGGCCAGTTTGAACTGAGAAAGTGGGCAAGTAATTCGTTACAGCTTCTCGACGATATCGTATATCGTGAGCGAGAATTACGGTTTAGCTTGCGACAAGATGTTTGAAACTGATGAATCTCTTAAAATTCTAGGTATAAGCTGGAATTCGTCTTCGGACTTCTTTCATTTTAAAGTGTCGCTTCCTGCATCAGTCGCTTCCTACCGCAAACAAAACGAATAACTTCTATCGAGCATAGCAAAGTTATTCGATTTCCTGGGGTGAAGTACTGCTGTAACTGTGGCGGCAAAAATATTCGCGACGTTCTGTCTTCTGAATTTCTCGAGCGATGAAAAACCACATTCGCTCATCTCTCACCGATCTTCACGGCTTTCAGGTAGAGCGCTGGATTAAGCGCGGAACGTATAACTTTTTGTTTTAACATCTCACTAATTTGTTTGTTTACTTTTTGCTTATGTTTCTCGGGGAGTCGATACCGGCGCACGTTTATGCTCGCGGTATTAGTTTGCATCGTTATCTCATGCGCTGCGCTATTTCGCACCTCTATAAAATTCTTTTTGCGAGTTTCGTTACTTTCTTTAGAATCCTGATAGCCCCCAAAGAGTTCTATCAATTATCTTTAATAAACAAATGTGCTAAAATTGACAACAAACAAGTTATAGCCCTTTAAAGTTACAAAATTGTGTTCTGCTACGAGTTCCGATAACCCCCTGAAGAATTCTAACAATTATCCTTAATAACTAAAGCGCTTAAGGAGGGGGGCGGGGAAACCACATTCCCGGCATGAAGGGGTACGGAGGTGTCCAATGGGGGCTGACCTTTCACATTTTGTCCCCCTTACAACGGTCGAAGAGGCGGGGGAGGAACGGTATCCCTCTCCAACGTCTAGGGGCGTGCATTGTCCGGCAGGCATTCTTCCCCCGGCGGGCTCGAGCCGGCGACCAGCCGGCGGCTCCAATTGGCTCCAAGGAGGCTCCGGCAATATGCTGCACGGCGGTTCCCGGCGGTCAGGACTAGCGATGAACATCGGGAGGGGTATTTTAATGGATATGCCCTCGCTGACACTGTCGGGCGGGGGTGAGTCCCACCCTGCTCTCTTCCGAACCCTGGGATATGCGTAACACATTTCCGTAAACAAAAAAAAGGAGGGAAGAGAAACCTCATGTAAAATCGATTTTTTCATGTTTTCTATTTCTTGCTGTTATTAGAAGCCCTTATACTTGAATATTTTTGATAAAATTTAATTTCTTGTATTATTTTTATAATTTAAAAAAGTGATAAGTAAATTTGATTAATTTAACATCAAATTAACATTTAACTAAATTTAATAATACTATAATTTCATTATTATTTAAGCATTATTTGATAGCTATTATCCAACTCTCTTTTCAGTCTATACTATTACGCGGAAAAAATAAATTTTCTGTAGTATCTAAAAATTTAGCTAGATACAAATCAGAAAATAATTTCATGTTAAACTATCAAAATAATAATTAAAATATTCAAGAATGATGATCCTGCTGCAAAAAGTTTTGCATTATTCGTGAAACTATTTTAAACGTTTAATATAATTTTCAGATCTGTATTTCAACGCAATTGTTCTTTCCGTATAAGGCAACTTTTAATTATATCACAAAAACACTAAATTGAATTAAGTCGAAATACAACTTTGTTGTCTCAAAGAGTTTTAAGTAGAGAATATTTTTTTGTGTATTATAAATCTATTTAAAACTTTCAATACGGATAGATAGAATAATATATACATATTAATATAATAGGTTAATACATGTGATATAGATTGTAAAAGAGGTATGCGATAGCCTCTTGCAACGTGAAAAAATAACATTTTAAATCGGTAAGTCCTGCTTGGCGATCGTATTTGCATTGTGGAAAATACGGACAAAACTTTCTGTATCGCTGCTCGACAGAGATAGCCACTTTGTGATACGGCCTGCATTACGAAGGGAACGATTTCTATTCGGTGCAACCCTACGAACAATCGACCGGAAATTGACCTGCATCATCCTGAGTTTGGATCACAGTACCTGCTCAGTGCTACAATATAGCTGAAGTCGGTCAAATGACGCAAGAAAATTCGATGCGGTAGTTAAGACGAGACACAAAGACACACCTCCTGTGAGAAATAATACATTTTTGCTTTTAAAATTATTCGATCAGATTTCAAAAGCGATTAAAAGAGACATCATTCCTTTACTTGCGTTTATTTTCTTTTTTCTCTTTTCCATTATCTCGTTATATATTCGTCGTTCATCGCGCGCATCGCATAATGCTGAATGCACAATGAAAAGTACAGGCAATAGGAATAGCAGGGAGCAGGAAATAGGAATAAGAAATTATTCTCGTCGATTCACAATGACGGCGATAGCGATAAGAACTGTCCAATCAGAAGTCAACGCTTTAAATTCTTTAACCTATATGTATTATTCGTACAATAGTCAATAAGATCATAAATGTTTCGTTAATAAAAATTGTGAATTTTTATCAATTTTTTTAAATTAAGCATAAAATACAAGACAGGAATCTAAAAAGTATTTATTTAGTACTTGTTAAGTATATATTTTTTATTCCTTAAATTACATTCTTTGTAATCATTAATATTGGGAAGTAACTGGTTAAAAATTTGAATGTTAAATAATAAATCTTGTCCGTTTATAATAGTTTCGATGAAAAATGGTGGAACCAATGAGTGATGACTGATTGTAAGTACGCGGAACAATTTAAAAACAGAAGTGTAAAAAATAAATATAAGAATATATTTTGTTTGAACCTAGCGAAGATAGGCAAGTTATTTGCTCACAGAAGCGAAAATTAATCATATATAAGTGTCGATGATATGTCAATAATTGGAAGAATCAATTTAATGTATTTACATTTGACGAGTGGTTTGTATTTTCGATCAGGAAAATAAATCAGAAACAACATTATGAGCCGATAATTGAAAGAGAAAAAAAGATTATTGAAAAAAAATAAAAGAATTATAAGAAAGATTAATCACTAAATATGCAAAATACATAATAAGAATATAATATTTATTGATAAAATGAAGAAATATAATTAATAAAATACAGAGTGTGATTTATTGAACTATATTACATTACAATATACAATAATACAAAACATATAATAATATTACATTAACCATTAAACTATTCATGAGGACCAGCGATGAACACCCGGGGTCGAGGTTTTAATGGATATGCTCTCGCCGACACTGTCGGCGGGGCTAAGTTCACATAACTCTGTTCTCTCCCGGGATATGCGTAACGCATTTCCTCTCCTTAAACAAAAAAAGGAGGGGGAAACATCATGTAAAATCAATTTTTTTCATGTTTTCTATTTCTTGCTTAAATTGTTAGGAAATCATCTCAAAAATATAAAAAAAGACATTAGAAAGTTATAAAAGACTTCCTTTTATGTTAATTTCAAAGAAAGCTGTGTCGGCCTCAGCGGTCAGAGCGCGTAGGTATACAAACATCTGTCGACAAAAGAAATCCGTATTGTTCGTAAAAAAGAAAAAATAGCACAGTTCCAGAAATTTCAGGAAGAGGAAGACCCGCTACACGATTTTGGAATAGATGATTGATAAACAATCGAGATTTTAAAGCAATTACAATTTTTTTGCAATTTTTTTCTTACAAAAATTTTAAACGTCTTTTTCTCAAAGCGCTAAATTTTGCGCGCCTTGCAAGGTACCTCAAAAACTACTTGACCGATCATCTTCAAATTTTACATGCTCATTCTTTAACTACCTGACATCAGCATATACATATCCGATCATTAATATTTTGCTTTAACACGTTGACTGCTACGCCACCCGTATTCGGATGACACTTATTTGACTACTTACAAAGGATCTTCAAAAATATTTGGAAAGATATTCCGCAGAATGTAATAAAATTATTGAGTTATTATAAAAATGGTCTATTCGCTTCGTACAACGACGCGCGTGGCCTGACGGGGATTCATAAACATGCGTGGCAGTCAACGTGTTAAAGAATAATTGTTGAAAAAAAAGAAGTGATGTTTTCCTGTTTATGTTACCATTTTTGCAATTTTATGAATTTCATTAATTATTTAGGTATATGCTGTGCGTTTTTACATAAACTAACAAAATTTTCTTGAAATTTTCGTTTCATATTAATTTTGTGACCTCGACGTTCCACGGCGCAAATTCAAAGAGCCAACTTTAAGCAGCTGCTGATGCGCCATTTTGAAATTTTTTAACACGACTTAAAGTCAACTTAACATAAATCTATTTCATAATGTATACATAGTTTATACATAGAAAAGTAACATTACATATAATAATTGTAATAGATTAGTTATATATAAAGAAAAAGCGCAATTAATTAAATTAATCTTTATTTAATTCGTTTGATACATGTTACAGTTTCTACCCGCTAAACTTTTATATACCGCTAAACATGAAACCTTCAAGGAACGTTACGTTTTGACCCTAATTTAGTGAATTTTACGTTTTATATGTACAGATAATTAACAGATTACGTAACGTTTAAAAGTAACGTTTTACTTGAGTTAGTTCGTGGAACGTGTCAGAAACATTGAATTTTTACCTTAAATGTGATCTTTTGGAACGTCACAAAATAAACGTTTTGTGACGTAACAGTAACGTTTCATATAAACCGTTTTTTTTTGCAACCTTACAAACATTACCTCAACGTTACATGTACGATGTTTGTGAAACATTTATTTCGTTACGTTTCTTCAATGTTTTCTTTGAAACATTAATTTTTACACATTTAAAAAGACCACAGCATCGTAGCATATGCGATATTTTTAACTTTGAAATATTTTCCTAACCTGCATTAACGTTGTTACATCACTGAAAGATTTAAATTTATTAACTATTCTATAGCAGCAATAATGTATTGTATTAAGACAGTCTTGAAATAGTCGACTATAAATATCGGCCTTTGAGTCAATAATTATATTGTATTATACATTTGAGAAATAAATTTTTGAAAAATTTTGTTTTAATTTTTAATAATGTATTAAATATTTTTATTAAATATTTTTTAAGTATATTATTTTATAAAATACTTGTTTAAGAAAATTATTTCAATAAACATTTTTCAAATGTTTATTTAATATTTATTTATTGTGTACTTAATGTGTATTCAACATTTAAACTATTTATATTTCAATTATTATTTATTTAAAAATTTTTTTAAAAAAGTTTAAATTTTAATTTATTTTACAGAATTATTTGGAATAACAATTTAAAATAAAACAATAAAATTTTTTTTATATTTAATTCAATTATTGTACTATTTTGTTTTTTTTCTAATTGTATTCTTATTTAAACGAATATAACAGAAAAGTTCAGATGCTTATTTGTAAAAATCAGTAAAAAAACTGTATTCTTATATATGCTTATATAACTAATACGTTTTAATTATATGTGTTTCACCTTTTTAATAACATATATTTACCTAATCTATTAGCGATATACACGTATTAACACAAAGTGTTCACGGATCATCGCTAGAGATCAGTTCGCAGCGATCATGGAGGTCAAGCAACGTTTACCGAAGTCGCGACTTGGATGGGTGACCGCTTAAAATTTCCGAAAAAAATTCTTAAAAAAAAACTTGTGCGAAGCTGTGGCACCTCCACAATTTAAAAAATTAGGAATAGAATTCTAATTTCTCACAGAGAAAACAATTCTTTTTTGATTTAAAAAGAATATTTTAAATATTTTTACTTGCTTGGGTGACGTTTCCCTAACATTGTATTGCAAGTTTTAAAAACGTCGCAGAAACGTTGGAAATGTAATGTCGCATATGTAAGATAATTGAATCGGGGCATTTCTGGTTGCTTGAACGTTACCGAAACGTTTATGCGACAAAACGCAAAACGTCGCCTGGCTATAACGCAACGTTTCAGAAACGTCGTTGCAACATGATTTTGTTTAGCGGCTACATCTATGTATAAGTCACAATGCAACTCTATAATGCAACATAATAAAAATATAAATTGACATGAATTTCTTCAATTGTATAAAGGATATAGCGTAGAGGAGAAAAGGGTATTATGGCTACTCTCGACAATACGGCTACCCCTATTATTTCCGTTATTAGGTGACGTATTCTAACAATTGCTTATGGAGTTATTCGTTTAGTAGCCCGCCGTTTTTTTAGTAATGTTAATATGCCATTATATAATGACGGACAACTGTTATGAGACGTTTTTACATTTGAGCATTTCTAAACTTTTTCAAGGTGCACTTTTAACCTTTAATTACATACACTTCCTCATTATTCCTAAACTTGAGTGTATTATCACACGAAGGTACATACCCTTGAGTGTTTCTTTGTTATTTAACTTTTTATTTGGCCGTATACATTTCGAATTGTACAAAGTTAAAGCAATAACATGGAATTTTGTTAATATGGTTTCTCAAGCAAAATTTTTATGTCAAACTATTTCTTCGATTAATCGATTGTCATTCTAAAGAGTGGTGTTTAGAAACATTAGAGGCATCATTTTATACTTGTTGTTTAATGTTAAACAGAGATAAAATGATATTTTTAATGAAATTTCTAATGGTATTTCTAAAGCTTCTAAACGCAGGAAAATTCTAAATCAGGAAAATTTTAAGCAATGGAAAATTAAAAATATTTAATTTTGTAAGAACGTACTGTGTGTTTCTTTTAAACCAAACTAATTTTTTAAAATTATGTTTCTGGATAGCCATATTACAACCACTTTTTTTCTTCCACCGAATATGCAGTGCATTAGATTTTTTATAAATCATGTCCTAAATAATAAATATTTCATTACTTTGAGTCTAGAATCTGTCAAACAACACTCTGACGAATGTAGTCGTTCAAGTTTTAATAGAAAATATTAATTATAAACAAAGTTATTCAATAAAATGAAAATGGGTGCCATATTTCCCTCTTCTCCTCTATTCATTTTAATTTGATAATGACAAGAACCCGAATCGAAAGAATATTTCGATAAAACTTTCTTGGAAATAATTATAAATATTTTCTTTATAAAGAAAGAACTTATACGTATATATTCATATGGAATGGTTCCGGTTCAGTCCAGATTCTTGATAATACTAATAAAATTTAAAAATAATTAATGTTTAATATAATTGTGTTATATATCGCATTTTGAAGTAATTTTGTACATTGCACAAAAATAAAATTATATAATTTAATAAAAATAATATAATACTTTTTATTTTATTAATACTTTTTGTTTTTCTAATACTTTTAATAATGTAATACTAGTTTTTGAAGTACTCGTACTTCAAAGCACAGTTACATTCAATTATTAATATGAATATGAATTGTTTGTGATTGTACGATCTCCGTGGAGGATTTATTATATTATCATTGTATTAAAATGTAAACATATTGATTTATGGATAAAGAAAAATCTCACACATATTAATTTACTTACCTTTATTCCACTTTATAATAAGAATTCACAAGAGAAGGAAATGTTAGAAATTTTTCAATCTCATAGCAATTTCAGAGACGTAAGTAATAAAAAAAAAGAAATTGCAAAAACATATTAATAATTAGCACTCGCGCGGGCACTTATTCACGTTAAACAATATCATGTTGCAACAACGTTTTTGTAACGTTGCGTTGTAGCCATGCGACATTTTGCGTTTTGTCGCATAAACGTTTCAGTAACGTCCATGCAACCAGAAATGTCCCGATTCAATTACCTTACATATGCGACGTCACATTTTCAACATTCCTGCGACGTTTACAAAAACGTATAAAACGTTAGAAAAATGTTACAGATGTAGTTCCAGAAACGTTTTAGCAACGTCCAAGCAACCAGAAATGTCACGATTCAATTACCTTACATATGTGACGTCACATTTCCAATGTTCTTGAGACGTTTATGAAACTTGTATACAACATTAAGGAAACGTTACAAATGTATTTCCAGAAACGTTTTTGTAAGGTCACAGGAACCAGAAATGATCCATTTAACTTACGTTTAATTTGCGATGTTTTGTAACGTTAATTTGTAACGTTTTTGTAATGTTGATTTAGGGATTATTAATGAACAGTAGGTATGTAATAATACGATAAATGAAGAACACATAATATTTATTCATTTGAATTGAGATTTATTACAATATTGAACACAAATACAAATATTGATAGCGAATATTAACAGATAGAAATATGATCTTATTAAACGTCTCTCGCATATTATATAAATTCAACAATAATGACAGATTATTATTAAATTGTTACATTGCATATTACGTCAAACTATGTTTTAGTTTCCTCTTTTTCTGTTGGTTCTCTTTTAAATTTATACGCCTAAAACTAACGCTTTAAATCAGATAAAATATCGTCGTCAAAATATCATAACGAAATCATAACGAAATATAATAAAACATCTCGCAGAAATTCAAAACGATCGATTATCGATTCTACTCGAACGTGACAAGTAGATACTTTAGAAAAAGATAGTTTTCAAGGCAGATCTACTAAACTAAACGAAAACTAAACGAATAATTACAAAGAAACAGCGCATCTACACACCATATATTAAAACGATTCTCCGTAAAAAAAGAACGTTTGCTGAGAATTGCAACACGGTGCAACATTTTTATAAACATGAATTTGAAAAAAAAAAGTAATTCGGTATGACTCCCTCATCACTTTGATATAAGCGAAAATTTCTTAATATACATGTATACATACGTGTGTATATGTATGTATATTAAGAGCAGTACGCTTTTCTTTAAATACTTTCTAGTTTTTCTGTGCTTTCTTCTTTTACATATATATATATATATAAATATATAACTATAAATATAAAACATAAAATATTTAAAGCGGAGCACTAATGTTTCTTTCAGGATCTACAGATGAACGAAACGTTGCGCCTAAATACTTCAACAGTTTTAAAAAAAAAGGAATGCATTATGAATAAAATCATGAGGCGAAGTAAAAATTTGTGCAGTTCTTTCCTAATTATACATTGTACGAAATACTTTTAGACATCTCTACTGACTTCGATAAGAGAATGGAATTATCTCAGTCGCACAATTAAACCTTTTTCGGAGTCAACAAATTACGAGCTATTTATAATTGCTAATGCGTCTCAACACAATCATTGGCTAAAAAGACCATCAATTAAAATTATTTATTCTCTGCCCTAATACGATATTTCGCACCATCTATATTTCGCATCGGACTGTTACAATCATTCAGAATACGTTAACGTATTCACGGACGCTATTCATACCATTACCATGTCGTCGTCCATATTGATAATCGTCGGAAATGAATTGTCTGCTGAACTTTGCTTTTGAACCGGGCTTCTTCCTTACGAGTCCGTCTGTGATTAATAAAAGTAAAAAAGCTTAAACCTAGAAACCTGTCTATATCTTAGTATCTATCTTGAGAGTTTTTTGATCATTTGATAATAAAAAAAGTCTTCCAATGAAAATCAACCACTCAATAAAATAAAGAAGTAATTAAACGCACAATCTTTTATATAAATCCCTCCCCCACCCCAGCGACCACCAACTTGAGAAGCATCACCCTGGTTAGAGTGATCCTCACCATCAAAAGTGTCATGCCATCATCTACATGGTGCACAACCACATAAAACGAGATCACAATTGTCAGGAGGCGTAAATTCCGCGTCCTCATCAATCTTCGGAAATCGCGATCCGATAGAAGACGAAATTAAAGGGCACATTAAAGAAAAAAACCCAGGAGCAGAAAGTAAATACGCCGGTATCACTAAGACGTTAAAACTAAGACCGATCTTGCGCCGCGAGTGCAAAGCATGAATTCGCGCTCAAACAAAACATAAATTAAACAAAAGATAAATTAAACTTAAGTGAAAATACATCTCAAGAAATAAGGGAAAGAATAAAAATACAAAAAACTACCAAAGACTCTTCAAAATTAAAAAAACTTAGGAAATAGAGCTACAACAATGAAATTAATAAAAATAAGAATTCGTATTTTCAACCGAAGCGCATTATTTATTTAATGGCAACTAGCGGGTTTACGATATTATTAATCTCAATAGGTATTATTTGGGTAATAATACATATATATATGAATAATAATATATGAAAAAAGAAACGGAGCCGACTCGAGAAGCGTGTAACAATAGAACTAGACGCCGATAATGAATTCCGGCAACCATTATAAATCAAAGCAGCAACCAAGTCCCACCAGCTGGCCACTGTTTCTGTATCAAGGCCCATGCAATAGCCCACCTGCTACGCACGGGTCTACCATTGTTTTGAAATCCGACTCTGACCGACAAGCAGTGACCTGACCATCCTCTTATTTTACTCATACTTATGAATACGCATACTCTTTCTCTCTGATTGATCTTTCGCTTATTGTTAACTATCTTTCCCTTTAAAGGTAGATAATTCATTCAATTCCGAGTTCAATTTTGATTTGATCTTAATATAAAGAAGAGAGAATCAGAAACTTCACTTTTAATCCGCCCAATCGATAAAAATAATATAATTTTAGTGAGTAAACGAATTTCCGTACCGCATCATTGGAATAAATCACGAGCGGCCGCGAAACACCGCCGGAACAGGCGAGCGCGCAAAACAAGCGATATCTGATACATGAATAGTCCACTTTATTAGGAGAGGAATACTCTTTATGTAAAAGTTAAAATATGGGATGACAAAAAAAATTTTCTGCATTTAATAACTACAAATAAAGCATTTGATAATTAAAACAAAATAAAAATGCATTCAAAGCTATTGTTCCATTTATATAGTATATAAAATATTCAATGTTATCACATTTTGATAAACAATATAATATTAACAATATAATATTAACAATTATTTCATATATGGTATATAATCATAAAAATAATAATTGCATGCAAGTTTTGTTTTCAATGTCAAAATCATTATTACGAGCTTTTCAATTTATAAAATATAAAATCAACTCTACGACGATTGTAAAGCAACATTAAACGGTATAATAAAATAAATCTTATATTGGAAAGCTGTATTTGAAAAATCTAATCTTATCTTTTAAATTTTAATTTTAAATAAAATTGGAAAAATTTTGAATTTTTAGAATATTCTTTTACAAAATTGGAATAAACTCAGTATTACTTCGCAACTATGTTCGCAAATGTAACAAAAGAAACATTAACTCAATATTATATGTATATTTAAATTATTTCTTTACGAGAAATTTTGTTTAATTCAAAAAACCTTTATTATTTGACGAAAGTAATTCTGTTATTGGCCGTACTTATTGATTCAAACATTGATTTGTTTGGCTCATTTCAAATAAATTTCTTTGGATACAATAAACTTTATTAAGTTTAAAGAAATCGTTTTCTTTGTGTAGTCATTTATTTGTTCAGTTCTTCGATGATATTCGGAGTCACACTAGTATCTATCGAATTTTCAACCTAATCCATCTCTCTCGCTCTTAAAAGATTACACATTTGGTCAGATCCCGAGCTAAAACGATTAGATTCGTTTGCTCAAAAACACGCACACACAGGAAGAAAACCCGGATATCTGTCATAGAGACCAATAGTCCATATCCGAGTTTATTCACGCATTTCGCTCGCCTTAATATGTATGCACGAGCTCAAGTTGTTGCCTCTCTTTTCCAAATTTTACTTAGGTTTAGTTACGATAAATACCTTTCCCCTTAAGGCTTGACGTAACATCAAATACAAATCATCTCGTTTAAAAATAAAATAAAAATAAAAATAAAAACTCTATTTAAGTTATTTAAAACGGAAATGTAATCGTGGTGTAAGAATTCCGTGTCTGATTGAGATTTAAGGGGTTATTACACCTTGTAACTTTCAAAAAATCGAAAAAAATTTTTTTGCATAAATCGATAGTTTGTAGTCTTAAGAATATAAAATTTTTTATTCGAATGTGAAATTCCAAATATTCACAAAGATATAGTCGATTATGTCAAGCGGTGTATAGCGCCGCTCAGCATGTGATCGGAGTCTCCGTGCCGTCGGTACACTGCTCCGTTTACCTGAATGATCCAGGTCATTTTTTGGCATTATAGTTATGTATATATACTGTACGCACAGCTGCGCGCTTTAAAAAAAAATACCAAATGTCTCGGTGGAAAAGGAAAACTCACTAGCAAATTAATAGACGAACTGACAATATATAATGGTCTCGCTATAAGAAGAAATCATGATTCCGTTGAAAAAATAAGGAATGCAATTTGGGCAACAATTTTACATAAAATATCGACCGACGAAAAACCCCAGCACGAGCATTGTCCAGTCGGAGAGAAATCGTGGTGCTCGGGGCAACAAGCCAAAGCCACCGGTACCCTCTCGGATTACCGACATAAAGAACCTATCCCTCAAGATGTATTCAATGCAATAAAACCTATTTACGAAGACTTGAGCAGGGATGATCTATTAATTCGTTGCTTACACGCAGAATAACGAAAGCTTGAATGCCATCGTGTGATCCTTGGCTCCAAAATCTCGTTCCAGCTGCAAGATGGTTTTGGATATTTGTACATACATTGCCGTCTGTACTTTCAATGATGGCTTCAAAAGCTTACTAAAAATGATGGAAGTCATGAACTTAACGATTGGAACGAGATCCTACAATTTTGCGGAGTCAGCGGATAATAACCGAGTCAACGTTGCAGAGCGCAGGATGTCGGACGCTGCAAAAGAGGTCATTTCAAAGGCAAAATCGCTCCGACATCAAGCCGAAGAAGATGCATTGGATGTAGAAGGCTTACTGTATGGCCCCGGAATTGCTGAAAATTATTATTTTATAAACAAAAAAACCGTACTTGAAACTTTAATCGCGTTTTTCTCAGAATGGTGTTTTCAAAAACGGTGGACACCATAACTACCACAAATTTCATCCGAATGCTTCGAAATTTTAACGAGTTATTGTCAATTGAATTATCTAAAGAAATACCATTGGTTTTTGCAATAACTTATATACTTTTTTTGTAATTCATATTTTTATGTTGAATTTTTATGTGAAAACCGAACCTCTTTTTGTACGCGTGCACCATTTCCACATTTTTCAATATTTATTAATTCGGATTGGTATTTCTCTAGTAAATTTAATGCAGATTACAAATAACTTTTTAATTTTTAGCTACAGCATACTTTAGATCTGTTCTGCTGTCCAACGCGGATGCCTTCATCACACGCAGACCTCCAAAAAACGTGCTGCAGCGCCGCCATTTTGTTGTATAGAACAATTTTTTTTTTCTATTTTATACATAAAAATGCAAGTAACAAATAGATATAAACAGTTTTTTTGTAACATGTATAGGTTTTTAATAATCACCTCCCAAAGTAAGGTATGATTTTGAGGCCTACAAGGTGTAATAACCCCTTAATCCATTATTATTCATCTAAATATGCAATACTTCGGAAATTTGGCGTTTGTAAAAAAACCGTTCGTTGTCTAAAATGTCTACATTTTCCCAATCGAAGTCATGATCGTCAGGCGTCCTATGCATGGTGATAACCATGCGGAATGTTTGTCGGTGTTTCTCCGGATATCATTTTGATGTTCTGTTATTCGTGTTTTTAACGTTCGTCCGGTCTGTCCAACGTAGGATGCGTCACAATCTTTACAATGCATTTTGTATACATTCATTCTAGTCTTATTCGGAAGAGGATTATTGTCCATTTTTAAAAATTTATGAAATTTATTAAGACTAAAGAACGCCAATCTCACATCTAAATCTCTGACGATAGCCTTAAATTTCTCAGAAATCGATATCGATAATTCCTCATAATGTTCTTCATACATTCTCGAAAATACTACCGCGATATTTCAGAAAGCGAGAAGATCAAAAATATTGATTGCAACATGCTCATTTCTCTTATCTTTTATTCCAAATACCAAATTAATAGTGAATTGTCTTTATAACATAACTGTGTTTTTTTTTATTAAGTTGCATTCCGCAATCGTCGAAGCATTAAAGTGAGAAATATTTCTTATAATTATATTATACTTTTAATAAAAAGAGAATCCAACGTTGACAAACAATTCTCCAAAGATTAAAAAAAAGAAATTGTTTTTAACTTATCGTAGTCACTACCGACTACCGAGATTTATTCATGTACGAAGGTATTAGCATCTTCATTATAGCAACGGGATTGCAACTAGAAAGAAATTTATAGTAGTAAATATTTTCTCTTTTTATGCCAGGACTGAATGCGTTGCTGTTGGGCGGCTTCTGACGTTGAGCATGGGGATTAATCGCGTCCGGCAAAGATTCATAAAAGTTTCACGAAATATGATAATTTTGTGCATATTTGTCAAGCGATCGAGGTTATTTTAATTAATGAATTTCTCGCCAACTTTCAGTGAAACCCTCTTTGTGACATTTTGAGAAACAGAATTGATGACCATGGGTATACAAGTACATATATACAAATGATCGGAAATTCTTACAGGACACGCATCGATAATCGATTGATAAACTGCCTGTCGCAACTCGTAAATTGCATAAAGTTACGAGCGAGTTAAAAAATTGCAGGTATGTCCAGTAAATTTTTCGATGCACCGTAAATTTGTGTCAAATTTGACAAGTTTATTTATGACCTTTTCAAGAATGTCGAGAAGATTACCTCCATTTTGGTGAAAAGGTTCCCCACTGAGACCACGATCAACCATATAAATAAGCAAGACGAGCAATCTTTACTTCCAGTGTTACATACAATTGTTTTCGTGCCATACGACGGAAGACTCCAAGAAACCTCGACTCCGACTCCTGTATCTTCAATCAATCATTAATCATAGGTAAGTTTTCATAGGTCTAAAAATAAGATAATACAGGAATAAGTTGTTAATACTAAACTACGTTTCATGCTGAAAATGCGACAGAAACATTGGCAAAGATCCATATTGAGAATGTATCGATCAGATCTTCGTTCTCTTCGCAACTCTTTTTTTATTATATACTCGCCGATTCTCTTATTGCATATTTAACACATTTTCTGGCCCGCGCTCTCTCAATTCATCACGTTTTCCTTGAAATAATGCTTCTATCCACTCAGTTTTAATTAGTCTACGAATTTCGAAATTGTTTTGCAATTGAGCTTTAGTACCAAATAATAAACGAAATGGATCCGTACCTATACTTCTAACAGTAGTATTCATGTACTGCTGCGTACGCTCTAAATATCGATACCACTCGTCGCACTCTGAAGTCAGCTAATTTTGTTAACAATGGTATAAGTATACGGTTCACGCGCTGGACTTGCCCGTTTGTTCTCGGCACTCCAGTTGTACTCAAAATATGTTCAACGTTTTTGCTTACACAATATTCGGAAAAGTCTTTAGACGTAAAGGCGGTGCCTTTATCGGAAACTATTCTACGTGTATTTCCAAAAATGGACGCCTGTTTACGGAGTTTATCTAAGACTTCATTCGTACTCGTGGTTTTAGTTGCATGGAGCCATACAAATTAAACGCATCTACTACAACAAAAATGTGCTTATAATTTTTCTTTGTGGAGAGAAGAAACCTAAATGATCCACGTGATAAGTATCGAGAAGAATCTCCCCTTTCGCGATTGGATTTAAGAATCCGTCTTGCTTACCGTGTTTTTTCTCTGCTAAAATATACGCGATGCTATTTTTTATTATTTTTTCAATTTTTACTTTCGCATTTGGTATCTAATAATCGTTACGCAAGATTGCCTCCAAATTTTATTGAATTTAAATTAAATGTATGCAATCTTGTTCTTTACGAAAAGAAGCAAATGTTTTACTAACAAACGTAAATTTTTCTAATGAATTTTTATACCATTGGGATAAAAGCGAAAGATCCGCGGAAGAATTGAAAAAAAATCAATTTTTTTTTCAAACTTTTAAAACTATAGTTTTGTTGTTTTTTTGTTCTAATAAATAAAAAATCTTTATGTTTGTGTATGGTAAAATTTATTATTCATTTTTTCTTTGTTATAAAACAAATATTAGGCATAAATATTATTTATATTTATAATGTTTTTGAATGCGTTTCAATATAGCTATATATGTTATATACGTTTATTTTTTTTTTAATTTATATGTATTACTCCATACGGTTCTATCTTACAGTCTTCATTACAGTATTGCACTGAGTTCACTAGATCATTATACATACATATATATTCCATGTGCCGTGTATTCTTCTTGCATATGCAATGTAATGCTGATTAGTATATGCTATTATTCCAGCTACCATAAAAATTCAGTATAAAGCCATGAATTATAAATATATTGTGAGCAAGTGTAAAAGAAATTACAAAATTATATAGCCATATTTTAAAAACAATTATGCTTGCTAAAGCTACAATATATTATCAATAAGTTTACGAAAAACTTAGTATATCTTAAACGAGCTGTACTCCGCCACGCGTTACTGTGGCTCAATCTGGTTAATTTTTATATAAAAACGCGCGAGTATTCGAATGCACGTTGTATCAAAATTTCAAAGCATTCGTTAAAGAACTTTCGGAGATTAAAAATTTTGAACAAGTAAACATTTACATTTTTATTTATATAGATAGAGAACTGCAACCAATATATGAAAACACATAAATGAAATGCTTTATTGGTTAATTATTGCTAAATCTTAGTGTTGATCTTTATTGTGTGATTTTATATACCTTTTCAAGTTCACGAAATTGCATGCCGGATAAAGTTTTGGTCTTAAAACACAATTCTAAGTTAAACAAGAAGCAGTGATGTCACGTTATTAAATTAAAGGTCAGTTTAATAATAATTGGTGCAAACAAGCATCTAAATGTAAGAACTCTTTCCTTCTAAAAAAGGAAAGGTGCTTTAAAACAGCACCATTTCCATAAAGGCATCTGTCTGGACTATAAAATAATTTAGAAATAAATATATTTTCTAAGCGTCTACTATATTTTGGCAGAATGATTGGGACACTATAGTAAAAACATCCAATTTTATAACAACCAGTATGACTTTCAAGTGGATTACCAACTTCAAAATCATCAAAATATAGAATTAATGGTAAAATTATCTTGTTAGAAGTTGTAATTGTTTTTATGGATTTCCAAAAAGAGCCATGTACCATATTTTTATAAGATTCTGAATCATTAATCTCTAAATGTTTTCGAGAATCCAAAAGGGTATAGCGGAATAAGAAGAGTGATTTTGGATCTCGCGCGTAATCAATCGTTATGTAGGGCAAAATATCTACTTAAATAAAAGAAAATTTTGTGCCAAGTTTTATTTCAAAAACCCCCACAATTTCGAGATATCGCAAGAAATGTGATTTTTCATTAATATTTTTTTTCTCCGCCAAATCTAAATTAACCTTTACAAAAAAATTCATGATTATAAAGGATAAAGAAGTCTTTTTTAGTTTAAAATATATCTTTTATTAATAAAAGTGTTTGTTTAAGATGTCGTTAACTGCAACTCTTTCAATGTAGTTAAGATCCTACGACGTCGCCCGTTCAATCTCGCCGAATTAAGTAATAGACTTTCTTTTACAGTATTCGCCCTGTACGCTGTAACCAAGTTGCCGTCGTGTCGTCTGGTAAATACGTGTGCCTGTGAGCGTAATTGACGATTAGGACAACACATGGACCAAAACTTAGACAACATACCGTGCAGGGAGGGTCAGACACCTCAGGGCCGGCAAGAACGAACTAGTATCCCGGATTCCTCCTTGACGTCATCTAGCGACGGGCTGTCGACTGGATTGCTTGCAGGCTCCGCCAACGAACGAGATACTGCAGAAATTAACGCTTATGAACGTCCAGTAGTCCAGCGGGTAATGGATCTAGGGTTTTTTTTGAGTGTACGAGAGCGCCTCAGTCCAGACGCTCAGCGGGCCATTGATCAGCTATTCGTTCTTGAGGTGCTTAACGAAGAGGAGTCCACGAGCGACAGCTCCGGTCTGGAAGAGGAGGAAGATGCCTCCTCCTTTGAGAGATATGTCTACTCTTTTGAGAGATGTGTCTGTTCCAGTGAAACGAGTCGAGTCGAGTCGGGATCACCTTGCTCTCTTGAGGAGGAGGTGATCCTTTTCTCCGGCGACTACTGTAAGGCGGGCGACGGGCAATTGGACGCGACTGCGACCGGGTCTCTGATGTCCCGGTATTTTGAGGTTGTGGCGTATCGTACGCCGCAATGTGTTAAAATCGTGGCGTCGCCGATCCGCGGGGGAAACTCGGGCGAAGAGGGAGAGGGTAGTTTGGTTTTCCAACTACATGGTCTTTTTGATTACCGGGCCGAGCTTGCTGGAGCGGGACGGCGGGAGGAGGAGGAGGCGGCGATTGAGAACCCGTTGGAGCCAGTCATCGACTCGATGGAACCAGGAGATCGGATGCGAATCACGGATGTAGCCGGGGACGAGTCCGACCTTCCTGCTCTATTAGTAGGAAGCGCGACCGTAGCCGACCCGGCCAAGCCAACTTTGGACGGAAGTAGACCCTTCAGGTCCCCTTCCCCTCTCTCGGACGGGGTAGACACAGAGGACCGGCTCCGGGGGGGTTCCCGTGGCAGAGTTTAGGGCCCGCCGACTCCGAGCCAATGTCATCCGGTGTTCGAAGTCGCAGGATGAGGGAACGGGGGGTAGCGATGCGCGATCTCGGCAGCGTATCAAAGTTCCTCAGGCTCTGTTCATCTCCGAACAACGCCGAATTGTGGATCGACAGTTGGGGGTGATCACTAGGAGCACATGCATCGATCTGGTCGAATTGGTCGATGGGTGATTAAGGAAAGTGGAGGACCCCTAGGCCAAGACCTTCGACTCGATGCACAGAGGTCAGTCCGGGCGCATCGAAATGAGCAATTATCTCGCTCGAGAGACGCTGACGTAACGCGCCATGGGCCGTCTCTGGCGAGATGATGGACAGGAGGATGTCTTGGCCGCGGCGCGGGAGAAGATGTTGACCCTCCGCGCCGAGGTCAAGAAACTAAGAGAACAGTTGGGAGGCCTTCGTTACGAGGATCATAGAGCTACCGGTCTCTTCAGATATTATATGAGATATTATATAAAGTGGTAAACAAATATAATAAAAAATATAATTCTGCCACGCTTGTTTTACATAAGAAGAATATATATGTGTAAATTTAAAATTTAAAATATTCTCGTCAAGAATGCAAAAAAGTACATATGTATATTGTTAATTACAATTGACTAAAATTAATTTTTTAAATATCCGAAACCTATGTGCAAGATTTGATTTATAATGCAACTTAATTGTTCTTTAACTATATCTTCAAATAGAACCACTTCGATAAAAAAAGATTATAGAGAGCACATTATAGCGGCACGACCGTGCGCAAATTTTTATAATTGACTTAACTTAAAGATATTTTTTTTTTTAATTAAGGTTGTATTATATATTTACAAATGTGTTAACTCAGATAGCACAGAATGTTTTACGGCTATTCTATGTTAAGACTAATATTCTTTCCTGAGAATATTCGTACAGAACATTGATAGAATATTCCTAAAATATTTGAAATCTTGTTGAATATTTTGAATGTTCTAGGAATATTCAAAAATATTACTAGAGAGGACTTTCTACAGAGTACGCTTCAATCGTTTATAGTCATATTGTTTCTGGGAATCCCTTGGCGATACGTGGCCTCGTGTAAGTTTATCTTAATTAAGTAACGATAGTAGTTATCCGCTTTCTCTGCTTTCTCTTTTTGTATCAAGTTAGAAAACCAATTTAAGAAAACAATAAAGTACAGGAAGATTTTCCGACAGCTGGCCACGATATACGAGTATATAATCAGCTTAGATTAAAAATTTTAATTAGGTTAAGTTACTTATACAGTTTTTTATAATTAAATAATTATAGTCTAAATAATTTTATTTTATCTTACAATTAATAGTAGCTTCCTGTAAAGATCAATTAATTCTCCGCACGGAAAGAACAATTTTACACCTAAATATTATATTTATATAAAAATTAAGATAGATATTGATTAGAACATAAATTTAAGTTGGGCTATTAAAATAATTATGTAGGACACCCGAGCATAATAATAATTTTGTTACAAATAGTTATGACATTCTAGCAATTAAATTAAACATCCAAAATAATTTTTTAAATGGTTCGACATAATTATTTGTATATCTGTATTTCAACAAAATTGTTTTTTCTGTGCGTAAATAACGAAATTATTAGGAATACCAAAAAATGTTATAATATATATAAAAGAATTTATATAAAAGAATGTTATAATATATATTAAAAAATTTAAAAATTTCTTTAAAATCTATAAATTTTATTTCTGTAATTTCTTTAAAATCCATCCCTTCTGTCATTATGTGTAAGAGTGTACATAGCTGATTTATTGATGCCTCGCAAGAACAGACTAAGTTCCTGCCCGATTGGTTGTCAATAAACAATTAGTTCTAGTAAATTCATTGTTATGCGACAACATCTCGGGATGTCGTGTTTCTACATATATTGAGAGAAAAGTAAATTGAGTCTAGTCACTAAATATAATTAAATAAATAATGGAATAGATAGATAATAAAATACAATACTCACACAGAATAACTAATAAATAAAATGAATAAATATCGAACAATTAAACTACTTACAAATAGATTACAGTGGATGAGTATTGTACTCGTTTGTGTCTGTATCGTGTGATGTTGTGTACAGGACTGAATATAACTAAGGAAGAAGACGACTGAAGGAGGAGGAGAGAGAGAGAGAGAGAGAGAGAGAGAGTACTTTTATTGCTACACCAAAGTTCCATGACTTTTACGCTTCAGAGTATTTTTTACAAAAGTGATTCAATCTCAAGGTCGATACCAAGATCAAGATCAAGTGCTTGCGTGTGAGGCTACACAATTGGAAAGCAAGTATCAATATTTTTCTCTTTATGCTTAATTATATTCAGTCATAAATTTATTTATTTTTGGTGTGTTTTGTTTAGAGCTACAGTTTGTTTGACAAAAGTGTACGGTTCCGCATTTTATTTATAAATAACGCACAAATGTTAAGTTCTGTTTTTTTCGATTCTCTGAATAGTTCAGAAGATGCTTTGCGATTATAAAAGTAGTTTTGTTTATAACAGAAGAAAAGAATCACAATGAGTACTGCGTATGCAAGTCGTTTTGAAGCAGTGTTTCTTTGCACACATCCAAGAAGATCGAAAATGTCGTATATAGCTGCTGGCAACATAAAAAAGTCAGCTAGGGGTTTGTTAGAAAATGGGTGAAACGATACGACGAAACAAAAAATATTAATAACCTGCCAGAACGTGGCACTTGGCGCTCAATGACGAAAAAGGATGACAAAGTTATCATCAAGATGTTTGAGAAAAATCCTAGGTGTTCATTACGGCGAGCAAAGAATCTTTTATTGAAAAAGGGTGTAGAAGTGGGCCTTTATATTATTAAACAACAATTGTTTGATTCCGGATACGACTGGCAATCCACAAAGTTACAACCTTTTTTGAGTGAAAAACATGTCGAAAAACGGCTAAAGTGAAAATGGCATTACTACAATTAATTGGCCTTCCCAGTCGCCTGATGCCAATGCCATCGAAAACGTGTGAGCAATAATAAAGGTCAAATTTAAAGAAAAGAAGGTTTTTAAATTAAAGCAGCTCGTTCGTCATGCACGGAATATCTGGAGATCTCTTCCTGAGACAATGGCTGAAAATATGGAAAGCATGCCTCGACGCTGCCAGGTCTTACTCGATAACAAAGGAGATTGGATAATTTACTAAGTAAACGCATTTTAGTTTATTGAATGTATTAATCCAATGTAATAGATCCAAATCAAATTTTTAACAAATCTGTGTTTTTATAAGAGAAACAACCCGTACGCTCTTGTCAAACAGACTGTACGTCAAACTATAAAAGAAAATTTACACAAATTTAAACACATAAAATTTTATCACAAATAAATGTCTCATCAACTTTATCGCCAATGAACATTCCGTCATCCTTATCACAGGTAAACAAACCGTCGACTTCATCACAAAACAACTTCCTGTCATCTTCATCACAAGTGGACATCCTATTAATCTTATCACGAAGAAACACCCCCTCAACTTCCATTCCAAGTTTCTCATGGACATTAACATTGAGTTTGTTTGGTGAAAAACTGTTACTCATTTCAGGCAAATATTATTGGGAGTATAAATTAATTCGGTCCGTTTTTTTGTGGTCAAAAATGCATTTATTTCAGAACAAATTGAATGAACAGATTAATCAAAGTATTGTCCATCACTGGCTATTACTTTGTCCCAGCTCTCAGGCAATTTTCGAATTCCATCTCGAAAAAATGTTTCGTCTTTTGAAGCGATCCAAGTTAGGAGCCAATTTTCGATTTCTGCGAAAGAAGTGAACCGGTGTCCTGCCAAATCGTGCTGCATCCGTCGGAATAATCAGTAATCAGATGGAGCGATGTCCGGCGAATACGGCGGATGCGATAAAATATCCCACTTGAATTGAAATTGGAATTGAAATTAGCAAAGTCATATATTCAATACATACCAAATATTTATTGTTAGATATATATTTATAATACGTAATATAAATTACGTATCGAAAGCGAACATTTATTGGTATTAAACATGCATCTAATACATGAATCATCTGAACTGCTACGTATTGGCAATATAGCATCATTTCAAAATTTTAGTATCCAATATGTATGTGCAGTGAAAAATGCTGTGCGAGAGAAGGTCGGATTGCCTTTCAGCTCGATGTTAGAGCAAGATTAAATTAAGTAAATTTGAGAGAGGTAATTGAGAGAAGAGCGAGGCTTCGCGACGCACTCGTCTCTTTTCCTTTTTCTGAATCCCAGGCTCTCTTGAACCTGAGAATCTGAGAATTTCCCATCCTTCATACGGTTACGTCACTGATTCGCGATGATTTGATCAGACAGTCGATCCGTTAGGAATGTACCTATGCAGACTCCTGCTACTGCGTAATATGCAACTTGACCAATCTGGACTACTAGAGGATTACCATAAAACATATTCGTCTATAATAAAGTTCAACAGCAAAAGAGTTGTCATATCCAAGAGTATATCATTATTATCAGAAAAACAGTAGGAAATCTCAAAAATTTACAAAGCATAATAAAAATTGACAGTATACAATTATTATATTAATATATATTGCAAGTGATATTAATATTCTTTGTCTTAACAATATTTTTAAATAAAAAACAAACAATTTTTTTTAATCACAAATTATTATCTGGATCAATATAATAAATTAATGGGATATTTTCAGGCATTTTTAATTTTCTGCTTCCGAAATGTCGATACAGGAAAAGAATGCAAATGGACGGTTTTTAATAAGAGGAATCGAGGAGAGCATCGAGCATGTATGACTCCCACGAGCATGTATGACTGCAGCTCTTCCGAAAGCTCTCCTCCCTTCAGGTGCCTCATGATGGAATGCATGCAGGTGAGCAGGCAAACTTCGATGCATGGAAACAGATTCTGGCAACGTCCGCCGTCGCATTAGGACCTATGCTTCATTCCAAAGATATTGGATATATTTCGGCGGATATCGTGGGGCTTTTCTGTAGCCGATTACGAGGATGAATCCCAGTCTTTCTCTCTTTTCATTCCGGGATGACAAATATTTGTTTGGCCAATGCCCAGTTCGAGACCCGCTGGAGTCCCGAAGATGACAATGAGACCCTAAGTCGCTTTCCCATCGTTGAAGCTAAACGAAGTCTTTCATCCACATCAAATGAGAGCACCGTTTAGCATTTTCTCTCTTTCTTTCACTCGAGTTCGAGGGCATCAAACTCTCGTTAGCTGACCGTCTAGCTTATCTCGTCAATGAGGAAGTATGATTAGGCCTTATATTAAATTACATCATATTTCTCTGAAATTACATCATAATTCTATAAAGAATCAAATAGAAAGTAAAAATAACACGTGCAAATAGCGATCTTACACTCTTACGATTTTACACTCTTATATGCTATAGCAGTAATTAATACCCAAATAGTAAAATATGATAACTCAATCTAAAGCGAATCATTGCACAGATTAAATTGCTCGTTACCCAACTAGCAAAATGCCAGTAGCTTGTGATGTCAGTTTGCTAGCTTTGCCAAACTTGATTACGACTTAAGTAGATTTCAAGCTGCTGCTTCCCTCATTATAAGCATATAGTTTCTAACGGCACAGCTGGTCAACATAAAACGACGATAGAAATGCAGCACCAAACAAACATTATCTGTTGTGACATCGTGACCGTAAATACACAGCAAATATCAAATATGATCTACCATATCAAGAAATGATAGCAGAAATACAGCAAAAATCGAGCTTGATGTGCCATCAAGATGTGTACTGAAATAAAAGTATACGTGAATACAATAAAATTATCCAATGTATTAATGAAAAATTAATGGGTCCAATGATATATTTTATTATCTTAATGATTTAGATTTTATTAAAAGGGTAATTTGAGTTATAAAACTATTACCAGAATTTATGATAATAATGATATGTACATCAAATATACTCTTTGTTACCTTATTGTTAATTAAACCAATATATAAAAAAATTTTTTTAAAGTGTTTTAACAGATATTTTTATTTTTAGAGCTTAATCCGCATTCATTGTTTTGCATGTATTGAAATAACATCATCGATGTATTATACAATTTTTTAACAGAACCAATCGTTTTTGAATAAAACGAGATAATATGAAAGATACTCTTCCGTCGTAGATAGGCCTTCGGCATAACCCCTTGCGACCCCCCCCCCCGCGCGCGCGCGCTCGTGTGTGTGTGTGTGTGTGTGTGTGTGTGTGTGTGTGTGTGTGTGTGTGTGTGTGTGTGTGTGTGTGTGTGTGTGTGTGTGTGTGTGTGTGTGTGTGTGTGTGTGTGTGTGTGTGTGTGTGTGTGTGTGACTATATGTGTAGTTATTAAACATGGACTCGTCAATTTCGCAGTATTTTTCTTTTTTATGCTTTTATTTTATTTTTTCTCGGAATATATATAATTAATATAACAGAATAAATATACGCTTTATTTTGCACAATTATTTAAATAGCATGCGCTATTTAAAAGTATGATTACGCGTAGACCGTTGCGATTACGAAAATTATGCATAGAGGCTTTATTGTAGACAATTTCAAGGGCTTTATATTTTATGTGACACTTTATTCTAGGAAATCATTATTTTCCAAGTTATATGTATAAAAATATTAAAAAAAACCTGATCTTTATCTTAATTTTTTACCCTGAAGATGACCTTGTCGGTGATTTTTGTAATTCTTACAACCGGTGTTTAAGAATTACATACTTCGGTCAAATACATATGAATCACAGCTCAACATCATTTCCGACAAGAAGAACGCTAAATAGATAGTTTACACTATATAGTGTAAGCAAGAAGAACAAACCTAATATCAATGCTTGCGATTGGCCAAGGAGGACTTCGATCAAGGTAAATGAAAAATAGATATTTGCGGGAAAAACAGGTTATGAATTGTTATTGAGATCGCGATTTTTTAGGTTATACAATGTAAAAATATTTAATCATAATGTATCATCATGAATAAATCTAAAATAAATCACTTACCATATATGCTTGAAAATCTAAAATTTAGTTTTGTAATGAAAACCTCTGCAAATATTCAGTTCAGCATAATCCCGAATCAGCTTTAATTACTGAAACGTATGTTGATTAACAAAGGTGTTAATAAGTAATAATAAAACTTTAATAAAAGTAATAATAAAAAAAGAGAAAATAAAATGTTTAATTGTATAATACAAAGCTTCTGATTGATTTATGATAATAAATTGTGGGAATAAGTAAGAATAAATAAGCATTTTTTTACGTAAACGATGTTGTACAACGTATTTTATGTTATTTCATTGCTTTTACAATTAAGAGTAACTAAGAGTGAGAAATAGGATTATCAATAAGTAGTAACGTATTAATTAATCCATTATTATAATAAAGTCCATAAAAATCTACTAATAAATAAATAAATAAATATTGATAGATGCGAAAAAGATTTCGAGAATTGTCAAAGAGACAGAAAAATCGTCACCTTCAGGCTTTATTTAGTTCAGAAACAAAAAGAACATGCAATTGTGGAACTTTCTTCATATCGATCTGTAGCTGGAAATGCAAATGTGTGTCATGTGATGTCCATACGTCCACTGAAAATTTTGCTGTTAATAGTAATTTGGAAAATATGTATTGGGCGATATTTCTACGTTGGAAAGTCAAAGAATTGTTGAAAACCCTGATGAAAATTTTTCTCATAATTTTTTATATAACTTTTCAGAATATTTGTATAATTTTGTAACTTTCTCAGATTTTGCATACAAATTGTTTTGCATACAAACATTTTTCAAAAATACTCAGAAAAAATTTAGAAAGTTTACATATTTTCTCAGAACTGTTCATATACTTATAAAATATACAAAAATTTCTAAGATTCTTTATTCTATCTTTTTAAATAAAATGTTATAAAATGTAAAATAGTTAAAAGTATATTTTTTACAAATTATGGGATGAGAAATTTTAAAATATTTTAGAATTTACATATATAAAAAATTTTAAGAAGCTGTAGACTTTCTAAGTATTTCTGAATATTTCCGAAAAATGTTTCATTTTGTGCAAAAATTGTGACAAAAATTTTTCATCTGGGTATAAAAGCGAAGAAAATTTTCCTGAAGAAACAAAATCAGAAACAAAAATCAGAAACAGTCAAGTTGGCTGCGTTCGTGGAAATTCAAACAAAATATTTCTCATACTTCTATGTCCAAACTATTGAGTGAATTGCATACACGTGGTCACGCTGATTTGCGCAAAGATGCAAGAACTTTATTAGGGACACCAATTAAGAAAAAGTATCGTGGAGACTTCGATTTGTGGCAGCACATTCCACTATGGATAGATAAAGGCATTGATTGATCAATTGTCATGTACCAAATGTGAAGTAGAGATTGATGCAATTTTGTTACATTTAAATATCGATGGATTACCGATATCGAAAAGCAGGAAAAATCAGATTTGGCCAATACTAGGACAAATTTACGGCAATAAGATATTTACACCTTTTGTGATTAACGCTTTCCATGGATATTCAAAATCAAAATTTTTGACAGATTTTCTTACGCCTTTTTGCAACAAACACAAAAAGCTTCAAAAGACAGGATCTATTTTCCGGAACAAAACTTACACCGTGGAAATCTGAAGTGTTATTAGTGATAGCCCTGCAAAAGCATTTGTAACATGTACTAAATCACATAATAGCTCCTTTGGTTGTGAAAAATGTACAGTAGAAAGCACGTACATTAATCATTAAATGGTATTGTTAGAATCAAATGCACCTATTCAGACCGATAAAAATTTTAAGAACAAACAAGAGAAGCATTATACAGGCGTATCTCTTTTTGAAATAAAATTTGCAATGGTGTCACGTTTTCCTCTCGATTAGATGCACTTATTGTTAGTGTACCTGGGGGTAATGAAAAAACTCTTACTGTTATACATGAACGGATATCACACAGCACGATTAAATGGATAGAAAATAACTCAACTATCTGAAAGGTTAGTTGCTTTATCAAAGTGGGTTCCAAAAGATTTCCCTCGAAAACCGCGTTCACTGGACAAAGTTCAGTCTATGGAAAACAATCGAATTTCGATTATTCTCTTTATACCTTGGATCATTTGTGTTGCATAATTTTTTACCTCAAGAGAATTACTTGCATTATAGTATGCTGAATTGTTCTATACGCATACTGTACCATTGTAAAGATTGTATGCATAACAATCAATATAGTAGAGATGTTAATTCGTTTGGTGCAATTATTTGAGCAGCTGTATGGAAAAGATTTACAATTACTTACAACATTCATAATTTAATACTTATAAATGCAGACGTCTTAAACGTTTTGGACCTCTTGATGACTTCTCTGCCTTTCCCTTTGAAAATTATATGCAGACAATAAAGAAAATTCTAAGAAAGCTGAAAAACCTCTCAAGCAGTTGTACAACAGAATTTCAGAAATGACCAATGATTTTTCAACTGCTTGAAAACAATCTACTATTTTTCCTATTTTGATGAAAATATGCTCAGAAGTTCTTCCTATTAATTGCTGCAATACAGATCGACTGTTTCAATTCAATGACTTTACGCAATCAACGAAAGAGCCTGATAACTATTGTTACATAAAAGGCGATACGATTGTAATTATTAAACATACATGTTACTAGGAAGATAAAACAGTAATTATTGAAAGAAAATTTCTAACGAGAGGTTCATTGTCACTTTATACATGCTCATCGGAAAATGATGAAATATCAAATAAAGCTATTCAGCTTTCATTTGAAAATGAATGTTGCTAGTGCTGCATGCCTATGTTACATTCATCACAGAAATGAATGAAAATTACTGCTATAATTATACTATCAAAAATAAAATAATTTTCTGATTTATTTTACCTTATTAATTTAACTTTACAAATTTTGTAACATTGTGTGATTTAAACTTAATTTGCTTAATAATTAATTATATTAACTTAAGGATGAATAGGTGATATCTCAGAAACGTTACCAAGAATATAAAAATTTCACAGATTATTTTATTATTACGTTCGTGTGTCTATATGAAATTTAAATACAATTCTAAAATACAAATCTAAATACAATAACTAAAAGATATTTGAAATTATATATTATCTATAAGTTGTCAAAAGAGTGAGACGTTATAATTATCCAAAAATTGATTATTAAGTTTACTTTTCAGTCCTGTGTCAGGCAGGGGCGGCGTTTTGTATGTGGAATGATGGAGTACTCCACACATATAAATTTTTGGCATGTGGAATTTCCACACATGTGAATTTGGAATTGAGGAACCAGAAATTAAAAAGCCAAGAAAGAATCCTAGTCTAGGCGATATGAATTTCAAAATTCTCATAATGAAGTTAATTTCCAGCAGCCTAAAAATCATTACAGAAAAATGTTTTTTGAAATTATGGATCAAACTCTTTGTTCTTTGAAAGACAGATTTGAAAATACAACACTGTCGTTTGTAAGAAAATGTGAGCGTTATATAATTGGTAGCAAATTAGACAATGCGTTCAGAATTAGTTTTTATAGTGTTATATTGTTTTTTATTGTTCCCCGAGCGCTTCCTCTCGACGACACGACTCTCACTTATTACCTCTGGCCCTCGTTTCCTCGCAGTCCGGCCCGAGCTCCATTCTTTAGCCACGTGCTCCACTACGAGCGATGGCGGGCCCGGCTCCTTGATCCGTGCTGAAACGTCCTGGGAAAGGAGCAGGGTGAATAATGCGACAAGGTTGCGTAGCGACGACACTTTTATTTTTGGCACTCTCACTAACGTTACAATTCAGCGTTTAGCTCCACGCGACTACAAATTCGGCACGACACGACTCCGGCTGGGACCACGACCGGTTCCCTAGCTCGCTCCGCACAGAGTCCGGGAATCCTCTTGTTCGTCCGATTTCGGAGCCAACGGTCCTATCGTGGAGATATTCTATTGGTCCTTCGTCTAACGGTTCGCTATGACGTACGGAGTCATGACAACTCGCGCTCCCGATCGCTTCGCCGATCACCTGGCCCCAGCTTTCGCCGTTCGCCCTGCCGCTTTCGCCGCGGCTCGCATACTTCTTACATTTTTTTCTCTTTCTCTTTCTCTCTGTTTCTCTTTCTCGTTTAATCAAAATCTCCATAGGAAAATGGACGTCACATACATCACGCAAGCCAGCGAAAGTAAAATGTTAAATTGCCGTTCGATCAAGTGATAGCGCGGGCACGCACCTTAATTGGCTGATCTATCGGAAACGAGACTTAAGCTCAATGCACAATGAAAAACGTAGAGAATAAGGAACAGGGAATAGGAATAGAATTTTCGACGCGTTGGATTTCAGTTCCTTGTTGCCTGTATGTACCTGACCAATCACGATTTGATATGTTCAGCGGTTTTTCAAATGAGCTCTTTATATGTTATAGAGGTTATAGAAAACATGGAAAAGTATAAAGGCTTCTAATAACAGCAAGAAGTAGAAAACATGGAAAAATCGATTTTACATGAGGTTTCTCTTCCCTCCTTTTTTTGTTTACGGAAATGCGTTACGCATATCCCAGGATTCGGAAGAGAGCAGGATGGGACTCACCCCCGCCCGACAGTGTCAGCGAGAGCATATCCATTAAAACCCCTCCCGATGTTCATCGCTAGTCCTGATCGCCGGGAACCGCCGTGCAGCATATTGCCGGAGCCTCCTTGGAGCCAATTGGAGCCGCCGGCTGGTCGCCGACTCAAGCCCGCCGGGGGAAGAATGCCTGCCGGACAATGCACGCCCCTAGACGTTGGAGAGGGATACCGTTCCTCCCCCGCCTCATCGCCCGTTGTAAGGGGGACAAAATGTGAAAGGCCAGCCCCCATTGGACACCTCCGTACTCCTTCCCGCCGGGAATGTGGTTTCCCCTCCCCCCTCCTTAAGCGCTTTAGTTATTAAGGATAATTGTTAGAATTCTTCAAGGGGTTATCGGAACTCGTAGCAGAACACAATTTTGTAACTTTAAAGGGCTATAACTTGTTTGTTGTCAATTTTAGCACATTTGTTTATTAAAGATAATTGATAGAACTCTTTGGGGGCTATCAGGATTCTAAAGAAAGTAACGAAACTCGCAAAAAGAATTTTATAGAGGTGCGAAATAGCGCAGCGCATGAGATAACGATGCAAACTAATACCGCGAGCATAAACGTGCGCCGGTATCGACTCCCCGAGAAACATAAGCAAAAAGTAAACAAACAAATTAGTGAGATGTTAAAACAAAAAGTTATACGTTCCGCGCTTAATCCAGCGCTCTACCTGAAAGCCGTGAAGATCGGTGAGAGATGAGCGAATGTGGTTTTTCATCGCTCGAGAAATTCAGAAGACAGAACGTCGCGAATATTTTTGCCGCCACAGTTACAGCAGTACTTCACCCCAGGAAATCGAATAACTTTGCTATGCTCGATAGAAGTTATTCGTTTTGTTTGCGGTAGGAAGCGACTGATGCAGGAAGCGACACTTTAAAATGAAAGAAGTCCGAAGACGAATTCCAGCTTATACCTAGAATTTTAAGAGATTCATCAGTTTCAAACATCTTGTCGCAAGCTAAACCGTAATTCTCGCTCACGATATACGATATCGTCGAGAAGCTGTAACGAATTACTTGCCCACTTTCTCAGTTCAAACTGGCCCCAAGACGGAGCAACGCACATACTTGCTTGTGAACATTACGCAGAAGCGGAATGTCGTCCGCTCCGAACTGAACGTCATCGACATACGTATTATTTTTTAGCACCGAGGCTGCTAGAAGAAACGCGCTACCTTCACAAATCAGCTTGCAATATTTTTCCGGTGAGCAAATAAGAATTCAACGATGTTGAGTTTGTCATCAGACTCGATGCGTTAAACGCGTCTCGCAACCTCGTTGTAACGCTGCTCTCGCATATAACGGAATGATGTGGGATATACACTTGCTGCGAGGAAACCGAATCGTCCGTAACTTCCTTCATGTGACTTAATGATTCATATTCGCGCATAAACTTCTCATTCTCACAGCGGAAATCGAGATGCAGACGTAAACGGCGATGAATCATGGACAAAACCAAGCCGAAAATGGTTTGCTGCGCAATAGGTTGCCCCGAGGCTCTTTTTCGGATGCCGCTCAAAAGCAACTCGCTATATAAATCAGCTCCTATTATTACGTCTATGGGATCGGCATTATTCACCATTATTCGCCCATGAAAACCTTTTTCTTTTTTCTCTCTCTCTTTCTCGTTTAATCGAAATGTCCATAGGAAAATGGACGTCACATACATCACGCAAGCCAGCGAGAGTAAAATGTTAAATCGCCGTTCGATCAAGTGACAGCGCGGGCACGCACCTTAATCGGATGATCTATCTATTTATGATCTTAAAATCACCTGACACCCCTGACAATGAATGCTTTTTACTTTGTGTATTTTATAGAAAATTTATTCTCCAATAGAAAATAGAAAAGAACGAGTAGTTTCCACAAATAGTTTTTGCATGTACGCGCACACCGACCTTAACTGATGAAATCACCATGGACTGAATTAATCGAGAATGTTGTATAAAAATAGTAATTATATATCTATAACGTATAAACGTAACGTAAAATCGTTTATTCTAAAAAAAATCTGAAAAACATGAATTAGAAATAAATACAATGTAGGACGCATACCTTTATTTTTTTATAAAAGTGCAAAGAATTTTTTAAACGTAAAATAATACTTCAACAAATGTGATATTTAAATACTATAGATATAAGTATGAGAAATACGTGTCGCGTTATTTTTTTGTATTTGCTACAAACACGATATTTAAGCTTTGCTGTAAACGAAAAGAAATTTCAGTAAATGTTTAAACATTCAGACTTTTGTCTGAAATAACGCGTTCTCATTAACAGTCTCAAAATTTTGTTGCACAGAAATGTCATTATTATTGTCAGATGCAAAACCATCATCAGCAAAAACATCATTAATCATAGACATGTCGATGTTGATATCAATATGCAAGACATTAAGCGTAAATAAAAAAGATGTCTGTAGAAATTTATTTGATGACAACTTATATTTTCTGTTTACATATTAATTATACATTCATGTTAATTAAGATATATCTTTTTAGAATTAACATATATCTTTTTAGAAATAAAATTAAAATATATTTACCTTAATTGAGATAAATGTCTCTTTAGGAATGTGATTACTTAATCCACAGCTCCAATTCGATACTGTGCCAAATTCTATTAAAGATAAAATTTTGTTTCTAATTTGATATTTTCAATAATGTGATATTTACAATTTTTTCAAACTTTTATAATATTATTTTAAATAAAATTCCTATTTTTGTTACAATATTAAATATTTAAAATTCTTATTATTGAGTGCTTAAATTTTATTTATTATTTATCTTAAATATTATTTTGTAACACTTAACAATTGCATAACATTTATATATACAGAGACGCACACACACACAACATATATACATATAATAATTAAATCTATTAATTTGTTAGACAGTAGGAAAAGAAATAAATTGCAATCATCAATTTATATTAGTTTTTGTTTATTCAAGCTTTTGTAGATCGGTAGAAATGCCTACATAAATTTGATTATTAATATTGATATATATATATATATATATATATATATATATATATATATATACAAACAGTTATAATATTTTTAACTCTAATCAATAACGTATTATTTGATAGATGATATTTGTGTAAAAAAGTACTGCTGTCATAAATAAAACTATCTTTTTGAATAAAAAATACATTATCAGTTACAATTATTTGAATTATAGCGAAATGATTTCATTATATGTACACACTTTTCTTAAGCGTATGATTAAAATTGTAGGTGTAATAACAAAAATTTGTTATACTTGTAAACGTAATTTTTATTGATATTTTTTATTGACATATTTTTTGTACACAGAACTTCCCAAAATAGGCCAACCCATGTACGCAAATATGCAATCAATCAATCGTAATTACAGACAATTTATATTCCGCAACGCATTAGCCGACCATATATTTGTGAGTCTATAAAAAAATTGCCTCCATCGCGCTGTCATATATTTTTTTTTTTACTCATTAATTTACTTATTGCTTTAATAACAGATACATTCGATCGCGCATATTAAGTGATGACGCCGCACGCGAGATGCATTTATGCTTTAAATTCAATAACTTTTTAACAAATAGTCAGAAATTCATTTTTCAAAAAAAGATTTAAACTAGAAAGAATAAAAATATAGAATAGAAAGTACAAAGCCAGAATTGGATAAGTTAATAATTTTTGTTAATTAAATTAATTCTAAGTTGGTGAAATAAAAAAAATTAATTTAATTACGTTATTAAAAGTTACATGAATAAAAAATTAACTTACAATCAGTTAAAAGTTGCGCAGAGGTTAAGTTGTATTAAAAGTTAATTTTGAGAAACATCATTTACATTAAATTAAAATATCATAATTTTTTATAATTCGATGAATACAAATAACGAAACAATTACAATACAGATTATCAAATAAATTTAATGTTATGTTTTATTTATAAATATTTTTTCAAGTTTATATGACATTATAAAAAAATATTGTCTTTTATTAGAAAATGCATGCTTTTTACTTAAGTAAGTATAAGTTTTCTTTTATATAATTAAACTTTTTAAACAAGAAAAGAGGTTGTTTTAAAGCACATACACTTTAATTTATTAATAAATTAAAGTTTACTTGCTTTAAAAATAACCAATTGAAGTTAAAAATTAACTCAATTTTTTCGGCACAACGATTCGGCGCTGTGCTTTTACAACGAAAGGCGGACGATCGTTTTCATCCGATTTTTTATTTTTCTAAAAAAAACGACCAAAGTTGAGGCGCGTTATCATAGTTATGAGCTTGAAATTCTAACGATCATTTAGGCGTTAAAGCGATTCAGAATCTATTTGCAAAGCATACCGTTCAAGATTATCACTGATTGTAATGCTCTTATAACGACTTTAAATAAAAAAGACATAAATTCCCGAATTGCAAGGTGGGCGTTAGAATTACTAGTACAGTACCGAACATAGGCGAGGAAAGAGAATATCGACGCGTTCAGTCGAACAAATTAGCGTTTTGGTAGTCGAAGATAATATTTTTGAATTTAATTTATCGATGTGCCAAACGCAAGCCACAAAGATTAAAGGGTTAAGAACACAGCTTGAAAGGAAGCAAGATGGTCTGATTTGAAATGCGAAACGGAATCGCCTATGAAAAAGGAAAGACAAGCTTTTATTTTACGTGCCTCGCTCGATGGAGCAGAAATTATTACAAAAGTATCATAACGAGTCATTACTCATCGTAGATAAGACGTACATGAAGAAAGTTACTGGTTTCTCGAGATACTCGTATAAGCAAAGATTTGAGCGCACATTCAGAATTGTATTTAACGCATTTTGTTTTCAAAAACGTCGGATAAAGTAGAGCGGTTTATTCATGGCATTCCATGGAAAAGAAATATGCCATTTGAAACGATTCATATAGACCATTTTGACCCCGTTTACACATGATTTCCATTAATTACACAAAAATCCAAAATAATTTCTGCTGATTACATATGATTTCATTGTGATTTCTGATGATTTCATATGATTTCATTACGATTTCTGATTTCATGATTACATCTGAATGCAAAATGATTACATAAAGATTTCGTAAAGATTTCATAATGATTTCGGGGACACTTTCCCACGATTACATGAAGTGGTTACCTTCTCGTTGCCTTGTACGAAGAGATTAGCATTTCTATTATAGCAATGTGATGCAATGAAAGAAAAATTTGTAGATGTAAATATTTTCGGGAATGCATTGCTTTTGATGTCTTGCAAAAAGAGATTATTTATGTCTGGCGATTAATTTATTTCTTGGAAGCGAAGTTTTAGCGAAGTAACAAACCATTTTTTGCTTGTTTGTGAAGTTTCGAGGATTATACGCTTCTTACTCGAATGAATAAAATTCTGTCATACTTGACAAATTTGTTTTCAAGCATTAACATTTGAAAGGTCATCGTCGAATGTTGCTTATCACGTGATATTTTAAAAACGCATCTATCCGCGCCCACCAGTAGTGAGCATAGTGCTATAAAAGTAGCACCTCCCACGCCGAAGTAGTTAGTTACACATTAGTGAAGATTTTACAGTGAAGCCTGAGGTCTTCTAGATCATTTTGTGAGTATATACCACTGGTGGCAAGTGCTCCAGGGCTAATATATTTTCATGTCGGCTATGTACTGTTACATTGAAAAAAGTATATTTGACATGTTCACTATTTAATTAATTAAATGTTAAAATAATTATGATTAAAAATCTCATTTTTACATCACTGCTATTACTGTAAGTAATAATAGCATAAAACGTGTTCCACAATTTTTTGGTAATATAACACATTGTGTTTTATTGTTACTAGCTAAGTAATAGCAATAATATAAAAATGGAGCTTCTAACCATATTTACTTTAAAATTCAATTATATAATTATAGTTACAAATACTGCCAACTGCTCTTTTGTCAGTGTAACAGTTTATTTTGTAAAAACAAGACAATATAATATTTATTATAAATTATAAGCAAACAATACGTTATATTTACATCTAAAACAATATAATATAATTTTTACTTTATTTAATAATCGGTAAGGCGCCTACTATAGGAGACTCATCAACTTGTAGATTATTATATTGAGATAATCGGGCGGGTTAAATCTTACAATTAGTTAAAATCATGGGGTTTCACCAAAACCTATCTAAAATAGAAATTTATTTTCTTGAAAGTTAATTTCTAGAATATACATAGCTGTTGCCAAAATTTATTTCTCTCAGAACTATTCTCTCTAAATTATATTTATCTAAAATATATTTTTCTCATAATTTAATTCCTTTAAACTTATTTCTCTAAAAATGATCTCTTGTAATTCTTTTTTTTAATTTAAAATCATAATCCAAAATTTATTTTTAAATTCCAATTATTAAAATCTACGAGTCATTTTCCTAAGTATCTATTTTTCCTTAAAAATAATTCTCTCTTATACTCAGAAAAGAAGCGCAGTCTGGAAACCCAGGTTAGCGAAAACTCTTTGAGCCTTGACAGTCATCCTACATGACTCCCGTTCCATATTCCACAACAGCTCTAATTAATAGTAAAGGTCTTTTAATTCTTTTTTTCTTTCTTTTTCTCGCAAACTCTCAATATCAGAAAAGGTTTCGAGGAAACTCCACTAAAATCACGAATAAATCAACATAGATACTCTCATATCACAAAAGGATTAAATCTTTGTTTATCTATCTTCTTATAGCATAAACAATCATACTAAAATTGTCAATCAGTATAAAACCTTTCTATATTACTATAACAATTTAGCTAAAGGTAAGAATCAAATCATATCTCGTGGCAAAATACCTTTAACATTTCGTTAAATAAAAAATATGCAGGACAGAACACTAACAATGATCGTTTTTTATCACAATTCAACAAAATATTTAGTCACCTTAAAACACGTAGTTGTTTCGTGCAAGCATAAATTTCATTATCAAAAGAAAACTATTTTAGTTATTTTAATCAATGTTTTGTTGAAGGAAAAAAAGATTTAGTTAATATAATTCCAATGAAATAAATTACTATGTATATCCATGAAGCTAAATATTTTCATGTAATTATTTATTTTCTCTGAAATAAACATGTTTTTAGTTCAAACAAAATGATATCTATTTTTTTCTTCTTTTGCTGAAGAATGCTGAATAATAAAAGTACTTATATTGTTAATGCACGTAAATCAATCTTTATTATTCATAACAAGAAAAAAAAATTGATTGAAATAACAAATGTACAATTGTGCAAATATTGTAATTTATTAGTCTTTCTGTATTATTTATTTTATTTAACCAAATATATTTTTCAATGGATACAGTTTGGACAAGTAATATTATGATAAAGTAATAAACGAGAGAGAGAGAGAGAGAGAGAGAGATTTTGGTAAACTAAAGTATATTATTAAGTACATTTTATTGCATCAAAACTGTCTTAAACTTAATTATTGTGACTGAAATTGTTTTTCTCGACACAGAATTTATGCTTACATAAAATGAAAATGCTTTCTAAAACTGGAGCGATACTTTCTTATCGTCCCATTTAAATTATTCTTTTTCTGACCGACGTGGGCGTTGGGAATAGACACATGAAATAAAGTAAATAGAATTTAAACATTGATGACACAGTGGTTTCTTTACAAAAAAGAAAATTTTTAACTTAACTCTCACAATAGCTTGCAAAGTCTCACTTTATCAGAATATGCAATAATAAATGGCGATTTTTTAGTATCTCATATTATGAGTTCCACGCTTTGCGATTTTACGATCACCAAATATTTCACCAAATATCTAATATTTATAATTAAGCAAATTGTCACATCCCGTTTTTTTTCTATTAATACGATTTTACTTTATCACTGCATGCATAATTTATTATCAAGTATTTGTTTATTTTATAATAAACAAGGTTTAAAGGACATAAAATAATTTTTGAACTCTGAAATCAATTTGATTAAAAATAAATAAATAATGCAACGGAAATACCATTAGGAAAAGTTTGGGATCGAAAAAATTTAGTCAGTAAATTAAATTAACACTTATTCTGAACATAAAAACAAAAATTTATATATTGTTACGTCCGACGGTGGCACAAGACACTCACGCGCACTCACGCACGATAAATAATTGAGCAGATTCTTTAAAAGAAACTGAGACGTTTATTAGAACACGTCTGTCATCGAAACGAGGCTCCAGACGTCCGCCACATAACAACAACCGTCGTCAACGAGCGACCGTCAACTCATTACTATCGATTACATAAACTATACGGTGACACATTACAAATATCGCACGACCGTAACAATATATATTGGTAACAAAGAAGAAAGAACGGAAGAAAGTAGGATAAAAAAACAAATCAATGTAACCGCATAAACTCAAGATAATCCTAGATTCAAAATTTAACTTTATGCTCTATTATTAAACTTGTTAAGAAAATTATATTCAAACAAACAAATAAACAAGTAATTGAGATTGTACATATCACTGGAATAATCTTGGGGTTCAGGAAAATTTAGTTATATCAGTAATCTTAATTGCAAGCGCTTTGAAAAACGATTAAGCAATTTATAATCACTCATAAATGTCAAATGTATCATCTTAACATTTTTACTCTTAATTGTAACAAATTAAATAACCCTTTAATACACATAGTTGTTAAAGCGAAATGGGCGAGAATAAATCGTTTGTAAGATATTTTTTAATAAATTGACAGTTCTGTAAATCATAATACCTTAATTCAAATAATCGTTTGACGGTATAGCAAAATCACTTCACTAGTTTGAAAAAAGGTGTATGTATATAAATATATATATATATAAATATATATATATAAATATATATATATATAGTTACATTTAATTATTAATATTCTGAATACGTGTAGGTGATTGCACGATCTCCGTGGAGGGTTTATTGTATTATCATTGTTGTAAATATGTTAATAAATTTATTGGTGGATAAAGAAAAGTCTCACAAATATTAATTTATTTACCTTTATTTCACTTTGTAATAAGAATCAGCAAGAGAACAAAATGTTAGAAATTTCTCAATCTCATAGCAATTTCAGAGACGTAAGTAATAAAAAAAAAAAAAAAAAAAAAAAAAAAAAAAATTGCAAAAACGTGTTAATAAACATAAAAAAAATATTAAAAATAAAGGTAAAAAGAAAATGTAATACAGAAAAAGAAATATATGAAGGTTTAGAAAATAATATTGAAAACCTTTACCAAAAAATAAAAAAATATGAAATTTTGCATGTAAAAATTCCCTTAAAAGTTTCGTGTAAATTCGGATTATCAATTTACGTTTAACATCAAAATGAGAATTAATCTCGAACCAAAAAGATTAATCTTTATATTTGTCAATTGTCAAATGACAATCCATAGTGATCGTTTAAGCGGGAAATGAACTTAATTCTTTCACCACATGATTTTGTTTGGTATTGTAACGAGTTTATTCACACTGTCGTAAATACAGTCACCGTGACAAACACGCATATAGCCACTCGAGTGTACGTCGTTACGACAAGCGCGCGTATTTTCATCTCGACAACGCTTAAGGCAGCCGTCCTGAATCTGAAGACGTCACCGTGGAGCGACTATCCTGCGTCTTGACCTTTTATTTGATCTTCGACTTGAAATGGACCGAAAGACGGTTTGCATACTACCTAACTCGTATAATGTATCTTGCGAATTCACGGTTCACACGTATAGAAAGCGTAATTTCTATTACTCGTGTGCTCTGGTCCGTGGTCAAAAGCGTAACGAGAAGACCCGGACTCAGGACAAGCGATATCGGCACTAAATTGCGTTTCTTATCAAAAGTTGGCCGCGTGGTAACAGGAAAGCTCGGGACTCGAGACCTTTTTTGGAAGTATCCGGATTTCCCTTTTGTTTTATCGTGTGCCGTGTCGTCCGTCCATTGTCCACTCTCCGTAATGCATGCATACATCCGCATGCGCCTCGCTTCGTTACAGATTACTAAAATTATAACCACCACCAGCATTATTTGATTTTTATTCTAATGAAAACGAAATTCGTAGCGTAAGTCGAAGAGAAGAGTACAAGAAGCGTGACGAAATTTTTAGTAAGCGCAAATTCGAAATGTACAGTTATTATATTTTTGTCACTTCTCTTACATTCGGTTTACGTACGCTCCAATTTTATTTTCGCTAAGTTGAAATCTACATTAGCATTACTCAAGGTACACTTCAACATAGTGCTTGCTGGTCCAATCTTACACATCGTGCGTGATCTATGTGATTCATCAAATTTATATTTTCTATTTACATATAAATGATACATTCATGTTAATTCAGATACATATATCTTTTTAGGAATGAAATTAAAATATATTTTACATTAACCTTAATTGAGATAAATTATCTCTTTTTAGGAATGTGATTACTTAATTCTCAGCTCCAATTTAAAACTGTGTCAAATTCTATTAAAGATAACATTTTGCTTCTAATTTTAATATTTTCAATAATTTGATATTTAAAATTTTCTCAAACTTTTATAATATTATTTTAGATAAAATTTCTATTTTACACCTAATATAGTGAGGAAGACTGCACTATTTGATCAGCCAAACACAAAAGTGGCACCGACACCTGAAACGTGCAATCGGCGCCCCAGCCAAAATCACTGTACTTTTTTATCCGTCTTGCGCATGGTCAATTAATATTATAACATTTCGGCTAAAAATAATCAAAAACAGAATATTATTAGCTAGTCAGTCGGTTTTACGATCTGTTAACAAGTTCGTTCCTCCTTTCTCGTCATGGACGTAGGAATGTATATTAATTCTGAAATAGAGGAACCGTAGACTTAAGTTATAACATATAATGTATACATAGTTTATACATAGAAAAGTAACATTACATATAATAATTGTAATAGATTAGTTATATATAAAGATAAAGCGCAATTAATTAAATTAATCTTTATTTAATTCGTTTGATACATGTTACAGTTTCTACCCGCTAAACTTTTATATACCGCTAAACATGAAACCTTCAAGGAACGTTACGTTTTGACCCTAATTTAGTGAATTTTACGTTTTATATGTACAGATAATTAACAGATCACGTAACGTTTAAAAGTAACGTTTTACTTGAGTTAGTTCGTGGAACGTGTCAGAAACATTGAATTTTTACCTTAAATGTGATCTTTTGGAACGTCACAAAATAAACGTTTTGTGACGTAACAGTAACGTTTCATATAAACCGTTTTTTTTTGCAACCTTACAAACATTACCTCAACGTTACATGTACGATGTTTGTGAAACATTTATTTCGTTACGTTTCTTCAATGTTTTCTTTGAAACATTAATTTTTACACATTTAAAAAGACCACAGCAACGTAGCATATGCGATATTTTTAACTTTGAAATATTTTCCTAACCTGCATTAACGTTGTTACATCAAAGCTGAAAGGTTTAAATTTATTAACTATTCTATAGCAGCAATAATGTATTGTACATATTAAGACAGTCTTGAAATAGTCGACTATAAATATCGGCCTTTGAGTCAATAATTATATTGTATTATACATTTGAGAAATAAATTTTTGAAAAATTTTGTTTTAATTTTTAATAATGTATTAAATATTTTTATTAAATATTTTTTAAGTATATTTTTTTATAAAATACTTGTTTAAGAAAATTATTTTAATAGACATTTTTCAAATGTTTATTTAATATTTATTTATTGTGTACTTAATGTGTATTCAACATTTAAACTATATATATTTCAATTATTATTTATTTTAAAGTTTTTTTAAAAAAGTTTAAATTTTAATTTATTTTACAGAATTGATTGGAACGAGGGGAAATTCACAGCCGGCATTGGTGTACAAAATTTCGGCAGTGGACTGCCGAAAAAAGTAGGCAGTGACCTATAATATTGACGGCATTGTCGTCAGTGGTTGGGGAGTGGTGAGCTCACTTCAGAGTCGGTTTTTCGATCATGGAGTTGAGCACAAAAATTTTTGAATACTTCGGGAAAGCTTTAGAATTCTTGTGCAGGCATTGACGTATGATAATGGGCACGCGGTAGTGTTCATAATTGCATGGCATTGCCTTAATTTTAATATAGGATTGACGGCATTGTAGGCATTGACTAACAATAAGCATTGTCGGCAGTGTACAAAAATGTCGGCAGTGTTTTACAGCAATGCCAAAAATCGGCATTGGTGTACAAAATTTTGGGTTGTGAATTCCCCCTCGGATTGGAATAACAATTTAAAATAAAACAATAAAATTTTTTTTATATTTAATTCAATTATTGTACTATTTTTTTTTTTTTTTCTAATTGTATTCTTATTTAAACGAATATAACAGAAAAGTTCAGATGCTTATTTGTAAAAATCAGTTAAAAAACTGTATTCTTATATATGTTTATATAACTAATACGTTTTAATTATATGTGTTTCACCTTTTTAATAACATATATTTACCTAATCTATTAGCGATATACATGTATTAACACAAAGTGTTCACGGATCATCGCTAGAGATCAGTTCGCAGCGATCATGGAGGTCAAGCAACGTTTACCGAAGTCGCGACTTGGATGGGTGACCGCTTAAAATTTCCGAAAAAAATTCTTAAAAAAAAACTTGTGCGAAGCTGTGGCACCTCCACAATTTAAAAAATTAGGAATAGAATTCTAATTTCTCACAGAGAAAACAATTCTTTTTTGATTTAAAAAGAATATTTTAAATATTTTTACTTGCTTGGGTGACGTTTCCCTAACATTGTATTGCAAGTTTTAAAAACGTCGCAGAAACGTTGGAAATGTAATGTCGCATATGTAAGATAATTGAATCGGGGCATTTCTGGTTGCTTGAACGTTACCGAAACGTTTATGCGACAAAACGCAAAACGTCGCCTGGCTATAACGCAACGTTACAGAAACGTCGTTGCAACATGATTTTGTTTAGCGGATACATCTATGTATAAGTCACAATGCAACTCTATAATGCAACATAATAAAAATATAAATTGACATGAATTTCTTCAATTGTATAAAGGATATAGCGTAGAGGAGAAAAGGGTATTATGGCTACTCTCGACAATACGGCTACCCCTATTATTTCCGTTATTAGGTGACGTATTCTAACAATTGCTTATTGAGTTATTCGTTTAGTAGTCCGCCGTTTTTTTAGTAATGTTAATATGCCATTATATAATGACGGACAACTGTTATGAGACGTTTTTACATTTGAGCATTTCTAAACTTTTTCAAGGTGCACTTTTAACCTTTAATTACATACACTTCCTCATTATTCCTAAACTTGAGTGTATTATCACACGAAGGTACATACCCTTGAGTGTTTCTTTGTTATTTAACTTTTTATTTGGCCGTATACATTTCGAATTGTACAAAGTTAAAGCAATAACATGGAATTTTGTTAATATGGTTTCTCAAGCAAAATTTTTATGTCAAACTATTTCTTCGATTAATCGATTGTCATTCTAAAGAGTGGTGTTTAGAAACATTAGAGGCATCATTTTATACTTGTTGTTTAATGTTAAACAGAGATAAAATGATATTTTTAATGAAATTTCTAATGGTATTTCTAAAGCTTCTAAACGCTGCAGGAAAATTCTAAATCAGGAAAATTTTAAGCAATGGAAAATTAAAAATATTTAATTTTGTAAGAACGTACTGTGTGTTTCTTTTAAACCAAACTAATTTTTTAAAATTATGTTTCTGGATAGCCATATTACAACCACTTTTTTTCTTCCACCGATTATGCAGTGCATTAGATTTTTTATAAATCATGTCCTAAATAATAAATATTTCATTACTTTGAGTCTAGAATCTGTCAAACAACACTCTGACGAATGTAGTCGTTCAAGTTTTAATAGAAAATATTAATTATAAACAAAGTTATTCAATAAAATGCAAATGGGTGCCATATTTCCCTCTTCTCCTCTATTCATTTTAATTTGATAATGACAAGAACCCGAATCGAAAGAATATTTCGATAAAACTTTCTTGGAAATAATTATAAATATTTTCTTTATAAAGAAAGAACTTATACGTATATATTCATATGGAATGGTTCCGGTTCAGTCCAGATTCTTGATAATACTAATAAAATTTAAAAATAGTTAATGTTTAATATAATTGTGTTATATATCGCATTTTGAAGTAATTTTGTACATTGCACAAAAATAAAATTATATAATTTAATAAAAATAATATAATACTTTTTATTTTATTAATACTTTTTGTTTTTCTAATACTTTTAATAATGTAATACTAGTTTTTGAAGTACTCGTACTTCAAAGCACAGTTACATTCAATTATTAATATGAATATGAATTGTTTGTGATTGTACGATCTCCGTGGAGGATTTATTATATTATCATTGTATTAAAATGTAAACATATTGATTTATGGATAAAGAAAAATCTCACACATATTAATTTACTTACCTTTATTCCACTTTATAATAAGAATTCACAAGAGAAGGAAATGTTAGAAATTTTTCAATCTCATAGCAATTTCAGAGACGTAAGTAATAAAAAAAAAGAAATTGCAAAAACATATTAATAATTAGCACTCGCGCGGGCACTTATTCACGTTAAACAATATCATGTTGCAACAACGTTTTTGTAACGTTGCGTTGTAGCCATGCGACATTTTGCGTTTTGTCGCATAAACGTTTCAGTAACGTCCATGCAACCAGAAATGTCCCGATTCAATTACCTTACATATGCGACGTCACATTTTCAACATTCCTGCGACGTTTACAAAAACGTATAAAACGTTAGAAAAATGTTACAGATGTAGTTCCAGAAACGTTTTAGCAACGTCCAAGCAACCAGAAATGTCACGATTCAATTACCTTACATATGTGACGTCACATTTCCAATGTTCTTGAGACGTTTATGAAACTTGTATACAACATTAAGGAAACGTTACAAATGTATTTCCAGAAACGTTTTTGTAAGGTCACAGGAACCAGAAATGATCCATTTAACTTACGTTTAATTTGCGATGTTTTGTAACGTTAATTTGTAACGTTTTTGTAATGTTGATTTAGGGATTATTAATGAACAGTAGGTATGTAATAATACGATAAATGAAGAACACATAATATTTATTCATTTGAATTGAGATTTATTACAATATTGAACACAAATACAAATATTGATAGCGAATATTAACAGATAGAAATATGATCTTATTAAACGTCTCTCGCATATTATATAAATTCAACAATAATGACAGATTATTATTAAATTGTTACATTGCATATTACGTCAAACTATGTTTTAGTTTCCTCTTTTTCTGTTGGTTCTCTTTTAAATTTATACGCCTAAAACTAACGCTTTAAATCAGATAAAATATCGTCGTCAAAATATCATAACGAAATCATAACGAAATATAATAAAACATCTCGCAGAAATTCAAAACGATCGATTATCGATTCTACTCGAACGTGACAAGTAGATACTTTAGAAAAAGATAGTTTTCAAGGCAGATCTACTAAACTAAACGAAAACTAAACGAATAATTACAAAGAAACAGCGCATCTACACACCATATATTAAAACGATTCTCCGTAAAAAAAGAACGTTTGCTGAGAATTGCAACACGGTGCAACATTTTTATAAACATGAATTTGAAAAAAAAAAGTAATTCGGTATGACTCCCTCATCACTTTGATATAAGCGAAAATTTCTTAATATACATGTATACATACGTGTGTATATGTATGTATATTAAGAGCAGTACGCTTTTCTTTAAATACTTTCTAGTTTTTCTGTGCTTTCTTCTTTTACATATATATATATATAAATATATAACTATAAATATAAAACATAAAATATTTAAAGCGGAGCACTAATGTTTCTTTCAGGATCTACAGATGAACGAAACGTTGCGCCTAAATACTTCAACAGTTTTAAAAAAAAAGGAATGCATTATGAATAAAATCATGAGGCGAAGTAAAAATTTGTGCAGTTCTTTCCTAATTATACATTGTACGAAATACTTTTAGACATCTCTACTGACTTCGATAAGAGAATGGAATTATCTCAGTCGCACAATTAAACCTTTTTCGGAGTCAACAAATTACGAGCTATTTATAATTGCTAATGCGTCTCAACACAATCATTGGCTAAAAAGACCATCAATTAAAATTATTTATTCTCTGCCCTAATACGATATTTCGCACCATCTATATTTCGCATCGGACTGTTACAATCATTCAGAATACGTTAACGTATTCACGGACGCTATTCATACCATTACCATGTCGTCGTCCATATTGATAATCGTCGGAAATGAATTGTCTGCTGAACTTTGCTTTTGAACCGGGCTTCTTCCTTACGAGTCCGTCTGTGATTAATAAAAGTAAAAAAGCTTAAACCTAGAAACCTGTCTATATCTTAGTATCTATCTTGAGAGTTTTTTGATCATTTGATAATAAAAAAAGTCTTCCAATGAAAATCAACCACTCAATAAAATAAAGAAGTAATTAAACGCACAATCTTTTATATAAATCCCTCCCCCACCCCAGCGACCACCAACTTGAGAAGCATCACCCTGGTTAGAGTGATCCTCACCATCAAAAGTGTCATGCCATCATCTACATGGTGCACAACCACATAAAACGAGATCACAATTGTCAGGAGGCGTAAATTCCGCGTCCTCATCAATCTTCGGAAATCGCGATCCGATAGAAGACGAAATTAAAGGGCACATTAAAGAAAAAAACCCAGGAGCAGAAAGTAAATACGCCGGTATCACTAAGACGTTAAAACTAAGACCGATCTTGCGCCGCGAGTGCAAAGCATGAATTCGCGCTCAAACAAAACATAAATTAAACAAAAGATAAATTAAACTTAAGTGAAAATACATCTCAAGAAATAAGGGAAAGAATAAAAATACAAAAAACTACCAAAGACTCTTCAAAATTAAAAAAACTTAGGAAATAGAGCTACAACAATGAAATTAATAAAAATAAGAATTCGTATTTTCAACCGAAGCGCATTATTTATTTAATGGCAACTAGCGGGTTTACGATATTATTAATCTCAATAGGTATTATTTGGGTAATAATACATATATATATGAATAATAATATATGAAAAAAGAAACGGAGCCGACTCGAGAAGCGTGTAACAATAGAACTAGACGCCGATAATGAATTCCGGCAACCATTATAAATCAAAGCAGCAACCAAGTCCCACCAGCTGGCCACTGTTTCTGTATCAAGGCCCATGCAATAGCCCACCTGCTACGCACGGGTCTACCATTGTTTTGAAATCCGACTCTGACCGACAAGCAGTGACCTGACCATCCTCTTATTTTACTCATACTTATGAATACGCATACTCTTTCTCTCTGATTGATCTTTCGCTTATTGTTAACTATCTTTCCCTTTAAAGGTAGATAATTCATTCAATTCCGAGTTCAATTTTGATTTGATCTTAATATAAAGAAGAGAGAATCAGAAACTTCACTTTTAATCCGCCCAATCGATAAAAATAATATAATTTTAGTGAGTAAACGAATTTCCGTACCGCATCATTGGAATAAATCACGAGCGGCCGCGAAACACCGCCGGAACAGGCGAGCGCGCGCAACAAGCGATATCTGATACATGAATAGTCCACTTTATTAGGAGAGGAATACTCTTTATGTAAAAGTTAAAATATGGGATGACAAAAAAAATTTTCTGCATTTAATAACTACAAATAAAGCATTTGATAATTAAAACAAAATAAAAATGCATTCAAAGCTATTGTTCCATTTATATAGTATATAAAATATTCAATGTTATCACATTTTGATAAACAATATAATATTAACAATATAATATTAACAATTATTTCATATATGGTATATAATCATAAAAATAATAATTGCATGCAAGTTTTGTTTTCAATGTCAAAATCATTATTACGAGCTTTTCAATTTATAAAATATAAAATCAACTCTACGACGATTGTAAAGCAACATTAAACGGTATAATAAAATAAATCTTATATTGGAAAGCTGTATTTGAAAAATCTAATCTTATCTTTTAAATTTTAATTTTAAATAAAATTGGAAAAATTTTGAATTTTTAGAATATTCTTTTACAAAATTGGAATAAACTCAGTATTACTTCGCAACTATGTTCGCAAATGTAACAAAAGAAACATTAACTCAATATTATATGTATATTTAAATTATTTCTTTACGAGAAATTTTGTTTAATTCAAAAAACCTTTATTATTTGACGAAAGTAATTCTGTTATTGGCCGTACTTATTGATTCAAACATTGATTTGTTTGGCTCATTTCAAATAAATTTCTTTGGATACAATAAACTTTATTAAGTTTAAAGAAATCGTTTTCTTTGTGTAGTCATTTATTTGTTCAGTTCTTCGATGATATTCGGAGTCACACTAGTATCTATCGAATTTTCAACCTAATCCATCTCTCTCGCTCTTAAAAGATTACGCATTTGGTCAGATCCCGAGCTAAAACGATTAGATTCGTTTGCTCAAAAACACGCACACACAGGAAGAAAACCCGGATATCTGTCATAGAGACCAATAGTCCATATCCGAGTTTATTCACGCATTTCGCTCGCCTTAATATGTATGCACGAGCTCAAGTTGTTGCCTCTCTTTTCCAAATTTTACTTAGGTTTAGTTACGATAAATACCTTTCCCCTTAAGGCTTGACGTAACATCAAATACAAATCATCTCGTTTAAAAATAAAATAAAAATAAAAATAAAAACTCTATTTAAGTTATTTAAAACGGAAATGTAATCGTGGTGTAAGAATTCCGTGTCTGATTGAGATTTAAGGGGTTATTACACCTTGTAACTTTCAAAAAATCGAAAAAAATTTTTTTGCATAAATCGATAGTTTGTAGTCTTAAGAATATAAAATTTTTTATTCGAATGTGAAATTCCAAATATTCACAAAGATATAGTCGATTATGTCAAGCGGTGTATAGCGCCGCTCAGCATGTGATCGGAGTCTCCGTGCCGTCGGTACACTGCTCCGTTTACCTGAATGATCCAGGTCATTTTTTGGCATTATAGTTATGTATATATACTGTACGCACAGCTGCGCGCTTTAAAAAAAAATACCAAATGTCTCGGTGGAAAAGGAAAACTCACTAGCAAATTAATAGACGAACTGACAATATATAATGGTCTCGCTATAAGAAGAAATCATGATTCCGTTGAAAAAATAAGGAATGCAATTTGGGCAACAATTTTACATAAAATATCGACCGACGAAAAACCCCAGCACGAGCATTGTCCAGTCGGAGAGAAATCGTGGTGCTCGGGGCAACAAGCCAAAGCCACCGGTACCCTCTCGGATTACCGACATAAAGAACCTATCCCTCAAGATGTATTCAATGCAATAAAACCTATTTACGAAGACTTGAGCAGGGATGATCTATTAATTCGTTGCTTACACGCAGAATAACGAAAGCTTGAATGCCATCGTGTGATCCTTGGCTCCAAAATCTCGTTCCAGCTGCAAGATGGTTTTGGATATTTGTACATACATTGCCGTCTGTACTTTCAATGATGGCTTCAAAAGCTTACTAAAAATGATGGAAGTCATGAACTTAACGATTGGAACGAGATCCTACAATTTTGCGGAGTCAGCGGATAATAACCGAGTCAACGTTGCAGAGCGCAGGATGTCGGACGCTGCAAAAGAGGTCATTTCAAAGGCAAAATCGCTCCGACATCAAGCCGAAGAAGATGCATTGGATGTAGAAGGCTTACTGTATGGCCCCGGAATTGCTGAAAATTATTATTTTATAAACAAAAAAACCGTACTTGAAACTTTAATCGCGTTTTTCTCAGAATGGTGTTTTCAAAAACGGTGGACACCATAACTACCACAAATTTCATCCGAATGCTTTGAAATTTTAACGAGTTATTGTCAATTGAATTATCTAAAGAAATACCATTGGTTTTTGCAATAACTTATATACTTTTTTTGTAATTCATATTTTTATGTTGAATTTTTATGTGAAAACCGAACCTCTTTTTGTACGCGTGCCCCATTTCCACATTTTTCAATATTTATTAATTCGGATTGGTATTTCTCTAGTAAATTTAATGCAGATTACAAATAACTTTTTAATTTTTAGCTACAGCATACTTTAGATCTGTTCTGCTGTCCAACGCGGATGCCTTCATCACACGCAGACCTCCAAAAAACGTGCTGCAGCGCCGCCATTTTGTTGTATAGAACAATTTTTTTTTTCTATTTTATACATAAAAATGCAAGTAACAAATAGATATAAACAGTTTTTTTGTAACATGTATAGGTTTTTAATAATCACCTCCCAAAGTAAGGTATGATTTTGAGGCCTACAAGGTGTAATAACCCCTTAATCCATTATTATTCATCTAAATATGCAATACTTCGGAAATTTGGCGTTTGTAAAAAAACCGTTCGTTGTCTAAAATGTCTACATTTTCCCAATCGAAGTCATGATCGTCAGGCGTCCTATGCATGGTGATAACCATGCGGAATGTTTGTCGGTGTTTCTCCGGATATCATTTTGATGTTCTGTTATTCGTGTTTTTAACGTTCGTCCGGTCTGTCCAACGTAGGATGCGTCACAATCTTTACAATGCATTTTGTATACATTCATTCTAGTCTTATTCGGAAGAGGATTATTGTCCATTTTTAAAAATTTATGAAATTTATTAAGACTAAAGAACGCCAATCTCACATCTAAATCTCTGACGATAGCCTTAAATTTCTCAGAAATCGATATCGATAATTCCTCATAATGTTCTTCATACATTCTCGAAAATACTACCGCGATATTTCAGAAAGCGAGAAGATCAAAAATATTGATTGCAACATGCTCATTTCTCTTATCTTTTATTCCAAATACCAAATTAATAGTGAATTGTCTTTATAACATAAATATTGTGTTTTTTTTTTTTATTAAGTTGCATTCCGCAATCGTCGAAGCATTAAAATGAGAAATATTTCTTATAATTATATTATACTTTTAATAAAAAGAGAATCCAACGTTGACAAACAATTCTCCAAAGATTAAAAAAAAAGAAATTGTTTTTAACTTATCGTAGTCACTACCGACTACCGAGATTTATTCATGTACGAAGGTATTAGCATCTTCATTATAGCAACGGGATTGCAACTAGAAAGAAATTTGTAGTAGTAAATATTTTCTCTTTTTATGCCAGGAATGAATGCGTTGCTGTTGGGCGGCTTCTGACGTTGAGCATGGGGATTAATCGCGTCCGGCAAAGATTCATAAAAGTTTCACGAAATATGATAATAACGACAATTTTGTGCATATTTGTCAAGCGATCGAGGTTATTTTAATTAATGAATTTCTCGCCAACTTTCAGTGAAACCCTCTTTGTGACATTTTGAGAAACAGAATTGATGATCATGGGTATACAAGTACATATATACAAATGATCGGAAATTCTTACAGGACACGCATCGATAATCGATTGATAAACTGCCTGTCGCAACTCGTAAATTGCATAAAGTTACGAGCGAGTTAAAAAATTGCAGGTATGTCCAGTAAATTTTTCGATGCACCGTAAATTTGTGTCAAATTTGACAAGTTTATTTATGACCTTTTCAAGAATGTCGAGAAGATTACCTCCATTTTAGTGAAAAGGTTCCCCACTGAGACCACGATCAACCATATAAATAAGCAAGACGAGCAATCTTTACTTCCAGTGTTACATACAATTGTTTTCGTGCCATACGACGGAAGACTCCAAGAAACCTCGACTCCGACTCCTGTAGGCTTGGCACGCTCGGGCCGTTTGCTTATCTGCTCCCTCGCGTACTGAGTAAGTGTTATTGCTACTAATCAATGGTCTTTCTAATACGTCTGTCGGTATAAATACCGCAATTATCTTACAAAAATTTGTTGCAAAGAATAACACCGCAGACAGAAATCGAACTTGAAATCTTTCTATTTTTCAGGGCGGGTATTTTAGCCTACTTGACTATTGAGGTGAAATATATTTTTTATTGTAGAATGTATGTGTCCACATATATAAATAATTTTTATGTATTTAATGTTTTTTATATATTAATTATTTATATTTATATATACATATATATATTAATTGTGAATTTTTTACAGTAATTCCTACTGCTACATCCTTCCGAAACTCATAAAGCATTGCACTCATAACGTAATAAACGCAATTTTTCTTCTTTTATTTTCAAAATATTTGTTACAACTTAAATTCAATCATTTATTTTCAAAAAAACTTGAGAAAATGTCTTATCTGTATTCTTGTTTTAAAATATTTATTGTTAAAGGAAAATTGTTTAATTGACAATTTATGCTTATCTTAACATCCAGAGATATTTGAATGTCAAGTTCAATATATTAGATGTATGTATTAAATTTAACATATTCGGTGCAACGTCCAGAATAGTCAGATTGTTAGCATTTAACATTCTTTACCTGAAAGTTATAGGAAAGTGCTTCTTTTAAATATATGAACCCCTTTTCTTGAATTAATTGATGACTAACACCAAGTACTGATATATTATGTTTCTCTTTGTGTACATGTGAAGAACACTCAAATATTTTATTAACACATGGTTCGTCCTTTGTGAGACTCAATTGTTTACATTACAGTAATATTATTATATACTGCTATGATATGTACATTGCCAGCTTTCGTTATTGGTAAATTTAATTCACTGTTGTCTAATAAAACAGCATTCTTTCTTTATAAACGGCAATATTTAGACCATTATTAAAAATTAATTGATAAAATTTTAGAAACTTGTTATTAGAATTACTAATATAATTAAAATAGTTTACATCTTTCAAAGCAGTAAATATAATAATTTGAGCAATCGAGACAAAAAAACACGTATTCCGAATTTCATACGTAATTCCATTAATTTTTAATGGTTGTAAGAAAGAACTATTTCGGAGAAAGAATTTTTTGATTGATTTTGGAAACTCGTTGCTTTTAATATGATTTATTTCTGGATATGGCTTGAAACATTTGGATTTATGACTAGAACGAGTGTTACGCAATTTTCTGTGTTCCAATAATTTGTTATTTTCATTTCTTTTTTTATTTTGTTGTAATAAATCTATTTCAGCTTATTACCTTTATTCATTGAACTTTCAAATTGATGCATATCTTCAGTTTTATTACTTTCCTTGTTAATCTTGTTATCCGTATGATCAGCATTCACATTATTGTTATTATTCATAATATTTGAACTTTTTGTACTCGAAGTTACAATAGCAGCAGATGCTATTTTCATAGTTTTATTAGATCGTAAATGCATCTTGATAAACTTGTCTGCACGCATAGGAGTTTGTACAGGGTGTTGCGTTGTCATACATGTCGGTGTAACTTGTTGCCTATTCGTACAGGCGCGCATGGTGCTGCACAACTACGTACGCTTCGGTAGGATAACGCACATTTCCTGTACATTTTTGTAAATATGTAAGTCTTTAAAATTACGTAAGTCTTTAAAATATGCTTCACAATGGGCTGATACTGCACATACATATTTTGAATTAAATATGAGAGTTAAAACTCCAGACCATAACGGAAATTCTAGGCATAATCTTGTTATTCATGCATAGCATGGGTGCCCAACCAGTCGATCGCGATCTACCGGTCGATTGCAACGTTTTTTTGATAAATCTTTCTTTCTCCTTTAAGTACGTTTATTTAAAATCATTATTTTAGTTGATCAAATAAATGAAAAAAATTATAGCATTGCAAGAATTATTAAAATAGAATAGAATTATAACACTGCAAAGAAAGTTAAAACTTGTTTTAATTAAAAAAGAGACAGATATCTTAGTAGGATCGGAAGGCTTTTTTATGAGTTTCGGAAGGATGTAACAGTAGGCATTACCGAAAGTAGGAAAAAATTTACAATTATTATATGTATATAAATATAAATAATTAATATATAAAAAGCATTAAATACATGAAAATTATTTATATACGTGAATGCATACATTTTACAATAAAAAATATATTTTGCCTCAATGGTCAAGTAGGCTAAAATACCCGCCCCGAAAAATCGCTCTCTCCTCACGATGCCAGTATTTCCATTGCCTCTATGTTTTCTGACTTATCTAAAATATCCGTCATAAACGTATACCTGATTCTTGAACTGCAAACTAACATAAAAATACTGTATCAAAAATGATAAAAACCACGGTCAAAGGTTTGTACAAATTGCAAGACATTGCACTTTTTCCTTCGCAGAGAGTATGAGATCGTATCGTCACGCGAGAAGTTATAGATAAAGATCTCGATAGCTTGTAGTTTTAGAGCGGATATCTATAAGCGTAGAGCTTAGAGGACTTTGAAGAAAATTTGTCGTAAAAAGGTTGAGAGGAATCTCGACGAATTCAAGGACTTGGATCGCGTATAAAATTTATTTTTCCTCATTCTTTATGTTCACTGTATCTTTAGGCTGCTCCCGCGTAAACCAACATGTAACTGTTACATAACTGAGGGAGTACATGAAAAGAACAATGTTATTTGTCACTGTTATGTGGATGGTTCATTAGAAGGAATTCTTGCTATTTTTCCGAAAACTAACTCCTACAGAGTTTCATTGCTTCATGTACGTTGGTATTATAATTAAACATTGCAAAACCGATTCATTTGTCTTACTGCTTTGGTCATATAATTATTGGCTTATATAGTTATTGCTGATAATACTAAGTTTAACAAGAAAGATAAAAGATTTACGTATAAAAGTAACACTTTTTGAGGTTTATTTTACTTGATTTTGTGTTTGTACGATTTTGTATTAGTTTTTTCTTTTTCGCATATTTCAAGTGTATCTTAATTTAAAACAGGACTTGTATTAACTCAGCATCTTTATGATTTCGCAACTTATCTGTTAGTGAACGCTTAGTTTGCATTACCTTAATTATAAGGGTAATTGATTAACGTGTAATGATAAGAAGCAAGTAATTAATGTGTATGCAAGTAACAAAAGATTTTTATTTAATTTTCGCATTTTCTTTCGCTCAACGAATATAATTTGTTAAGGTAGTAATTATAACGAAGCGATACCCTAATACATGCTTTTAAATTCTAGTATAAGTAAATAATTATTTCTGCTTGATTTATTAATTTTATAAAAGCATTTGATTAACACGGTATCCTAGCGTAGATTGTCATAACAAGAATTGATAAAAGCGCATAAGTAGTAATAGTAGAATTCTTTTCTATTTGATTTTTTGCATTATTTTATAAGGTTAATTGGTTAACATTAATAAATTTCATATTCTTAAATCGTAATGGATACAATGATGGTAATTATAGTGCAGAGATATGCTAACATATATATCTTCTTAAATTCTAGTATAAATAGATAACTATTTCTACGACTTGTTATTGTAGAAGTACGATTAACATGACATCCTAGTGTCGTTATGAACAAGAATTGATAAAGGATATATGTAGTAGTATAAATTCTTAAGTTCTAATAGATATATTTGATTATATCTCTAGATCTTAGTATAAGTATGATTAATTTTACGTAATTTATTATTGTAGTTTTAAGACATTGTTTGTAAGTTATTGTTAGATGAATCAGGAAAGCGGGACAGTATGGTATCTTAGAATATATCGGCCTGTAAGGGTCGTACATTCGTCTCTCCATAAGTTCCAATTGTAATTCCATTTGACTCGGGACCAAAGAGATGGTTCGCCAAAGAGACACAATTTTCCTTTAATAACATTACATGGTAACATTGATTTTTCATAATAATACATTACTGTTTCATCCGTTTGGACCGACATTTTTCCTTTTTGAAATTGTTTGAAGTAATTCATCATTTGGACTTCAGGTAGGATCGCCGAGAATCATTCTGCTCCCTTTATTGCGATTTTACTATCTTCCATAACGAAGAATTCTATCTTTTCATCAAGAAAGTCAATACTACTGGATTGTCTTATTGCTCGATGTCCAGAAAAATAATAGAAATAAACATCGATGCCTAAACGGAGGCTTAATTTTGTGGCATCTCGCAGTAATTTATCAAAAGCATGGGGTAATACGAGATCCTGTAATCGCTGTAATTCATCTGGAGGTGGGTAAATTTTAAAGATTTTATATTAGTCTAGAGTCCTTCAACGGGTTTTCTTTACAAATTCTACAGCTTCCGATCTTCGGATAACGCTCTTGCCCGCAGATCTTCTAGCTGCTCTATCCTATCTGTTAAAAAAAAAAGAATTGGGAATATTTGCATTCCGTTTTCTTTTATTTTGGGCGCAAGTTAATATGAGGGTTCTTAATTCTATGCACTATATGTTCATTATTCAGATAAATCAAGACGCATGAAGATGTTTATATTGCTCCCAGATTATAGGTGCACCAATTTGTTTTCATAAAGAGAAGTATTTCTTCCAGTCATCTGAGTCCAATTGGTAGTGTCACCGAGTGTGCTCAGATTATTTTTAATATAATAATATGGAACAAATTTCTTCTCGTAATAAAATATTCCTGTTTCATCTGTGTAAATTGACATACCTATCTGTTCGCTAAAATATTTAAACCAGTTTAACGCTCGATTCTTTGGCAGGATTGCTGAGAGACAAGTAGTGTCATCTGTAGCAATTCTGTCATCACTCATTGTTAAATAATATAATATATTCTTTCGTTAGCAAAATAGGTGTAATTGTGGCTTTTAATTTCCCGGTTTCCGAGGAAATTGTAAATATAGATATTCTTATTAAATCAGTAGCTTAGAATTGAAGCTTTTCGTATCATATTATCGGCTGTATGCGCAAATGCATAATCTTGCAGTGTATGCAGTTTCTTGGTTGATGTTAGTAGCTTAATCATTTTAATTATTTTTAATGTTGACAGTACACAACATATGTTGGTTATTCAAATGAATCAGAAAATGTTAAAATGTTTATTTCGTGCATGAGTCTTTCATGGACCGTATTTATTGAATAGAATAAAATATCTTTTCCAATGATGATGAGACTACTCCGATGTGTCCTTAATTGTATCCAAATTTTCTTTAATAAACCAATAAAGTACAGATTTTTCCTTGTAATAGAGTATTCCTGCTTCATCTAAATAAATGGTTAAACTTATTTGCTTGTGGAAATACTCAAACCAGCTTAGTGCTTGATCTTTAGACAGGACTCCTGAGAGGTAAATGGTTCCATCTACAGCAATTCTGTTATCTTTCATTATTAGGGTTTTAATCTTTTCTTCTTTGCAAAATTCGTTGAGTATTTCCTTTTTAATCTCGCGATGTCCGGGCTAATTATAGATGTATACGTTGATATTTAATTGAGAGCTCAATACAGAGGCTTCCAGTAAAGTTTCGTTTGCTACGTGTGCAAGTGCAATGTCTTGCAATTTGTGCAAACCTTTGACCGAGATTAAAAGTTTTATTATTTTTGAAACAGTATTCTTAAATTAGTTTGCAGTTATCCATACTAATGATAATTATCCATACTAATGCATCGCCACATTCCATCGCGTATCCTCTTTTTTGAATCTCTCTAAATCATAAGGTGCTGACCTCGCCAAATATTCTAAATAGTCCAAATCATCGATGAAACTAGTTTCGTTATTTGCATCGTCATAAGTCACATCACTATTAAAGGAATTTATTTCCTTACTCATTTCACTTTTTTTTACAACCAGAGTGTGCAACCCTCGCTATCCACAGGAATATTAAACATATAATTGTCAGGTAGAGTAAATCTAATACGATCTATGCCCTTAAGTTTGTTATAATTACGCTCTACCTGTTTACGCCAAATGTTCTTCAGAGTCTTCACCGCTTTACGCTTACGCTATAGACGCTCTTAGACTACAGGCTAACGTCGACCGTATCCATAACTTCTCATGTGAAAAACGGTATCAATTGAACATGCTATGAATATTTTTAAAACGTTCGATATGGGAAAAAATTATAAGAAAATTATTTTAAAAATATTTGAAAACTACTAACAAAGACAAGCTTTGCAAAATAAAACAACAATTGACAGTCAAACGAAAAAATTGTTCAAAATGGAAAAACAACACTAGCGTGCTGTCATCGAAAGAATAATAGAAATCGTAAAATTCTTAGGCCAACAATGTCTTGCATTTAGGGGAACATCGGATGTTTTGACCAAAGAAACAACAGAAATTATTTAAAATTAATGAGACTATTTGCTAAATTCGATTCAGTGCTTGCTATCCATCTTTGCCGTATGAAAAAGAAAACGAAAGTGCACTACACTATCAAGATGAAATAATTTCTTTGTTTTCCAATAATATTCTCATTTATATTTTGTCATTAATTAGAAAAGCTAAATATTATTCTATAATCTTGGGCTGCACACCAGATGTTAGTCGTAAAGAACAGATGACAATTATTTTGCGATTTGTATCGATAAAAAATAACAGTGTTAAAATAGAAGAACACTTTATAGGCTTTATTGAAATTTATAATTCGACTGGCAAATGCATCCACCAATTACATAGTTAACAAATTAAAAGAATTTAATCTTGACATACAAAATTTACGCGGACAAGGTTATGATAATGGAGCCAATATGAAAGGAAAAAAATAATGGTTTACAGAAACATATTCTGAATATTAATCCTAGGGCTTTATTTGTGCCTTCTACAGCTCACACCCTTAATTTAATAGTTAATGATGTAGCAAAAATTATTTTCGAGACGATCAATTTCTTTCAAATTATTCAGGCAATTTATAATTTTTTTTCCGCTTTAACAAAATGATGGAGTGTATTAAATAATCACTTTTCAAAATTAACATTAAAGCATTTTTCCGATACTCGCTGGGAATCTCAAATCAATGCTTTAAAACCTTTAAAATATCAGATTGGAGAGATTTACGACTCATTATTCGAAATATTTGAAGATTCTAATTAAAATTAATGCGCAGGAAGCCGACCTTCCACCAACGCTCTCTTGCTGAGACCGATTCGTTCTCCGAGGAAAGCACTCGAGATCCTCAAGCCAAAGGAAGCATCATCTAATCCACCGTCTCAATAAGTAAGTTTAATTTTCCACCTTCATTTCTCCTTCAGAATCCCCCCCCCCATCGAGTCATTAATTAGTATCTTTATTTCCAGTAGGAAAAATATTCATCCCTAGGAAATCGCAACCCAATCGCTAGAGTGGAAAGACTTCAGAAGATCCTAACAACAGAAAGACGCAAAAATCTAAATCAGAAACCAATTCCTGGACGGGCAGCGTTTTCAGAGATGCCCACATTACCTTCGCCTTCCCCTGTTATCCCCGAGGAGCGCGACTCACTTTCTCCTCCGCCACCCTCTCCAGCCCCCACAATATCTTCACAGCTTACATACCGAATCTATCCCGACACCCCTTTGTCCTCCGTTCCAAGCCCATCATATTCTCCTGTCCCTGTAAATTTCTTTGATTCTCCTACCCCTTCGAATTTCACGTCCAGTGTGGAATTTTTAGAGGAAATCTCCTCCCCTCTTTCCCCCACGAGTTCCACGTCCAGCGTGGAATTCATAGAAGAAATCATCTCCCCTCCTTCCTCCACGAGTTCCACGTCCAGCGTGGAATTCATAGAAGAAATCATCACCCCTTCTTCACCCACTAATTCCACGTCCAGCGTGGAATTCTTAAAAGAAATAACCACACTTCCTAATCCTGACCATGATACTGACCTCTCTGACACGGAACATTTACCTACACTTTACTATAATTATTTTCATACTTAAATATGAAGTTGTAATGTAATTAATTCCATTTAATAGTTAAGTTGCGTAAATATAAATTTTAACATATAATTATGCTAATAAAAATTTGTACAACAATATTTTTGTAAAAAAATAAATTTTCTCTTTGATTAAGATAAAAAGTATCGTATTTTTATACATTTTTTAGAATAATTTAGAAATCTTATTTCACAAAAATAATCGGAATACATAAAAAAATAAAATAAATTAAAACTTCAAGCAACTGCATTTTTTATAAACTTTAAACAAATTTGTTTTTTCCATAACTGTATTTCCAGATTTCCTTCTAATCATGATTTTATTCTTATTTTCTTAATTCCATTGTTAATCATTATTTCCAAACATTTCAAATAAATCCAAAATATTTCAGAAGCTACCCAGATAGGATATTTTTACAATAATTGTAAATGATAATTCTACAATTTGATATACTGCAATAATTTTTATAATAATTACAAAATTAGTTTGTAAAATGAATTCAGCAATAATTGTGTTGGTAATTATAAAAATGTCTAAATAAAAAAATCTAAAAAAATAATTTAATCATAACACAAAACATGTTTTTACACAAGATATGGATACATTAATTTTTTATAGATTTCTGATTTAGACCACTTTCATAATTACTGGCACAATTGTGTTACATGATTCTTACAGTTATTTAAGCATTTACTTCAGGCTTTCATTTGCTAAAGATTGCTATATGTTTCAATAATTAATTTTAAAATTAATAATTTCAAAATTTACATTTTAAATTATAACATATTTTATATTTTAAAATAAAACTAAAATTAAAATTCTACATGCTTTCCTATCTGGATAGGAAACTTTATATTAATTTACAACATTTTTTTAAAAACATGCATTGACATTTTAAATTGATTTTTTATTGGGAAATATACCTGTATCATTAAGAAATGCTGTGTTATTGATGAAGAGGACCTTAACAATATCGAAGACAACACTTGGCTACTTCTTGTATATGTAGCAGAACACACTTTATATTTAGCAATTAAAAAATTTAAATGCGAATACTGCAAAGTTTTTTTAACTGGTGACAACATTTTTCATCTTTAATAACAGCAAACAATTGAGGAGGTTTATGTTATCCCAACAAAAACGTTATTACGTGTGCAGCATATACTTTCTTAATTGTCCAAAAATTACTAGAAAATGAACACGATTTTCTTGTACAAAAAAATCAACATCAAATTGTCAAAACTCTAACATTCGAAACTATACGTGATTTGTATTTGAAACATTTTTCACGTTGTTGTTCAAAACATTCAACTCAAATGTTAATTATAAAAATCACGCATACACTCTCTAACATCCTTTGAAACAATTATACAAAAAGACAAAATGATATTATAAGAAGAAAAACAATGCCAGACTGCACAAGAATGCCAGACTGCAAAAAAACCAAAGACATAATTAAACCAAAGCTGTTTTATTATTTTATTCAAAAATTTACTATTATTATATTTAATTAAGTAATTTAACAATTTTTAAATTAGTTTTCTTATTTTTTAAACCATAATGTAAGTATATATTTATATTTCAAAAAGTTTACAATAATAAAACTTTGATTAAAAGTTCAATCGCATATATTTAGCAGTTTCAGCACTGGAAAATAGTTAGAGATGGCTTTTTAGTGGTAATTGATGGCGGAGAACGTGGAGCGGTTCAGAAAACAAAACAAATCATCACTGTCTCTATGTCTTACGCCGTGTTCTTAATTTCTCCTGACCAGCCTGTCAAGCAAATTAAAATAAGATTCGTTAATCAGCTCCGTATCTTTCTGTACATTGAGACCGTTATTTTGCTCCTTTATATATATCATTTCAGTTATTAGCTTTTTGTAATATTTAGATTCTGTGTCTAAAATTAATGCATTTTTCCAGTCGAAAGAGTGGTTGCAATGTGTGATATGCTCTGAGATAACGGAGTGCCTAGACGAATCCAATTTTATTTACCATGTTATTCACATATTCTTTGAATCCGGTGTTTAACTTTCTTTTTGTCTGACCCACGTAGGACGCATCGCAGTTAAAACTTATTTTATATACCACGTTATTTGTGGCAGTGGAAAAATCTTTGTTCTTCTGTGCTTTAACAAACCTGTTCCACGTTCTTCGCATCCTTCGCGATCAATTCGTTATATTCAGTCGTGTACACAACATCACACGGTACAGACGCAAACGAGCACAATACGCATCCATTGTAATATATTTGTAAGTATGTTAAATTATTTGGTATTTATTCATTTAATTTATTAGTTATTCTGTGTAAGTGTTGTATTTTACTAATTATTTATTACATTATTTGTCCAATTTTATACATGCTAGACTCAGTTTATTTCTTTTTCAATATAAAAACACTATATCCTGAGATGTCGCATAACAACGAATCAGGAGCTAAAAGATTGCAACACTCTTTCTTCGACGGTTTTTGGGATGTAGATTTGCTCATCGAGCGGCGAACGTAATTGGTTGGATCCACAAATAAGAACCATGTAATTACATTCGCCGCTCGATGAGCAAGTTCAAAAACCATCGAAGAAAAGGTGTTGCAATTTTTATAGCTCCTGACTGTTCACTCTTATATATAATGACACAACGGATGAATTTTTTAAATGCACTAAAAACCGAGCAAATTCTCAATTATGATAGTTTAATGTTAATTTTGCAGCTAAAGAAACCGGTCAAGTCAGATCGAAACGTACCGCACTCGAAATCTTGTTAGGTTTTAATAAATTAATTAAATTAACAACCGTCTTGCTCCTTTCTGGCCTTTAATTATTCTATGATTTATTAAATAATATTTTAAAAACATATACAATGTTATATAAAAACGTTGATAAAAGTCACAAGAAATTAATGTTTCAAAACGTTTATTTAATGTTCCTTGCTTACTGGAATGTTTATGAAGCCTGCCCAGATAGCACACAGCATTTAAAAAGAATTCAAGTTTATGTCACCAATACTGAGTTTATTTTGAAATGCAAAAAGAACTCAGTATTGGTGACATAAACCTGAATTCTTTTTTTAATCTTTTTGAATTCTCTGTGCTATCTGGGTATTTAATAGTAACGTTTTAAAAGAAATTATTTATTATTATATATCAAATTCAAAATAATACTTGAAGAATTAATTTATCGTTATCCTCAGCATTGTGTACATTTATTATAAATATATGACATTTAATTTTTAGCACAAAAGAGATATTTCCTTATATCGAAAAATTTTTTCCACCAACTAAATAGGAATGCAATAGCTCTCGTAACTAGAAAAGTAAAAGTGGACAAGTATCTTCACTTAATATATATTAACATTTACAGTGTAAGACAGCCAATTTTCTTGTAAATGACGAATTTTTCAAAATCTACAAATAGTGAATTGAAAATCATAAGTTACGTATTTGTCTGTAAATATCCGATGTTGTAAAGTACAAAAACAAAGGAAGAATTTAAAAATTAAAATTGTTATCAAATCTTGTTTCAAATATTAATGTTTTAAACAAAAATTATTGGAACAAGAATGCCTTCTACCTTCTAGATCTTCGTGTTTGTATTATTTATGTGATTTTATATGCTTTCCTTAAGTTCAATGAACTGCGCGCCGAATTAATATTCAGTCATAATTCTAACATAATTCTAAATTAACAAGAATAGTAATTAGAACAAGATTAAGTAATATCACGTATTATTAAATATTAACTCTTTTTCCCCCTAAAAAAGCTGTAAAGGAATTATTGCGAAAAATATTACATCAGCCAGGATTCGAACCTGGGACCTCTATTCTCTGAAGATTCGAAAGGTCCCAGGTTCGAACTCTGGCTGAGGTGATATTTTTTGCAATAATTTCTTTACAGTTTTTTTTACGGGGAAAAAGGATTAATATTTAATAATACGTGATATTACTTAATCTTGTTCAATTTAGAATTGTGTTATGACTGAAAATTAATTCGGCGCGCAATTCATTGAACTTGAGGAAAGTATATAAAATCACACAAACAATACAAGAACGAAGATCTAACTGCGATCGTAGAAGGCATTCTTGTTCAATTTGTATTGATACAGCAACGGTCAAAATATCTCTCGGTATTACTTCAAAAATTATTTATTGTTACATTTCAGATGCAAAATGGTATTTGCAGAATTAATCGCATTTTCTATCACTGTGTTAAATATTATATATTTTTATTTTAAGTATATAATATTTAATTTTTGGCGCAAAAGAGGAGTTTTTTACGTCGAACCCATTGTACCAATAGGAAATTTTACACCTATTGTTACTGGAAGAAAGCAATATGGCAAGTACTTTTACCTAATATTAACATGTAATGTGAATATACATTTACTTTCTTGTATAAAAATTTTTATACCTATATTAGTTTCTTTATTTAATTAAAATTTAAGTTACAAAACTAATATTTAAAGAAAATAAAAATAAACATCTGACAAAGTCATAATTAAAAAATAAATTAATTAAAACTGTATATGCGTGTATTTCAAATTAATTGTAATTTATATTTTACAAAATTATAACAACGAATTGTATTTTAAGGTATATTTTATTTATGTATTTTTACATCTGTTACTTTATTTTTGTTTTTTATGAGTTTGATGATTTAAAATACTAGTTATATTATTTTTACGTAGAACAAAAAATCGCAGCAATAAATAAAAAGAATTTTGTCAATAGGCGTCTTCTTCAATGATGCTTATTCAAAATATAAGGAACATCGCGCATTTGGAATGTATGGATTTTTTACACCGATCTTAGTAATCACCGATCTCAATCTTATGCGAACGGTGTTGTTAAAGGAATTCCACTCTTTTCATGATCGTGGACTGTATTGTAACGAAGAGATTGATCCATTGACTGGCCATTTGTTCCTCATATCTGGAGAAAATTGGAAAAATATGCGCAACAAAATAATATCAATATTTACTTCAGCAAGAATGAAGGAGATGTTTCCTATTCTGAAGGAATGTGGCGATGAACTCGCGATGTATCTGGAGAGTAAAGCTCAAATACGAGATTCTATTGAAATAAAAGACATATTTGCAAGGTAAATTATTTTTTTTAAAAACCATTATTTAATTAACCTTCTTCGAACGACAAAAAATAGAAATTCCCTTAATTGGAAAGTAAAAATAGACGGCTTAAAGATATTATACCCTGTTTGTATAAATGCTTACGTCGATTTATACAGAGGTTTTCGAGTGTAAAGAACCTTTCTGACGTGTATAAAATACGAGAGATAGATCGATAATGACAATATATTGTTTCTTAGTAAAAAAAAAATTTTTTGCAAAATTACTGTACAAAAGAAAAGATGATAGATAAAATCATACAGTCCTTTAACAATTACAATTAAAAAGAACTTTCCTTTAATAGAGTTTTACTTCAATAGTTAAGTATTAAAGATGTGATGTTGATAATAAAAAAGATGCAATAAATTATAACTCCCACCTTTCTTGTTTGTTTAAGTAGATAATATGCAAACATCGTATTAAAATATGATTAAAAAATATATTTCATAATTATATATATTAATATTAGATATATGTAGGAGAAGGTGGGCAAGACAGGGTGACCGGATGAATTCCTCCGTCTTATCTCTGCATTCGGCTATCTACGTCACTGCTACTTACTAATTTCTGAAAATTTTCAATCTTTTATGTTACCGTGTTGGCGATATGCCAATACTTATTAAGAACGAATTAAAGATTTATTCTTGTATATTTTCGACCAATTTAGTATTGGTATTCGCAAATTCGATAAACATTGACAAAATTTATTACTAATTATTTCTCTACTTTGTCAACAGGTATACAACAGACGTAATCATGTCAACAGCTTTTGGTATCAAATCTAACTGTATTCAAGAACCGAATAATGAATATCGAAATCGGGGAAAAAAAATTTTTGGTATACATTTTATTAAGCTTGCGTTAATGTATTCGGCGCCAAAAATATTTGATTTACTTCGCATTCCACTCACGCCACGATCTGTTACCAATTTTTATAGTAACATGTTTCGTGAGACCGTCGAATACAGGAAATCTCATCCGAACATTATCCGAAAGGACTTCGTAAATTTATTGATGCAGCTCATGGAGAAAGGCTGTGTAAATTCTAAAGATGACAAAGAGACCATCGACAAATCATGTAAATATACATAGTTTATTCTTATGCTTACATTAATAACTTTACTACATTGTAAAGACATACATTGCTTATTTCAAACATCAAAGTTAACAAATTAAATAATAAAAATTTATAATTTTTTATTTATTTCTAAAAATTTCTTACCTATTTCTAAAAATTTCTAATAATTTTATATTTATTTCTAAAAATTTCTTTTTTCCGCACAAAATCGTTAAAAAAACAATTATTTTATTTATCCGCAGCAACCGTAAATAAACTGACTATGATGGAAGCTACTGCGCAAAGTTTTGTCTTCTTCGCAGCTGGCTTCGAAACTTCCGCGTCGACAGCAACATTCGCTTTATACGAATTAGCTCAACACCATGATATACAAGACAAACTTCGTAATGAAATCGACGAAGTTTTAGAAGAGCATGGTGATCTAACCTACGGCGCTCTAGAAGACATGACGTATCTTCAAAATGTAATAGATGGTAAGTATACAGACATGTATATCACCGCAATGTGCTTTTGCATTTTTAACAAGGCAGTAAAAATTTAATTACCTCGTTATTTATACATATGTTTATACAATTTGCTTGTATAGAAAAGCTGTTTCTTCCTCTATTTTTTTCTTACATATTACAGAAACCTTAAGGAAATATCCACCTGTTCCTGTCCTAAATCGAATATGCACCGAGGAAATAGACTTACCAACTACGAACATTCGCGTACCAAAAGGGACATTAATTATTATACCGGTACTTGGAGTGCATCGAGATCCGTCGATATATCCGGACCCCGATAATTTCGACCCCGAGCGCTTCAATAAAGATAAAAGAAAGGAAAGGCATCGCTACGCCCATATGCCATTCGGGCAAGGTCCACGAAATTGCATTGGTGAGAATTTACGTGACAATTGTCAGTATTGTCGCACAGCTTTTTGCTGTCACTAAAAACCATTAAGAACAAAAAGCAAAATGTGCAAAGTAGGGATTCTGCCCATTATGTCTGTTCTGCATCTGCTTCTTTCATATTCTATTTGTTTACCATTAAAAGACCATTAAAGTGCTGTGCATAACTAGTGATGTATCAGTAACAAGGAAATTAATAAAGTAGTGCATACGCTTAGCTCCAAAGGCAAAAAAACATATTCTTCGCAGACGAAATCAGAATATTCGTACTTTGGGACCGTTACATAAAATTTTTTGCAAAATTTGACACTATATTGATAAATGATGTTGCATACATTTTTCTAACACATATAAGGAAAATAAATAAATTCAATTCATCTTCTGATTTCTCCTAATGCTAACTGTTTAAAACTTTTGTTGAAAATGTTAATTTAACTATTATTCTTTCCTTTATTTCTTCTCTCCCTTACACTTTCACAAAAAATTTTTAAAAATATTTAATTATAATTTTAACTTTGTACAATTTTTGTATTGTAATTTTCATATATTAAAAGAATCAATAAATATTCTTTAGATAATAAGTGAAACATGTTTGCAAAGCCATTTATGTAAATGCTTCGCAATTATCAATCATTAGTATTATTAATATCTTTAATTTTCAGGTCTGCGATTTGGCTACTTGCAAACGAAAATTGCACTCGTGAGTCTTCTATCAAAGTACAAATTTCAACTTCATTTGCGAACCCCAGTCCCGCTTAGTTTTAATGAAAGATGTTTAATTCTCGAAGCGAAAAGTGGTGTACATCTTATTATCGAGCCAAGATAAAGTTAATGTTCTTAAATTTTTGCTTGTACGAACTAGATCTCTTGACTTATCCCATGAACACAAGACATATACGTTGCATATATCAAAATAATTTGCAGCGTGAGCGTTGAAGTTGTTTATACATGTCATTTCTGTATACATATATCACATTTAAAATATTTTTATATTTAACGTATATGTATATTTTGTACACACACACGCGCACACACACACGCGCGCGCGCGCGCGCGCACACACATATATTTTATATTTAACATTTATATTTTTACATTTAAAATATAAGTTTATTACATATTCTATGTTATTTTCTGTGCAATAAGCATCAAAATTAATAAACAAATATAATAATTGTTGTACAATGTAATAAATCTCTTTGACTCATGCGTATGTAGCAGCCCAATTTGTGCTAAACAATCTTATATAACACTAAAATGTAATCTTTTTTATGCAAAAGGTGGCTTGAACCAGCCAAAGTCCCGCTTTTCTACCAAATATCGTCTTATTTATTGTCGGAAATTTCTTACGCTTTTGTTAGGAAAAATTTAGAATCAGAAAAAGATAATTAAAGTGAACATGACAGAGATTGAAATTTATCTACATTGTAAATTAAACTTTCTTTGGGGCGAAATATACACTCGCTATTCACTATCCCGTGTTATAAAATAGCACACATCTCAGCCATAATAAAAATATTAACTGTAAAATAAAATAAACTCACCGATCATTATCATGCTTATTCGAAAATTTGATTATTTCAATTGAATTCCTCGTTGACCCTTCCAATTAAAAAAACTTGCCAGTTTACAGTTAATAGTTATAAAGTTATAAAAACAATCTGGAACGCGGAATTTACCGCTTTTTTAATATAAGCTCCCTTAATTTCTAAATGTAAAGCGTTAATCTGTAAATTATATAAAATTATAGTCTATAGTGTCTATACTATAGTTTAAAAAAAAAATTTAATATCTTACCACGGTAGAATGTTAAGTATCGTCTTTCTTTAATTTGCGCTCAATTGTTTTTAAATCATCCAGATTTGTTATTGGAAATTCATTAAAAACGTGTACAGTAGTAGAAACATTTTCAGTTGTAGGCTTTTTCGTAATCATTTCCGATTCCTTTCTATGTTTTTATGCGTCTTGCGCAAGATTAATTTACAATATTTACATGATAGCATTTTAGCTAAAATTAACAGAATACAATTAATTTTAGTCTAATTAATTAAATATTAATTGACAGGAATGGGAAGTAACTCATTACGTGTAACAAAGGTACAATTAAATCCGGTTTCTTGTTATCTGATGATTAACTTATAGTTAAACTTGTAAAACCGATTGTAAAATTATACATATATTGAAATTATACGAAAAAAATCTAAAAAATGTTCAAGAGTCTGTATACATATACGTATCACTCGAATCTACCCGCGAATGCACTGTCGATTGCAGCAGCTGTCATCTAACGAGCGTTTAGCAAATTACAAGTGCAGTTAGTACATTATCTCTTATGGTAAAACAGTGGAACAACCACTAAAGTTCACTCTGTATAAAGGGCCTCGCACATGAAATGCATAACATGACATAAGCACAACATAAGACCGATGAGCCAATGAGCATCCAGCATAAAGTCGCCATACTGATTTACATAAGATTTCCATTGGTCCAGAGGCTTTATGCTACGCTTATGCTCTGTTGTAAATTTCATGTGCGAGGCCCTTAAGAAATTTACCTGCTATAGAAATTTACCAAAAAAATGGTAGAATATTAGAACGTTTTTCTTAATTTTAATAATAAAATACATATTTATGAGAAAAAATAAATATTTTTATAAAAAGAATAAATATGTCTCTGAAAAGAAATTTCTGATTTTCATATTTTATAAAACTGTGTACATAATATTTATACAAATTTTTTTCGAAATTTATGCTCTTTAGAATATATAGATATTGTAATTTGTTGTAGTTTTAATATAGTTTTATTAAAAAATTTGTAGAAATCTTATAACAAAAATTCAAAAATTCAAAAAAATTTTGAAGTGTTCCAATTCTAACATTTTCATATTGATTTTTGTAGCATTTTTGTAGAACTTTTTTCGTTAGAGTTTATTTATTTATTTCCTCTGGCACTTTTATCAAGAAAAGATCGCACGTTTCACTCACTTGAAAATTCCCTTCGAGTTGCCGATCTACAAGAACGCATTGTCGAATGCCACGCACGCGCGGTTGAAAACGCGCGCGAAAAAAGTATGTTGTCGTTGAAGGGGCAGAGAGGGCAATTGGATCGCGCCGTCCGTCAAATCGAAGGTGCAAAAGTGAAAGCGGTCGGCCTTTGCCTTTCATTATTACATTTCGTTCGAATCAAAACGGTATCAAAGCCAACATGTTCGTCGTGAGGAGCGTCACGATCGTCACCGCACTCTTGGTAAGTGTAATAAAACAAGAAAAAAAAAAGAAAGAGGGGTAAAACGAATGACGGCGAACAAGGGTTAATAGTGCGGCATCATATAAATCGCGACAAAGAAGTCGTTCCACGAAACTTCATATGGGAGCGTAGCTAAAAATTTCAATTTTCCTCAGAATTTTTCTCGCGATCGTGCGATTATTAATTCATCAATTATCATGCTGCGAAAACATAATATGCGCGATGTTTTCGCAGCATATTAATTTTTCGTAAGATTCTCTGAAGGGAAGGTATTTTACAAAATGGCGGAAATCAAGGCCGCGCTCGATCTCCTTTCCCGTCTTTCCTTTCTCCATCCCCCCCCCCCGCGCCAATAAGAAATTTAAATCGCTTTGAATTTTCCGAAAACTGTCGACCAATGGCGTGACCCAGAATGCGTCACGTGCCTACTTGCTTTCTTCCCTAAATCCGTCGGACTTTCGTCGAATGACTCGCTGACGTTATACGTATCATTGGAAACCAGTCAAAGTTCGATGTGGCTCGCTCCCATATCTCGTTGCTCCGTTTCTCGCTTCACTTCCGAAACGTGAAGACCCAACATCAAGTACGTACGTATTAAACACATTTTAATTACGAACGATTTTAACTCGCTCGCAAACAAAGTATGTCGCCGACATCGGATCACGTTTCTCTCGGATTGATGTCGAAATCGAATATGGGATTACGTCGACTAGCTCCGATTAATTTCAATTTCAATTTCAACGATTGACTCGATCAGTCGTCCGGATAGCAAGTTGATATAATTCGTCATAATTTTGATGTACAAAAATGCCATTCTGGTGTTAAAATGACAAGTCAGCTTGCGGGCGATCGTCGATTAAAGAGATTAATTTACAAACAACCGACTGAAAGACTTAAAGAATTGATTGTATTATTTTGTTTTCCTTGTCCATATTTTGTAAATTAATTTATGTAAAATATAATTTGAATTAATAATTAAATATTTTTTTGATTAAAATAATTAAAAAATTAGGTTATAAGACTGATTAGATTTAAATTTTGCATTTCACAATTAATGAATTCAATCGTTTAAATAAATGAGGTTGATGAGATGAGTTTAACTTCGACACACGATGAGCTGAGCTCGATTAGAATGACGGTATCTTAACCTCACGAGAATCAAGTTTCCCGCCGTAACGGATTACGTAAGTTTTTATCGCTATCGCGAAAAATTTACGTCAGTAATTATGACAAGCCGCAATATTTTACACATTCCGGTCTTCCTCAGAAGGTAGAGGCAGGTAGAGGTAGTTTGTATTCTGTACAACTTATTGATCATTCAAAGTTTACAAATTTTAAAAACAACGATTAAGATATTTATTATATAGAATTCAGACAAAAGTAATACGTGATTTATCGCGATTCATTAAGATTTTGCTTATTGTACCTGTCTAGATGCTGACAAGAGTCTGTTTTTTGGCGACGACAAAAACTGCTTCGTTTAATACAATAAGGAATATCAGAAGCATTGCCGGAATGTCGAAGTTTGATTTACCTAATCGTTTGAAAGGCAACGAAAAATCTGTCTGGTAAGTCACGTTACAAATGTACAAATAATTTTTTTTTAATGTAAATAGACTTGTACAAAAACTTGTTGCTGTATTGGTTATGTTTTGTTTGGTTAGGGTCGAATACATCCAGCTCGCTCTGCAGTACAAGCCACTGAACTTGGGCCAGGGCTTTCCTGACTATTATGCACCAGAGAATGTGACCAATGCTTTGGCTGCTATCGCCAAGAGTGACAATCCACTTTTGCAACAGTATACGAGAGGATTTGTAAGTAATTGATATTCCGTTCAATTAATATTTAAACTATCTTTTATATCTCTTATTAATTCACTTTAATTTTTCATTAAACATTAACGTAGTATTACACTTGTAATTACTATCAGTCACTAGTAACAATAATAAGATTATTTATATATAATACAATGAATTTTGTTACTGATATAAATGTATATATTGCAGGGTCATCCAAGATTAGTGAATGCAATTGCAAAGTTTTACTCCAAACTTATCAATCGTGATCTGGATCCGAATAAGGAAGTGTTGGTTACTTCTGGTGCTTACGAAGCATTGTATGCCACACTGCAGGGTCACACTAATCCTGGAGATGAATGGATCATCATTGAACCATTTTTTGATTGTTACGTACCTATGGTACAGGCAGCAGGAGGAATTCCTAGATACATAGCATTAAAACCAGTAAGAATTTTAGATAATAAACCCAAGAAAGAAATTTTTTGCATATATATATATGTGTAAATAATTGTTATCTTTTCATCAACAGACAACTACATCAGGTACAGTTACTTCTGGTGATTGGGTATTTGACAGGAAAGAAATGGAAAGTCTCTTTAATGAGAAAACTAAAGGCATCGTCCTCAACACTCCACACAATCCCATAGGAAAAGTATTTACGCTGGAGGAATTGCAATTTATTGCCGATCTTGCGAAAAAATGGAATGTGCTTGTGGTGTCTGACGAGGTGTACGAACACATCGTTTACAAGCCATACAAGCATATAAGGATCGGTAAAAATTTCTTCACGAAATCTGATACGTTACATAGAATTCTTAGAGTAATATTTAAAAGAAATTTATTCTTTTAATTAGCGACATTGCCCGGTATGTACGAACGCACAATCACAATTGGATCAGCGGGCAAAACATTCAGCGTTACAGGTTGGAAAATAGGTTGGGCGTATGGACCAGCAAATTTATTATATAATCTGCAAGTGGTACATCAAAACTCTGTGTACACCTGCAGCACACCGATACAGGTAACGAATTAAACGAAATTTTTCTTATTCTTAATCTATAAAATTTACTCTGATAATTATATTAATAAATTACTTTTGTTTTTATTACAGGAAGCAGTAGCTATCGGATTTGAATTGGAAATGGAACGCTTGGAGCAGCCGGAATGTTATTTCCACAGTTTGGCGATGGAATTATTACCAAAGCGCGATTATATGGCGAAGTTCCTTCGAGAAGTTGGCATGATACCTACAATACCTGAGGGTGGATATTTTATGCTCGCTAATTGGTCTGCGTTGGAGAATAAAGTGAAACTGCACGAAGAGACTGACGAGAACAAAGACTACAAGTTTACCAAGTGGATGACGAAAAACGTCGGTCTTCAAGGTATTCCTCCGTCGGCGTTTTACGGTCCGGAACACAAAACTCTAGCGGAGGACTATGTGCGGTTCTGCTTTATAAAGGTAAGTGCTATTGCGGAGGTAAGTGGCAATAACTTTGATTAAGTCAACAAACCATTTTGGCGTTTGTTAAATATCGATCATTGCATTTTAACAGAAAGACGAAAATTTGAAAGCAGCTGCTGATATTTTGAAGAAATGGGCATCCCAATAATTGGACTATGTACATTTATATATATATGTATGTATATTCTATTAACAAGTGCCTCGTGCACTGTATTAATTTTTCGTGCTGTCCCAGCACATTGTGCGCACGGAAAGTTTATTTTATATAATTAGGAGAGAATTATATTTACTCTGACTTATTGCTATTTTTATATGTATCTGAAATCGTTAGATTTATAATTGTGATATTTATAAATTTAAATCTAGCTATTGTGCCCGTTTTGACGATGTTGATTGGGCTTTAGTATATATTGATTTTAGCCCTCAAAACGGATACAATACTATTTTAAATCTTTATACATTTTGACACTATATATGGTTCAAATGTGTTATCTTGTAATACTATTAATCATGATGATCGATCAGACGAACGACGTTGTTTCAAAGTTAAATTACAGGTCGGAGTCTATGTGAAGTTATTTTTTTGACATCTTTTAAATCTCCAAACGTTTTATCTCGCAAAGTAAAAATGTTGCTAAAAAACTATGTCTTTTTATATTTAGATCCTCGAATTCTTGGATCCTCGAGTCCTCTTCTTTCCTTGGATTTTCATTAGACTTTTTTTCAGCTCTTTACTCTTAAATCTTACGTTTTTACAAACTTAAAATTCCCAAATTAACATTTTCTAGGACATCAAGATCCTTCGATCGTTATATTTATATTATATAATTTAATTGATCATATGTATTTAATTTATTTTATTATGTAATTAATTAAATCTGCCTGAACGCTGCTCAGGAAATATACCCAAGATATACATAATTTGATATTCAGAAGTTTTCAAATGGCAAATGTTAATTAGATTGGACAACTAACGAGAATCAAGATAAGCAAAGAGAAATCTGAGAGCGACCACGATATATAGCTTAGCTGTGACATTATCTTGAAGGACCTTTACGTCCATAAAATGTGGATATTTAATTATGTATTCAATTTCTACGAATCTCATAGCTAATATCTACAATTTTGTGGTTCCCTTTCGTGTTATAGCCGAACAATCTTTCAGACGTCTTTGTCTATTAAACTTACCTCACTCCTGGACTATCTACGGAAATGATCTATAAGATTTATAGACATTGGTTATTAAAAGTTCAATGCCCACATTTTGTGAAGAGACGCTTCAAAATAAATCACGCTTTTATTCTCCACTCCTTTCTCTTCGCCCGCTTTTACCAGATATTATTACAATTAAATTACTTGGCTAAACTCGGCTTAGAGATTTTTCTAATTAAATTAAAGTGTAATTTCAATTTTAGTTAGAATTTTGTTTGATAAAAATAAGATCCAATAATTTATAAAGGCTCTCCATTATTCCAACTGAATACAATCGGCGGTCCTTTTTTATTTGAATGTTTATAAAAACTTTATTATTTTACAATTAATATTTTTTTTACACTTTTACAGTGCATTATAATCATAACGAAATTATAGGATAAGTTATAATTTTATTCAAAAAATAGAACAAATATTTACATTAACTTGTACAACACAATATAAAATATAATATACAATTGCATTACTGCTTTAGGTTTTTAACGCATAATTACATAAAATAATTTGTGTGACATAATATTCACGATTCTTATTACTATGTTATACTTATACTAGCTATTATTGATACACTGATAAATTACGATCGGTATACGATATTTACTATTAATTATCGATTTATAATTATGCAGTTTATAACTTTACTTATTGTGAAGAATTAAGGAAAGATTCCCTCAAGAATTTCATTCGATAATTTAATTCTTTTCAATATTTAACTATATTTAATAATTATACTTGGTACAACTAATATAATTTAGTAATTGCATATTTCATAAATAGAACAAGGACATATAATTTTTCGATGCTTCGCACTTCTTGTCCGATGGTAAATCGTTAATCGTTGCCGCGTATTCAGGTCGTACCGTAAACAAGGGCAATTTAATTTGATTCTTAATTAACTGTAATAAGAATTAAATTATTGGACATTAATGAATTATCGCTCTGTTTTCAAGCGCGATTCTGGTGGTTCTTCTTCTCACCAGACGTTCCTCCAAATTTCGCGGCTCTGCTCGTCCGCATTGCACGTCGACCGTTCTCCTAAGCCGATCTAAAGCCGCCTTATTTCGCAATTGTTGTCGCTCAAAGTCTGCGAGACCTTCGGTCGCGCGCACCGCGTATCTCTGTCCTAGACTAACGTTCGATCCCGGTACGAAACCTACGCAGTGTCCAGCAGTTCGATTGGATTTCAAGGAAAATTCGTTCCGTGACGTGAACTCACGATAATTTTAAGCGCGAATCGGAAGTTTGTACTGATAAGCGTTACAAGTAACCGATAAGTACCCTCGTATCCTGGCAACATGGGGTGAACGAAAAGGGGATCGGTTCTCTTGAAACGAGTATTGACCACGTTTATATCGCTCTTTGATGGTCGCCATGCCTACGTACGCGTTGTTCAGCAACGAATAAAAAAAAAGTTCATTTTTAGAATACGTAACCGTAAAAGAAAAAAAGAGATTCTTTTTTCGGAAAGTTTTTGAAAACTTCTTATATAAATTGTTTTTATCTTATATTATCTTATCTTTGAATTACTGCGCTATCGCAAGAGCATCGGCGAACCATTCACCTCGTAATCATCGGCTACGCGATTTGCCAGGACGAGCGTTTTCGCATGATTAATTGCAGGATCGAGCAGCAGCTTGTGCGTGGCTTTTGCGTACGTTTCACCGCAATTGAATCGGTACTGCGGACAATAACCGGAGTATCTGAAAAGTACGGTCGGGCGATGTTCTTGAAATGTACACAGTACAAAAATAAAATGTAATTTTAACATTTTTGCATGTCCCAGAAAGTCCACTCTAAATTTTAAGTTAAAATAACTCAAAACTCAAGTTAAAATAACTTGAAATAAGAGTTATTTTAACTTAACTTTTAAGTAATTTTAACTTCAAATTTAAAGTGGACTTTCTGAGACATTTTATTTTGTACTGTGTATGCATTCCGTCCTTTCAAATTTTTAAAGGAATAAATAATTGGAAATTATATATAAAACAATATGATTATTTCTTTTGCAAACGATTGTTCACTGTCGGTTTGTAAGCGTTAATTTTCTACCCTGGGATAAAATGAGGTTCCGCAGTTAGTAAAAGTTCCATTCTGTCGAATTAATTTTTCCAAAAAATCTTCGGTGAAATAAAGTAAATTACAGTTTTTTTATCTCATGTTAAAAGGGCCATTTTCTCGTCTTAACCTATTAATTTAAATGCACAACAACTGCCAAACAATTGAAATTCTGGCGTTACTTCACTCGTCATGAGCCATGAACCTTTTGCAGCGGATTTCGTTCAAGAATTCATGCGGGTTGAGAGATAATCGACCGGCAAAAGGGGAGATAGGGATGACGAGGAGAGAGGAAAGAGTCAGAAAGAGAAAGAGAGAGAGTACTTGTGATAGAGTAGGGAGGACACGCGTTGCGTACTTAAACGGGGGAAGGTGCGTGATTACAATTTCGCTTTTCAGTTTTCACGGGGCCACCGTGACGATAGGATCAATTGCGGTCGAAAGTGCCTCTGACGTAATTAAAATCTTGAATTGAAATGTACAGATATTATAAAATTGAAACTGAAAGAAGAAGCTTATCCGTGCGATTAGATAAAAACACAGAGAGTGGAAATACATAAACGCAATCCGTTCGTCAGTAGATAAATCTCGAGATCAGAAATGATTTACGATACGCAGATTTAAAAAAAGAAAGAAAAAACACCTATTTTAATCGTCGAAAAAATTGCCTGAAGGAATTGGTGATATAATGTGAAACAATTTCATGAATATTCGTGAAGTGTAGTGATGCCGATTGCGCGTTTCTTTTTTGAAGCAGCGATGGGAATGAGAAACTCGCTGATTGCATGATTAAACACGTTAATAAATTATTTAGAAGAGAGAGACATAGATGAGAGCTATGTGGTTCCGTCCAGAGATGAGTTCCATTTTTTACGTCGAATCCGACCGCGAGGCTATAAAAGCGGCTAAAGATGAGGTAAACGACTTGTTTATGCTTAAGCGGCTAATGGCTTTTAATAAGAATGTAGCTGGCTGACAATAATTAATTATGTTTCCTGACGTTAGTATCGGTGTAACGATATTAGTAATTTTGTATACATTTTGTCGGCGAAGCGAGATAAAAAGGGGGAACACGGGAGATAACCGAGTAGAAGAGAAAAATGTGCGACAGAAAACGTTGTGATTTACGGAAAAGTGGAAATCCCACCTACGCACTCGACGTGCGAAAGCGATAATAATAATTGCGCGTAAAAGGAAAAGTGAAACTTAACTGGAGGTAACACTTAACGCCTGGCCACGTTTATGAGTTCCCCGGATATTTCGACAGCGAGACGAGAGAGTGGAAAAAGTCGTGAAATTACCCGCATTGCGATTATTTGATTCTATACCTCGCTGAATTTTCTATCTAATTTGTTTACGCAATGCAAAATACGGCACTGTGTTTGCGTAATGCAAATAAAATTAAATAACATCTTGATGGTCCCACTTAATGTCTGTTCGCTTATTGTTGTTATAATAGAATGTCGTCGCGGAATTAAATATTCCCGATGCTGACTCATTGAACAGCAATCATATGCCGTGCTTTCGGAGGGAGGGTCATGACCCGGCCAGGTGTATGCACCAGGTGAACGAAATGCAGTCGCGCGATGAAGAAAACAGTAGTAGTTTTCTCCGTTTTGCTTGGCACTTATTTCGTGTCCCCATAACCGGAAGCGAAGTTATCACGCATTATTCGCTGACAACTCGCGGTGTGGGTGGAGGACATGTAGCGACAGATATACATGATGCAAACGTTATATTGTACGCAAATAATAGAGATTTAATTTTAATGCCCGAAGTCATACGACACACATGTGTCACTTTAAATCGGAATAAAATTTTAAAAACGTAAAATGTTACATTTTCTACGAAATCAGTAAATGTATATACAGAATTCGTATTAATATTATATTCGTATTTTGTTTAATAAAAATTGAAAAATTTGAACTTTAATTAACTGCTTAAACGCGTTACCAGAGACACTAGCAATAAATTAATAGTCGGATATCAATGCGCAGATCGTTAGTTTCAGTGAATCAGAACGTTAATTTATTCATCCTTCACACTGTCATAAAGAGAACCCGTCGCAAGAACCAATCTATAAATATCACGATAGGGTTGCATTAATTTTTAAACTCGAGTTTGTTTTGCTGTCGCGCCGGTTCTTTTTTTTTTATATTTAATGTATATATTTAAATACGTTCAGATATTCTTAGAGAATTGAAAGATGAAATTTAAGGAATAAATTAGGTTTACCTATGGAATTAAATTAAATTAAATGACATTTGGGCCATTGATTCATCGTTGACAGGAAAAACGCGGAACGGAAACCACGAACGGAAGCGACTATAACACTGAAATGCGCGCAAAAAGTTTGTCGACACGCGAACGTTTCCCTGAATATAAATCATTTTCTTGGGACCGTGTAGATAAAACGATTCGGTTCTCTGGACATGTGTTCTTCAACGAAAAGAAAGGCATTAAATTTGCACTTGCCGGTACTGTATGACTTTCCGCATCTCTCAATTTAACACTACAGTTATCAGACATTCCATTGGAACACCATTAGATCATACTCAGAAAGAATGGTTTTTCTGAAATGTCTAAAAGTTTAGATGCAGATCTGAAAATCACTTTGTTGGTCCACCAAAATAATTTGTAGGACGCTTACGCATGATGAGTAATGCTGCATGCAGCAACTAGTAATCCGTTTGTACGCTTTACGTCATTATTTTGATGGTCCAACAAACAATTATTGTTAAATTTCTATCTAGCTAAATTTTTAGATGCTTTTAACAAAATTGTTCTTTCCGCACATTTTTAAATCTGACTAAATTTTGCCGCGAATAAGAAAATCCGCGATGCATTTTTGCAAAAATTAAGAAGCTCTCTGTTTATTTTTTAAATAACAAAAATTTGATTTGATTACAAAAAAAAAGGATTGGACAAGGGAATTTCTGAAAACGGATTCCGATAATATTCAGAAGGATTTTTACATGACGCGGCATGGGGCATGGCATGGCACGCGCGTGAAGCACATACAGCGTGAGTCATACCGTTTACTGTATGTATCGTTAAAAAAAAGACAGGGAGAGAAGAAACCTGTAGCACCTCTAATTTCGTCACTTTAATTTTATTTCTTGAATACCAATGACTTCCAACAGTTGCGCGTCCGCGCGCATCCAAGTATCGATACTTCGCTTTGGCTATCTAGGAGTCGTGCACGTTGCTAGTACGAACAATGAAGCGACCGCGAATGTGATGCGAGTCACGCCGATCACGCGGATGCATCGAACGCGTGCGTACGAACAAAAGAGTCGAGGTACGCGGATACAACGCGCGATGTGCCACCGGAGGATGACGAAGAAACAGCGACATCGTCGTCGTTGTCGTTGTCGTCAAGAAACATGCGCGTGCATAATTTACGGATCGTAGGATCGACCTTTTGTCTCGGGAAATACAACTTCGATTTTGTCCTATATATTTTGTGAATTGTTTTATCGATATAATTCGTCGACATAATGACAAGTAATCTAAGCAAGTAATTGGATTAATATGATAAAAAAAATCATACCGCGACTCTCAATATAATAATAATAATAAAATTAATTAATTATTATATAAAATAGGTATATGAATAATAAATGCACATTTAATTCTATTTTATACACCCCATGGCCTGACACGAGAGTCTCTAAAGTCTTTTTTATCGGAACTTCTCAGAATGTGAAGTCGATTTCTCTTCACCAAAAATTAAATTTGACAAAAGATTTATTCGTGCGTTTGTAATATTTTTATGTTAATTTCCATAAAATTCATAATAACAAGTAATCTAAGCAAATAATTACATTAATATGATAAAAAACTCATACCGCGACTCTCAATATAATAATAATAATAATAAAATTAATTAATTATTATATAAAATGGATATATGAATAACAAGTACACATATATTTAATTCTATTTTATACACCGTATGGCCTGATACGAGAGTCTCTAAAGTCTTTTTTATCGGAACTTCTCAGAATGTGAAGTCGATTTCTCTTCATCAAAAAATTAAATTTGACGGAATTTTTATTCGCGCGTTTTTAATATTTTTATGTTAATCTCGGTAAGAAACTGCCGCAGAGTAAAGTGGCGAGTGTCCCGGTGCCACGGAAATCAATCTGTTTCCAAGGTGGAATTCTTTCTGGCGACTTTCTCACACTCGCCGGTCCCAACGTGACCGCATTCCGCGGGGAATCCGCCTATCAGTCGCAATACTTCGACGTGTCCGCTGAAATGCGAAAAATGGCGAGAGATTTCGCGAGCGGAGCGATGCGACGAGTGATCCGATTTTCTCAGGCCGTCTAGGATTCCTTTAAGTTCCTCGAACGGAGGGGAAACGCGCAGTTTTTCCAGAAACAATGATGATTAAGGGCCTGGAAGATTAGAGGAATCTAGGAGTCGGGATTGCGATTAACGGTTACCGGAGGCCCTTGCACTCCACGGGGCTCGACGGCGCGTCATAAGGAATGAGCGATATTAACGTTTTATATATACATGCAGGACGCGCGGCCGGCCGTTTCCTTCTGCATCGTGACTCACGCGCGCGTCTGCTGATCTCCCCTGGCAGACTTTATGGTGCTGGAAGCACCGTAATCCATAAACCCGCGCCGGTAGAATCGGCGAAGACGACGGCTCGCGTCGTTAAAGCCGCGAGGGATCGCGAAGGCGCTGAAAACAGTCCGTGCCTCGTGAACGCGGATGAAATATAGGCTTGAGTATTTTTTTTACCTTAGTTCTAAACTATGTAACGAAGTGTGCATCTCGGGTCGACGAAAGAATAGTATGAGAAACTGAGAAACGCAATTTTAATTTATTTCAAGTATTTCAGCAAAAAAAAAACTTTTCTGAAGATTGGCTAGATTAATCCGAATATTAGAAGTTCAATAATAAAATTATCATATCTAATTAAGAACGTACCAATTCTAAATTGATAAAGGAAATCGTGGATTCAAGATTTCTAATATTGGTAATGGAGTCGAATATGTGCATTCCTTCATTCCCATTTTTATCCCGCTTCATTATATTATTATCGAGTGTGCCGGCAATCTTCCTTCAAAGATAGTTTCAAAGAGATTAAAGAAGAAAAAAAATATTGGATTAGGCTGCCGAGCCTGTCAAAGCAGATCCAGAGGCAAGAAAAGGTCAGATAGGGTTGCTCGCCAGAGAGGAAGAGAAAGGACACGTGGAAGAAGGGGGGCAAAGGCCGGAGGAGGGATACTCGCGACAGCCACCAGCTCAGTGCGGTTCTACTCTTCGTCAGGTGTGTCTCGTGGATCACCACCGGAGATCGTAAATCGTATCTGTCAAACGGAAATGTTCGGAATTACGAGATCGTGTTTATCGTAACGGGCGAAAAGAATTCTCGAATTTACTCGGGAATAAACGATATTATCGCGAGCCGGCGTCCTCTGTTGGGAATGTAATTGATAATCGACACGTGACCATACGCGCAACCGTGATCGCATGATCGTGTCGACGATTCTTTCGAGTGTGACGGGTTTCCATCGGCGACATTCGCACGACGGACGACATGTCGATCTGAAGGTGAGTCGCGACGTTGCCCATTGCCGAAGAATCCTTTAACCCTCCTCGGCCACATGCCTCCCGTTCACTTAGACTTGAAAATGGAATATCGGAGAAGGAAACTAACGATATTTAAGTATTGTGATTAGGTGTATTAAATGCAAGTGCTGCAGTGAAAAAAAAGAGTTTGATAATAGCTACGGAATGTTGAGTGAAATAATGCCAATTGAATTTTTAGTTAATATAATCAAAAGCAATTTTACTTTTCTAAATATTTTTAAATGTCATTAAATTTGATATTTGCAAAATATTCAGAAAAGTAAAATTATTTTTCGTTGTATTATTAATCGAATATTGAATCGGCATTATTTCACTCGACATTTGGTAGCCGTTACCAAACTCTTTCTTTTTCAGTATATAGACAAAAAGTGGGTTGAACTACCTTGTAGGAAGATTTGGCATATCATAAAAACGAACGTCAAGTACACCATACATCACTGATGTGACATCAGTTTCCGCGAACGTTAATCATGAAATTTTACAGTCATTAGGATAAAAATTCATCATTTAAAACTTTTTTTTAACCGAAAGATTTAATGTAAAAAACAAACGATAAATTTACCAAAATCAAAGATAATTATTTCTTTCATTCCTATTAGATTTTAGATTCTTCATTCGCCAATGATTTTATCTTTTCTCAGAAATTATGCACGTATCACTTAACGCCATCAATATAGCATTCGAATTTTTCCAAGTGACAAATTTTACTTTGTTCGCGAAGAAGACCTTTCGATATCGAGAAAACGTTTTTCTCGCGGTAAAGCAAAACCCGTCGCAGGAGTGACTAATCTCTCGAAGTTCAAGGAGTCAATGGTACGCGAACCGGTCAACGACAGGTAGTCGAGACGTGCTCGAGACGCTCGTAAGAGCTGCTGCTTCTGAGAGAGTTCTTTAACTTAACTCGACGTTTCTCCCGCTTATCGACCGATAAAGACGTGCCGAACGAATACGTTAATAGTAATGATTAGTGGATAATATGTTCGGCCGATTAATTCCGCTTGCCTGAGCTTGTCTGAAGTGGTCCGGATGCTTCGCTTTTGTTTTAATAGCAGTATCACCGACCGGATAATTGCGCTCGTTTAGCGTTAATTCCGCTCATGACTAATTCCACCGGTGCAAGGAGCGGCCTCGTAATTCGTGCGTCGCGCTTTTATTGCAGCGAAAGCGCAAGCCTCCTCGCGAAATAATTGCGAGGGAAAGGAGGGAGGGGGTGGGCTTTCAGCGTTATCTCTCCTTCGATGAACACATAAACGCGCTCTATTATAATGTTATATAAAGCGCTTGCGTTTCTTGAGACGCAGAACCATGCCGAGATCTTCTGTCCGCTGTGCGGCGTGCCAAGGGCGACCTTAACGTTTAATTAAAAATAACCGTCGGTCTGAAAGGCGCCGACAATAAAGGCGACGTTAAATGAGAATCGCGCGGCATTTAAAACCTACGGAATAATCATCACGGGTCGGGAACCGCGCGCTCGCGATTCAACGAACAGGTAATAGCTGTCGCGTAACTAATAAAGCTACGTTAAGTCGATCGCATTTCTCTCTCTCTCTCTCTCTCCCTCTTCCTCTCCTTCTCTTATCGCACGTCTCGTTCCTAATTGATACCCCGACATTCGTTCGCACTGTAATTGCGCAATTCGTTACGCAATCTCGTTTCGTCCGCATATGTCCAGCATAATATGTATACGAATCGATGAATCGAAACTACCGCGATCATTGCAGCCGCTCGGCATCTGGCCAGTTTGCTTGCCCGTCCAAATGCCCATTTACAAGGGTTGCCGAGGGACTAATGTGTAACGTTATAGTATAACGCGATATTTGTTCGGAGGGAGGAGGGAGGCGTTTGCTGAGGAGAGGAATCTGCTCCGGCATTCCTGGAAATATTAGAAAAGAGGGAAAGAAGCTTTGAACTTGACTTATAACGCATGTACGGAGTATAATTAAATACGTTAATTAATATTTTTTTTTATAATATAATTTTTATCATTATAAAATTTTAAACTCCAATTAGGACATTTATTAAATGATATAACGAAATCTTGGATAAAAATTATAATTTGCAATTAAGTTGACATATTTATAAAAATGGATGTAGAAGTATTCACCTTCTGTACACAGAGAAAGGGTGTTAACTTGATTAAAATTTTCAACTTCTGTAAATTGCTTCCATTCAAGAATTTATGTATTTAAATTGAATTTAATATATAAATGCTTAAATTAAGTTCCAGTATTTTATTTATTGTATGAATTAACTATTTAAATAATTGAACTGAAAAAATTTAGTCAATTTGTAAAATTTAGTCAAACTAACAACTTTTCTCAGTATAAAATATTAATAACTGTACATATATAATTTTAAAGTAGTATTTCAACAAAAATGTGACGATGTGTCGATTCATTATAATGCTATATTTGCAAAATTAAATTTAGAAAGAAATTGTTTAATAATTGAAAAACGTATTTCGGCTGTATTATGTACAGAATTATTTAAAAATATAAACAATCCATTTGCACGTTTACAAAAATGCATAATTATTTCTAAATGCAGAAATATAGTATAGAAATATTGCGCATTTAGCATGGTAACGCTTTAAATAAAGAATCAAATATAAAATACGTATTTTACAATTATTTTAGAAAGGTTTTAAAATATTTGTATCTAAAACTTAGATTTATCTAATTTTTGACAAATATTGTTTATAAATTTTATTTCGGTAAAACTCCTACGTTATGACGAATCATCTTAGCGCAATTATTGCAAAATTTTCGTCAATTCGTGCTACCAATAATGTGTAATATTCTCACAATGTGTCTATCGGTGAAGTTGACGATCTAAACTTTCTAGCTTGTGATTTTGAATTCTCTACTCTCAATGGAAGTATTATACGTCCTCGATTCACGCATATGAATGAGCGTAAGTCGATTCTTGTGTCATCGACCATAGCAATAGGAAACGAAGCAAAGATGCTCGCGGCCCAACTGTTAGTCATTGTGCGCGCGCACTTAGTCTCATTAAAAACAATTAAAAGCGGCTGAAAACTTAATTGGCGCGGCTGCCGAAGGCGCGCCCGTTTAATCGACGTTTATTAAAGAAATGCTCGCGCGTGCGGCTTAACGAGCGAGCGTTTCATTCTCGTGGGAGACACGCCGTGGAAATGCGCACGTCGAAGAGAGCCGGGGGGGTTGAAAGGAAATATATGAAACGCATACGTCCTCGGAGCTGCGCGCGGAGCGAAAATGAGAAACGTAAGTTGCGGAACGCATGAATTTGCGTATCTCCCCCCTCCCCCCGCGATAAAGTTACTGCGCGTAACGACAGGTCTCTACGAAAAACAAATGGCACGAGCGCAATCTACGGCGCGCAACAGGCCCGAACTCCATTTGTTCGGAGGAGTTCAGAGTGCAAGTGAAATAAGTCCATTAGGCTCGCACTCGCGGCTTCGTATAAGGCGCAGCTTATAAATTACGGACTTGCCCGGTGTCGTGAATCTTGCGTTTATCGCGCGTGCTTTTCTCGAAGGCTAACGACCTCCTCACCTTTATCCTCTCTTTTTTTCACCTTTATTCCCGGACGACAGACTTTTGTGTCCTTTCACATGCACAGTATCCCATAACGGATGGGGGGGAATTCTTTGAGCTCGAACCGCTTCTTCGTCGAGACGTCGTTTCCGCCGTTCCTCGCGTTTTTCGAAAAAAAATCCCACGGCGCTTATCCCACGGAGGCGTTAACGGGCCTTTACCGTTTTCTTGCGCTCGCGCCGCCGCCGCCGCCGCCGCTGCGCCGGGTTTTCGGTAATGAGGACATGTTATGCAAATCAACGAGATATTGTAACTGTCGCGCAAACGGTAACGCAAACACGCGCCGTCCTTCACTCCCGGCTCACGTTGCCTCGCGGAGAAAACGAGTTCTATCGCGAGTCCATGCCGCCGCCACCATAATTCCTCCGTTAATTCGCCATATCCTTTGTGGCTCGCGGTGCACACGCGGAATACTTAAGAAGTGGCTCCGCGCGCCACTTTATTATCTTACCCGTTACGTTTGTCGAACGAATATTCTCGTAATAAAATCAGAGCGTGTATATATATATATATATATATATATATATATATATATATATATCTTTCCGGGGAAAATTTGCAACACCAATCGGGAGCGATAAAGAAGCGATTAAATTGGAAAGCTCTATCTTATCTCGAGATCGAGACCGACTCTAATCTTCATTCGCGTCCCCCCTTCGCTTCTTCCCCGGATAATCCCCGAACTATTTATAGTATTCCCGCGTTCATTTCACGGCTGGTTATTAGCCGGATAAAATTGCCGGTACGATGGTACCGATTAACGAGTCACGTTTCCCTCAGAGTACATGCCCCCATCTTCGAGGAGAACTCCCGATAAATCAGGACCTCTCGACTTCGTTCCGCGCGTTTCTGCCGCGAGAATAACTTATCTCGCTCACAATGCCCTGACCGCGTAATTCCTGAATATATCCCTTCGTACACGAAGCAACAAATTAGAGTTCCCCTACAGAAATGCGCTGTCCCGTGCTCCAATCGCTCGCAAATGACCTGCGATAAATCATTCCTTCTTATGCGCCTTAAACCAATGCCATCGCGCGTTGATCCGCATTTAATACCATAAGACGAAGTAATGTTATTCTATAAATAATAATGAATGCTAGATCGATAGAATAATACATAAGACCGGGAACTCATAAATAAATTATGTAAAAGAAAATTAGAAAAAAATTGGAAATTGTGTATCTTTATTTATTTATTATTTCGACTTGTTTGAATTCTCGCGAATCTCCAGACACGCTGAGAAAAAAAATTGGTGAGATACATGAAACATTTAGTTAAATAGTGATCAAGTGAATTTTATAGTTATAATTATTAAATATGCGGTTTCGACCAAACAATTATTTTCATACAACTTATAACCAAATGTTTCGTTAAACGTAACTGTTTGCTAAATACCAGTAACTATAAAATTCATTTCATTACTATTTAACTAAAGGTTTGGGTAATATTTTTCTCCCAGCACGGGTCAAGAACATATCATAAATCCAGAGTTGGGTAAGCTAACACATTTTTTTGAACTAAATTAAGTTAAAGTTAATGGTTTGAAAAATTAATTTAGTTACGTTAAAAGTTACGTGAACGAAAAACGAACTAGTTAAAAGTTATGTTAAGAGTAAATTAACTTGAGTTAAATTAGAAATTAATTCTGAAAAATTCATTATTCATATAAAATCGTAATCTTTTAAAGTTAAATTACTCAAAACAATTATAATACGGATCATGAAACAAACTTAATATTTAATTTGTAAATTAAGTTTGTATAATGTAACAAAAGAAATGTTTTTTTATACACAGACAAATTCTTAACTTTGGGAAAAAGAGTTAATGAATTAAAGTTAATGTGTTTCAAAAATAACTAGTTAAAGTTAAAAATTAAATCATTAAAAATTAACTAATCAGTTACGTCAGAAGTTATTGACTTTTAACTTTATTAATTAACTTTTAACTCTTTAACTAGTTACCACTCAACCCTGCATAAATCACGTTTCATAAATCACGCTCGATGCCAAAAATCTCTGGACATCGCGACAGCTCGCGTATTAAACAGTCACGATTCTCAATCTCGGTGCGGTGATGAGGCTTCTCCGGACTTGTACCATATAGGCAATAATATATCATTATATATATGGATGCACCGATCGTTGGATCGCTCCAATTTTCTCCTGCCAGATAATACGGATTGCCTCGTAGATCAGTACCTCCGTACAATACTCCGCAAGTATCTAGACAATATATCGACGAGGGTTCACCTCACCGAGTCTTAACGCAGCGGTATCTCCCATTTCCTTCCTTTTCTTTGAGCGAGGAGGTATTTCGCGGTTACGGACGAACTTGCGCTTCTTCGTCTCTTATCTTTATGGCGCAACAGATCCATCCGACTTCGTAGTTCGAGAAAAAGGTTGCGAGTTACTTTTCAAACAATTAAAAATCTTTTTCATCTTCGAAGCGCGTTTGTGTGATCGAAACCGTTTTATCTTTTAACAACTAGTCACGAGAGAATCGTAATTAAGTGCAATCCCGTTATCACATATTATTTATAAAATCCTCGGAAATTCCCCGATCGTTTGCAGCTATGCAAAATTGGCTCGATCGAAAATTCAGATTATACTCTTGATAAATCGAGGAGGAGGGGAACGGAGGATGCCGCGCGAATTCCGGTCGGTCGATTCTAATACTTTCCGCGATGAATATCCTTCGTATCTGGCCGTTCTGTTGCGCTATCGGGTAAGGAAACGGGCATGAGCGCCCTGCGCTCATAAATAAGGCGTAACCGTGCGCGGAGCGCAGCGAGCGTGGGCGAGGCCTCTTTGTGCGCGCGACGTATGTGCGCTCGTATGCGCTCGATTTGTTGTTGCGAAAGAGGGTGGAAAAGCAAGCGAGGGAGCCGCGAGGAATTACCTATCCGACGTGTATTCTTGCTCGGAGATGCGTGGGCGTGCGTAGGTATCAGCCCTGAAGAGAGATCATCAGGAAAGCACGAAGATAAAGAACTATACCCGAGGCATTCTCCCCCGCTACGCTTTATCCATTTCGCCGTTTATTGTTTATAATTAATTCGTCGTATCGCAACCGCGCCGTTTTACCGCGATCGTCCCACTTTCAACTGAACTCTCCTTATTGCTTCGCAGCTCCTACTCGATTAATTATTTCATCGTAATCGACCGTACATTTATGTCATTTAATTAATTACCGATCTTGACAGGATTTATTTAACTCCGTTTGTTTGATTTTAATTCATTACTCGTTCGCTGTATCGGCTATCAGTTGCGGCAATATATCGTGTATGTACGAGTCGATAACGTCTAAGCCAGCTGATATTGCTTAAGTCAACAATCAACACGTTCGCGTATTGATACATGTACGTACAAAGTAAACGACGGCACAGTTTGTGCAACATCATTGCAAATTTTATATTTTAATTCCCACGCGCGCGCGACGAAATGATATCGGTAGATTACAAAAAAAAAAAAAACAACGACATCGATACCAGACACTTCACAAGTAAACGCTCTTGCGCATTGATTTTCTCATTTCTGCGGTATTAGTTGTATATTACAGACGAGGCTTGTCCTTCGTTCTCTATTAGCTGCGTGCAGCTGTCGCGTTCACAACGTACAACGGCAAATTTTCCCGCTAACGCAAAAGAAACTCTCCCCGTAGCTCCCTTTGCGTCGCGCCCATGCGATTGTTTAACGATATTTTCAACCCGCACGCACACACGAGGGGCGGGCTGCCCGTGGGGAGTTACAATTGTTGGTACATTGTTACACGCGTAACAGGGCAGCATGCGCGCAGCAGGTTTTTTGCAAAATGCACCGCTCGCGGGAAAGCTCGAAAATTCCTACGCCCCTGATGACATTAATTTATCGCCGCACGCTATTTGCGCAACGCTTTAACGCAACAACGGCGACGGTAATGGCTTTATAATAGCAACGAAATCGTTCGCGCGCGCCGTGTATCGAGTTCAGGGCCGTTTCTCAAGATCTTGCCGTCGCGCATTTTTCAGCGCGTTGCGCCTTCGTGCAATGCATCTCGCAAAAGCCGAGATCTCGTTCCGCATATGTGTGCTCCTTCGTTTTATCACCCACGTGCGAGGAGAAGATCCGAGTTATTTGCGCAACGTTAAGACGTTATTGATAAAGGAGTCGAGCCGTGTCGAGCTGTACGATGTCGTTGTAATTCCTTCATATATTTTTAACTGTTTATGCTAGAATGATAAATTTATCCCCAGGCCAACAAAGATTATTTTTAATTGCAGCTCGCAATTTTCTTGCTTTGAAAGTTGTCGATATGTTATTCGTGCATAAATGTGCAATTTTTTGGGAAAGGTGTTTTTCTTGGAGATCCAGTTTCGTGTTAATTTAAATATCTCAATGCTGCTTGCAACGCAGTTGACGTGCTAAATATTTTATCACGCAAATGTTACACTGAGAGATAAAGTTTTTTAAACGAAAAAAAGAATACATTTTCTTAAAACTATTTTGATGCAAGCATTTTGTTTATTCTGTTTAAGTAAAAACATTTACCTTCAAGTAAATAGACACGTTATCTTAATATACAGCTTTGTATTTTTATATTTTTTACATTTAAGTAATAATTTTTATAAACGAGCCAATAATGTTATTAAACTTAATTATATTGTTTTCTCAGATTACAAAATCTGATTCTCTTGAATATAAAAATAGTCTAACGGTTAATATTTTCTGGAACTGCGAGAAAAAATTACTTGATTAAAAACAAGTTTCTTCATATCATTTACTCATAATTATCTCAATTAAGAAATTTTTAATTTGACTGCAAGTAAATAAGCTACTATTAGGGTACCATCGAACAAACAATTTCCTTGTATTAAGTAAAATTTTTTTTTATTTAAGATTTTTTTCTTTCACTGTAGAATATATATTTGCAGCACTTAATATCGTATTATCGTTCCAATATTGAATCTCAGTGCGTTACCTCTTGACAGGCGCACGCAGTTCGCAAGTGCAGTCATTGTTCGTATCGCCGTAAAGAAAAACGGAATTTTTGACTCGTTGAGAATTGACGGGTATGATAATTCAGAGGCAGAGAGAGAGAGAGAGAGAGAGAGAGTGAGAGGCCCGCGCGGTCGAGGAGCATGCTCCTCGTATCGATCACGGCGGTAACACGAGGTAAACCGGCGTCGCGTTGCAGTTTTCCCGGTGCAGCGCGAGAAGCCGCCGTGGACGACGCACGCGGACGCGAGGAGCGCGGTGTGTGCATCCGCGCGCGTCCGACACGCACGCGTGTACGCGGACCGCGGCACGCGGACGGCGGGCGCGACGCGGTGCGACGGAACGGGACAGGACGCGGAACGCGTTGCTTCTGCCGCTTATGCTCGCCTGATAGAGCCGCGATCAAGACGTTTGCGCAAATCGCGTAACGCGGACGCGCATACGCGCTCTCCACGCACGCCGCCAACGCGACGTCGCGCGTCGTTGTCACCTGCCTCCTCGCGCAGCCCGACAACAATAATGAGCGCAGCCGTGATGAGCCGACGCGCGAAAGCAAGGATGGTAACCTCCTCCTTTGCGGCCGCGCTTCGCTCACGCGTCGAGCCTGGGAATCGCGGGAAATTGGTCTGACGTAAATTCGATCTTAATTGGATTCAATTTGCGGCCTTGCAATTGTCGCGAAATGCAACGAGCGATTGAAATCTCAATATGCGGCTTTGATAACAATAAGTCATCACTACGCCTTATCAGGCGTAGTAAAATGTAAACGGGTGTTGTGATTTGCAGCCACGAATCTAAGTGTCTGGATATAAAATGGTTGTTCATACGCAGAATTTTATGCACTCGGAGAAAAAAATCGTACCACTTGAAAGAAATATAACTATTATTAAATTTACAAAACACTTTTTTCACTGCAATGTAATTATTTTAATCATCCAACAAAATTATTTTTACATCTGTATTTTCGACAAAATCGTTCTTTCAGTGCAGCAACTATAAATTTGTGAACAAATAGCACCTCAACTATATATTACAAAGTTGTAGTGAAAATGATAATAAAAGTTATATTGAACTAAGAAAATACAGCAGTGTTAGCTATGGAAGAATAATAATCAAAATGCAAAAATGCGAATGACGGAAAAATTGAACCAACGGAGATTTGAACTCGGAATTTCTTGTTCTTCCTCTTAGCGCATTAAGCCTTGCACCACTGCCCTACTATTATCACATTATAATTATTCCGGTTGTACATTTAATCTGCCGTAAGTATTTAATTGTTACAATTTATTTGCAGTAGAGAGTCTATGTAATTATAGGTGTGAGGTGCTATTTCACTATGAACTAAATTTGCACAAATAATATTAGCGTTGTGATATAAATTATATTTTATAGTTATTAACACTAAAACTGTAGTTGCAGTAAAACTATTTTATAATTATGCAATTTTATAAAATAGTTTACTGAACCATGTTAGTGTACTGAACATTAATTCTACATATAAAACTTTTATAGTTGTCGCTATTATGAATTTTTCTCCAAGTATGCGAAAGCAAGTGAGCAGCGGGATTTTTCAATATATAGATTTATGCGGTCTGATAAATTTGCGACGATGGCGATGCTCGTTTGCGCCATGGGCGATAGAGAGAAATCGGATTGGGAGGTAGGCGTTTCATCGCGGCAATCAATTTCTCGAATTTGATGGCTCATGAAACGCGCGCGACAACTGGAGTGGACTAATGGAGTAAAGAGAAATCCAACGCATCGCAAATGATTGTAATCGTGAAACGTGTTGACGAGCACTTTGGAATTTGCTCTGAACCAGATTTACGTTGGATGCTCCCGATTATCTGGACCGCGAAGCTCTTCCATCGGAGACGCGTTCTGATTCTCACGTTTGCCTCGGACTCCTGAATAAGAGATCACTTGACGTTAAGGAACGCCACGATGATTTATGCGTACCATTCACGCGTGACGCGTCTTCCCGGATGACTAACTTCTGAATCGTAGAAAAGGAAATTATCCTAACGGATTCGAAATTTGCGTCGGTGACCCGACGCAAATGTTGTACATTTTATGGTGACAGTAAGAGGAATTTGACCGAATAAAGCTGTTATATCTAATAGCTAATACGATTTGAATACTGCTTTAATGCGACAGCTCTTTATTTCCATACTTCTTTTATATAAATGCTAAAAATTGATATTGATAGAAAAAAAAATTTTTCTTTTGTTAACCGTTAGCTTAAAAATTGTGACATTCTCATTTTTCATAGTAGCGAAGAGGTATCGAATGACTTAACCAGATACTCCATTAAATTTATAATCATTCTACTTGTATACCGTTTGAGTAATTTTCTTTAAGGTTCGCGTATATATAGTCGTTACGTGTTTCAAAAAGCGTATCGGATGAAAAACACTCTTGAATCGATATTTTTCGAAATAAGGACAGTTCCAGCAGACACATTTCTATCAGCGATTGGCCGATTGTGAGACACGAAACTTTATTTTTAAATTATCAATATTTTCGTGTAACGGTATATATTGTAATAAATATTGAGTAAGTGCAAGAATCTTGGCCTTTTTAAAAAGATGGTGTTACTCTATTGTTACAGTATGCCAATAACACCGGCAAATACTACAGCGAATCATTTATTATTGGAAAGGTGACTTCAAGAGCTATCTATAAAAAGAAGTGCCATTTGAGTTATTTACAGTGGTATTTTATATGAGCGAAACATTTAAAAAAAGGAAAAGAATATTTGCATGCGATTATAACGTACGAATCTGTGAAAAGTAAAAAAAACGGTAGATGCTATAAAAAAACATTGGGATTTTTCCCAATTCATCACAAATGTTTGCATCTATCATTTTTATTTATTTTCGAAACTTATTATATAATTGCATGTAAATATTCTTTTTTTTTTAACTTATTTTTGTTTATACCAAATGACACTCTAAAAAATTCAAATAAAATCAACTTTTTGTTATACACAGCTCTGGTGTCATCTTTTCAATATATAATTGTAATATCTGCCAGTGTTGTTACACGGTAATAAGAGCAACGCCAAAAAGGACCAAGACTTTTGTACTGACTCAATATGTCCGAATTCATCAATCGAATCATATACATATAATAACGCTTGTATATAAAATAACAAATATCAAATTGACTCTCAAGATTTATTTATTAAAGCGTATCTTGTCTCAAGACTGGTGTCAGCTGAGCTCTTCAGCGGTGGGGAAAGGGGCGATCGTAAATACGGACTGCCTCTCTGATCGATAAACGCAGTCGAGAGAGTTCCCGTCTCTGATGTTGGTTAGTGTGCTAATCATTCGTGTATACCGTTAGCGTATCCTCGTTTTAGCCTTATCAAGATTTATGCGCCATCGCGTTGTAGTGTGCCGCGCCGAAACGCATCCTGGCGTGCATGCACGCTCGATAATCCTCTCGCTCGCCGAGCGAGAGAAGATACGTGATAATCACGCGATGCGCTGACGAAATGAAAAGTAAATCGAGCCGGAAAGTGCATGCGTTAATTGTCCGCAAACAGCGGAGAGTATCGTCGTGCGCGCGCAATGAAGATTTTCGAACTTTCAGGATATACACAGAAAAAAAATGTCAATTCTACTGCTGCGAATACTCAATTTACCTTTTTTTCTTCTCGTAGGTAATAATTATTTTTAACAAAGAATATTGTCTTCGTAACTGTCTTAAATATACTCGTCACAAATTTTAGAAAAATTTATCATTATGTATTCAAAAGAGAATATTATAGAATTGTATCAAAGAAAAATCGCGGAATAATAAATAAATTGAATTTTTGTTTTTGGTTAAAATTTGTGATTAATTATATTAAATTGCTAAAATTCAAATATTCAGAATACATTATAATTTGAATAAATGTGATGCTTATGATGAACTTATGATAGATTTGCGAATATATAAATTTATGAAATATTTGAATCTGCGATGTGTACTTAATTATATATTTTCCTATGCATATAGAAGTTTAAGTAAATATTACTTGTTTTAAGTAAATAATGAGTGCATTTTAAGCCTATTATACTTAATACTTAATTATACATATATTTTTAATACTTAATACTCAATTTAAATACTTAATTTAAGTTAATAATTATATTTTTTTTATGTATATAAGTTTAACCAAGTATTACTTATTTCAAGTAAATGAGTGCGTTTTAAGAATTATTACGAAAAATGTTCTCTGTAAAGATAATTTACTCAAAAGAAGGAAACAAAAAAATTGAGTAAGTATAATTGCTAGCGCGAAAATGATATTTTTCCGCTTGTTGTTTTAATTTGATCAACAAGATGAATTCTCGATTTAAGTTAATTAACGAAGTTAGATGGTATCTTGAAATAACAAATCGGTTTTCCAGCCGCCGGGAAATGCGCCGGCTAATTAACCCAAAGTCACGCTTGCGTATAACGCAATTACGAGCGTAATTAGGCGATGGTGCCGAGAGTGAATCTGCTGCTCGTGGTCATAAATGCAGTATATCTCCATCTAATTTATTCTCTTCTGTAAAGAGAAGAGACTTTCATTTCATGGATCGACAGCGTTTTAATCCTTTTTTTCGAGTTCGATGGTAGGGCGAGAGAAATAACGTGCAATACACAATGAGGCCGTGTCTCTTGTTTTCATGTCGCTGGAATTTGATGAGAGAAAGAGCGACAGAGGTGGATAGAAACCTAAGGTTAACTGCGCTTCTGACTGTTTGACTTGCTGATTATGCGAATTGTTTGTGATGCAATAACACCGCGCGTTTTCTTCTCCAATGATGGGCCAGCGCGATTATTCTTTCGTCTATCCTGCGCTCATTCCGCGAGGAGCTATAAAATTAGCCGTGAACAACGTGTAAGATGACTATCGATGTTGGAATTTCACCGCGAGGCAAAAACGGCGAGTCGTGCAACCGTTGCTTTTTTGTCGCGCGAAGGAGGAAAACCGTCAGGTGCATTCACTGCGTTCGCTGTATGAATCCGAACAGCCGTTGCCCTCGCGTGTTGTTTTCATTATGCGCGACGTAACGGTAAGGCGTATCCTAAGGCGAATGACGTCATTAATTAGCGCGTCGGAAATTCTGGACGGAAATTTTTAATTTCAGGAAGCGTCGTTAAGCAAGCGTGTGTACTCATAAAAAAAATTCTGAAAAAAGTAGAACCCGTTAAAGCGGTTAAGGAAATCGATAATGAATAAATTTGTACAAATTTTTATCGCAGTTTATTGCGTCAGCCTTACACTCTTTTTGCTCACATTTTTTAGAAATGTTTAGCCATTTTTTTTAAATGTTTCTTTTATTTTTATTCGTTTAATTAATTCCGTAAAAAAAAGTATATTTGTATCATCGTAAAACTATAACATCGTTTGAAAAGAAATAGGGGTTACAAGAGGTCAAACCTGTGCGTAACTTTCTTTTTTCATTTTTAATTATGAAAAGATACAACTTTATTTGTATTCCGAAATTTTTTGTTGTATTGTAAAATATTGAAGATGCATTAAATCGCTTTAGAAGAAATTGTCGCATAATTCTTTTAATTTTATAAATTTATTAAATGATTTTATTTGCTTTATCAATTATTATTTTTAACTTTAGTTTAATATCACATTTCCAATAACATTTAATAGTGTTTCTCCTGCAGGAGAACTATTCTTTTCTGAATTTATTTTAAATTTGTTTCCTAGGAAATTAATATTTTGTATATAATAATAATAATAATAATAATAGCAATATTATTTAAAATCAAGAAGGAGAAAACATTATAAGTTTTAAAATGCTCAACAAAGCAATTCATTAATATAAAAGAGTACATAAACAACAAATTAGCTGTTTATGCGATAGAAAAATTGATAATCTCCGCCCCTCTCCCTGCCCCCGAAAAATCCTAGATACGCCCATGCATAATCTCGTATCTTATCGCTCGCGACCTTCGATATTCGGATCAAGGAACGAATCTCTTATTTTTACCGATGGACAACTTATGTTCAGCCAAGCATACATGTAATACAATGATATAGAATTCATGTATCAGATAAGAAAGCCAATATCTACGACCGCGAAACACGATTCGGTTACACGTGTTTTCCTCCGTTCAATTCCACCGGGCATCGGTCAGCCTCAAATGATAATCGTCCGTCCGCTTTCATGCCCGCGCAGCATACGAGCCGCATGTATCTTGAAATCGCGTCGCGCGCATCAGCAGCGCGGGACGGCCGCGAATTGACGGCGGTGGCGGTAGCGGTGGCGGCGCACGTGCCACGTGCGTACATTCTGCTCTCCGGATAGACGCGTGGCATCACAGTCTGTACCGGACGTGGTCGTGCTTACATGACGCTCCGGCGTGTCTCTCACCTCGCGCCGACTTTGTAGAAGACAACGCGGCTGCGTGATACGCGCGCATGTCCGACGCCGATTTGAGCGGCCCGCGTCTCTCGGGATGAGCACGCTCCGGAATCGTTGCTTTGTCTCGAATCTGCATCTCTTTCATCGGGGAAGAAATCTAAACTACTTCTAGCAGTTCGCAATTATAAGTACATTAATTGCTCGTTTATTACAACGTCAATTTAAAAAAAAAAAACTAAATTTTTAGCGTTTTGAATGATCCAAATTTTGTAATATTTCTTTTAAATGCGATTTTGGGTGCAGTAGACTAAATGCAATTTAGTCTACTGCACCCAGAGAAAAGTTATATTTAAATTGATGAAATCATTTCTTCACTTGGTTTTTATAAGTTGATGTAAAAATACCTTTGAGTAAAATAGAAATTTATTTTATTTATAAAAGCGACGTTATTGGTCTTTTTTAAAAATAAATCAATTATTTCTTCAAATTTATTGTTTGTTTAATTTAAACAAATAATTTTTTAATCCAAAGAAATGTGAGAATTAATTTAATTGTTTTTGTTTTAAAAATATGTCTTTTATTTTAAAAAAAGATTTACGTTGCACAATCAAACTATTTTTTTAAATTCTAGTAAAAGGAACAACCAAGAAATTTCTTCAAATCGAAGAAACTTTTCTTTAACCGTATAATGATGCATAAATTTCTTTGATTCAAACGAATATTTTTTGACTCGAAGAAACTTTTTTCCAGATGTGATTGCAAAGAAATAAAAATGATATTAGTATCATTTTTCTTCACTCACTGTGATGAATTTTCATCTGAAATCTTTCTCTTTGCAGAAAAATAAAAAAATAACAATTTTGGAGTTATATCGTTGTAGCAAATGTGCGTGAACAGAAATTTTAAGAAAGATTCTCGTGCAAGTTAATCGTAAGATCTAACTGAGGAGAGACTTATTTTATGAGGCATTTATATTTTAAAAGGTGATAAAATGGATTACACGCATGATTGAGCATGCTGTGAGTGAAGGAATTAACGTGAATTCCTTTCCACTTCACTATTGTCTCTTGAGGCATCGCAAAAGCGCGATCTTGCGTGACAATATAGTTAAAATAGCCAATCGTCGAAAGAAGATTAGTTGATTATCCGGTTCAGCTGGTCGCTGCAATTGCAGAAAATTACGGCATACTTTGGCATCAAAAGATACATAAAACAAAGACATAAGAGAATTAATCGGGCGTCGAGAGTGGGATACAAAGCAGGCACTAATAGCCGGAGTGGAAAAGCGCGTGAAAGCGAATTTACACGGTTCAAGCCTGCCGATCGTGCCGTGATGTGAGATGCGCGTTGGACGCAAGCGAGCTTTTTTGTTCAGGCGCATATGCAGGAATATACAGAGGCTGCGGAGGAACAAAAACCGAGAGTGAAAGCGAGACTGCAACAAGAATAAATGTTAGCCGGGCTAATGGACGAGTGAGTTTTCGTTCAGGGGTAAACTGCTCTCGAACTCTAAAAAAATCGCGAAAGCGGAATTACGGGACTCGTCCCGTTTGAGAGCTGCAATTACTCACAATACCAATCTGTATGTAATAACATAATTATAAGTCATTCCGCATAACGTACGTACGAGAAAGAGTGAGAGAGAGGGAGAAAAGGGGGTGGGGGGCGGGAGTGTCCTACCGCGCCGCCGGATCAAATTTTAATGGCAGATCCCTCGGCGCGGACGAGATTGCGGTCGATCTTTTTCCCGGCTCGGAAATTTCATCGGATCGTTTTTGCTGTATAGCGCTATCCATCCGATTCGCTTTTCTTTCGCCACGGACGATTCGCTTACGATCGAGAAACCAGGGGTGGTAAGCGTGCAAATCCGCTATAATGGGCCCGCGATGCGCCTCGCGAACCTGACCGTCTCGAATCGGCTGGATATCAATTAAGTAATTTGTCGGGACTCGCGCGAGCCCGGCTGCGTGCCGATGATCGATGGGGACTGCCGTCGCGGGACTCAAGGTCGCCACGAGAGTTCAAGGCCGATCATTTTCTCGCGACGGGGGAAAGCGGGCGAGTTTGCGCGCGCGATGCGCCGCGCCGCGCCGCGCCGCGACGTGTGCGTGCCGAGCGAGAATTATAAGATCTGGGCCGAACGTGCGTTCGTCTCGGAGGTCGCAATCGGTGAAATCTGTGCTGTTTAATCGCCGGTAGTGTATGTAATTTTCGGGAATTTTTCTTCACGCTGTAATTGTCCCAGAAATAACAGCGTATCGCGCTCCTCGCTTCGCGTAATTTTTTGCGGTGTAATTGCGCGTTGAGAGAACCATATAAGCCTTACGATATTCCTAGAATATTATACGAATGTAAAAATTAAAACAATATTAAAATAATATTCCGGGAATATTATTCCGAGAACATAATATTTTTTATACTTGAAAATATTTTATTCCGCTGTATATAACACTCGTGGTATATTATTTCAATATCCGTAGAATATTATAAAAATGTTCCACGAATATTATTTTTGTTTGAAAATCAATGTGAATTATTATGCGTAAAATATTTTCATAAATTTTACAATTATTATATTTAAAATTTATAATATTCCCAATAATTTATTGAAATAAATAATATTATTTACTTCTCGTGTAATATTCGTTTAATATTATCCGGAGTGGACATATAACTTTATTATTAATATTAAATAATATTGTAGCGCTTATAGGGAAATTTTTCCTGGCGCGTCGAGGGCTTTTCTATTTTGCGCGTGGCTGCCAAAGGAAAATAAGTTAGATTTTATGTCATATTTTTATATAATAGATAAAAAAAAGACGATTAAACGCGCAAATTTTCGATATCGTGACTCTCGATATTTTTACTGCTAAGAGAAATTATTTCGTGGAAAAAAAAAATTATTATCGGATATCCCTTTCTATTGAGAAGTGTGATCGAGGACTTTCCAATTGGCCGCGGAACCTATCGATAAAATTAAGGTCTATTGTTGTAGAGTTTCATGCGTATTTCGCACGGCACACAAAGCCTCATTCATGTCGAGGCACATTGTACATTTTCAGCAGATCATGCATCGCCTGTCCCGCGCTGCCTCGCGGGACTCTATCGCCCCCCTTCCGTCCCGGATGAATCTCGCACATCCGCGCCGCCACTTCAACGTCTCAGTCCACAGTCGGTCCTTCCGTCAGCGTCTCCGGCGTCGCGAAGAACGATTGCGATACGCGCGATCATCCTCCCCCGCGTATGCCGCGCGCTTTTACGCGCGATGCCGAGCGTAACAATCGTAGTCGAGCTATCGCACACGCTCGATCTAATGGACAGCCGGAGGCTGCTGCGCGGCCTAGACCGTGAAGTCCTCTCGAGATTTCCTCTTCCCCTTCTTTTATCCCAGAGTCACCACCTCCGCGTCGGCTCTTCCCTCTCGTATAATATCTGTCCATTGTCTCGCTGTACACAATGGGCAAGAAGACCTCGTGGTACTTCGCGAGTGGAGAAAGAGGCACGACTTATCGTAACTCGCGGTTTCGAGTCCTCTCGAGAGCTGCAACTCCGAAAGGTGTTCGACATGTTGGGATCAGGTATCTCGCGATTTCGAGTTACAATGCTCTGCGAGAGAAAGAGAGAGAGAGTCAAAGAGAATTTAATATTAAATTTTCTATTTAAGGATGTTTCGGCTATTCGATACGAGCTAAAAGTTATTGAAATTTGAAAACTGAAGGCTTCTCTAGGTTTATTCTAGTTTTTTTTTTCTAATTAACAACAAAAAATTTGGATCACGAATTTTCTGAAACTCGCTGCAAAGAAGAAAACAATAAAGAATTTAATTTACAGTAGTTTTTGCGACAAAAATTACTATTTTGTTTTAGAGTTTTATGAATATGTATATGTAAAAATTTTAATCTAATTAGTAGTACTTCGTTATCAAATTTTCAAATAAGTACTGCAAAACTCGATAAGAATCAAGAGTAAGCAAAAAATTAAGTAACTTTTAAACCAATAAGTGAATTGTGCTTAAATGTTACACAGACACTCGAACTAATATTAGAATATTCCATAAAATTTTTATATTCGTGATAATGTTTTGAGATATGACTCATGCATCTTTAATGCGATGATTTCATACGCATATAAAATTCAAGTTTTATATTTTATTGTATACTGGTTCAAATACGGAGACACCAAAAGCTCTCTTTTCTAAATATAGCCACTGAAAGTCCGATAGTTCAATTTCTTCTCGTCTGTTTCAGAACACAGAGAAACTATAATTGATATTTTGTACATACTCTACGATTAGGATGCTCATTAGTCCATTCTTGATATTTTCTCCTCAGTCGTCGCTCGCATTTCGCTCGTATGAAACGCGTTTCTAGAGCTTGAAAAAGAAGTCGTACGTTTACGACGGGAGGCACCAGGAAGTCTGCTGCCATGAATGATAGTAATGCACGCATGCACGATCTCTCGTAATAACATTCGCAACACCAGCGCGAACCTGTTACGCAGCGAAAGGAAAGAAAAGGACACGCGGAGGAGAAAAAGAAGAAGAAGAGAAAGAAGAACTAATAGAACAATGACCAAGACATCGTTTAACTTCCGTCGCAGATTGAAGCCGTATTCCTATAACAGTCGTTATTGACGTTATTGCGTCCGTTGATACGTAGCGAGTTTATTCGTACATTTGTCGAGTCAAATTCGATTCTTCCTACAGATCAGTATATTTAAATAAATCCTTTATGTTTCAAATTCTCTGTAAAATTAATATATTAATAATTGTTATCATATTAATGCATATTAAGACTTAAGAAGTCATATAGAAATACATTTATGGGAATAAGTAAGATAAAAAACTAGTATAAGAAACACACAGGAAATGAACAAGTACATATGAAGTATAAAAAGTACATATGAAAAAAAAAGAGTGAATAAAATAAACAGATATATAAAAGGAAGCGTCCTGGGAGCTTGATTTTTTTATTAATTTCGTAGAGAGAAATTTAAAGATCGACCGAGGACGAGCACCGCGAGTTTTTATCGTGCGCTAGGAATTTCTATCACGTGCGAGCTTTACGAGCGGATGAATCGAGAGCTCTTCCGTAGTAATATAATCGTAATAACGCGCGCTGGGAAGCCACCGACGAGTGGCGGCAGGAGGTTGTCGTGAACAAGAAGCATCGGGAACAAGAAGACGGCCGGCGGCACCCCGAAGGCAACTCACGCGGGGCCCATTACACATTGGACACGTGTGCTCACTTTTCAAACGTAATATCGTATGCCCCACCGCGTGTTTGTTATCCGCGTCGCGCATCTCGCCTGCTATCTCTATCGATCGCGATCGCGATCGCGCGCAAGAAAGCGAGCGAGGGGAGGAACGATCAAAGGATCGAGGGACCGCACAGAAGTACGCGCTACTCCCTGTAGAGCGTCGGGCATGCTATCTCAGCGGAGTAAGGTAGCGATGAGGTGTGAAGATACACCGAGAAATTTTTAATGATATAATAAGATCCGGAATTTGTTAAGGATGTATATATATCATATCTCAACACATTACCGAGAATATAAAAGTTTTATGGAATATTCTAATATTACGTTTGAGTGTCTTTGTAAAATTTGAGCACAATTCACTTGTTGGTTTAAAAGTTTATTTAATTCTTTGTTTACTCCTGGTTCTTATATAAAATCGCGTTTTGCAGTATTTATTTGCAAATTTGATGAAAAAGCAGCATTATCGATTAAATCCAAATTTGTACACATACCGATAAAACTCTAATAAATATTCGTGCAAAAATTTATTTAGATCCATTTATTCGTTTAAAAGTTATTTATTTAAAACTGCAGTAAAATATAGTAATTTTCGTTGTGAAAATATAAATTACAATACAAGAAGAAAAAAGAAGAGAAAGAAGAAAAAGGAAGAAAAAAGAAGAAAAAGGAAAAAAAAGAAGAGAAGGAAGAAAAAAGAAGAGAACGAAGAAAAAGAAAAAAAAGAAGAGAAAGAAGAAAAGGAAGAAAAAGAAAAGAAAGAGAAAAAAGAAGTAAACAATCAAAAATTTAATTTTCCTTTATTTTCTTCTTTGCAGGTAGTTTGAGGGTATTCATGACCAAAATTTTTTGTTGCTAATTAAGAAAATAAAGAATAAACCTACAGAAGCCTTCAATTTTTAAACTTCGATGACTTTTAGCTATTGTAGAGCCAAAGCATCCTTAATTTCTACTTTAAAGTGTAATTTTTGTTATAACGTATAATTCTGCTGTAAATTATAAATGATAAATTTCTTTCTCGAAATATGCGCGGATAGTTTATCTCGAATTTCCCTCCGTTCGTTTCTTCGCGGACGTTGCTAAACGTCGGAGTAAGCGAGTAAGTTTATTATGTGCACTTTCAAATACGATCGCGGATACAAACGTATCGGCGATAAGAGGAGAGCAACAATTAGAGCGGAATGCAGGCGATAGAGCGTGCGATGCGCGACAAAAATGTGGTCGGCCAGTTTTCTCTGTTCGACCGATATGGGGCGAAAGTACTACACTTTGACTATTCGACTGCAGTGCGCCGAATTGTCGAATCGTGCAATCGCGAGTAAATTATCGATCTAAATAAGAACTGCTGTGGTTTTCGTCTCGACATCGCCGCCCGTTGACGTTAAACGCGCTGACGTGAATCCTTGATATCGACGCCAGGATGAAAATAACTCCTTCAGATCACTATAATAGCCCGTCCACCTCCGAGCTGCCCTTTCAACTGCTTTCGGTGGGCCCGTCGTCTTTTGCCGGAGAAAATCTATTTGCGGGAGATCGGGCGTCAAAGCGGCAGCGACTTTGCGAAAATGTGCAACGGAGACGGAGGGCTTTCTTCCGGATAACTGATCCGCACCCAAAGTGCATGCACGCTCCACTTTCGTCGGCGCTTTCGTAGCGTCCGGCTTTAAACTGCCGGAGAAATTCCTCGCTGATAAGATAACGGCGAACACGATCATTATGGTTGGTAGCGACAACTTTATCGCGCGTTTGTGTGCGTTGCACCGTTGTCATCGCTTTATATTCACCGCGTTATGTTCTCTCAGAATTGTTTTCTTATGTATACAAAGAACCGTTCGCCGGATCCGAGATATACGGTTTTCCCCGAGGAAGAGCCCGTCATCCGTCCTAGAAATATATCACGCAGATAGAATTTCCGTCCCGGAAATATCGGCCTGTCCACGACATTCTAAATATCAAGATGAGACTTTCACGGAAGTATAAAAGAAAATACGAGGCGCATTTGTTTCGTATTTTAATTCGATTCTGATATCTGTATCGCGCAGGTATGCAATGTGAATCACGATCGTAAAGCACATTGCTGTCGGCCGTTCGGATTTTATAACTCATGCGTTTTTAAAAATAGAGAGGAAGAGGCAGTTGTCACGCTTGTCGTTAACAACCCCGATAGGCACGTTGTGTGAATAATGCACAACAATGGCACGAATTGATGAAAATTTTGCAATGGTTACGTTAACATGATACGCAGGAATTTTATCGAAATAAAATTTCTAAATAATATTTGTCAAAAATTATTATTAAACAAATCTAAGTTTGAGGTATAAATATTTTAAAATTATTTTAAAAAATTGTTTGATTCTTTATTTAAAATGTTAGCATGCTAAATGTGTAATATTTTATGCTGCAATATTTTCACATTGTAATTAGGAATAATTATACATTTTTATAAACATGTACACTGAAAGAAAAATTGTCTTTTATGAAAAAATATATATATATAATTTGCAAGCATTTGTTTGTTCCATTTGAGTAAAAATATATACTTTTAAGTAAATAGAAATATCACTTTATGTATGTAATTTTGTATTTTTACATTTTTTACATTTAAATAATGATTTTACAGAAAAATTAATAATGTTATTAAACTTAATTAAATTGTTTTCTTAGATTAAAAGATCTTGAATATAAAAATAATTTAAGAACAAGTATTTTCAAATCTCCAAAAAAAAATTATTTTTTCGTTTTATTTACATAAATGTTTTAATTAAAAAATTTCAAATTAATTGCAAATAAATAAACTGTCCAGTAAATAATTCTTTGTGTAAATAAAATTTTTTGTTGTAAGATATTTTTTTCTTTTACTGTATATGGGTCGATTAATTATTCTAAATGTTTTATACATAACACAACTAAAATATTTTTTTCCGATCGTTAAACAATTTCTTTTTAAATTTAATTTTACAAATATACCATTAAAATGAATCGACACGTCATCATAGTTTTATCGAAATACTATTTCAAAATTATATGCACAAACAATCATCAATATATTATACAAAAGATCAATACTTCTACCTCTATTTTTGTAATCATCCTTTCATGATTACAAATTATAAATTTCATGCAAGATTTCGTCATATAATTTAACAGATGTTATCCTATCAAGAAACGAGTCGCAATATACCGATCTTATCTTTGCGTTATAATCCTTCTGCATTTTTTTCGTACTCTTGGCTGCCATATGTCACTCGGCGTGATACACGCACGGCATTGTTTTACGTGGCATCGAAGGCTTAAAAAGGCGAACGAGCGAACAGCGGTTCTCCACGTCCCTCTGCTATCCCGCATCCAGGCGCTAATTGATTATAAACCTGAAACACACGCTTCGCCAGCGGTTGGCTATAAATATAGGGAGGGCGTGAAGCGTCGTAATATTCTCAGGTAACAGCAGTCTTACGAAATACTCTGTAACCGATCAATTTCCGCGGAAGTGCATTTAAGGAGGCGGGAGCCTGGCGAGAGATCGTGAAGTCGAGAAGTCGCTGGCTGTTAATCGAAAGATCACGTCGCGAGGACGGCGCGAATAAACCCGCGTGCACCGTGAAGTTGCGAAGTACCTTCGTCGCACACCTGCCTTTTACGGGGGTCATACAGATGGAAATCGCACGTTGCGCGCACCCGCATCGCGAGGCGCTGCGACGTAATTCTCGATTAAACTTACGACGCACCGATTTCTTTTTTTTTCTAGTCCAGAGTATTTTAATTTAAATAATCGATATCTCCGTCAATTTAAGATTGTTTCTCAATCTTCGGGAAAGCGTCGGAAGGGTACTCGCAGATATCCAGATCGCAATATCGGAGATAAAACGCACAAAAAAAAATGAATTCTTAAAGAAATGCGTAAATGCTTTAATCTAAAAATATTTTATGCTTAGAATAGCGCCAAGACTAAATAATCTTCGATTGAAAATAAATTATTCTTAAAATAAAGCGAAAAGATATTCTTAATTGAAAACAAATTTTACTTTATTTAAAGAAGAGAATTGCGCCCGTTTAACATTAAATATGCTTGTATTAGGATTATTTTTTCTTCAATGCGAGCGGGTCTGCTGCGACGGATTCGTTGCACATTTCACTTGTGTTATTTGTAGGTAGCAGATCCGTCGCGGCAGATGCGCCTGTGTGTACATACAGGCAACCGGCATTTCTCTATCGCTGAGACAATGTCGGTCGTCTGTTAATTATAGACATAGATTGGGTAGGACGAGCTGAACATTTTACTTATCTTTGAAAGTTTGAATCACATTTTGGAGGCATGCTCTGTGAATACAATATTTCACTTACGAAACTATCTTCACTTATTTCATAAACATTGATAGATCTGTTCGAAAATGGATTTAGTTATTACTAGTAAAAATAAAGCAGTTGGCGGAAGTAAAAATTACTGGCGTTGCCTTTCGTTTCTTCCACCAGTAAAATCAGTAGACGATCTCAAATAGTCCGAAACGTCATAAAAATTTTCAGGTTTAAAATAATAACGGACGTTTCAACGTTACCGCAAGCTTGTAGTAACGTTGCAGAAATCTTTTGTTTGATTGAGGAGAACACATTTCGTACTCAAATGAAAACAAATAGCATTCAAGAATAAAAATATACGTGAATTAAGAATTCATTTTTTTTATAAGTGAACGATGCCCGCGGAATATCGGAGGTAAAGCAAACGACGCCAAAAGCACTTTGCGTTTTTTTTTTCTCTTTCGGCACATCGATCGTTCGCCTTGGACGCGAGCCGGGTATATTGATACTTCGACGGCACGTCGCCGCTATTAGACTCCTATCCGTGAGTATGTATTTACGCTTGCATCGTGCGCGTAAACTTCGTTTACGATCCACCGCGAGGGAACTAACGAAGGTAATAAGTAATCAAGCGAGGCGTAAAAATCCCATCGCGCCGGCATGTCGACCGCGGAACCGGCGATTATTCGATTATTCGATGAAAAACGGTAAAATCGGTTTGCCCCGCTACCGTTCATCAGCGCGTCTTTATCGATAATCGAACCGTCAAATGAAGCAAAACGAGGATTTTAATCGCCGGGATAAATCTCGTGAAGAGTCTATCAGTGAAACTTAATCCCGAGTTGAATCTAAATCTAATCCTAAATTTAATTTCCATTCTCTGATTTTCATTAAAATAATACGCTTAATATTACGTAGAAATTTTTCTTTTATGATTCAACGGAGAGCTGTTAAAAATTCGAAAGGTAAACGCTCGCGCTCACAGATTCGGGGTTCGCGCGAGATGCGCTTGATTTTGCCCGGGTGTTTCCCTCGTACGAGAGAAACACAGACGATAAGAGTAAGCCACATGAGACACATGATAAGAAATGACGTAATCGTCTGACAGGACGCTCGTATTCACGTAAAACCGGAATTTTGTGGCGGTAGTAAGTGTTTATTAACGTCGGGAATAACACAATACCCGGTTTAGCTGGATAATTTGCTTTGCGTTTATCGCGAAACAATAGACATTTACGCGTTACAACGCAACGATAATACGTAGCTTTCCGCGTTTTTCTGCGGGTTGAGCTGCATTTTCAGGAGAAAATCACGGCTTCTCGAAATCACGTCTCTGCAATCTCGTTTGCGAGTCCACATATTGCGTAATCAAGCTAGTGCACGTGAAACATCAATTATAAGTAATTTACATATTATCTGTAATTATTGTTTTTTCATATTATTATACGATAGAATTTAAGAAGATATTCTCGCTTTCAGCATCATTTTTATATCCTTTTTTAGGATCTATTTTTTTTTTTTTGGAAAAAGTATAAAAGCAAACTCTTACAACTTGGTGCATTTTTTTTTTGATACTTGAATGTTTCTTACAAATTTTTTTAAACGTTAAAAAAAATGTTTTAACAATTATTTGCAAATCTGTTTGAACGTGTGTTAAAAGAAATATCGCTTAACATGATTCAATATATCAGCATGAATTATCTGAAATAAAAAAATTAAAAATATTTTTTAATCTAGTTCTCTCAATGTAATGTTCGTCCATAACGAAGTTAAAAATTGATTTATATAAAAATTTGAAGTTTTGGAAAAAAAAGTTTGTTTCTTTTCTCGAGACATTTCCAAAATGTCAAAAATCGCTTTTAATTATTAATTATGAATTATACGAGAGAAAAATTCATTACATTCCCTTTACATTTTTTTCGCGCATTTAATAGAATCCAATAATTTTCACCTTTTTTATCTAGCGTAAGAGAATCCGTTTTATTTTTTGCCGAAATAGAACAGTCTGAGCGTCAAAGATACTTAGCGTATATCGTTTTACAGAGTTATCCTTTACCAAAGATACGCCAATCGTGAACTTTGCTCTGGCATCGCTGTGAGCACGCGTGCGGGTGCGATCGATCGATCGCGAGATCCAGGTGCTCACCTTTGTCCCGTTATCGTTATCTTGCAGTCGTGACAACGAAGAGGATTCAGTCAGTGCGACGTGCGAGCCAATATTTCGCGCGCGACCTAGATCGTTGACGGCGAACGCCTTTGGCGTTGACATCCGGCTTTGATTTTAATTGGAGTCACGGAGCAACGCGACTAACCTGATCCGATACCGATTAAAGACACGTGTCACATTTCACAGTATTATCAAAAATAAAAAAATTTTTATAGATTGTTCCATTATTACTTTTGAGTATCTCTGTAAAATTTGAGCATAATTCTCTTATTGATTTAAAAATTATTTAATTATATTGTAGAGCTTAAATTAAGCAAATTGCCACGATCAGGAATCACTGATATATAACTTTTAATTCATCGGCATGCAGGAAAATTATAATTAAGGAAATAAGGGAAATTAAGCTTGAATTAAGTTTGTATGCGCCTCCGTCGTCGACATGTAGCTGTAGATTTTCGAATAATCAAGTCGAGACGCGTTTTCGATTTGCTATTAAAACAATGCGTTTATTTATCATTTATTTTATATTAGGAATGTTTCATCATTTTTATTATATGCCTCGATAATGAAGACCAAGTCGTACCGGTGAACTGATAAAGCAAGTCTCTAAGGTGACCGAATTAATAAATCAATATGGCATTATCAAAGGAGTGGGGGATTAATTTCGTATCTCGTAAGGGAATCGGAAACAATGCGTGAAATTATCATTTATTTTATATTAGGAATGTTTCATCAACTTTATTATATGCCTCGATAATGAAGACCAAGTCGTACCAGTGGACTGATAAAGCAAGTCTCTAAGGTGACCGAGTTAATAAATCAATATGGCATTATCAAAGGAGTGGGGGATTAATTTCGTATCTCATAAGGGAATCGGTAACAACACGTTTCGTGATAGTACGGGAGTGCGAGGAAATCAAGGTTACAGATGTACGACGTTAAGCGCAACGTAGGTGACGAATATAAAGAATTTAAGATGCGGCGAAAATGAATCGCAGACTCCTTTCCTTTCGCGCGCAAACGCTCGCTGATCTCGCGCATTCCTTTCTATTTTCTACTCGGCAATGCGGACTTCCGATTAGCGATCGAGGCAACCGCTCCCCGAGCAGTCGAATGCGAATTACCCGAAGGTGGTTTCCGTAAAAAGCGAGGGAGAGCAAGAAGGCCTCGACGAAGTCGTTAAACGGCTATTGCACAACCGCTCCGCGCGGAGACTAGGCGCCGACCTGTATAGAATCTCGTTTTCTAGGACAATCGCCATTCCCGCGTTCGCGCATTATCGTGACAAGATCAAGAACGAGTGCCCGGGTACCGATAACGTTCCAATGACAACGATAGCTCACGCGTCGCGAATGAGGATGAGGTGACGAGTGCGAAAAAAATGTGCACCCTATTCTATATACACCGAGAGAAAAAATTTCCTACATTTTAATAGAGATTTATTCCAATAGTGCTAATGAAATATTTACTTACGGTACATAAATATCTACTCTATAAGAAAAAATTGATTAAATTAAATTACGGTTTTTGTACTAAAGAAATATATAATTTACAGTTAGTAAATATTTCATTAGTACTATTCGAATAAATATTTATTAAAATTTAATTTTCCCCTCAGTGTAAAATGTCGTGTTCTCTCTTATCTATCCTTAATTAATTAGCGAAGAGAGGGGATTGGCGTTAGTTCAACGAAATTACGTCGAAGACACATCTCTTCGAAATCGGTATACAATGTAACAATTCCTAACGATATTTCTCGAGACGTTGCTGGCGAAAACGGAAAATATCTCTTGAAGGATGATGAAGAATTAAATCGAAGTCAGCTGACTGGAATCACGAGTATTTCGCGTTTCAACTGAGAAGAGGGACACGTTACACTCGCGTTTGCATTACATACGGCGGTACCATCCGGTGGTCCTACCTGTTTCCATCTGGGCACGATGGACCGACCGTGCGTGTAAACGTGCGCGCACGCATACAAATGCGTCTACGTGAGGTAGACTTTGCGTCTCTCTCTTTCTCTCGCCCCTGCTTTCCTCACTTTCTTCCTTCTCCCCTGCCTGCCGTCTCGATGCAGGGCTGAACTTGTCGATAAATACTTAAGTCAATAGTGCGCGAACGGGTTATTTCGCGACTGTGCGACGTAAACTGAAAATATTCGCGTATAACGAAAAATAATTTCAAGTAATTTATCTCATAATTAATTTTTCTTCTTTTGTAACTTCATACCGATAAAATTTCACGTATAAAATCGTTTATTATGATTTATTTTTACACAGTGGAAAAACTTGTGTAATAATTTAATTTCTTTTTGTATGTTGTAAAATAGATAACGACAACTTCTTATGTCTGTTGCGTTATCGATACGCAATAATAGCTTTGTCGCAAGGTGTCGGTTGCGCCGTTCACGTTTAGAGATAGCGTATCTCCAGAAGTTCGGAGGACACTCGTAGGAGAGTGTCCAGTTTTTTTTTATTTTCCAACAGTACATAATATCGTACGAATATATTTTATGATATTGTACGAATGTTCGTACGATATTTTCATTAGGAATATTCTAGAATATTCGTGCGACATCTTGCGCTGTTAGGGCTCTAAACTCTTTAACGGCAATCGAGCTTCTTCTTTGCCGTGGGATTTTTCAATCAGCATGTGCGCGACGTCGCGAAGAAATCCAGCTCCGGCCTTTGAAAATCCGTACCTGGATGGCAACGTTCTCCCTTCCACGCACCGTTTCGCTGGCGGCTCGGCAGCGAACCGAGTGTTCGCCGACCAGTCGGAGTCGGTCCGTGGTCTAAGCCCGTGTCGTTGGTATTTCCTCGGCATTTCGTCAAGTCTCTCCGTCTCTCTCCCTCCCCCACGAATATCTTCTTCTTCTTCGCGGCGCGGCCGAAGAGCGCCGTTGTCGCGGCGCGAGTGTCTTCAAGTTCCCCGATTTCTTCTTCGTACGTGTGTACATGTATGTGTGTGTGTGTATTCGAGATGAAACGCGTTGGCTTGAGCAAACTCGTAACGCCTCGGTAAGCTAGTCGGGACCATCGAGACTTGTCAGTGAACCCCGTGGAGCGACCGAGGGGCCCAAGGGAAGAGACCGCGGAATGCCGCGCGAGGCGCGCGGCCAGGTGAAATTCGGCCGCTCCGTTGCGGTGCGCGTCATCGGGAGCGACGTAGAATTCCTCGCGCGTTCGTACAGATGCGTCAGGATCGTCCTGAGATAGCGCGGAGGCCAGCGGAAGGTGGATGGAATTCGCGAAGGTAAAGGCTCGATGGTAATCGAGGGCTAACGTTCGCCACGAGTGAGCGGCAAGAAACGGCAGGTTAGCTCCAGGTCTCTCCGAGACGAGTGTGGTTCGGAGTCGAGGGGCTCATCTGTAGAATTTATTCCTGATTCCCGTATCTTTCGCGTATCTTCTACGTGAAGCCTCTGATAAGCTTGTCGTAAATTTGCCGCGGCTTGATGGTGCGTAACTCTCTGAAGAAGTTCTCAGTTTGCTTTACATATTTACTTCAATTTACAAATATAGATTCTTCAATTCTTTCTCAGTTGAAAGTCTGAGCTCAGAATCAATTTATAAAATTGTTTGTGCCCCTGTTAGAGATTCGTCAGCGTCAATCAACAATTCCTCGCGAAATAACGTGTCAGTTGTAATATCTCGGTTCGCAAGATTTTTGAAAATATTATACAGATTTGAGAGGGCTGAGAGATGATCTTGCCAATTGTAGCTCGCCAGTTAACCGGAGACGAGAATTCGCCGTGAGAAATACATCGTGATCACTTCGTCGACGCCGTTGACGGAAACTCATTCGTTGGTCGACACCTGGTCGTCTTTGTACTTTCCGCACGCACGCACGCACTCACGCACGCACGCACGCACTCACGCACGCCCGCACACACGCACGCACGCAAGCAAGCAAGCAAGCAAGCATGCGCACCGACTCGAGCGGGAGGGAACGCATATGGTGCCGGTTGTTTCGCGAGCAAAACAATGCGAGCGTGTCCCGTCGTCTGCAGCCGTTGCAGCGGCGCAACAAATGCAGTCGGCGGTATGTAACGTGTCGGAGAAAGTGCATTCTCCATTCATCGGTCAGCGGAACCCGGCGTGACATCCAAGCGTGACGTCATCGGCAAACCGCTCTCGTCGCGGTCATCGGGGATGCATCGTCGCGCGATATCTCACGATATCTCGGGACTCCGTTTATTCGCGCTCAAGGCGAGGTATTATCGACCTCGACCGCAGGGAGGCTCGGCTCGGCTCCGCTCCGATCCGCTTCGTTCCGCGGTGACTCCGATCGACGGCCGAGATCTCGAGGTGGCGATCTCGCCTCGAGATCGCAGCGAACACAAAGGCGGATAACTGTACCGACCCCCGATCTGTCTCGAGTCGACTCGCTTGACCTCCAATCGCACACCTCCTCCAATCGTGGACCGAAAAACCGTTGGCCGGCGAACGGAGAAAGTCGCGCAGCACACTTTTCGGGACGCACGCGCGTGCTCCGACCGCGTGAGCTCGGGCGCTCGACATGGACTCGTGCTTGATCGTAGGTTCGAAGAGGACGGTGTCTGTCGGACTAAGCTGTCTATTCTCTCGCGGTTACACGAACGTCCAAAGACGAATCTCTTGTATGTCGTGTCACACTTGTCTTCTTCCTGTCAAAGACGTGCCGTGGCACATCCGCGCGCTTCCTGCCGCTAGCGCCAGCGTGACTTTTCACGGTCATTATTACGGCCGACACGCTATTTCCGTGCCGTTGCGAGGGATTGTTGACCGACGTTGACGATTCTCTACAGGGGCACGAACAATTTTATAAATTGATTCTGAGATTGGACTCCCAACTGAGAAAGGATTGAAGTCTATATAAATATATTTGTAAAGTGAAGTAAATGTGTAAAATAAACTGAGAACTTCTTCGAATAGTTCGTGTAACTCTTCTCTATATACGAATTAAGATATGTTATGTTAAATTCGAGCAGGGTTGGGTAGTAACTAATAATAAAGCTAAAAACTCTTCTTCATAACTCTTCTAACTTATTTAATTTTAAATAATTTAATTTTTAACTTTAACTATATTAAAAATTTTTTTTTATGTTCAAACAAATATAATTTCCTTGATTTAAAGAAATATTTCCCAAGTTAAAAAATAAATTATTTTATACTAGCTAATATTTATTTAAATTAAGGAAATGATGTGTTAAAATAAATACAATTTACTTGAACTTAAAAAAACTCTTTTGTTTTTAGTGTAGTGAAACACATAAATTTTTTAAACGCATAAATTTTAATTTATTAATTTATTAATTTTTTTCCTAAGTTAAAAATTAAATATGTGTAAACCGAAAAAAATTATAAAAGAAAACAATATTTCATATAAACTTAATTTACAAATAAAATATTTAAATTTGTTTAATGATCTATATTAATTGTTTTGAGTAATCTAACCTTATATATAATTAATGATTTTTAATTTTACTTACATTAATTTAATCTTGACGTAACATTTTACTAATTAATTTTTAGTTCATGTAACTTTTAATTTAACTAAATTAATTTTATAAGCCATTTTACAATTTAATTTAATTAAAAAAATATATTAACTTTCCTAACCCTAAATTCTAGTAAAACAAGTTGATTTCACTTTAAACATTATACTTTAATCCGATTTTCAAAGTACAAGTAGAAGTTACGTGTGTTCGATGAAGATATTAAAATATTTTACGCTTTATCTTTTGAGAAATTTGGAAATTTACATCATTTGATACGCGATAAAAATTATCGTAAACTAGCTTGTTCAAAATTTACATTTTTTTCGCTGATGATTAAAAGAAAGGAGGATCACAGGATTTCCAAGTAAACAATATTTTTATCTATGCCATCGTTTGCTTTACTTTTACTTCGTGCTCGCGTTTAAAAGATCGTCTCGCGAGATTCTTCCACTTCGTTTCTCTCTCTCTCTCTCTCTCTCTCTCTCTCTCTCTCTTTCTTTCTCTCTCTGAATCAGGGGCGTATAATTTATGGCCAGCGCCAACAGCTTGAGAAACCTCCGTCCCGATGACTCGGTAACCTTGTAATCGGCCGGTCCGCGCGAGTTTCTTAAGGGAATTTCACGGAAGGATCCACTACGCGGTCCCTCCCGTTAGCGTTCCCCTCCGGCGGGCGCAGGCATTTCAGGTTCGCGTGATTATTTCGCCTCTCCGCGTCGCGCGTGGAATGCAGGGCTCGATATATATACAGAGGAGGAGATCGATTCCGAAAATTCTCGGAACTATAAAGATGCGCGGCGCGAAAAATTAATATTGTCGTAGCGAAGTCTTCGTCCCGATGAAAAATAAAATTCGCGAGAAAAAAAAAAGAAAAACGCTGTTATATGAAAGAATTGAAACGGAAAGTGGTAGGCGGAAGGGATCAACGCAATTTTTTAGATGGATGCGTATCGGGGACCTCACACGACGCGATTTGGTCGCGTCTAAAAAACGCGCTCACTCGCTCGCCCGTTAATTGGCGGAGACACGGTTTCGTTCCCGCTACCGCGATTAGCATCTCGCGTTTTAATTAGCTGCGACCGCGGCTTATCGGTTTAAGAGACGCTGAACATCGGCGAGTTATCTGCCGAGGGACACTTCGTTATGTCCCAGTCAATGCATCGTATCCGTAACGCCCGTAAAGCGGGAAAGGCGGGCGCAAGATAGTACATCCAGCCGCGAATAAACCACGCGTAATTGCGGCTTGCACTTTAGCCTGCATCGCCCGTTAGATCGCTCGCTCGCTCGAGAACGGCGTTAAATTGACTAGCGGAAAGTGCCGCTTCGCAGTTTCCTTTTCTGGCGAGGCGAGTTTGCGCTGCACGCGGAAACGGAAATCTGGGGCCGTAAATCTTTCGCAGGGGAAATCGAAGAGTGACAACAAAAACGAAACTTAAATGATTTAGCAAATTTTCAATATAAGTTTTCGACTCTTCGTTCTTGGCGATAAAACGCTTTTAACTTCTAATTCCAATCCAAGAACATCGATTGAATAAATTTTCTTTCTAAGAAAATAATATCGCGAAAGTTTTTTCTGTGAAAAGCTAACTTGCTCGCAATCCAAAGTTTCAAATCTTTGGAGACGTAAAATTGTAAAAATAAGTAAATAAATTTAAAAATATATTTAGTTTTAATAAATATTATTTTTGAAAAATTTTGTAAATTTTTATTTTTGCAAAAATAAGTTATCTATAAATTTCAAAAAATAAATTAAATATATGTTACGCTGAATACTTTTCTTATGTAAAACTCTCAATTATTTGCATGTTTTCGACTCCTGCTTCACTTCAGCTCCCTCTCCCCTTCGATTAAATCATCATTCAAATTATCGCCAGACTCGTCAGAGAATCTCATTAACCGATGCTGCACGCAATAACGAGACTCGTTGCACGTCATCGTGCATGACCTAAAATGCAAATGTTTCGCTCATCCTTGGGTCAGTCAATGCGTCAAGTTGGAAATTGTTTACCTAACAATGGATCGCCGCCGATAGTTCTATCTCGGCGCGGGCCAGTGACTTACCGGTTCTCCAGTGGCCGGGTCAGGTCCTTCCGGTCCTGGAGCCGGTCCGGTCTCGAACCCCCCTGCATCTGGACGAGCGAACGCGACCGTCCCTTTTTCTCGAGTCAGTTCAGCTCGGTCGCGACTCATCTTCTTTAGCGCGCGCGATGCAAGGCCGAAGACCGGCCGGCATTGTTCCTCAGATTTTACTCAGACGTTGGCGGTATTCATCCTTCGGCCCGCACGTCGTACTCGGATGCACGATGAATATCTATCCCGCGGTTCGCATTGTGCAACGTGAGCCGTTTATCCCGAGAGCGAAGTAGGAATTTAGAAGGGGAGAATCTATAAGAGGTTTCATAAAGAATCTGTTATTCTATTAATCTGATAAAAATTTAACTCCTTAATACTTGCTCTGTATCTGTAAAATGTTAACACTCCATTCGCGAATTAATATTTTTAATGATTGAAGACCCTAACAGCACGTATAAATATTCCAGAATATTCTAAATATCGTACAAATATTCTAGAATATTCTAGAAATCGTGCAATATTACGATATCGCACGTATATTTGTACGATATCACATTATTCGTTCGATATCATGCGCTATTAGGGGGGGGGGGGGATAGACTACAAATTAATCAGAGAATGTCATTAAGATTCGATCCCGTAATAATAGTCATTGTAACGTAGGAATGTTACTCGGGTGTTCGTAAGATATTTCGAAATTTGTATTTTTTTTCCAGATGGAAATCGAAGTCCGGACGCTTAAGGAGGAACTGGCGCGGACCCAGGACGCCCTGAAGACCGCCACGAAGAAATGTCGGGAGCTGGTGAGGGAGCTGGACCACCGTACCGCTGGTCACGAGTCAGAGAGGATTCTGCGGGATCAGCAGCTCTCGAGGATACTGCGGGCGCTGCTGTTCCTGGAGGCGCGCCTCAAGCAGGAGCAAAAGTCGATCAGACAGATGCTCAGTGAGAAGGACAACGTCATTAGGAACCAACAACTGGAGATCGCGATGCTCAGGCGATATACAAAGAACTATATCAAGAGCAAGCGCGATCGAACGGCGTCAGACACCGATGTCGAAATCAATGCCAACGTTGACAAAAATTTGCAGAAGGACTTTGGCAATTTGCAAGTAATTTGAGAAAATCACACAATAACTATTGCGTAATCTTCTTCATTTATGAACAGCAACTTTTAACTTATATTCTAAAAAATAGTAATAATTGGGAAATAGTAATAAAATAACGTGATGAATTCTATATACTCCACGTTCTGTATTTTCTAAACTCAAACCTGTACGCTAATCGCTTTCAGAGAGAAATGCTGCAGGAGAATGGCATTGGTAAAGAGATCGCAAGTCTGAAGTGCGAGATAATCACGCGGCTGAACCCGGCATCGTCCGGCATCCTGGACGAACTGGACCGCAACAGCGTGAGGAAGACGCACAGTTTCGCCGGCAGCGATATCTCGAAGGTCAGTCTGACCAGCAGCGAGAACACGGACGCGTCCATCGTCACGACGACAACGGAGGGTAGTCCTTCGTTGCTTAGCACGGAGGGCTTTTGCGAGGGCGAGAGCACGGACGTGTCGCCCGGCTCGACTCTCAACAAATGCTCGAGCAGATGCACGCCCACAACGGTGACTGACAGCGAAAACGAGACGACGATGATCGTGGATGAGAACGAGGAGGACGTAACGGAGGAGAATGGGACGACGATGGTGCCGACGAAGAGGCGGACGAAGGGCCAGAAGACGTCGTCCAAGGGCGCCGACGTGATCGAGGTGGTCGGTATCGCGAGGACAGAGAGCAAGGACGACGGGATGGACTGTAACTTCGTCTCGGAGGACGAGGAGCAAACCAACACGAGGATAAGTAATCAAGAGGGAGACACAGAGGAACCAATTTACATTAATGCCTGCAACGAGGTGAACGAGAGGAATCTGCAGCGAACGGAGCAATCGAGAACGAGAGAAGATTATAGCAATAATAACAATATGTACGTTGCAAGCGATTCTTTTTCTTTACCAGAATTTTCGTTAAATATTCAATTATATTTTTATTTTCCATTATATTGTTTGGTTCTCTAAAGACGACCCTCCCGGATTTCTCTTTTCGCAGCGAGGTGAAGATCGAGACGTCGGAGTTGACGGTGGAGGACACCAGTGGAAATTGGTACAGTGATCCGGATGAGGATCGGCTGAACGACGACGTTTTTAGGCACAGCACCTACCGGCCAAATAGCAATCATAATTCCGTGCTGGAGTGCGTAAATCAGATCCTGTTGCAGGATATGGAGGAGGAGGAGAACTCGATGCTGTCGGTACCGCGCCGGTTCAAACATCGCGGTAGAATCGTGCATTTTCAGCCGGCCAGGTTGTCCGACATCGAGTCGGTGGGTTCAGAGATGGAGAGGAAAAATTCCGAGGAGTCCGTCACAGATAACAAGGATCCGTCGAGGGAGGAGGAGACCGTGGAGAACGAGGCGAACGCGTCTGAGGACGAGTTTGGCATGAGGATCGTCCAAAAGGAGCCGGATGACGACGACGACGAAGACGATGGTTCTAAGGACTCTAAGGCGATCCCGCTAGTCATCATTGAGCCCAAAATCGACGTCGAAGAGACGCGGAAGATCCTGACGAAATCCCAAGCGAGTAATCCTCCTTTAAAGATGGAGAGAATCGAGGAGAAGACCTGCCTGCAGATGTCGGCGAGGGGATTAACTATCGCCAAAAATCTGGATTACGAAGACATAGAATCATTACCGGAAATAACAACGACGTCACCGACGCCGCCCAGAACACCGCCGGCGTTGCCACCGAAGCCGCAGTTTCGCAACAACACACTGATCCTGAAGAAGATTCCTAGTCCATCGTTCCTGATTGATGAAAAAAGGCAGCAGGACGCGGGAGGCGCGGATCCTGCGAAAAGAAGCATTCTGGGATTGGTATCTTCGTCGTCAAAGACAGCGAGGAGCCTGAATCTGGAGGAAACGAAGAGTTCAGCCAGAAGCTCGGCGAGAGAAACGAAAACACGCGAAGAGGGTGGTGGATTCTGGAAGAACAGATTCAACCACGTGCGCTCATCCTTTCAGATAAGGCCAAAGGAGCCGGATCAGGCAAAGGGTGCGGTTAGAGTGACGAATATCGTCCGGCATTTTGAAGAGTTCAAGATCGGCGACCCCGAGGAACAGACGAAGGACAGAAATCGCCCGAAAGATCGCCATGCCGAGCTCGAGCATGTAAGTTCTCTTAACTCGAAAATGTGTAGAATATTTTAAAAAACTGTATAATTCTAAAAACGACTATTTTCTGTTATCGCAGGAGCTCGATATTCGGCAGAACTTCGAGGAATTCAATCTAGACGAGTGCGATCTGTCAGACGATCCTGACCGGCCTGAGGGTGACGGATCCGAGAGACTGAGTCATGCAGGACTCAACAACGCCGGTCAGAACGAGAACAGTATTGCCAAAGACAACAACAATGTTCCTGCTGTCAGCAACGGTACCGTTAACAGCAACGGCGAAATCGGAAGCAGCGGATACGATCACTTCCTGGAGGCGACCGGCCTCAGCAACAAGTCGATCCTCACACCGTCGAGATTGCTGAGCAATCATAAGAGCATGCTGAAGCCGAAGGATGTGAAGTATAAGAGCAGGATCAAGGCCACAGCAGTGCTGGAGAGGCACGGAGTACAGACGACTTCAACTGGCAATACGACGACTACGCACGTCAGGCACTGGACTGGACCGTTCGTCTGACGATTGGCCAGTTTTCTGCCGACCAAAAATACCTTTCGCTCCGCCGTGTCGGCCGACAACTCGCCGATAAGGGCAAACTACAAAAGATTTTGAACTTTATTTACGGACGATTAATTAAATTAACATCTTCGGTCGCTGCATTCGTAAGCAGCGAGTAACTTTACTCTTAAAGTGCAAATTGAACTTTATACAGTATTGATCGAGGAACAGGGGATTCTAAATGAAGATATGAATAGAAAGAAGTAACCTTGTTTCCTTAATATGTTATGAAGTTAATGTGTGAGTAATTAACATACATATATATATATACACATATAAATTACATTATTTTTCATATGTCTATAAAAGATATATGAGTCACTAGATTTTGAAGTTGCACTTCCAGTGATTAATTTATTTAATCCTTCCTCAGTAAGATGTTTATAAAATGTTGATTTAACTATTTCTGCTGTGAAATTATTTATTAGTCTTTATATGGTATATATGTAAAAAGATATAACTTGTCTCGATTTTTGGTATATTTTAATTTATAAAACGTTTTATCTTAAAGAATTCTATTATCTTTCATTACCTTAGCTATTTGATGAATGGTAAGATACGTGTTGGTGGTTTTTGATCGTCATCTTTTATTAAATTAATTACATACAAGATTCTATCTTAAATTACATTCGTATACGTGTGCGATTGAACGGAAACTTGTGCAAAATACGAATTTATCGACGAATAGGAGAATTCGAGTGAAAAATTAAAATTGAACGTCGTGCTCTGTCTACATATACATATATATATATATATATATATATATATATATATATATATGTGTGTGTGTATATATCAAAAAATTATTTTTTTTCTCAGTATACGTGCTATACACAACCATACGTACTTTCAAACAGAATTACAGATTATAGAACGTGAGTATATAAACAAAAAAAGAGAATAATACTTTATTACAGGTAAAGAAAAGCAGCAGCACTTTGAAGGAAAACGATAAATATTTGAATCTCTATATAAAAAAAAGACAATCAGATAGGTAGAAGAAAGAATAAAATTAAATGGCTTTTTTGCGACATGCATTCTCACCACGCATTTAAAACGCCATGTTAAGTGCTCAATGTGCGGCGAGAATGCGTTGCTACTGTCAACAGTATTATGCATTTGTGTGTTTAAAAGCGTAGATATGCAATATTAAGAGATGCACAGAAGATCTCGACATTATGATACAATTATGTGTACATATATTTTACATATATAATCTCTACTATCTATCAAAAAATAACGCAAGTCTATAAAAATATGACAACGTTATCACCAGTATCAAAATCTAAATGTGGGGCGTGGAAGAAACGTGTACATCGAATAAGTTCTTTTATCTTATTCCTTCTTAAACATTACACAATCCCCATTTTAAGCGTCATACAGGCTTCATTCTCTCGCGGTTAGTACAAATCACTCGTTCAGGCACTCCATTTACGCTTGTTGGCTAGCATTATATCGAATACGAACGCGTACAGCGGAAAGAGCTCGTTCGCAAACTCGAACTAGGTTTGGCACGCTTGTCATCTTTCAAGTTTCTCTTTCCGCGCGAAAATCATAGAAGAACTGCAATAGAACATCGTTATCTGTTCGGTCAGTTATCTATTACAAAAATGTACGTAAAAAAAAAGATACACATACCTCTCTATCCAAGTCTTTCTGTGTCCACACTTTGATAACAGGAAGTTTGTTCTATCAAGACAAAGGAAAAATATTAGATTGTATGAATAAAATGTGTGCTAATTGCACTTCAATTTATATAAGTTTCAAATTACTATACTTACACTGGCAGAATCAAGGTGATTAGAAGTAAGACGAGGATTAAGCGCGAACGGAACTCCGTCGAGATCGGACGATCCGGGAAGTGTACCGTAAATGGGTGTGGACGTGATGGCCGATGGCGTGGACATGGGCGGTTGGGGCGCCGGCCTCGTTGGCCTGATCCTCGCGTTAGGACTCAAGACCTCGTAATCTCGATCGTCGGATTCGTCGTCCTTGTTAGCTGCGTTAATTTGCGGATAAATCCCGTTGGCTGATGGTTTTGGTGAAAACTTTGGTTTCGGGGGTCTCTCAGGAGCCGGCCTGTGAAAGGTGCCATTCGTCGGATTTGGAGAAGGGTTCTGTAGTAAGCTGAAAATATCATCCAATATATATACCCGTGTATTTATAGTACGAAATCGATACCTCGCTTAATGTGCTGAAACTTACTCTATATTAACGTACGACTGCGAATCCGAATTCGTATTTGTGATATCTACCGTCTTGTAGCACACACGAACACCATTTATGACACTGGTAAAAAAAAGAAGATAAGATATTGTATAACATGTATCGTGATCGAAGTATTACATTAAATGTCTGCACTCTACTATTTCTGAGGAAATAATGAAAATTCTGTATTTATTTTAAATTATGTATTCATCTATATTTGTAGATTACTGTATTGTTATCGCCTTTCCTTGATTTATCGCCTTGAGCTATTATAATACAGATAAAAAATTATACAAAGTGTTGCGAAATTCACGAATCAAAATACTATAATAAGTTCTTGAAAAATTATGTAAGTGAAAATAATTATTTGTAGATTTTTATTTCAAGAAATACGTTTTAAGATGTAAGGGCTTAAAGCTGGGTAATCTGAAATTACAATTAGATAGTTTTGCGTGTTTGCGAGTCATTAATCTGTACCCTGATCCTTTCGGAACAGAATAATAATTCTAACTTGGCAAAGCCAATCTAAAAACCGGTCTAATTATAAACGTAAAAAGATAAAAGATAAAATCAGCGTTACACACCCAGCAGCGGAAAATCCGATAGGAGCCAGTTTGGAGTCCTTGTGGATTATCCTGCTGCAAATAATTATATCCGTGACCGCTTTTGCGCACAGGTCCTTATTCCTAATTTTGTAGCACACCTGCTTCTTCCGCCACGCCTTCTGCCCTGCAACGTTCATCGCAACATTCAGTCATAGAGATTTGCAGATTTATTTATCCGCAGACGGCAGGCATTGCTATTGAGCAGAAGGGACTTACTCGTGTCCACGGTGTACGAAATCATGTTGTAACCTTCCGGCGGAGTGTCTCGCTCGTTAATCACCACGATATCCTCGACCACGCAGTCAGGTTGGCCCTCAGTCTTCGAGAAGCAGATATATCTACCCTTCTTCTTGATGAACAGTCCGCTCTCCCTCCACAGATCGGCGTCGGTGTCCTGATCGTAAGTCCTCGATACCTTAACGAGACGCATGTCGATTACCTTTGATCACCGCGCAACGAGGAACGTATTAAATAAGCAAAATAAATTAATGCTATATAGCGTCGTTCGTACCACTGTGAAGTTCGGTGGACACTTGTCCAAATCTTCCACAACACTAATGGCAGTTATTGGCCTGTCGTCTGGCAGTACCGCCGACACCTGATGAACCAGCATCTTGCAGTTGGTCTTCTTTAACATCACTGCGGTCTCAGATACCTAATTAATTCGTTTTCTCGATTAGATTTAATTTTTCCCGACGTTAATCGGGGTATGCCCGGATCGAGTGAATGCACACAGAAAAATAGTCTACTGCTGAGAAAAGCGATTACTCAATTTTTATTTCCGTTCTTTTACGTAACGGCTATTTTTAACAAAGAATATTTTCTTGCCAATATTAGATTAAAAATGTATTCATCACAAATTTCGAAAAAAATTCATTATGATGCACTCGAAAAAAGAATTTATCTTTTCGAAGAGGAATATTACCGGAGATTTTATCGGAAGAAAAGTCAGAATGATAAGCAAATCGAATGTTTGTTTCAACTTGATGTTCTTGATATTGAAATAGGAAATTACCAAGATTCAGAAATATATCTTGAATAAATTTGATGAACTTGTGACGCATTTCCGAATATAGAAACGAAATATTTATATGAAACACAGTAACACTCACCTAATTCAAACAATTTACAATATGCAATTTTTCTGTGTGTACGTTTGTAAGCATTAAATATTAAGTCTGCCAAGTGATTAAGTATTATAACACTACAAATGCGTTTGCATACAATTAAACATTGCACCCTGTGTCTACAAACGCGTCGTCGCATTAATAAAGAAGCAGAAGATTATCATTGTCACTGAAGTGATCATTGTCGTTGCGAGGAAATTCATGTCCGAGTGTGTTTGTTAATATCAGATTAGATACAGCTGAGGTCCATTATCGCGATTACCGCTGAGATAACGACGCGATCGAAAGTCGGGAGAACGCATCGCGGTGAGCGAATGGATTATAAAAACGCCAATCGTTCCAAAAATATCAACGATGACCGACATTCTCCGCTCCACGGAGTTTTCCGAGGCGCGAAGCGATCGGCTATGAAACTCTCGGTTTAATCTGACGTAACATAGAGCGACACGATCGAATCCACCTGCTGGTGGTGCAATGCACTCGGGATCCTCGACCCGCGTATTCAGGATAACGAGTACCGGCAACGAAAGATTCTCGATTGACGCTTTTACTTTGAGATAATCCGTCAATGGCTACGCAGTCTCTACGGTCCCCGTGTTATCGCGGTAATTAGCGCGAGAGTAATTAGCAGCGAAGTAGCAGAGTAATTAAAGTTGCGAGTTTACGGGGCGCTTGATTGCGCCAGAGAGAGAGAGAGAGAGAGAGAGAGAGAGAGAGAGAGAGAGAGAGAGAGAGAGAGAAAGAGAGAGAGAGAGAGAGTCAGAGAGGGAGAAATTCATTCATCCTCGAAATTCTGTTAAAGGATATATCGTATTGAACTACTGTCTCTGCAAGGTAAATAAAATTTGGAAATTATTTAATATTAACATTTCAAATAGGCTATATACTTATCAAAGTTGTGTGAAAAAGATTTTTATGTTTATTTGATGACATATTTTTATAATTTATTTACTCTATTTGTTATTATTATCAAGAGAGAGAGAGAGAAAAAGATCCTCATTGCTGAAGATTCGACTGTGGCACTCAGACTGCAGTCCATTGTGCCTCTACTCCATTTGTTATTAAAAATTAAAATATTTTTTACAATTTTAAGAAAAATCTCCATTTTTTGTGTAAGTATTCAAGATGATTTATACAAACATGATTGTTCAGTTAGACTTGTTTAGTTATATAAATAAATAAATTTTGTTCATTTTACAGAACTCTACTGATCTCCTCTGCATCGCAATTTACATAAATGTTTACCTAAATCATCTGGAATATTTAAAGTACTTAATAAAAAAATTCTGATTTTCTCATCATTCTTTATTTCATTAATTATATTTTCATCAGAGCACATATGTCCACTTATTGAAATAATTTTTTACCCAAATAGGAAATCGCCGACAAACTTTTTCTGCTACTTTCAAATGCAATATAAAACAAACTGTAATTTTACCATAATTTTCTTAATTATGGTAAAGTTTCGAGAAGTGTCTTATACCGTCTTAACTGGCGGATCGTTCCAGAGGCGACGACGGGCGATACGGATTGACAGCGCGGGCGGGGTTGAACAACCGAGCAGAAAGGCGAAATGAGGAAAGTACGGAACGTGTAAAGTGGAACGGCGGCGACGGCGGCGACGGCGGCGCGTGTGTGTTCGCGGAGGAATGTGCCGCCGCATTAGTCAACGGACGATGTTTAAGATGCGTGACTAAAACGGAGATGTCGCGAATTACATTCTCCCTCGCGCACCTCGTCGAGGATCAACTCGCTCGGGCGGCATTCTCTTGCGAAACGTCACATCGTCATCCGGGGAAATCCCAGCGCGAGCGGCTCCCGGATTCATCAGCTGACTCGGAGCTTTTCGAAATGGACCCGGCGGCGCGTCCCATCGACGCGTCAGCGTCCCACAGACCCACAATTCGCTCGCGTAGCACAGCATGGGAAGAGCATGGCGAAATATCGCTGCAATGTTTCAGCAACGTTGCAGCAATGGTAAAACGTCCATTTCAGAAATATTGAATACGCAATGTTGCAGCAACATATAAGTATAACATTGTATGAACGTTGCTGCAACATTACGTTCAGCAGAAAAAGCAGCTTGCAACTGTTGTAAGATTCTTTAGTATTATTGGTTTATAGATCCGACAGGAACTAAGGGGGAAGACCAATCGTATTAAAGAATCTTACAGCAGTTGCAGAACCGCTTTTTCTGCTGAACGCAGCTAGTATTTCTGAAACGGAAATTTCATCGTTGCTGCAATATTGCTGAAACATTGTGGCAATATTTTGCCAGGTTTCTTTTTGCTGTGTGGGCGGCTCGTGAAGCTGTCAGCGCGCTTTCTCGTTATTCCATCTCTATAGTTCGTTTGACGCAAAACGAGGATATATAGAATTATACGAATTGTACGGGCCAGAATCTGATGCACCTGTGCGTCAGCAACAACTTTCGTGAGCCCTTTCGTCGTCTATGGACGTCGTCGGCGAACACGCACGCAGAAACTCGCCCTGTCAGTAGCGTGGAAGTCACGCTGTCATGCAACGAGAAGAGAAAGAGGAAAAAAAAGAGATCGGCCTTGCGGGATGATGACAATCGGAAAATTTGCGTAACTCATCTCCGAGCCATTAGAAAATACTCGCGAATTATTCGGAGGCGCGTGACCGCCCGCACAAAGAAGGATTCAGTCGTCGATGAGACCTTCAGCCCCCGCCACTACGTTCGATGCTAAATTCGGAGGATGGATATATGCGCGTGTTTACGCTGTCCCCTCGCGGTACTTGTCGTTAAAGAGACGGGGGCAGGAGGGGGAAGAAGGGAAGGCTTAAGATCGGAGTGCGTCAGAATCAGCATGATAGCGATAGCAGGTACCGGGTGATACCGGGCTGTAGCAGTAGATAAATAATAGACTCCGAAGTGCGAGGCGACGCGAGGCGACGGGGAGGAGCGCGAAGGGGCCAGCGCGGGACTCCAGTGTCGCCGTTCAAGGACGTGCACGAGGAAGAGAGGTTGCTAGAAAGACGGACGGACGTCGCGACGCGACGTTCGTATGTGCGTGGACCTCTCCACTCTTCCCCCCTTTCGTGAATTATATTGGACGTGTCATCGGCCGCTCGAGGCGCTCGATAGAGTCTGACCTTTTCGCGGCGCCGCGCTGCGACGTTATACACTTCCACCGCCTTCTCAACGTCGTCTTCTTCTTCTTCTTCGCCTTCGTCTTCCTCACACGTTCGTATACTTCACGTTGACGCAGCGACGACGACGACGACGACACGACGCGAGTGCGTGGCTTCTGTCACCGGTGCTCATATTTCGATGCGAAAAACCGAGACAAAATACTCGTCGACGTCGAGCGACGACGGGGATGACCGTACCCACCGTCGTCCGACGACGCGCCTAGCGAAACTGCCCGAACACTTACGAGGCCACCGAACTCGAGAGCCTCGGGACCGCACTTGGTAGTCTCGGTCGGTACGCGCAACTCGCGCAAGGTTACCTTGTTGCAGACGAGCAACCGTCCCTCCCACGGCAACGACCCCTCCATCAAGGGCTAAGCGTCGCTACTATTGGTGATATTGCTGTGGAAGGGATGATTGCTCGTCTGCGAAGTGGTAACCTTGGATACGCGTCGTCTCGATGCGCATGCGTCCACGTGCTTTTGTCACGAAGCAAGAAAATAAGTGATAGGAATGAGAGACGCATATTCAGATCACAGAAAACGCCATTACACGTAAAAAAATTTAAAGGCCATGACACATAAGCCCGGTTTTTCATTATCTGGTTAACTTGTAATTAAACCTGGTGTTTCAACCTGGTGTTTCAACCAATGAGCTTCACTTATGGCATCATCATGAGTGAAGCTCATTGGATAAAACATCAGGTTAAGTTTAACCACAAGTTAACCGGATAATGAAAAATCGGGCCATAGAAAAATAGCAGTAAGAAGTTCAACGTGTTGGTTTTGCTACTGCTTACGTTTTGTCTTATATTCTCAACTGTCATTCGCTAATTCGCTTATTACCTACGTTTTACTGCTTAAGTTTTTCTATGTGTCCCAGCCTTAAAGTCTAGTGCAGATTGCACGCAGCAAGCGTTAAGCAACAGACTTCGTTGCTTGCCCAAAATTCATCAATGTTGGGTCAATTTTTCGTTTAGACTAATCTAATTTCAAAAAATTACATTTCAATTTCAGTATAAATTTAATTTAGTAGATGTAATAAATAATGCTTTTTAAAATTAATTTTTAATTTAATTTTACTTTATTGCACAAAGCTATTTAAATTGGTTTGCTATTTATATTAGTTTTCTATTCGTGAACATTTTTTAACGCAACTAAATTAATTATAGGCCATTATGAACAACAATAAGCTATTAACCACTACACATATGACACTAATTGTAAATCAGAATAAGTGGTCATAATTCTTAAGAAATTTGCACGCACAATGAGTGCGTTTACTTTGGACACTTATGCGCTATAAGCATCATTTCATTCTTCTTGTTTATAAATATTAAACAAGGACAAATGATGTTTACAAGCACCGTGAGCGCGAAAGTGAACGCAGCCAATAAATCGTATTGGATCATTGCGTAATAACATTTCAGTCAACGGCGCACGGTCGATTGTTGCTCCTGGACTTGTTGTCGACGGCAGATTTCTTCGCGGTAATCTTCTCGTCGTCCAACGACACTCGGCCTAAGTCCACCGTCGACACGTTTTAGGTTTTAGGTTAAGATTCTCTTGTTAAAAATGGCAGACCTATATTGCTTTTTGATTGGTCAGTCATAACATAATTCAAGTTTTAGGTCGTAAAGATCCTTGCACCATGCGAGAGAATAGCAATAAGAATAACGATAGAAATGTTCAACCAATCAAAAACTGCGGAAAATATTTGTGAACCAATAAGGAGCTATGAAATCAATATTTGTGTTTATTCTCTAGCGCTATCGCTAATCTCTCGCATTGTGAAAGGACCTTAAGATATGGAATTTGGCCATCTCTGTTCTGTCACTGACTACAAGGTCCGTGGATTGGCGTTGGAGGGGAAGGAAGGTCGTTGCATCCACTTCAACGATGCGGAACGAAAATGGCGGCGGCCATACTTTTACTGCACACTCGCTCACTCACACAACTAATAGCTGTAGTACCTTACTATCTACGTACATACACTAACACTGACTCGCTGTCTCGAAAATGGCGGCTATGCAACGACCTTCCTTCCCCTCCAACGCCAATCCACGGACCTTGACTGACTATTGACTTATTATTGTCTTATGACGCATTATTAACTAGTTACAATTAGCTTCTGTATGAACAAAAAGCTATTTAGTTAATTAAGATAAATTAAAAGTTAATTTTAAAATGTATTATGCATATTAAATTAAAAATTAATAAATTTTTTAAGTTAAATTACTTAAAACAATTCTAATATGGATCATCAAACAAATTTAATCTTTTATTTATAAATTAAATTTATATAACAAAAAAGCATTGTTTCTTTTGTTTATGTAGAAATATGATTTTTCTTGTATAATTTGTTTTCTTTTACATAGATAAACTTTTTAATTAAGAAAAGAATTTAATACATTAAAATTTATGTGTTTCAAAAATAATTATATAATTAAAAATTAAATTATTTAAAATTAATTAATTGTAAGTTAAGTTAAAAAGTATGAACTATTTAACTTCATTATTTAGCGTTTAACTTTTTAACTAGTTAGTACTCAACCTTATCGAAAAAAAAAAAAATATATATATATATATTAGTATATATATATATATATATATATATATATATTTATTTATTATTTTCTTATTCCCTAATCTACTTTGTAAACACATTTTGTAAGTCATTATGTTATTTTATATTATATTTGGAAATGTTATTTGTAAATTATCGATAGCGCCACATATTTTACGCATGAGTAGTCGTAAATCTCACCACTTTTTTCATACGCCAAAATTTTTTTAAGTTTTTTCTTCAAGACCTTTAAGTGTAAGAAAAGAAATATTTTATATTTAAAATGTTTTTAAATAGTAAACAGTATGAAGTTTTTATTGGTATAATTCATTTTCCTTAAACATAGTAAATAATATTTAATAAATTAAGTTTTTGATAGCTACGGCGTATATAGTGACTTCACCTTATTTATAATATTATATATTGAGTATTGGAACATTGCACGTCTTTTATACATTTTTAGTATTATATGTTAAAAAATTTGAACGTAATTCCTCTTATAATTTATGTTAACGTCAAGAAACGGGAAGCCGCAAAATTTAAATATTTGCGCAATAATCTTTTGAATTTCAACTAGACATTCGTTTTGTCATGTAAATATCTTCAATATCCATCTGCTAACGCCTGCTTTACTGCGCATGCACGAGAATAAGCTGTACAGATGTTATCCCTTCCACCATGTGTATAGATACCTCACTATACTGTGGCATCACTTTCCTCAGTAGACGCAGGCGGACGACTGGCAGAACGTTACAGAACGTTACAATTGATGTTTGTGCCCGGTTCGCAACTGCCATCACGAATCTGTTTCCCACACTTCTGACTGACTGAAGCGGTTATCTTATTCACGCTTAGTACTCCAGGAAAGATATATCGTCGCTCAATACGATATGACGGACGCTAATAAACCTGAATATTTTTATTACTCCATGAGTGGCACCGCGGAAGAAGATGAGGTTAGTCTCTATATACAATATATGTTCCTTTTCGTTTATTCCATTAGAGAACACACATGCGTGCGCCTACACGTGCGCCATTTATTATGCGTCATGGACAATCTAAAGTCGCCTTAAGGTTGGTTTATGCAGACCGTAACCGCTAACTTATTCCGAAATCTGTAAGAAATTAACCAATCATAGTCGATTATTTTTTTATACATCGATTATAATTGGTCAATTTCTTACAGATTTCGGCATAAGTTAATGTTTACGGCCTGCATAAACCAACCTTTAATCTTTCATGTGCAACACTTCTGAAAAGATTCTGCAAAATTTCATATAAAATGTTTCTAAAATCTTGTGAAATGCTGTAATAAAAATGTTTCTGAATCTATCACGTGTAGTAAATTTTCAAATTGGGTTTTTTTTTTAATTGGACAAATTTTCTGTTTAGATATATTAACATACAAAACATTTACTTTGTTGCTTTCACTGATTGGCCGAGCAAAAATTTTTCAAGTTTCGCTCATAGCGTATATTAAGTTTATGTAATAAAAGTACAAGCTTGTTATACAATTAAAATATTATTTTCTTTTATATATATAGCGTTTTTTTTTGTTAGTAAATCCCAGTCGACACAGTTATATGTTTAGTATAAAATAGTTTTACATTTCAATATCTCGTTTTGTATAATGTGAAAGTTGCTGCAATATTGTAGCTATATTATAATTTCGCCCTTTTTCGTAAGTAACAGTGATGACATATTTATGTTGAAATAAATCACCGTAGATCATAGCTCATACAACACACTAATATTGTATCAACATCTCATGTAATATTTAATCGCAATATTAACGAGACACTGCAGCAATATGACTAAAGCCTGCCGCAGACGATACGTTTTTTCTTACGGGATTGCTTACGTGCTCCTATACTGGCAGTCTTACGTGCTCCCGTACTGGAAATGGGTAGCTTACGGGCTACGCTACTGGCTCGCGTACTGGATTTTCGTAATAGATCATGTCCTATTTTTCTTACGTGATTCTGTACTGGTTTATTGTGAAAGCCAATCAGGACGCAATCTGTATAGGTTATACTGGGTTATACCAGGTTATACTGTCGAAGTGTTGTCAAAGTTCAAACGTGAATTCACTTCGCAAACATGACGTCGTGCAAAAATGAAAAGAATTCAAAATAGTCCAAAAAAAGTATTTTATGTTTAATAGAGGCCTACTAATAGGAACCATGTTTATATGCGATAAACACACCAAATTACCATAATAAGCACAGTAAAAGTGAGGCATTAAAGAATGTATTGACTGTCGACTCCATAAACGTCGGCGATATTTATTTTGTTGTCGCAATTTTTCAATAATTAAAAATAATGCAATAGCAATTTTACGACAATTTACAACTGTTGCAATAATTTCATCCATCTCATCTATTTCATCCATATTTAAGCGTGCCGCTTCTATGAAACAAATTTCAGTTGCTCAGCCCATACGAAAACTCACACCGTGTGAAGCCACGGCCAGTAGCACTGCCAGTACCATTACCCGTACGGTAGCAAGCAAGAAAATCCAATTAGAAATCTAGTAAGAAAAAACGTATTGTCTGCGGCAGGCTTTAGTTTCCACCGAGGGTTTGAATCGAGTCAGAATCGGGTTGGAGCGTGAATTCTCACGATGGAAACAGTATAAACTCTACCCCAACCCTACCCAATAAAATTTTAGGGTAAAGGCCAAATGGGGGATGGAAACAATCAAGGTTACTCTCGCGTTGCCAACAGAATGAATCCAAATTGATTTGCATTTCAAACGTGTTGCGTTGCGTCGTGTTGCGTGTTCATATGTATACTTTTGCTTTATTATTTTGGTATTGTAAAATTAATATTATAGTTCTTGGATCCATTTTAATGACATTCAATTGTGATAAACATATAATCTTAACCTTAACGTATGTTAGGATACCTTGTATACAGTTGGTAACATTCAACCTTGCCGCAACCCCACTGCAACCCTACATAATTTTGATCCGGTAGAAACAGACGAGCTAACCCGACTCTGACCCTATTCGAACCCTCGGTGGAAATGTCTTAGTCAATGTCTAATGTCCCTTGAATCAATGTTAAAATTTTTCTGAAATGTAAATATTAATATGGTTACACTACATAATTCCAACGTAAAACCATATTTTTGTAGCATTTTACATTTTTCGCAAAAAAAATCTCGGGAAATTTTCTCTTGAAAATTCCCAAGTGGCCCCCCAACCAAGTCGTGACCGCGGTGGACATTGCTTGACTTCTGCGACTGCTGCGAACTGGAACCCTCGTGATGATCCGTGAACATTTTATACTAATACATGTATAACTCAGGGTTGGGAAGTAAGGCGTTACTTGTAACGCCGTTACCGTTTTCGTTACTTTTTTATGGTAACGAGCGTTACTTTTTTATGTCTGTAACGGTAACGTAACGTCGTTACATTTTTACAATAACGGTAACGGAATTCAGCCGTTATTTTTCGTTACTTTAGCTGGCAGTATCTATGTTTCATAAACGTATGATGCGTCATTTTATGTTCGTTTTACATTCGGTAACCAACATGCGCTTTACAGAATTCGGCCTATAATTAATAGTTACCAAATTAAACAAGTACGTTCGTTCATACAGCGCGCCAGCGGTATCAGTACGGGCCGTGGTGGGAATAGACATGAGTAGACATGAATAGACATAGATGTCTATTCCCACCACGGTACGGGCACTATTTGTAGCCCGCGCGCAGCGTGGGAGAAATGGTTGGCAGCACTTGCCCCATTAATTAACGTAGACTTTTTATATTGATCAATTATGTTTAATTATTACTCATAATCATTTGATATGGTATATGATTACGAATTGCAATTGCGGTCGGATTTATATTCAGTGATAGAATCGTATTCTTGAATGTACACACGGAGACATATGGTACATATGATATTCATAGTCCACTCTTATATTTAAGATCGTCTTAAGTATCATTTTATGATGCCATTAACCAATCAGAGAGACGTATCAGCATCTTAAGACATTACTTAAGATGATCTCAAAATAAGAATCTACTATGAATACCGGCCATAAATGTTTTAACATCTGAAGTTGCACGTGTATTGAAGACAACATAAGAAAAAATGAGATAAAAGCATGAAAAGACATAGGAAGGTATTTATGTCCTTCTGTGCGGATTTTGTAAAACAAAAAAACATGAAATGTTTTTTTTTATCACGTATTGAATAGATTTTTTTGACGTTAAAAATCCCTATTTTAACATCACCAAAAAGTAACGAAAAAGTAACGAATCGTTACTTTCCAAGCAACAGTAACGGTAACGCGTTACCTTTTTAAGTTAGTAATGGTAACGGTAACGAGTTACTTTTTACAAACAGTAACGATAACGGTAACGCGTTACTTTTTTAAGGTAACGTTCCCAACCCTGGTATAACTTATAGATTAGGTGAATATATGTAGAAAAGATGAAACACGTATAATTAAAGCATAATATTTATATAAATATATATCAAAATATAGTTTTTTTTTACTGATTATTACAAATGGGGAATAGCATTTGGAGTAATTTTTCTATTATTCGTATAAATAAGAATACAATTAGAAACAAATCAATATAACACAATAATTAAATTAAAAATAAAAAAATTTTTTTGAACATTGAAAAAGCATTTAAAAAATATTGTCTGATCATTAGGATGTAAATTAAGATTTTTTTGTCCACAGACCTATTTCGTATATCAATAATAATTTGTTCAATGTTGCTTTAATGTTACAGCAACATTAATATTTAATGTAGAAAAATCAACAGTAATTGTTCAGAATACCCCACCTCACCTCCAATTTTGACGAAATTAGGCTCATTCGATGCGTTTTCGCTCAAAATGAACGAATCTGGTAGAAAAAAGTGTCGCTCTGTCTCGCGAACCGAAATATCAATCGTTAAAGTTGGCGATTGTATAGGTTAGAAAACCTGTCATCAAAATATAAAACGCCTATATAGTTCCAATAATTAAATTCTATATAATAATAGTATTATCATGTAACTAATTAATTATATTAATTTTATATTGTTACAATATCATGTTGCAATATTGACAATATATTGGAGCATTACATACTTGTCATGTTAATACTATGTAACAATTGCACATTTATATTATATAGAAAGAAGCAATAGATAGAAGTAGCTGTGATGTAAATATTATGAAATATTTGTTATATAAACTGTTACTCCCAAATTATATAGCAGTTGTCGAGTTGGGTTATTTCAGCAGACTTATTTTGTGATTCTTAACGGTAGTTTCGTTGTTGTTATAACGTTGCAAAATATTAAATAAACATTTACAAAATGTTTACTGAAATAATTTTCTCACACGAGTATTTCATGAAAAATATTTATAAAATATTACATAAAAGTTAAAAAAATATATTTTACTCAAATGAATAATTAATGACAAATAAATATTGAAAAAATATTTTATAAATATTTAAAAATGTTAACTGAAATTATTTTGTCAAATAAATAAATATTTAAAAAATATTAAATAAACATTATACAAATGTGTTTACAAATAAATGTTTATATAATATTAAATAAACGTTAAAAAAATGTTTTCTTTTTCGAGAAAAGTATCCCTTTCTCAAAAAACATTTAAGAAATATTGTCTGTTGCTTGGTAATGTTTTTTTTCTGTCTTTGTTAGCTTCAGTATAAACACTTTATATATTCATTTAAAAATTGTAAAACTGTGTGTTTAAAAAGCAAAGCACGTTTTACATGTTTGAATATTTCGTTCAAGTGTACAATAAAGAAATTGTATTTCAAATAGAAAACATGTAATAATAAAAACTATTTTAATGGAAATGTACAGTAGTTTTTGAAAAGATGATACTTTAAATACAAAACAGTTATTTTACATTTCCATTAATTATCTTATATTTTCATTTTAAAAGCCTTAATTTCAAATAATATACGTCTAAAATACATAAATATTTGAATTGAAGAAATCAAGTTGAAAAGGTTAATCAAGATAACTTTTTCCTTTTTCAGCACACATGACATGTACTATAGATCAAATATTCTCAAAGTATAAGCTGCAATAATAAAAACTATTTAAATGAAAACGTACACGCGTGGTAATTGATTCTGTCCCTCAGAAAATTTTCCAAACTAAGAAATCGTTATCTTTCTGCATACTTACAATTAGTGATTCACGTAACAACTAATATGTTCTAGTTGTTACATTAACTATAAACTGCAAGTAGAAAGATAGCAGCGATTCCTTAGTTTGGAAAATTTTCTGAGAAACAGACTCATTTACCATGGGTATACATTAGTTTTTGAAAAGATAATATTTTAAATACAAAATAGCCATTTTATATTTCCATTAATTATTTTGTATTTCCATTTTAAAAGCCTTAATTTTAAATAATATACATCTCTAAAATATATAAATATTTGAATTGATGAAACGTAGTCAAGTTGAAAAGGTTAATCAAGATACCTTTTTTTTCTTTTTTAGCACACATGACATGAACTATAGATCAAATATTCTCAAAGTATGAGCCGCGATTCATTGAGAAATTAATATTTCGATAGAATACACAGAGAAAACGATTTCTTCAAACTTAATAAATTTCATTGTATCCAAACAAATTTTGACAATTTAAACAAACAGATTGTTTGAATTTGAAACAATATATATCTTCGTCTTAAATAAATCATTTGTTTGAAACAAAAAATAAGTATATTTTCAATATATTTTGCCATTTTCATATAAATAATTTGTTTCATTGTTCGTATACTTATTGTAATCAAATAAGATATTATTTGATTGAAAGACATTACTTCAAATAACAGTTTTATTTCTGTCAAATAATAAAGATTTTTTCAACAAAACACCAAAATTTTTATTCAAACAAATAATGTTTTCTATAAGCATATGTTATTTCAATGAAACCAATTTCAATCAAATAAATAGGTTATACCGAATCTAAAGAAACCTTTTTTTCCGTGTATATATGTTAAGTAGCCCATGAAACCGTTACACTTCGAGACTATGATGACGTACATACATGATTAGTAACCAGATTAATCCCATTCTATTCGCAAAGTGTGAATTCACTTTCATAAAATTAACAGTCAATTCAGGCTTGGAGATATGGTTTGTTGACTTCATACGTTAAGAATTTTCTTTTCAGTTATTTTTAGAAACATTGGCCATTGCACGAAGTAAACTTATAAACACCATTAGCAATTTGATGCAAACCTAACGTTCTTCTCAATACAGATCGCCAGAAGAGGATTTCTAAAAATATTCACAATAAATAAATATTTCTACGCTGTTGCATCACTATCTCCACTTGCGCTATTGTAATAAACGCATATGTAGGAAAAATTTGTTACGTTTTCGAAGTATCTTATCTATGAGCTTTTCCAGTGCACCTTGTCGTTTTTCATAAGAACTTAAATTTTAATTTTGAAATCCCGAATTTTCAAAATCTTAATTCTTGGAGTATTTTGACAATTTTTTGAAATTCTAGTATAATCTTGTTGCCAATTATATTCTTTTAATACTTTGCCTTTACGAACTTTTCGAGATTGGAATTTTAGATAAATCTGCGTGCTGATAATATTCTGATAATATTCATAACACACCTTATTCGATTTTCGAGATTATTAATTTTTACGATTTGAACTCTTGAATTCTTGAAAAGAATATTTTGAAAAATTGTGAGAATTTTAGATAATACAGCCATTTCATTTGTATATCATGGTCTCCTGATATTTTACTACTTTTAAATTAAATTTAATTTAGATAAAAATTTAGAAAAATAAAACTTCTTGCAGAAGCTGTTGGAACCGATCAGGTACATTCTTCAAGTTCCTGGGAAACAAATAAGAGCGAAATTAGCAAAGGCTTTCAATTACTGGCTGCAAATATCAGACGACAGACTTCAAGTAATCGACGATATAGTAAATATGCTTCATAATTCGAGCATTTTGTAAGTATGCATTTTGCAATTTACATTAAAGATTACGTAAACAATAATATTCTGTTTTGTATCTTTTTCTTGCGTATCTTTCTGATTAATCTTTTCTAATCGCATATTTTTCCGATTATATCTCTTTTGTAAGAACTGTGATTCTCACGTTGAAAAAGATTTTAATTTATATAGAAATAATTAATTAAATTTTTCCACATTTTTTTTAGAGATAAATATTTATGTCTTATTGCACTGATTTACGATGTACACTTAAAATTTTTTTTAGCAAAATATTGTTGAATGGCTGGCCATCTACGCCTAATATTTTACGTATGTTCTCGGGAGAGGCCACCCTCTACAAACTGTTAAAGTATGATTACTATTTGCATTTCCTAGCAAGTTCTCCTTGCTAATATAACAAATTTTGTTATATGTGATTGTATTAACAATATTTAACTAATTTAAAATATTATCTACATCTTTCGAAAAAACTTAAAAAAATACTTCAAAATATATTCTGTTTTTATTTAAATTAGTCGCTTTTTTCTAATTAAATAATCTGTGCAAATATACAGATATTTCAAAGCATTGTCTACTCTCTAAAATTTTTGGAGTGGAATTTCATCTAAAAGAGTGGAATTCCATTCTAAAAGTGTGAAAATTCTGCCACTCTTTATCAAGACTGACAGGATTTTCATTTTTAGAGGGATTCCACTCCCAGAAATTTAGAAAGTATATTTAAAAGTGTTATCCACTCTGTGTTTGCATATATTATATACTGCCAGTTCATAAGTTCACGTAAACTATAGATTTTTGTTACTGGCACTGAATTGTGGAACGTAGCCTATATTAACTTAAAATTCTACATAAATTCAAAAGAAACTTTCTTAAAAAAAAAACTTTTTTAATTAACATTATATTAAAAAAGTATCGTTAGATTTTTTATTAATTTTTTAGCTTTTGAGATATTTTAATTAAGAGAGAGAAAAAGAAAGAGAGAGAAAATTTATTTCTCATAAGAATTCCAGATAAGTTTGATAGTGTCATGACATTTGCACAGTGATGTAATTAATTACGTACGCAGGCCTTCGTTTTTTTTTAATGTGCCATGTGTCACTTGAGTTCTAAGAATTAAATAATTTTTCAATTTTATTTTTTTCTAGGATTGATGATATTCAAGATAATTCCATTTTGCGCAGAGGTATTCCTGTTGCGCATTCAGTTTTTGGAATTGCTAGCTCATTAAGTGCTGCAAATTACGTATTATTTATTGCTCTGGAACGAGTTGTCAATTTACAACATTCAGGGGTAAGTGAAACGTTGTAAGTGCTAAATATTCCCAAAAGAAATAAAAAAGTTAAAATAATGTTAATTCATATTGATTTGCTTTATTTCGTGATTACAAAATCTCAATTTGAAAAAAGTTAAAAATGATTTTACATTAATTTCCTTTTTTATAGTGCCTTCTCCCACCGCGCTTGAGAGTTTTAAATTTTACTTAGACAAAACTCAAAAGACATATCGAAGGAGAACAGACAAACCAAAATAATATCTATTTGATGTTATATTGGTCAAATCTACGCCATCTGCTTTTGATCATGATTTGATCAATGTGACATCAAAATTAACATATTTTCACTCTTTCGTTCTCCTTAGGTTTAACAATATTATTTTAAGAAAAAATATTTTTAAGAATTGTGAGTTAAAAATCTCACAAATCAGCCTACTTTCTATAATGTCGTCTTTTCTTTGTTATCTCTTTTAATACATAGTAATAATAAAGGCAGATATTCAATATGCATTTTTGATTTAAAAAATTTGCTTTATCTTATTTTCGCCTTTATCAATAATGAGTACTGAATAAAAAAAATACGAATAACATGATGAATAAAAAAAAAAAGAATCTGGAATTAATTAAAAATAGGAATAGTGCACGTAATAGCGAACGGAATGGTTGCATTGAATAAAATAACACTTTATACGATAAACAGCATTAAAAACATTGATGTTGTCATTCAAGTTAATACATATTTAAATATATGTATTGAATAAATCAGAAATTAAAAAAATAAAATAGCATAATATTATTATAAGGCAACGAGGGTATATATGGAACAACTGCTGGAGCTTCACAGAGGTCAGGGAATGGATATTTTTTGGAGGGATAACTTTATCTGTCCAACCGAGGAAGATTACAAGACCATGACAATAAGAAGTAATTGACAATATTTGTACAAACCTGTCTCATATATAAAAAAAGAAGTTATTCGTGTAGAAAAAGGTTAATTAATTTTGCAGAAACTGGTGGGCTCTTTAACTTGGCGGTAAGATTAATGAAACTGTTCTCAACTTATCAAGAAGATTTTTCATCGTTAATAGCGACATTGGGATTGTATTTTCAAATACGTGACGATTATTGCAACTTATGCCTCGGCGAGGTAAGCTATAAACTTGCTATCTCACGTAAAAGAGGTCAGTCTCTCGCTGGCGCGATGCTCGACCGAGCCTCTTAATATTTGATTTAATGAGGAACAAATTTAAATTAACTACATTTTTTTGTTACAGTACACCGAAAATAAAAGTTATTGCGAAGATTTGACGGAAGGAAAGTTCAGCTTCCCAATTATTCATGCGCTCACAAATAATCCTGATGATAGACAAATTATACGTATCCTTTATAAAATATTATGTTCATTTATTTACTGAAAAATGTTTTTTAAATAATTAATACAATTTTGTTATTAACTGCTCCATGTACCGGGAAAAAAATTGATTATATGAAACAAACAATTATATATAATTATACAAACGTTCAAAACGTTCAAAATGTACTTTTTAAATACGTTTTTAAAACGTTATTGTGATGTCTGGGTATATAAAATTATATATAAAAATGATGCATATAAATATAAATATTTTATAAATATTTTAATATATATTTAAATATATTTGATATACACTCATCAACAAAAAATAGAGAACACTTTTAAAATGCTCCAAATTACACAATATTCAGATCGCTGTAACTCTGTGAAAAATTACATAGGCACACAAAAAAAGTGTCATGTCCGAGAGACTACACCTATGTATCCCTATGTATTTTGACGCCCTGAAATCAAATATGCCCTCAGAATTATTTCATTAAGTCAGGATTTTTTTACACTCAAAAAATGGCCAAATATTCTTTAAAATTACACTATTCAGCCCAGTAAAAAAATTCTGATCTAGTGGCGCAATTCTGAGGTTATATTCGGTTGTAAAAAAACTTTGAGTGTGACGCATCCCCGTTTGAATCCACGTAACTTCGCAAACAATCTGTAAATCGTTTGATGAATTGTCAATCTCGAAACTAAAGATTTCAAGCTTCAAAATGCTTTTTTAGTTTTCTTTCTACGGTAATTTTTCACAGGGTTGCAGCGATCTGAATACCGAGTAATTTGTAGCGTTTTAAAAGTGTTCCCTATTTTTTGTTGACGAGTGCATAATTATACATAATTATATATAATTACATAGAGGAAAGTGGGGTAAACCGGATTTATTTGCAGTTTGTGCTCTCTATAAGACGCAAATAAAGTCCGATTCGTAAAACCAAAAGAGCCATTGGAAAGATAAATTAATTACTTTCCTTTTTTGCTTTAGACCATTTTAACGTACTCGTACTTCTCACTTGTGTTGAACTAAAATGGAAAATGTTAACACCTTTTAAATAATAATTTATAAAGATTTTCTTTTTCTACAAAATTTTTGCACGATGGCAGAAGATACATATTCGCATCTATTCCAAGAATGTTATGACAGAAAACTGTCAAACTGCTGTCAAACTGCAACTTCGGTATCTTTTAAGGACTTTACATTATAAATGACACGCAAATCTGCTTAATCTTATTTATTTAAATTAAAAAGGCTATTTGGAATTCGGTCCAGTTTTGCCCACTCTCCCCTATCAACATTTTTTTCCTGGGTACTTTATAAAAGTGTTTTTAAAACTTATATATTTCTTTAACAATAATAATACTCCATAGATATTCTAAGACAACGAACAAAGGACATTGAAGTGAAACGTCATTGTGTTAAATTATTGGAAAAATTTGGTTCCTTTAAATACACGAGAAACGTACTTGAGGAATTGGATTCAACTGCGAGGGCTGAAATTGAACGTTTAGGTGGAAATCCACTTTTGGTGAGGATTTTGGATGAGCTCAAGAATTGGGATACTAAAGATGCGCCTAAAGATCCCTTAACTGGAACATTTTAAATTAAAAATTATTTATTTTTGTAAAACTGTCAGTATATTATTACACGTGTTTTTTTTTTATAATACTATTCAAAATTAATGATGTAAATGTAAGCAGTAAAAAAACCGATAAACACAAGAAAAAGTAATATAGAAAAATGTATCGATAATATACGATAATATACGATAATATACGATAGTTTTTTTATTGGGTTTTGTTAATGAAAACATTTGTAAAATTTTATTGGGCATCCACTAAAAATACAATTTCTAATGTAAAGTCATTTATAATGTAAAGTCCTTAAAAAGCACCGAACTTGCAGTTTGACAGCAGTTTGACAGTTTTCTGTCATAACATTCTTGGGATAGATGCGAATATGTACCTTTTGCCATCGTGCCAAAATTTTGTAGAAAAAGGAAATCTTTATAAATTATTATTTAAAAGGTGTTAAAATTTTCCATTTTAGTTCAACCCAAGTGAGAAGTACGTTAAAATCGTCTAAAACAAAAAAGGAAGGTAATTAATTTATCTTTCCAATTAATATTTGCGTCTTGTAAAAAACACAAACTAATAGATCTGGTTTACCTCACTCTCCCCTATGTAACTATATATAATTATTGAATTGAATTTTCTCGAAATATGCAGAGAATATTTATTTATGTAAATAGGTATTTATAAAGCAAAGATAATATTTCCGTTTTTCAATGCGCAATTGTAAACCGGTTGGGGACTGTATAAAGTTTTATTTTGTATTATAAATGAACAGGAATTTTTTAAAGACGGTAACTGGGATAAAATCACTTTTCTGTATAAACAATTTTAATAAACAGAAAACTATTACTCAAACATTATAATTTTGTACTTATATATATCCCTCAAATATTACAAAAAATATATTATTGAATATATCATTGTATAAAGAAATTATTTAATTTTAATTAAAATAATTTTAATAAAAAATATGACAATTTACTTCATACTCGGAATTGTCACACATTTCTGTTATATAGTTTATGTGGGTAAAAGATATAAAAAATACAGTTTTTAACGTCAGTTTTATTTATATTTCAGGGAATAATAATAATAATAATATAGTATTAATGCAAGTAAAATAATTATTTTTATACTTATTTAAAAAAGTAAAAAAGTAAAATATAATCATAAAATGTAAACAAAATATAATTATATATATACGTATGTGTGCGTAAAAATTCTTGAAATTTTTAAAAATTATAAATATAAAAGAATTAACAATAAGAGACATAGACGCGATTGGGCTGCAAATAAAGTTGTATTTAGCCCACGAACTTAAGATCTATTCCTAAGTCCGTGATTTAGCTTTTAAATGTGATACGGACTTGTTCATACGTTTCAGCTCTTCAAGACACTCTCTATAAATCCACCTTGAAATTATAAAACGTATTTCTACGTTAGTTTCGTATGGAAATCAACACATTTCCTCAAGGATAAATGCATCGTCTACGTAGATAAATAAATCAAGTAAGATAAAAATCTTGAAACGCAAATACTACTTTTTATCACTGTATTATGAAGCAATAGTAATAAAAAACTTACCACCAGAAGAACCAAATAAAACAAGTAAGAACCTCTCATAAGTTAGCAGGACCGAATAAGCAGAATCGAATGCGACATATCAGAAAATTTAGTACTTATTTTAGTACTATATTTTGTACCAACAAAAAATAATTTTGTTCCCCGTACCATTTACAAAAAAATCGTGGCGCTGCCAACTTCATATTAAAACTAGCAGAACCAAAAAAAAATAAATAAATAAAAAATACGACGTATATAGTTAGCGCTGAATTTGTATTAATTTGTATAGTCGTGAGCTAAAAGGCTGCAACACATTTTCTTCGATTGTTTTTGAAATGTAGACTTGCTCATCAAACGGCGAACGTCATTGGTTCTTACCTGTGGATCCAACCAATTAAGGAGGTTTATCTGGTACATAGTACGTCAAGCGAGAAACACGTTCAACTTTGACTTGACTAGCGCAGTACGCTGACTAGATTTGGCAACGTCAAATTTCTACGTTATGGGTTTTTTCTAATATTTTTTCTCAAACTTTTACATTTTAAATAGCGCGTACTTTGGTAAGAAGTTCCGATGTTGCCGCTCATCGAGTAATGAAAGATAACCTACGCGTAAACGAGATTTTTGCAAAAAATATCTACTCATTTCTTATTTCTCAGATATCCAATCGATCTACACTCTTTGCACAAATTTTTCTTACATATTTTTTTGTTATTATCATTAATTTGTACAAAAACTGTCTGTTAATTCTTTACAAATTTTGTGGAAGAAGGCTCGAAAAATGTCATTTTCCATAAGACACAATGTAAAGTTGCACTAAATATTTTTATTAATATCTCATCACTGAGGTATCCAAAGGACTTAAAAATTTGCGAGATATATTTTTGTACACATCTTAACTTGTATTTAATTTTTTTTCAAAATTCATCTGTTAATTACTAACCAGATGAACCTCCTTAAGCATCAAACCATCTACCATCAAAGAAAATGTGTTGCAACCTTTTAGCTCACGACTATACCACCCCAAAAAAAATCGAAATATTTCCATTAACCTCTTAAAACAATCCTTAATTCGTAGTAAGACATTTCTCTTTTGATTTTTTTCAGAATTTAATTAATCAAATTGAACTAAATTAATTTTTTTATTTACTACCGATTATGTACTACATATACTTTTTATTTACTACCGATTTCGTACCACCAGAGGGAATTTTGTACCTCGTATTATTTTTAAAAAGTCGTGGTCGCCAACACGAAATAAACATAACTAAATCACAATTATTAAAAAATGATAAAGAACGATAGATTCTATTAAAACAGAATTTGTATTAATTTGCACCACCCAATAAACTTAAAAATATTTACATTGATCCCTTAAAACGACAAAATAAGTATTAAATTTTTTGATAAGTTGCATTCGATTCTGCTGATTTGGTCCTGCCAACTTATGAGAGGTCAGTGTAACATACCAAACTACACATCTAGAAATCTCTTATTAGAAATAAAGATTATATAGGAGGAGTTTAGATTAGAGTTAATTTTTTCAAGTTAATAACAAATGACGAACCAGTGTTTAATGTATTAGAGACTTTAGATAATAATTATATCTTTAGATGATAATTATATAAATTTGAAATATATGAGTTATAAGATGTCATATAATTATTATACAATATAATATGTATCTTTATAAGATAGATTGTTACTTATAATTAAAATCATTCACTTTTTATTAAGATTAAATCTTTTATATAGGGTGCTTTATTTTGATTTCCTTAGGCGGATACTACGCAAGATATAAAAAAATGTTTCAAATTAAAATTGTATCTCGGAGAGAAACAGAAAAAGGTATCATTGATTTGACTTTCAGTGGCGTGGTCAAGATCAGGTCAAGATCACATTAATTTTTATTTTTAATAAAAACCCTATTTTTGATTACAGATTTTAGTAGCTGATGTTAAGAACTTTTCGAAACACTATAATGAAGTTTACTTTCATTAAATACTTTCGAGTTGTGAGACTCGAAAGTCACAGTATTTTGATACATACAGCTATATGTTTCTCATTTTTCTTGTTAGCCTCTATTAAACACCACACATATGTCTTTACCGAGGGGGAATTCACAACCCAAAATTTTGTACACCAATGCCGATTTTTGGCATTGCTGTAAAACACTGCCGACATTTTTGTACACTGCCGACAATGCTTATTGTTAGTCAATGCCTACAATGCCGTCAATCCTATATTAAAATTAAGGCAATGCCATGCAATTATGAACACTACCGCGTGCCCATTATCATACGCCAATGCCTGCACAAGAATTCTAAAGCTTTCCCGAAGTATTCAAAAATTTTTGTGCTCAACCCCATGATCGAAAAACCGACTCTGAAGTGAGCTCACCACTCCCCAACCACTGACGACAATGCCGTCAATATTATAGATCACTGCTTACTTTTTTCGGCAGTCCACTGCCGAAATTTTGTACACCAATGCCGGCTGTGAATTTCCCCTCGGTCTTTACCGCAACTTTTCGAGACAATATCAATATTATAATAAAACTTTTTCATGTAATTTTCTTAATTTAGTGCCTTTGCATTCATTATATTTTCTTAAGTATCAAAAACCGAGCTTTTATCGTGATTTTTCTGTATAAATAAATTCACTGAATAGGAGGCTTTTAGAAAGTATTTATTAGCAATTTTATATGTTGACATATTTAATAGCGTATCGAATAGACGCTTAATAATGAAATTTTACGGCTGTTTTGTACGTGTCATACAATTATGTTATTATACATTTATACCTATTCTTTCCTAAAAGAAGTAACGTATAGAAAATTATATGTAACTAACAAGTATCTATTTGAGAAAAATATTCGCGTACATTCATTTTTTTTCACGCGCATATGCGGAGATGCAGTATCTCGCATCGTTCTTCCTTTTTCAAAAATTTATAAAATTAAATAAATCAATAAATTTAATCTCTCTCTCTCACACACACACACACACACACACACACACACACACACACACACACACACACACGCACGCACGCACGCACGCACGCACGCACGCACGCACACACACACGCACGCACGCACGCACACATATTATCTTTGTTCTCAGATTTCAAAGAGAATCTTCTGCAATGACTCGCTTGTGACACTTCCTCCATTTACACAATTCTAGAAGGCCTCGCGCATTTCCCACGTTCGTTCTTGCCGCAAACAGAATCAACTAGCTTTTCTTGATATGCGACGAGATCGAGTCGAGGATTCCTCTGATCCATCAAGGACTAAGACAGCGTGGCGATCTGACAGGTCCTCTGTTCAAGCTCGCTATCCTCGTCGGATTCGCTGGCCCAGGAGGACCGTCGCTCGTGTCATATCTCGCCATCGCTGTCCCCGGGACAACGGCCTGGTCCTGACATGCCGTCATCGAGAACCTCCGTCACCTCGTTAAATAGACAATGATGGATAGATGATCGAGGAGAGAACGTGTACACACAATAAATCAATATTTTATAAAGAAAAGAATCAAGAGAGGACTGTAAAATTAAAACTAATTCACGGATTACTTCTTGCAAAATTATTCGAGTGCCGATTTTGGCCACACTTACCAGAACTTCCTCGAAACGATCGTAATTCTCCTGCCTGGAATTCAAGAGGCTCTCACCTACCGAATCGGCGCCGGCGCTCGATTGGCAAGCATCTCGTCGTCCTAGCGCGCTTGATGCAATATGCAATAGGGACAGCACCGCCAACAGACCGGCTGCAAGCACAAATGTCTGTCAGGGGCTCACGGGAATAGAGCCGAAGGAGTCGGCAAGAGTCCTTACCCGCGACATAGGATAGCCAGAGTTTATTGGGTCGCCACGCCAAGAGGCAGGACAACGGTAGGTAAAACAATGCTCTTCGCCAGCCACGCGTGGCCGACAAAACACTGGACCAGCAACGCGTGCAGAGAGAATCCTCGTTCCTAAAAAAAACAAAACGTCGAACACATACTGGGTTTTTTTAAAAAGAGAAAAATCTTCGAGTTCGTAAGATTAGAAAAAAAATAATTTTTAGGACAATTCCTGTAAGTATAAAATCAGCATCATTATTATTACAACAATATTCAATAATATATAACATTTTAAAATGTCATATTTAACGTATACAATATCAATTAATATTAATTGATACAAGCAAACTTTGACCACGGAGCTAATATACGTTTTTAAAACATTTCAATAATGTCTAAAAAAAAATCATGTATCAAATAATTTTTTTTTAATGTTTATATTATTTTAAAACATTTAAAAGATATACATATGATATCAACATTTCTAAATGTTACTCGTTCGATTGTTTCTTGTTTACTGGAAATGCATTAAACGAAGAGAATTTATATAAATAATTTGATATATCTAAAATATTTGTAACTGAATTAAATTAATAAAGCTCTTACGAATCAAAATTATTTCATTATTGCACAATTTTATTTTGGTTAGATGTAATTGCACGTTAAGAATCAAATCTATTTCAGATTACATCTTATTCCACTTGCCAATATATAAGTATTTAAGTTGACGTTTGGTAAGCTCCTTCAGAGCAAGCGAGATGTTCCTCGAATAACTCACGCAAACATTTGTGAAAGTATTTATACGAGTTATCTGATGTTCGCGGAAGTAGAGAATTTGCCCGATTTACATTCGATAAACAGAACTTTTTGCGAAAACGATGTTTCTTCCGCTGAATTCCGCTTGCGAGCAATCAGCGTTTAATCCTGTTTATGGCCATCAATTCCCACTTGAAGAGTCTCCGTCTTAAAGAGGCGCCGCAGTAAGACGATTTTTCTCGATACAACTTTCCGAGTACTCTCGCACACTTTTTACGCGATTACCAAATTGGATACTTGATATTACCAAACTTAATTATACTTATTAAATAGTATTTAAAAAAATAAAATTATTTTTAGTTACTATTAAATATGACATTATTATAAAAATGTTATTAAATATGTAATTGTACAGAGAGAAAAAGATTTCATTGGAATTAGTATTCCCAATGATATTCGACTGAAAGTTGTTTCATTGAAATAACATAAGCTTATACAAAACATTAGTAAATATATGATTAAATATATAATAATATATCAAATAAATAATGACATTATTAAATATATTATTAAATATATAACTGGCATTATTTCATTCAATATTTGATAGCTATCGTCAAACCTTTTTTATCAGTGAATCAGGTACTTGGATCATTATTAAAATCGACCTGTTTGATTTGCAATATTATTTCTATAGCTTCAAGTTATTGTATTCGGTGCGCGGTTCGTTATAAAGCTGAAAATGTATTTAAAATTTACATATAAAAATATAAACATAAAAAAAAATATTATTAGATATCCAGCCTCGCTTTGTTAGCGCTTTTCACTTCACTCGTTCGTGCGGTACACTTACGTAATTTAAATTATTATTGTTTAAATTATATTTCGTTGCGTGGCGGCAATTACGTTCACCGCGCAATTTAGGGGAAATCGTTAAGATAACTATATCAAGTATACGAGAACACAAAATTGCCGGAAAGCGATTTGCCCGAGCCCCCGGGATTATCGGGGAAATTTCCGCGGAGTTAATTATCACGTGTGTTTCGGAGCTGTTATTAATTTGCAAAATTGGCAGCCGTGGTAGACGTAAACTTTCGTAATCAATTCGCGGAGGATTAATATCATTAGGACGGCGATGAAAGGCGTAGAAAGCGCGGCGATCATCTCTGTACAGCGTGCGAGCCTTAATGCAGAGACAAAACCTTCCTTATTTACCTAAACCTTGAAAGACGGTCGATGAGATCGACAAGAGATCAATCGAGGGAGGAACGCTCGCCTTTCAATATTCCTTCGACGATTAACTCGCGGAGATATTTTTTTAATTGAATTATCCTCGATCGAAAGGGAGAGAAAGAGTGGTACTGATGGGACCTTCATCTCCGGGCGCGGTGAACGGATATAAAGGAAGATGTCTCTGTTGGAAATCCTCTTTTCCGCGACGTACGTTATCTCTGCCACCCGTCGTTCGATCATCTCCGTGTAGATCGGAGTGATCGATCGCTCCGGCCAGCGGCGCGGCAGTTTTAATGGCACCGTCCGTCGACGAGGACATAAACTTCCGCAGCAGCAGCAGCGTCGATTCCGGATGGATTGCTAAGCTAAGTTACTTCGATAAAACCGTAGACCCTTGCGAAACTTCTTTTACTACTTGCTCCTTCATTGCTAGCTCGCGAAGAACCCTGGCGACGTCGTCGTCGTCCCATTGGTCGCCGTCCCAAGCTGATCGATATAAACTTGGATGGCAAAAAGTAGCCGCGCGATAATCGAGATCAAATTCACCGAAAAATATGACATACATAATTTACTGACATATTAAATAACCGAGGGGAGATGTACATAAAGCAGAGGATACCGCACGACCGTGTATAATATCTCGAGAAATTAATCGTCGACGAGGAAGCCCGCGTGAGGCGCGCGCGCGCGCGCGCACACACATACACGAGGGAACGGAATACTCAGCTTCCTAATTAATTGTGCGCACCTCCGCAATTAACTTCGAAGACGCGAGGAAGTTTCTGTCTTCATTTTGCGGCTTGCGTGACACATTTATCTGGCTTAAAGATAACTACCGCGCGCCGCCACGCTTCACCGCCACCCCTTACGCATCGTAAAGCGTTATCTAGTTACTGGTAGTCCACCGCGCGTTTTCCGCGCATTTCTCCTCTCGTTGGTGAATGCGGGGAAAACTAGGGCGAACTTCCAACCCCGCTTAGTAATTGCCGGGCTAGCTTCGCGCCGCGCCACGCCGCTTCTTTTCCGTGTTATCCTGTTCGGACCGCGAACGAGTTAATTCCCCGAGGCATCCTCCTCAGCCTCCCGCCGCTCGTGTCCGCCGAGCTTGTATCGTCCCCGATATACCTACATGCGCGGGTCAATTTCCAGCAATTTGCGAAGTCACAGTCGTACACTCGCGTTACGCACCACACCGAGAGACTTATTGAAATTAAACGCTATCTACACAAGAGAAAAAGATTTCATTGGAATTAGTATCCCAGTTACTTGACTGAAATTTGTTTCGTGGAAAAATATAACGTATGCTTTACATTATTTGTACAATGAAAATTTGTATAATAAATAAAACATTATTTGTTTGAATGAAAATGTCGTTTTATTCAAATAGCATCTATTATTTGAAAAAAAAATAATACTATTATTAGTCGTGCTTATTGATTCAAATGTTGGTTTGTTTAAACCGTTCCAAATAAATTTGTTTGAATATAATAAAATTTATCAAGTCCAAAAAAAAATCGTTTTCTCTGTGTAAAATCTGATATATCTGAAAAACCTGATCCTTTTATGTATTTCATGAATTAATTATTTTATTTCTTATAAGTATTTACACATCAAAGCTCAAGCCTATTATTTATAAAAAAAAGAATAAATAAATACATAAGAGATCAGCAACGAGCAAAGAGTTAGATGAAGAGATAAATTGATATATTTATTCAAAGATATTCAAATACAATATCATGAAACGTTTCAACTTTACCAAGTTCTTTTCAGCACAGAAAACCATTAACTTAAACGTCGAATGCAAATAAATTTTACACGATAGAAAGGGCTTACTGTCATTTACATTATAAATTGCATTCGATCCACGACGTTGATCTCAAATTTTTAGTATGTTATTTTCGATCTTTTTATTTTTTTAACTTTTATTATTTATATTAATAATTTAATGCTGAAAAAATTTTAAAATAGTCAAAACGTTTATTGTATTTAAATTTCTTTGAATAAACGTACCAATTTATTTATTTTTTTTTTTATGACCTCTTAGGTCATTTATTCTTTTATCCCTAATATATATTATTAATTCGTAAATAAACCTGCATAACGAGATCTAGAAGCAGAGAAATAAAATAATTACGATTCTATTAAGGTATCTAAAAATTTATCTGAATATAAGAGTTGAAAATTATTTTGATGGTCTAACTAAATTTTTAGATACCTCATCAAAACCGTTCTTTCCACGTAGACCACATCCTTTCCTAAAATGTTAAAATTTATCCAAGTTCATAAAAAAACAAGAAAGGAAACGTACCTGACGCAGACCTGTACGAACATCGTGATGGCCCAAGTTATCTCGAGGAAGAAGATTACACCCGATGCCGCCCTACGATCGAAAATGCACGAGAATTAAGGGACGAAGCTACGTCTGGAGAGACCGAGTGTGTGATACAAGATTTCGCGTCACGTCGATTGAGCATACATCGCAAGCTCTGGCTCTGTCAACGAGGACATTTCGGAGAACGCGGTGGGGAATAAGAGGGAGAGACTGCTCGTCAACGAATTTACGGTCTCTGCAAACAAACTGCCTCTCCATGCGCAGCTGTTTTTCATAATGGTAAATAATTACAAGTGAGGTAACACGGAAAGAACGGTTTTGCTAAAGTGTCTAAAAATTTAACTGCGCGCAGCAGATCTGAAAGTAATGTTTTTAAATCCTCGAAATAATTTGTGAAGAACGCTCAGTCTGGTAGCTGAAATGTCAAAGCTTTTTGCAGCATTGCTCGTCACGCTTGATTATTTTTCATAATTATTTCGACGGATCGACAAAATTATTTTCAAATCTGTAGCCAGCTAAATTTTGTGACATTTCAGCAAAACCGCTCTTTCCGCGTGACAATTCCATCAGGCCGAGATGTATTCGTCCCAATGTTCATATATCAGCCTGTATCGCGGGAACGTGATCCAAATCTTGTCGATTTCCGAAAAAATCGCGATCTCTCCTCCTCGCGCAGCCGCGCGTGATCAATGAGTAAGAGCGCGCCGACGTATAGAACCGCGTAAAAAATGTAAGACATCTCTCTCAATTTCCCACTCCGCGAGATTCTCCACAGCGCCTTTGGGTAATGCCTGTGAAAAATTGCAATGGTCCGGGATATTTTCATTTATTTATTTATTCGTTTCTTTTTCGCGTCGCTCGTTGCGTATACGCGCCCTGCGGGAGATACAGGAGGGTATATGTTTAATCAAATGATATCGCTCTCCTGTGCGTAATGTCGGCGGTCGCAACGTCGCCGACGTCGATTCGTCGCCGTCGTCGCAAACGCGTGGTCGATATACCGGTTAAAAATTGACACGCGGTTATTTGCTCGACCCGAGAGTCGAGCTTATTCCCACAATACGTGAGAATTCGGGACAGAATTTTTACTTATTGATCGCGCGAGAGAATGAGAGATTGTGAGAGATGCTCCTTTAATTCTCCTCAAAATCCTCCTCTCGTGTGTTTCTTTGTACCGCGGGAGCTATAAAATTGCGAAATTGAGGACGAAACATTAATTCTGTGGTTCTGGGGTGATCGAGTGCATCTTTTAAAAGGCGAGAACGCACGAGGACGGGGGGAGAGCCCCGAGATCCTATTAAAAAAGTTATAAGGATATTCTAATGTATGTGCGCGCGTTAATGTTTGAGATCCATCAGACACTGTCGGTCTTCCCATTTTCTCCGTGACCGAATAAATACCTCGTCTTAAAAGTAATTTCATTCGCGACCTCGCGCTTCCGTTGCCGATAATCAAATCGGCCCTAAATTAGATCTCTCGAGGGGTTAAAGAGGGGGAGGGGAGGGGGGGGGAGAAAACGGATCGAAAGTGGATTGCCCGACGAGCGAGATGAGGACGATCGGAGAGATTTTCAGAGTCGTTCGTCGTGCTTAATTACACGCCCGGCCTGGCGTCCGACAAAATAGAATTTTATCGCGGATAAAGGACGCGGCTGAGAAGCTGCGCAAAACACATAACAACAATCTACGAGTAATGGGGAGTAACGTTGCGTGCAAATTGGACTCTCGTGTTTCACCCTCTCTCGTATCACGTTTAGCTAAAAGTGGAATATTCTTTCGCTCTGTCCGATCGATAATTCGCACGTGCGTGAATATTTTATCATTTACACGGAGCGAGAAAGCCGAAAGAAAGGTATTCGGTTCGCGCGGTGAGTTTCAATTATTCTCGTCGGACTGTCCGAACCAGTTGGACGATATCGTCCTCCCCGGCCCTCCTCCCGTGAAGAATCTACCCGTGAAAGCTTCAACGAGCGACGACGTCAGCAGCAGCGGTGTCGCGACTCCGTATTTTTCAGCGTTGAAAACGGCGACACGTAGGTTCTAGGTCAAATAAACGATGGCTCTGTCCGGGAGGGAAACATCCGTTAGCAGTTAGGCGCCTCTCGGGCGAGCGGGCGGGTTCAACAACTCTCCGAGTGTACCGAGTCGCTCGCGTGCAACAGTCGTCGAATGCACGACGATAAATCCGCCGTCTTTGGAACGGACGGATAATAATCGTCCCGCCGCGCCAGTGAGGAAAGGGTAAATTAAGCGAGAGAGAGAGAGAGGAAAGGGGAAAATCTCTGTCCGTAAAAATCGAACTTCTTTGCCAAGCCCAATCGGCTTCTCGAGGGGGGTTGTGCTCGGTCGTCGCGCGGGATGACCTTCCCTGTCGACGGTCTTTTCCTCTCGCGGATCTCCTTCCGTTTCGCGGACTAAGTTTCCAAGTCACCAGTAGAAGATTCGAGTCGGATCGCAGAGTTGGGTCAGAGTCGACCAAAGGTACATGTAAACACAGCACATTTGATATACATACAGCTGAATTTTTATTTATCCCCTTGGCAACACTGCAGTAACCTCGATCGTTTCCACTGAATCTCATTTGGACACTACCCTTAACATTTTATTAGGCAAGGTTCATTCAATTTCAAATTTGATGTTTCCGCCGTAAGAGCGCTCACCCCAACCCGACTCTGACCCTGCTCGAACCCTCGGTGGCGACTTAGGTACTCACAGTCGAGTCTTATATTTAAGATCGTCTCGAGTATCGTCTTAAAATGTCATGAACCAATGGGACAGCCGCATCAGCTTCTCAAGGCGTTATTTAAGACGGTCTTGAAAGAAGAATCGACTGTGAATACCAGTTTTAGTCGCGCGCGAACAGCCGACGATTTGGTCTCTCCCGTGGCGCGAGTGTCGACGCGAGCTAGGATCGCGATCGGAGGGCTGATAATGCGTGAATTGAATTACGGTATACGCATGTTGAATTATCCTCACGTAACGTAAAGCCCCATGACGTGTCGATGGTACGCCACATCCGAGCCGACGCCGCACACAACTGCAACAGATAGAAAAAGGATCAAAAGGATTGCATCCCTGCCCGTCTGACCCTTACATCTCGGCCCGGCGATATATTCAGCCAGGCATCGACCTCTTCGATCGGATTGCTATTTTTTTTTTTATTTTTTTTTATTTATTACGCCGAACGAGACCCGAGCGTAATTTATAATCAAAACTGCAACTCTTGCATGCGAATCGTGCAAGATTTCCCGATACAATAAATGGTTAAATTTGACAGATGTGACGACGTTACTTTTGATAGAAAATGTGAGGAAATTGCGTTGCGCTTTTTGTTTACCGTTATCTATATAAAATTATCTACTAGAAATGACTTCATCTTATTTTTATCTAAATTATTAGAACGTATATTTTCATCATTGAATAAAACAAGTCTCTCTTTTTCAAATTATTCAAGTTATTAATGTAAATCACTACGAGTACGAGTATTATTTTTAGCAACTTTCAATCTGCGAGTTATCATTTATTCTAACAGAGAAATTTTTTTTTAAATGACGACGAAGTAACAACAGATTGTACAGATCAAACAATAATAGCTCAATGTAAAAATTGCTGCAAAACTATAAATGGTTCGAAATTCAATCAAATAAAGCATGTATATTTTTCAACTTTAATTTTTTATCTGCGTATTGATCCATATCAAAAGAGGAACATTTTTCGTCAAATTGAATTATTATAGTGAATTATATTGAAAAATTCTTGTTTTTAAGAAATAAAGATTTGATGAATCTATTACTTTCGTATTCTAAATTGTGTTGCTTAATTGCGATAACTATCTTAAAGTTATCTAGATAAAACGATAACTAATTTTTTCTTTCATTTACACTGAGAAAAAAAAGTTGTTAAATTGACAAAATTTGTCAACTTAATTAAATTTCTTTATTTCAAGTATTTAACTCAAATACATGAGATATTAGAAATTTAAGCATTTATATATTTAAATTAAATACGTAAATACTTGAATCAAAGAAATTTAATCAAGTTGAAAAATTTAGTTAACAACTTTTTTCTCAGTTTAAATAAATTTAAATTTAAATCATCTATTTTTTCATCTAAGATACGTTTACATGTAATTTATCTTATCTTATCTTTATTTAGATACTTTTAAGTTATCTGTGCGCTTCATTCAACATTGCACTTCTCGCATTGTTCTAAATAACACTTATAATAATATTTCTAAGATTATCTCTTTAATTCTAGGACAGTTTCTCGATTTTCTAACTTTTCTGCCAAAATATAAGTACTTTTCTCTTTTTCGCGTCGTCTATCTGTTATCTCCCCGTCAAAGGAAATATATATTTTCGGAATACTTCGCGGCACAAGTTTCGCTCGCTCGTGCACATGCCGGTGAATTAATTAGATTATACTCGTGGAGCAGATATGCACTTGTATATTCCAAACGTGTAGACGCACATGCATTACGGTATTTTTCGCCATTCGATAATGTGATAATACGAGGCGGAACGACACTTTGCGACTTCGAAATGGACGGGAGAGAAAGCTCTACGATATCCCGTGTGCGATGTAAAAACGCTCGCCGTAATGTTCCTTTTAAAAGAGAGAGAGAGAAAGAACAAGATCTCCATTTTCAGGGAGAAAAAAAATATTATTTGAAATGCAACCTGAGAATATCAAACAATACCGAAACACACACACACACACACACACACACACACACACACACACACACACACACACACGCACGCACGCACGCACGCACGCACGCACGCACGCACGCACGCACGCACGCACGCACGCACGCACGCACGCACACACACACACACACACACACAGGGTGATTATTAATGAATGTTCCCACTTTTTACCATAGGAGTATGATTTATCGACGGATACATATTTCTAACATATTATTACATTAGAAATTACAAATGCGTGCTCCTATGATAAAAAGTGGAGACATTCATTGATAATCACTCTGTACATATATATATACACAATATATAATACATATGATGGAATACGAATCGCCCGTGGCAAGATATCGAGAGACCCCGCATTAATCTCCGCATCTCTGCGAATATAAAATTATTCTATTGTATACGCCGGGGGAGAGTGTACACGTTCTGTGCAAGTATCGCGTACACAATGGATCGACTATATTCCTGCCTGACGGGAAATCAATACGCAGCAGGTTCGAACGTCGAATAGGATTTTTTTCTAGCAGAGCGACGGATCGACTTGAGCGTCTAGCGGGGGACAGGGGCACAAGGGGGACACGGGATACAAAGCCGATCATCTCGGATCATTGTAATTGCCCCCGGGAGAAATCGCACGTTTTGTATGTATCGGGAGAAATGTATCGAACGATTGTTCGTAGAAGGATGTCGCGATACGTGAAGCTAATTGCGAGTGAGACGCGTTAGTTGTCTCAAAGTCACAATGACGAAAAAGAAAATTGGTTAGTGATTTGCCGCTGAAAAGGTTGAGTTCTTAATTTCACATCGAATTAATCGAAACGTGTGATAGGAATCAGGAATTGTGGGATTAAAAAAATCGAATTAACAAATAAAAAAGACGAGCTCGTTTTGTGCTGAGCAAGAAAGAGACAAGTCGGCCAATAACGAGCATAAGAAAATTTTATTTAAATAATCAAATTACTTTCAGATAAATGAATGCATATGTTTGAATATGTGTTTCGACTATGCTAAGTTTTCCTCAACGTTAAGAAAATAATTGAGAAATACGATTTTTCTTAATCACGGATAGTTTTGTTTCTTTAAACGTACATTTTTACCTTTCCGATTATTTTTAACATTTGATTTAGCCACGTAGCAATTTTGATTATATTTATTTATTTACTTGTGGTTTTATACCAGAATACTTACTTGTAAATATTTGTTCTAATACTATTCAATTTATTTTTCTAACGCTGAAGACGCGCACAATTAATATAATCGAAACATATTCGAATGAAAGTACTCAATTATTTGAGAGTGAATTAAATTTATTTAATTAAATATTTTTTATGCTCATTGTTGGTTCATGTCTTCTTTGATTAGTAAAAAAAAAATTAATTATTGAATCGTTCTGAGTGTGTTAAGTTAGCATCTCAAGTGTGAGTATCTCACGATTAAATTGCGTATTAATTAGCATCCAGCATAGTTCTTGATAAGTTTTAACAACAGTTTTCTCAAATTTGCTATAAAAATCGCGGTTTTAAGAAATGAGATGCTAACTTCGAACAATGTCAAATAGCATCTCACCGTATCTTGAATCTTTAACGGTGGGAGCGAAAAAATCCGTAGAGCTCTGAAGTCTGGATAGGTTCAGTGAATAGTTTTGATAATTAAAATCCAATAATTATAAGTAATTATTAAAAGAAATGTACAACAGTAAGATGCTACAGTTCTGACACGACTTCTGGGCTGTACAAAAATTTTTAATGGCAAATTACGTCTCCACACATAAGCTCGTGAAAAGTTATGACAACTAGCGCACTTCTAACAATTATAAATAATTATTATGAATCAAAAATCCACATGACAGAGAAATAAAGTGACACTGCCGCGAGTTTTAAGCCGCAAAAATATTTTAAGCCATGCATTGTGCCGTCATACACTAGTTCGTAAATAGTTGCGGCAAATAAATCGCTTCTGATAAAAATAATTAATTATTATAAATAAAAAATTTATATGATAATGAGATGCTGTGACATTGGCGCAAGTTTTGAACCCCATAAGTATTTTTCCTACAGCTCTCGACATATTAAAGCGCCTTCCGAAGAGTTGCGGCCGATTCATATATTAGTTAATCAACAAAAAATTAATAACTTTCGAAAAAGCCGATTTTTCGCATATATGGGTGAAATGCTGATCTTTTTCAAAGAATTCTGTATACGAAAAAATATTTTTCCTACAGATTTCAACATATTAAAGCGCCTTCCGAAGAGTTGCGGTCAATTCCGATATTAGTTAATCAACAAAAAATTAATAACTTCCGAAAAAACCGATTTTTCGCATATATGGGTGAGATGCTGATCTTTTTCAAAGAGTTCTGTATACGAAAAAATATTTTTCCTGCACTTCTCAACATATTGAAACACCTTCCAAAAAGTTGCGGTCGATTCCGATATTAGTTAATCAACAAAAAATTAATAACTTCCGAAAAAGCCGATTTTTCGCATATATGGGTGAGATGCTGATCTTTTTCAAAGAGTTCTGAATACGAAAAAATATTTTTCCTGCAGATTTCAACATATTAAAGCGCCTTCCGAAGAGTTGCGGTCGATTCCGATATTAGTTAATAAACAAAAAATTAATAACTTTCAAAAAAGCCGGATTTCGAACTCCACGTATTTTTTAAATTTGACAAAATAAATTTGACAAAGCTGGTGTTAAAACTTATCAAGAGCTATGCAACTCTGCTGGATGCTTAATACGCAGTTTAATCGTGAGATGTTCACACTTGAGATGCCAACTTCACATACTCAATCGTTCCTAAGAAAGTTAATTTCTTTTTTACATAATAACTCGGAAAAAGTCGGTGATAGAAATTATTAAATAAAACGAGTTAATTATTGCATCATCTTTAAGAAAATTGATTCCTTAATTAGACATTGATTTAATCGGATCGCGTGACAGGGGTCGCTAAATCATTCGATACGATCTCCATAATGTCCAAGTTGTCAAACAACGATGACGAGCGCGTGATGATAACTATAAGTGCTCTGATCTGTCTGGAAATTGTGCTCTCCATCAATCCGCCCCGCCGTCCGTGACGAGTCGACGAGAGGCGAATTGTCGCATTCAACACAACATTTTTTTTTTTCAAAACTCAATCCTCGGAACCATCGAGGCGCGATTTCGATCAATTCCACGAAAATCGCAGGAAAAATTAATTAAATAGGAATCAAAAAAATATCTCGATTTTTCGTCCTCACTCTCTAATTCGGAATCAGTGTATTATTCACTGAAAGACAATGAATAATTTGATGTAAGTGATATAACTATATTAATCAGTGATATATCCACTTTCTTTCAATGACAATACACTGGTTCCGTTTCCCATACAGCACAACATAACGAAAACATTGCAAAACATTGCTACAATGTTGCAACAATATTGCGACAATGATAAAATGTCCGCTCCAGAAATATTGATACGCAATGTTGCTGTTATATTATATACATATGTTGCTGCAACGTTGCTGAAATGTTACATATCAATATTTATGAAGGTGTTTGCTGGACACTCCAGCAAACACCAAGTTATAGTTACATAAACGTTAGTTGTAATTTTCCACTCAACAATATAACTCTGTTATATAACACTCGTTATATTACATCAGTTATATTGTCGAGTGGGATATTACTTATATACTGTAACTTTGTGTTTGCTGAGTGTTTACTTTACCATTGCTGCAATGTTGCTGAAACATTGTAGCAATATTTTGCTACATAGATCAGTGAGAGCATCCCCTTCCGAATCACCAAAAAAACGGTGAATAATCATTGATGATCACTGTTACAAGTATAACACTGCATTGTAAATCAGAAAGATTTTACTCATTCGGATTTAGAGAGCGCGCAGGTTTTACCGTTGCACCCAACAAGCGAAGTTTATCTCAAAACCCCCGGAAGTCGCTTACTGAATCTTCAAAACAGCTTCAAGCCGGCTTTCCGGGGATTCCTGAGAAAGGCGACAGAAGAATATTAGAGAGCAGTCCGTGAAAGTCCGTTCTAATTGCGAGGCGTACTCGATCAAAGGGCCTCTAAAATGAAATAACCGGCATACGAGCGAAATAATTACGCGAGCCATTAGGGGAACTTTCATGACGCGACGCGTTGCGAATGCAATTACCAATAACGATTTTAAGAAAGCCTCTCGTCGAGCCTCGGGTTTCAACTTTAATGGACAGGCGCTTCAGTAGCGATTTCAGTGATCCGATACGCGAAGATCTCATCCGACCGGGAAATCCTGCGGCCCTGGTCGCGACCGATTGACATTACAGTCGTTGATTATGTTAACGAACTCGCCCGTTAACTCCGATCCTCCGCGCTTGTGTTCCCAACTTTTTCCCCGATTCCGGAGACGAACCGCCCGCTCTCGTCCTGCGCGCTAAATCGCTTTGGATCAAAAGCCCTCTAAAAGACGAAGTTTCGCAATTATCGCCCCGCAAACGCAAACGATGTACTCTGCACGTTTCGCAGGAAACTTAACACAACAGAGGATGCGACGTAGATGCGCCTCCACATGTGTGAGTGTGTGGACACGCGAGCGTGCATGTTTGTGAGTCGTGGTTCGTGGGTCCAACGAATTTGGGGAAACGCGAAAGCGATGTATTATTCAGAGGACGGAGTCGCGCAACTTTAATAAAAGGAAAATCCGGCCCAGGCGACGCGCAGCTGGGATACTCGCCTGTCGTCGGGAAGGAAATATTTGCGGAAAATTTTACACTCCTTATCCGGCTACCGTGGCGTCGCGTCGGTGTGTGTTCCTGCTTTATGTATTTATGAGCCAGGGAGCCGGGCGCCGCCGGAAGAAGCCGGAATTCTGCGCGAAATAAGCGTACATGCTGATGATTCACTCGCTGCGGACCTCGCTGCAGGCGGGATGATGCGGAAAACGTGGGTATGTAAGACCGCTCATTAAGCACCGAAAACATTATTCGATTAATTTAACGTTTACTCGCGGCTCTCTTCGATTTCCATTTCTCCGCGCGGTTTTCATTTCCGCTCGACTCGAGTTAAAATGTATAGGTAGAATCTCGGAAAATTCCCCGTGCAACTTAAATTTCTGTCTACGTTTAAATTTTTCTAGACCCACATACACACACACACACACACACACACATACACGATATACGGTCTTCGGCGATCGTTTCGGAAGCTCGCGAGATTCCGGATACGGATTCTCGAGCGTGTTCGCCAGCCGGACATTGTCGGACGGAGGTCCTGCGACTGGCACATGAATTGACCACCTGCGGTCGCGCTGGTTCGCGTCGCGAGTGAATTTCCGGGGTTGCATTGTCCTCCAAGATGCACCGTCGGGATATCCATTATCCTTCAACCGACGAGGGAGGGTCGCCAATCATTTTTCTCGAAAAATCAGATCTCTACGGGCTATACAGACGGAGAGCGCGTGAGTGATCCTCTCATATACGAGCAAGATCTTTATATTACTGCGACGCGGACGGTTAAATCAATTGAGCAATTAACAGTCATTCAATTGCGGATAAAAATATAACATTTTAGCAACGTAGTGGAGGGTCGCCAAATGCGTGCCACTCAAGTTATTTTCGCATTTGTTGTTGATTTGGTACAAAATTGGACGTTGGAAACTGCTTGATGTTTCAGATACCTATTACTGTAATCCTTTATCAATAACAAATTAGTTATATTTAAACCTTTATACAATTTATAGAAGGTATACGTTTTAATTAATCGTCTAAATCATACCTATGGGTTATAAATCGCGTCGCCTTCAAAAGCATCCAATTTATGAATTAAAATAATTAAAAATATAAATAATTATTAATAAATATATACTTATTAATAATTTTAAAAAAAGGATCAAATATTTAATAATTAATACATAACCATAATAAAAACGTAAGCTTGCATTTAATTGCAAACAACAAAATTTTATACGTACTTAGCAATTGTGAATTTTTCATATCAATCTTATATTAATATCGTTTATAATAATATTGTAACATGTTAACATTAATTATAATAAAATTTACGGTACATAATGTGATTTAGGAAATTTGATAAATTTTATAAAAATATCAATTTAAAATTTATAATAATTGCAAATGTAAATACAATAATGTAAAACATTCAACAATAAATCTTGATTTTAAAAAATATAAAAATATAGTATAAAATTGCATGTGCTTACATTATTATCAACTACATAAATTGATTAAAAATCAACATCGGTTGTATCTGATTGAAGTGTTGTTAACACGAGCAAAACAAGATGTTTGTTCAATTTCTGTATATGTGACTCGTTTCTCATTTATTTCGTATTTTTATCGCTAAAATGTTACATTAAGAAAAAATATAAAATATTGACGGGGTATGATGTAGGTGGCCGGTACGCATTCAGCAACTCTCTCCACTAATAGCAACGTCAAATTGCATCGAGACCGTAAGCGGAAGCTGAAGAAGAAACTCAAACGGTGGCGACAAAATGTCGATGAATCCTGGGGGTACCGTTCACGGGCAGCGGATAGGGAAGCAAAAATCTCTCCCTAAGGATGACTAGTGACCCGATAGGTCGTCCTATCTCCCTTAATTTCTTTCTCCGTCGCGGAAACGAAGACAGATTGGCGCGATCGGATTGCTATTTCGCGATCGCGTCACTGCGTTTTTCTCTTTATCCTTTCTTTTTTTCTTTTTTTTTTCTTTTTTTTTCACCGCCTTCCGCCTTCCTCGTCCTCGTTTTCCAGCTGATTTCGACTGTAGAACGAGTTTTCGCGCGCGGTCAACGAGAGAAATCCGAAATTCCCGGGTGCCGAGTTCAATTAGAGAACGCGACGCCGAGGCCTTCCGGTGATGCGTCCCGGCAATGCAATTAGCCGCGGACACCACTCTCGTGTCGTCGAGGGTGCGCCAACAGAATGGGGGCGAAAGTGCGCGCGATAATTAAGACGCCAGACGCGAGGAGACGGCTCTCGAATATAATTAGGCATCAGCTGGCTTCGCCACACTTCGCCGACCGATATCGCTTTGTGCGCAAACAACTCGCTCGCTTTCTCCGCGGGAGCGGAAGCACGCTCGCTTCTCTCCACGGCCAGCTGAGGATCTCCGAAGAGGAAGAAGGAAACCCCCTGAAGGGAATTAGAAATTCTCGGTGTGAGAATGGACGAAAACTTTTAACTCCGGCAAAGAGTATCCCGCTTCTCGACTGATAATTCGATTACCAACTTTCGCGTGTTGGTTCACGATTCGCAATCGGCTCGTTTCGAGAGGACCCAATTCTCTCTCTCTCTCTCTCTCTCTCTCTCTCTCTCTCTCTCTCTCTCTCTCTCACTTTCTCTCTATCTCAAAAAGTCTTGGATTACAACGCTAAGAAATCAAGGAAGTTTTTCCGTACCCGCCGGGACATATAGATATACATTACGGGGAGGAAGCACGCGCGGTGGACACGCGGAGTTCACTGGGAATTAATTTCATTCGCGACGCGATCGAAGGAAATCCGCTCGCTCGCCCGTCCGTCCGTCCGTCGCCGAGAGGATCGCATGCGTCGAACGTTTCCGACGACGGAGCACACGATGGAAATTGAGTTTCGCTGAGTTTTCCGTCGCGACGATTCGATTTGTCCCGCGACATCGTGACGAGCGGCACGAAAAGTTTCCACAGAGAGCGAAAGGGTAGAGGAGAGGAGAGAAGAACGACTCTCTTCGAGAGTACGCTCCCCGAATCGCGCGATCGCGAAAAAGCGAACGAGGGGATGGGAGGGGGGGGGGACGAGAGGAAAATTGGTTGAACATTTCGCGAAATGATGGATGCGCCCTCCGTAGACAGCATCTCCGACGCATCTCTGGCGTGTCTCTCTTTGAGAGATGCCGACGGGCGATATCTTTCCGAGCGCTTGATAGGAGTATATTCATCATAATTTCCAGCGCATTTTAAATCTATTTGCTCGGCAAAGCTCGCTGAACGCGAGATCCCCCGGGGAAAAACCGCTTCCGGAAGCTCAGCGAAAAAACTAACCGGTAACTATGTGTCGCGCAGAATTTCTCTCTCTCTCTCTCTCTCTCTTTTCCTCCCGTTCCGCATCGCATGTAGAATGCATCAACGCGGGAAGTGCAGCGCATCCGTGCGCATCCACTCGTCAGCGGCGGCGAATCTCGTATATGTTTCGCAATGGCCTGCACTTTAGGGAAGGAGAATAAAGGGAGGACAGGACACGGCGGGGTGTAACAAATGCGGCTCTCACCGAAATTAAAATTGAAGAGAACGACTCGCAGTTAATTCCCGGAGTGTCGTGAAAATTTTTGGCTCGTTGCAGCGCTGCGCTGCACCGCGCCGCAACGGACGCACCAGAAGGCAGACTTGTCCCGTAATCTTTTAAATTCGCTGTTCTTTCGCGAATAAGCTCTGCTTCCCGTGTAAATCCAAATTTTAGTCAACGAGCTTAACGTGGAAAAATCTCCGAAAACTCGGTCAATCTTTAGGATCCGAGGTATTTTGTACTCACAATCAGATCCTCTCGTGCCGTTCCGTTTTCAATTCCCGCATCCTCCCAGCTCCCGATCGCTACTTCCTGTGCGTGATATCGCGCGGCGCAATAAAGACGTTTTTATATGACCGAATAAAAATATTTTTACGTCGAGCGGTAAAAATGCATCTACCGCCGGCGCGCATTATCGTAATATCTCGGTGCGCGCATTTCGCGATATTTTTACAGAACCAACTTCAGTGCATGTGAAGACGTAAGAATTTAATACGCCAGGTGTCTCATTACTATTATTTCGCTGTTACCACTTCCGGCTGCCGTCACTCGCGCTATTGTTAGATTATTTAAAGCTGTTGGCCATTTTACTTGACGGATAAAAACCCAGTCCATATTTTATAGAAAAATATCAATATCTCATAAAAGTGTTTAAAATTAAGTTTCGAAGTTAAGTTTCTCCCACTAGAAAAGGAGTAAGTAATAGTACTATTTTTAAACGAATGTCTTCGTCATACCACTTCTGATATAACGAATATGGATAGTCTTTATTTAGAAATCTCTATCTTTCTGTCTCATATGTACTTAAACAAAATTGATTTTTTAAAAATACAATACTGGAAAATTTTTTCTCGTCTTATTGTTATCAAATTATATTTTACTTCTCTTGTTATATTTTATTCCTCTCTTTTTTAATTACTTTCCTATGTTTTTATATCATTGTTCTTATGTTCTTTGTATTATTCTTACTTATATTCTTCGGGCCATAATTTATTGCTTTTTTTATTTTTTTATTTATGTATTTTTTTAACGTTCTTAAACGGTTTGCCATAAAACGAAAATAAACACCTTCTCTGTCTTCTTCTCTTTCTCTTCCTCGCGTACACTTAAACAAGACTGATTTTCTAGAAATATACGTCGAAAAATTTTGTTCTCGTTTTATTTTTTTCAAATTTTATTTTACTTGCTGTTATTATATTTTATTCTTTTCTTCTTTATATTCCTTTTTATGTTCTTATATCATTGTTCTTATGTTCCTGTATTATTTTTTTTCTTATATCGTTCGTGCCATAATTTGTGGCTTTTCTTGTTTCTTTATTGGCAATCTCGTTAACATTCCAAAAGAGTTGACTGTAAAACAAAAATAAACGCCCTCTCCATCTTTTTCTCCCTCGCGTACACTTAAACAAGATTGATTTTCTAGAAATACACCGGATCGAAATTCCTACCACTAAACTGTCTACCATATTAAGCATTAATCTTTCGATTTACGATAGTAAATGGGGATACATATGACGCGCGCCTTCCTTGGCCATTTCTTCGTCCCAAATCGTGAGCGTGACGGTTCGCCTGGCGGCGAAAAAGGTCGATGGCCAATCTCGTCAAGAATAAAGTCTTATTATCGACGACCTTTACGTCCGAGCGTGTGCCCTATATGTTAGAACAAGGGATGGTGCCGCAGAGCCGCAGAAGCCGGAGAGCTCCTTATTCTCCCTCGCCCCGTCGGGCCTTAAACTTCACCGCAATGAGCCTCTGCGGATATAAACTTATGATTCACAGTATGTCAACCCGCGCAAACTTCGCAGCTGCGCGCGTGTTCCGCACGGTTTGCACTGGCTGCACACGATCCCGGATCCTGCAGGTACCGAGTATAACTAAGGCGGGCATTATCTCTTTACGGCAGGAACTCCGTTTTCCACGCCGACGAATGCGACGAGGCGCGCGTCGCTCGTGAAAAATCGCGAGGAACGACTCTTGGGAAAGGAAGAAGACGAAGAGGCTCGCGATTCCTTTTTCCTCCTCCCATTCGCGCGAATAAGCGGAAGGTAACAGAGAGACGCGCTCGGCGAATCGCTCGATTTGTCAAGTTGTCGGCAAAAAATCGGTTGCCACCGCCGTGGAAGACCTCGGTTTTCCTTCGCGATTAAAGAAGAAACTACATTTCGGTAGAATATCTGAGGCCGCGAATAAGCCGAGTGCGGATTGAAGGACGCCCGATTGCGTCGCGGGCGAGAATGTGTACGCGAATTTTTCGCTTGGAAAATTTTTCCGGGGCGAAACTTGCGCGTAAGCGACTCCGCGAGTTTCTCGAAGTCGCGTTTCATCGGAGGAAAGATGAGATGCGCTGTTGCAACGAGAGATTATATTTCAGAGATTCACGTGGTACCTACTTACTGCACCGAAAATATGCGCACGGCAAAAAATTTTATGTTACATTTTACATTGCACGTTCCCTCAAAACGGTTTACTCAAATCTTTGCGTTAATTTGATATTATATAACAAGAAATATGTTAGAAGATAATACAAATATTATGTATGAAACTAATACAAAAAATGTAACACTTTGATACAATCTGGAAACAAATGTTATATGAAACACAGAGAAAATTTTTTTATATATAATTATATATATATATATATATATAATTATACATAAAATATGTCCATATATTCAAATATATATAAATGTACATATTTTATATATAACTATATATTAAAAAATTCATATGTATCTTTATATAAAAAATATCATAAATGTATATTTATTTATAATTCTATGATTATGTATAAAATATAAATAATTATTTAGAATAAAGGCCTTACCTTAAATCTTTAAAAAAATATACTCATTTGATGCGTATTCACTCACAATGAAAAAATCTGGAAGAAAAACAAGGCGATCTGCTACGCGAAGCGAGTTATCAAACGTTAAAGTTAGCAAGTTAAAGCTGCCATACGGGCTAAAGCCATGGTCCGATTCAAAGCGCTATTCACATCTATTTTTATTATTCATTAAGCATAAACACAGGAATATATAGAATGAAGCCAATAGCGGTTTGAACGCGAATCGGACCGCGGTCTAAATGTATCGACATGACGCAATGTGTATTTACATTACCTCTATTGAGCTAACCCCTCCACTAGCACAAAATTAATTTTCAAATATTTAAAAATTAAATGCTAATTAGGTGCTGATTTGGTGCTAAAGTCCGAAATTAGGTGCTCGAATCGTTCGGCAGAAAATTAAACAAAAATTGAATGGGACTAGCTTAACATTAAGCTAGCCCCTCCGCCCTCCTCCAACAAAGCAAAATGAATATTTATCATGTAAACAATAAACAAATACAGTAGAATCAAATGCTAATTGCGTGCTTCAAAAAATGATGAAAATAAATCCGAGATATATATATATATTAACAGAATTTAGAAGCCAGTCGTTCATAAGAAAGAAGTTGTCTTAAAAAATTAGATGCTAGGACAAATTTGACACTAAAAAATTCAGCTCTGTCTCTGCATTTGTTTTCTTTTTCTTATCGCTCACATGGAATGGGATACGATATTTCAAACCTTAAAGAAATTTTACAACTCACCGGACCGATGCGCAGCAGCGGAATTGTAAACAGCTACATTAATCTGTAAAGTACATATAAATCCAAATTATAATAGCGTCCAAAATAATGAACGTAACATTTACTTTCATATTGAGAGTAAAGCAGTGAGAATAATTTGACTACATTTTTTTAATTGAATAAATTTCTTTAATTCAAGTATAACATTTATGTATTTAAATTTCTTCGGCAATTTCAAGCATATTTAACTTAATACTTAATTATTTGAAACAAAGACATTCAATCAAGATGGAAAAATTAGTCAAGTTGACAATTTTTCTTAAATACAAGTAATTTATAAATAATGTGGGAAGTAAACTCACCCACAGGGTTGTTCCGCCGTTGCCCGATGCTCCTCCCGAGCCTCCGCCTCCTCTCAAATTCGGTTAATGCACAACACAACACTCGACTCGCGAACGAAAGATCAATTACGATCACGCACTAATTATCACATCAACGCGCGACACTTTGTTGACGAAAGCACTCCCGGCAAAGCGACATCATCACGTAACGAAAGGGAGACACGACCGCGCGACGATGATCTAAATCGATATTCCGTCGGACCATCTCATCGTCGCGCACAAAAACTCGGAAGTAGCTGCGCGTATAAAAATAAACCGTCCGACATCGATGATAACACACGAACTGGTGCGCGATGCACGTCGACCGGTCGGAGTCCGCGATGATTCGAGCGAGGTGAATTAACGATGACTTTTACGTCGTCCCGCAACAAGAACACGTACGTCTGAGAGCGATCTCGCTGTGTTGTCCGAACGTTTATCTCATTTGCAGTTACTTGTGAAAACTCGTACGTGCAAAGAGATCTCCGTCGACACGATGACGTCACGCGAGGAGGTACACGTACGAACCGTGTGAACGTTGCAGCGAGAGAAGCTCGCCGGCTAACTTAACGCCACTCGCAAAAAAGAGGGGGCAGGGAGGGGGATGAGAGACAGCAGATCGTCGTTCCGTGTATGTATTGAGTACATTTCCTGTGGACGCTCACGCACTGTAAACGTTTATAAGCATCACTTTATCATTCTGTTTATGAATATTAAAGAAGGCGAAATGATGTTTACAAGCCCTGCGAGCGCAAAAGTGAACGCAGCCGTTATCATACACAAGAACTCCGATATACATACGAGGCGAATCCGCTCGACATCGATGACGACACGCGAAGGAGCGGGTGTACGAATGCTGCGAAATATATCGCGAACCTTCGAGGTTACCTTCACACGCGTCGCCCGGCACACAGCGAGGAGTCAACACGCACACGTTTCAGGACGATCGTCACCGTATGTACGCCGACACTCATTTATTCACTCCACACTGCACGTAAACTGTATTCGCTCGACCTGTATGTGCCGAGATACGCACGACGAGATCGGAGCACGCGACGCGCGGTCCGTGCCGGTCGGCCGCGGTACCCGAAATGCGTAGTTGTTGCGTCGCCGCCATGTCGCCGGCCCGTAGGACGAACTGCTGCGTGTTTACGCGCGAATTCAGTTACCTCCCGCGACATACGCATATCGCGGCGAGTCCTCGTCGCACGATTGTCACACTTGCGTTGGAATCGAGCTCCCCGCGACTGTGCTTACAGCGATGAAACGCGTCGCGACGACCGTCGACACGGGACCGATCCCCCGCTTACGCCGTCGACTGCCGCTCCACTACTGCCCAGGCTGTCCACTACTAGCGGAGTGTCGAATAGCTCCGAATAATTCCGAAGCGTTACCAATCGACGATCGGTAACGTATACACTTTCCAGGAAAAATTTTTTCCTGGAAAAAATTCTTCCTGGAAAGTGCGTATGTCATCGATCGTCGACTGGTAACGCTTCGGAATTATTCGGAGCGAATTCGTATACATTTTCCAGGAAGAATTTTTTCCAGGAAAAAAAATTCTTCCTGGAAAGTGCGTATGTTATCGATCGTCGATTGGTATCGCTTCGAAATTATTCGGAGCGAATTCGACACGCCGCTAGTAGTGGACAGCCTGGACAGTAGTGGAGCGGCAGCCGACGGCGTAAGCGGGGGGTCGGTCCCGTGTCGACGGTCGTCGCGACGCGTTTCATCGCTGTAAGCACAGTCGCGGGGAGCTCGATTCCAACGCAAGTGTGACAATCGTGCGACGAGGACTCGCCGCGATATGCGTATGTCGCGGGAGGTAACTAAATTCGCGCGTAAACACGCAGCAGTTCATCCTACGGGCCGGCGACATGGCGGCGACGCAACAACTACGCATTTCGGGTACCGCGGCCGACCGGCACGGACCGCGCGTCGCGTGCTCCGATCTCGTCGTTCGTATCTCGGCACATAGAGGTCGAGCGAATACACTTTACGTGCAGTGTGGAGTGAATAAATGAGTGTCGGCGTACATACGGTGACGATCGTCCTGAAACGTGTGCGCGTTGACTCTTCGTCGGGCGACGCGTGTGTGTAGATAACCGCGAAGGTACCGTGTCCGCTTCACGATATTTCGCAGCATTCGTACACCCGCTTCTTCGCGTGTCGTCATCGATGTCGAGCGGATTCGCCTCGTATGCATATCGGAGTTCTTCTGTATGACAACGGCTGCGTTCACTTTCGAGCCCGCAGGGCTTGCAAACATCATTTGTCCTCGTTTAATATTCATAAACAGAACGATGAAGTGATGCTTATAAACGTTTACAGTGCGTGAGCGTCCGCAGTAAACGTAACCAATACATACACGGAACGACGGTCTGCTGTCTCTCATCCCCTCCCCCCCTCCTCTTTTGTGCGAGTGGCGTTAAGTTAGCAGGCGAGCCTCTCTCGCAGCAACGTTCACACGGTTCGTACGTGTACCTCCTCGCGTGACGTCATCGTGTCGACGGAATTCTCTTTACACGTAAAAGTTTTTGTGAGTAACTGCAATGAGATAAACGTTCGGACAACACAGCGAGATCGCTCTCAGACGTAGTACGCGTTCTTGTTGCGGGATGATGTAAAGTCATCGTTAATTCACCTCGCTCGAATCATCACTCCGACCGGTCGACGTGCATCGCGCATCAGTTCGTGTGTTATCATCGATGTCGGACGGTTTATTTTTATACGCGCAGCTACTTCCGAGTTTTTGTGCGCGACGATGAGATGGTCCGACGGAATATCGATTTAGATCATCGTCGCGCGGTCGTGTGTCCCTTTCGTTACGTGATGATGTCGCTTTGCCGGGAGTGCTTTCGTCAACAAAGTGTCGCGCGTTGATGTGATAATTAGTGCGCGATCGTAATTGATCTTTCGTTCGCGAGTCGAGTGTTGTGTTGTATATTAACGAAATTTGAAAGGAGGCTCGGGAGAAGCATCGGGCAACGGCGGAACAACTCTGTGGGTGAGTTTACTTCCCACATTATTTATAAATTATTCGTACTTAAGAAAAATTATTGAACAATTTGACTAAATTTTCCTTGATTGAATGTCTTGGTTTCAAATATTTAAGTATTAAGTTAAAAATATAAATGCTTGAAATTACTGAAAAAATTTATATACATAAATGTTATACTTAAATTAAAGAAATTTATTCAATTAAAAAAATGTAGTTAAATTATTCTCACTGCTTTACTTTTGAAATGAAAGTAAATGTTACGTTTATTATTTTGGACGCTATTATAATTTGGATTTATATGTACTTTGCAGATTAATGTAGCTGTTTACAATTCCGCTGCTGCGCATCGGTCCGGTGAGTTGTAAAATTTCTTTATGGTTTGAAATATCGTAACGCTTATCTTGTTCCATGTGAGCGATAAAACAAAGAAAACAAAAATGAATGCAGAGACAGAGCTGAATTTTTTAGTACCAAATTTGTCCGAGCATCTAATTTTTTAAGATAACTTGTCTCTTGCGAACGACCGGCTTCTAAGTTCTCTCATATATATTTTCGATTTATTTTTATTATTTCTTGAAACATCTAATTAGCACTTGATTCTGCTGTATTTGTTTATTGGATTACATGATAAATGTTTATTTTGCTTTGTTGGGAGACGGGGGAAGGAGCCAGTTTAATGTTAAGTCAGCCCCATCCAATTTTTTTTTAACTTTCTGCCAAACGATTCGAACACCTAATTTTGGACTTTAGCACCAAATTAGCACTTAATTAGAATTCAATTTTAAAATATTTTAAAATTAATTTTGCGTTGGTGAAGGGCCCAGCTCGATAAGGGTAGTGTAAATACATATTGCGCCATGTCGATACATTTAAGCCGCAATCCGATTCACGCTCAAACTGCTATGGGCTTCATTCTATTCCTCTTTATACTTAATGAACAATAAAGACATAATTATTCATATTTTATATATAATTCTATATAATTATATATAAAAAATTGTTTCTCGAGAAATAATTTCTTCAGTAATTATTAATATTTATAATATTGTGCTAATATTTTATTCGTTTACCTTAAAACTAACGATTTAAAACGACATTATTTTTGTCATTTGTTCATTTTTCTATAAATTACATTATTTTGACACTAATAAATGTTGAATATTAATTTAATACAACAATATTTAAGTAACACAATCGTACCACGTTAAATTAACACTCCGGTAAAAATTCTACACAAAAACTTTTAACAGAGGGAGACGGTTTTTAACTGAAATACAAATTACAAAATATTTTCTGCGAAATGTTCTCGAAAAAATGATGTTTCGAGGGTTTAGCGAAAGGTCAGTGGAACTAACCAATCAGACTAGTCAGATTCAAGTGGTAGAATGGAACAGTTCGTAGGTACAGTATTTTTATATTTCTCTGACATCTCATATTTCCCCTCGATGCTTGTGACATTTATATATTGTTTTCTCTCGCGCCAAGCAAAATATAGGAGATTCATTCCCGAGAGGGTCTTTTTTTACGATGGGCGACACGGTATTGAGTTTCACAGCCAGTTAATTAGGTCAAAATTAGGTCGTTAGGCGGGCGCACGTGTCGAGCCTTTTTTCGCGAAAGTTCACTTGAAAAAAAAAGGGGGGGCGAAATAGCACAGAAGAGTCGGGCTTGTTTTACGGAACTACTACGGAAAATATCGAGTGGCACGTTTCCGGATACGCGCGCGAGACATGCAGCGCAAGATGAATACAAAAGAGAATGTGAAAGGAGGGCAATTGCGAAAATGCGGGAGTAAACGTGAAAATGTATTCGTGAATTTAAAGTGATAAACCGATAAAAGCCAAGCCGAAATAACGAGCAACGCGATGTAGTTTTACAATAAATTTATTTTCATTGATAATAATTAAAACGGAACATTTCAACCTTGCTTAATCGTCATCAGTCGTCGAACATAAATCAATCAATATATTTATATTTTACATTCATATTTATATTAACATTTCTATTTATGTAATCATGTAAATAAATGTAATAAATATATTGATTGTATTTATCAATATAATGATATATCCCTAAAATTGTTCTAAATTAAAAAATTATTAACATTAAATAGTCGTGAGACAAAACTGCGAAAATTTAACTTCGAGTTTTACAACCGTTCATTGTAAAATATGTAATATGTTAGAGTTCTAATAGCATCGAAAGTGTGACTAAGAATTTGTTACACAGAATGTCGGTTAGTAATTTATCGTTGTCTCACGAGAAAATTCTGTGTCCCCGAAATGTTGATACGTGCTAATAGTTAAACTATTTGGAGTAGTAAATAATGGAGTAGTAAATAATCAGGTCCATCATTGTTTGTATTATATAAATAGATAATAAAAGAAGAAAAGTGACTTTTTGTTCACAAAAACTTCGAGATTATTTTACTCTCCTTAAACATTTTTCACGTAAAATCTCGATGATATATTTATCAAGATTCAAATGTAAAACGTGATATCTCCGTAATGTGAAAAAGTTTCTGAAATGAATTTCTCTGCTGTAAAGCATAATTAATTTTAGGTCATATAAAATAATTTCTTTTTCCTCTAATTTCTTATTTCGCTGATAGAAAATTGAAATTGATTGCAGAGAGAGTTTCTCAAATTGCAATATCAATTTACTCTTTGCATTAAAAGGCGAAAATTCTGCTTAATGCCTCATTAATAAAAAATCAATTGCAAATTTATGAAAAGATATGTCTGGTATTGGTTTTTTTTTTATCAGGTTGCAAATGTAAAAAAAAGAATTATAATGAGAGAAGAGAGAGAAATAAAATACGAGAGATAAAATAATTAATAAAACACATTACAAACAAGTATGTGATAAAGTATCTCTCCCTTAATTTCGCAAAAATATTATTTCAGTTTTCGCACGTGCGAAGGTAATTTGGGTCATTCGAACATCGAATCTGACGCAAGAATATCTGGGAGAGGAAATATCTGGCCGTGGAAGATTTTAATGAGATTTTTGGCACGCGCTGCCTTTGGCTCACGTTAATTAACAAGTCGCAAAGTGCAAAGTGCAAAGTGCAAAATCCACCGTGAACATCCCGACGGCGGCTCGCGAGAATCGACTCCTCCACGTTCGCGACGTTGGCAAATTAAACGCTTAACTTAAAACACTTTGCCGCGACGGCGGCTCGCGGCGGAGGCATCAGCGGGGATAAAACATAGTCGCGAGCCGTAGTGAATTCGCGTCAACACGAATTCGCACAGTCGCGCGCCCGGGGACCGGCCCGGTCCGTCTGCATTCGCGTCGCCATACGTTACCCTCGAGTTTCGACGTATCTCTCCGTCAGCCTGGACTTCCCGTGATACCGTTTTATAAGTCGTATATAGGGACGAGGGGAGAAAAAGGAGGGCGAAGAGGAGGGAAGAAACTCGATAGGTTAAGATTCAAAAACACAGTTCGAAAGAATTACAAATTGTATGTAAAATCGCGCAAGAAACTATTATTTCAACAGATCTTGCTACACCGAGAGAAAAATTCTGTTTAAATTGATGAAATCTTTTTTTTCCTTGCCTTTTTTTAAATCTGAAGTGAAAATACCTTTGAGGAAAATAAAAATTTATTTAATTTCGAGAAACGAGATTATTAGCCTTTTTAAAATAAATAAATTATTTATTCAAATTATTACTTTAATTTAATCAAATAATTTTTAATTCAAAAAAGTACTGACAGAGATGTGAGAAATAATTTAGTAGTTCTGGTTTGAAAAATATATTTCTTTTATTGTATTTTAAAAAAAGATTTTTACAATCAAACTGTTTCTTTAATTCTAATGAAAGGAATAAACAAAAAATTTCTTCAAATAAAAAAAAACTTTTTTTTAATTATATGACAATGCACAACTATTTTTTTATTCAAACAAATATTTTTTAACTCCAAGGATGCACCCAGAGAAAAGTTATGTTTAAATCGATGAAATTGTTTCTTTTATATTAAATTTTTTAAGTTATTTAAAATAAAAATATTTTTGAGGAAAATAAAAATTTATTTTATTTCAAGAAACAACAATTATTAGCCTTTTTTGAAGTAACTAAATTATTTCTTTAATTTAAATAAATAATGTTTTAATTCAAAGCAAGCACTGACGGAAATGTAAGAAATAATTTGGTTGCTCTAGTTTTAAAAATATATTTCTTTTATTTAAAAAAAGATTTACGTTGCGCAACCAAAATATTTCTTTAATTCTAATGAAAGGTGAACAACCGAAAAATTTGTTCAAATCAAAGAAACTTTTCTTTAACTGCAATGTACGAGCATAGCAATGCACAAATTTCTTTGGTTCGAATAAATATTTTTTGACTGGAAGAAACTTTTCTCAGGACGTATATTGATCTTTCTCGATTTTAATTGTACTGTATACAAATCACGGTTTTGATTCCAATATTAATTATTGTAAAACTCAGAAAGTTGATCATTTTATTTTTAACCAATTCACAGGCAATCGCGATCTGTACATCTGATAACGTCGATCGAGAATGTCGCGGCAGTCTCGTCCGGGGCGTGTTTAATCCGTTTTCAGCGCAACGAATGTGCCTCGCGAATGCATAATGCACATACCAATGGTGCACGAATGGAGGATGTAATTTGTACCGGCGACTGATTCTCGCCGGCGTAATCGCATCGCGCAAATTAGCACTGATTTACGCTTCGATACGAATGGCAAGTGCACTCGGTGCGGGCGGCTATAAATTATCGCCGATCGCCTAATTGCCGTTTTACATTTCCGTCGTGAATTTCGAGAGAGTAAGAGAGAGAGAGAGAGAGAGAGAGAGAAAGTGAAAAAGCGGCGGATAATTCAATATCCTGAAATCCGTTTATCTATTTCGATCTATCCACGATTAGCAACAGAATTGAATTCAAATTAAATGTATTTAACAATAGAGTCTCGGAACAATTTTTGTACTAATTAGTATTCGATTTATCCTTGTTCATTCGATATGCCTCATTTATACTCACTTGTGAAGAGCTAATTTGCGCGCGCGCGCGCGAGTGAGATGCGCGAGACGATACGTCCGAATTACATTTCAAACAGCATATTCGCTAATTGTCATCAATAAATATGCTCGTCGCGTTATTAACTCGTTTCCCCGACAATTTAGTTCATCGGGCTCGAAGGACGCTGACGGAGCGTACGCGGGATTATAAACTGGAGGGAAGCGGGGGAAGAGAGCCCGCGTCCGATATTTGTGTTGTAAACGAGCCAGAGATGCTCAGAGAGAGAGAGAGAGAGTGAGAGAGAGCAGGGTTAATCCGATTGCAGTTTATAATTTCAGGGGATGCGCGGCAGCGATTTCGACGGGTGCCCGCAGACTCCCGGAAACTAATTAAAGTACACGAATGCGAGATCGCGCGGAGCGAGCACGCTCGTCTAGCGGCCGAGCTGCGGACGAGGCGAGGCGAGGCGAGGCCGCTTGCTCCAGTTACCTGGGGTATCTATCTCCCTTACCATCTCTCCGTGCCTCCGTCGCAGCTCATTAATCCCGAAACTCTGCATGAGGACATCGCGCGGCCGTAGGTCGATCCCCCTCTCCTGCCGCGCGCCGCGACGGATCGCCGGAATGAAATCGGGACCTCGATTTCACATTCCGAAAGAGACGCGACTCTTCTCGCTTCAACGGACAAAGACGAGAAGAAGACTCGAATGTGAATCTTGCTATACATACATTCGGATCTCATGCATTTCGCTCTCGCCGCGAACTCCGAACTCGGGAATGCGCGGGACGAACCGGGGGGGAGTTCGCTCTCGGGTTACTCGCGTAACAAAATATCCCCGGTTTGTTACGACGAGTTACGAGCAATCGAAAGTTCGTGCCCCCCGGGTCGAATCGGGTGAATTGCCCGCGACACCGACGGAATGTATGCCGCTGCCCCGGCTTTGCTATAGCTTTCCCGATGCTCCCCTCCGTCGCGAGATCGCTCGAGATCTCCGGCGATGAGTGTCATCACGCGAGTTGCGACTCGCGACGACGACGAGTCAGCGACGAGTCGAGTACGTGATATGTCATACGGATGTTTTCCAGAGCTCTTCTTCTGGTGACGGCTGATCTTTACTCGAGAACCTTAACCGGAAGCTTTGCGAGAAACTTGTGTTTTTTTTTTTTTATTCGAAAGTCAGGTGCCTAGAAACTGAGAGAAAAAAATTTGTTGAAAACTAAAATATTCAGTCCGATAGGTGCAACTAAATATTGAGTTGGTTTAATTGGTCTTGGTTAAAAACCAGTTGAATAATTGACTTGAATGGATTTGAATAAATTATACCATTTTTTTGTGTAACTAAATAGTACAGATCAACTAAATATTAGATTGGCTCAATAGTTAGGATCACTTCACAATCAACGAAATAAAAAAATTGAACTAGTTAATGAACATGTAAATGATATTTTAATATAATTACACTTTGAATTGTATTTTAGTAAAATCATTATGAAAATTAGATTACAAAAGATACAATTAATTCGAAGTTTATTAATTTAAAGTCTTATTATCTTAATACTTTTCTGAAACGGTCATTTACTGGTGATTGTTCAGCGACTGATGCAGTGATTCTGACTATTGAATGAATTCAATGTTCAGTTGGTCGTATCGGACTAAACATTTTAGCTTTCTAGTAAATTTTTTGTTCTCAGTGCACACGACGTGATGGTACTGGACGTCAACATTGCACACTTAAAGAACTTCATTACGTTATTATTTAATTTGTAACTCGAGATAAATCTGTAGAATGAAATGCTAATCTCTAAATCTCATAGAGTGACAAATTGCACTCGAAAAATTGTACAGGGTTAATTTTCACTCTTTTAAAGTAGATTTTTACTCTACGAAATAACGCTCGTACGCTACCGTTTAAAAAGAATAAGAAAGTGCGTGTAACTAAATGTTAAAATGTACCTTGGAAAAATTTCAAAATGCTCAAAAGTGAAAATGTCTGGATCTTGTAAAATGAAAAATCACTCGAAAATTGTACAAGCTTAATTTTCGCTCTACAAAATTGAATTTATATTTTTATTAGAGCGATAAATCACTCGAAAATTGCACCAGCTTAATTGTCATTCTTTTAGAGTGGCGCTTCACTCTGCGAAATTTTAAGAGTTGTAGCAAGTATTAGCTATTGTGTGTTGGCATATTAGCTACTCCATAACTGGATGAACTACTAAACAAGTGATTCCAAAAATTATAATCACTAGAACTCCCAATAACGGAGATATTGCAAGTATCCATAATACAAGGGCCATAATAATAACACCTTCTCCTCGGCAAATAGATGTTTAACCCTTTTAATCCCGAATTAATTCTATATAAAAGAAAAAATGTTTTTCTCTATTATTGTTCTTAATAATATAAAGATGGTACCTGATTTTTTTCATAATTTTCCTATTAACGCAAATTTTGAGAAATCAAAATATTGTTGTTGTTATTCAAGTATCGATTAGTTTGGCGTCTGGATGAATCCGAAGATTGTTAAATTGCCTCAGGGCGCAACGGCGGGTGCGAAAGAGTTAAAAGCATAAAAAAATGTGTGCAACAGTTTTCTTTAAAAAAAAAATTCCCAAAGATACTTTTCCGCATTTTAAGATCAAAATACCTTTTAAAAAGATTTCGGCCTCTCAACATCACGTGTGAAAGAGCAACAATCTCGCTCCCGTAATTCCGCGAGCGGACCAGTCTCGCGATAGCGATTTCCACGTGCTCCTGTCGTATGTGCTCATTACTTTAAGAGAAACAAACGCACCGAGCGCGACACATTTTCGCTCGCTTAACGGCGCCGCTGCCTGCGCAATTCCGCGATAAGTCCTCGACGGTAAATCAACGGCGTTTTATCGACAGCACGTCCAAAGGTTGCGAGCGCGAGCAGGGTTGGAAAGGGGGAAGGGGGAAAGGGGAGGTAGGTGCAGGAGGGTCGGCGGGATTCGCCATCCACGTCCCGAGATGGATGGCTCGCGTGCTGGCTTGTTTTCCGGTTGCAGGCGCGCAGACGACCGACCGACCGCGCGGGATGGCCACGAAAAAACGGCCGTGGCTTTTCCGCGCCGTCGCCCGGACCGAGATAACGAAATGCCGATACCCAGCCGCACGTAAACAGCCACCCCGCACCGATTATATTTATATCCTCGCGACGCGATGCCCGCGCTCGCGATCGCCGCTCGGCCCCGGCGGAAATTCTGCGAATTCCGGCTCGGAGCCGCGAGCTCCACCGCCGCGAGCTTATCCGCTAACGTAATCCGAAGATTCCATCCACGGGAATATTATACAAGAGTATATACCGCAGAAGAGAGAGAGGAGGGCGGGAGCACGTGGAATCCTATCTCGAGGTCCCCGCGTCCTTTTCAATCATGGATTCCTCGACAAACGGAGCTTATAGTGGCTTCTCCCTCGACTCCGTATTGCTACGCCGGGGCGGGATAGAAGAAAGAAAAGTAATAACACCGCGTGAATGATTTACGCGTCAATTCGCGCGAGCGCGTATTATCAGCGTCGAAATTCTTCTATTTTATCTCCCCCCCCCTCTCTCTCTCTCTCGCCTTTCTTTCCTTCTCTCCCTCTCTTTCTTTTCCTTTCTTTCTTGTTGTCTTGCTCGAGTGTTCTTTTTTTTGCTTTTATTTGGATTAAGCGAAAAAGTCGGGTATCGCGAATGCGGGCAGAGTGACTCCGGTACGCACAACGCGCCGATCGAAAACTTAATTTATCAAGTATTATTTATTACGTTCGAAAAAAATGAACTGTACCAATAAAAACTTCTACCGCTATAGAAAAAAAAAAACTAGAAATACAAAATATTTAATTTTCTTATATTTGGAAGGAGAACTATGCAAAGAAAAACCCTTGCATTTTTTCCTTGTATTAAAAAAAAAAAAAATGGCGAGATTTATTGGCCAGTCGAATTTTTATAACAATCACAAATTGGACAAAGGATACCAAGGGCTAAGCGCGTGTATTTTCGTGCGCTTCATCCTTTATTATCTCACTACACTTGTCGTATCATGAAACAATCGATAAACCTTTTACACCCTGCAAAAGGAGTAATTATTTTACGTAAATTGTAACGCATCGCTGCACCACTCATGCACATTGACAAATTGATTCAACTCCCAATGATGTTGTTCATATCGAAAGCAAAAAAAAGAAACTAAAATTGCAACGCAGTACTAACGTAACATGAAAGGTATGTAACAAAGCAGTTGCAAGCAAGTTATCTCCGCTCCTTCCACTTTTTCTGACTTTCGCGGCGTAAATACCGGAGTTATCCTAAATAACGACTTGATACTACCGTCAGCGGTTTCGCGTCGCTCGCGATTACCGGGTGCACACTGCAGTCGCCGTTGCATTGTGCACTCCTGGCATGCTCTTTATCCGCCGACATCGCAAACATCGCTTCCGGAAAGGGCACGAGGCCGCAAAACGTGGACGGGATGGTTCGAGCCTCGAGCGCGGCTTGTGAGCGCATGATAATCGATAAAACAAATTTAAAAAAAAAAATATATATATATATATCCTGAATACAATAAATACCGAGCCATTGTGTACGACTGTGTATGCGTGTGTATTAGAGGTGCGGAAACTGTCAACGAATTCGAAACAGGCGCGCAATAAAAGCAAACGCGAAACAAGCATCGCACGCGACATTATTACGCAACATGGAAAAGCGTGCATGCGATTCGCGATGCGCCGAATATTCTTCTTTTTTTTGGGGGGAGGAAGGGGAAAAAAATATTTCGTTGCGTTAAATCGCGAGCGAAAATTTTCATAGCCCACTGCGCCACCCACGAGCGTAAAATATTTTGTTTTATACTCGCGCGAACCAATTAAAAAGCGTCCGAGCGAGCTCTTCAACGAGATGCCGAATGGACAGCAGAATTAATCGTTAAAATGAGACAGAAAAAAAAGGTGTGTTTGTTACACTGTACAATATACGATTTTCACGAGACTAGAGCGTTTATTGTTCTGTATAAAATTAGCTGCAAAATTATCTGGATGAAAAAAATGGCTCTTTATCTTTATCGAGATTATCAAAATGTACAATATATTATCTCTATCTCTGTCCTGTTGTTAAAAGAAATGTTTTCTTTTTCAATTATTTAAAAGTCAATGTAAACAGTAACGAGTAGTACGAAGTACGGTACTGTTTAATTTGTTAGGAGAATTTTTTGTAGTGATTTATGCAACAGATTGCATAAGTAAAAAATAGCAGCGCAATGTAAACATTGCCTCAAAACTTGTATAAATGGTTCGAAAACCATTTTATAAGGAACTTTGTCAGAGAGTCATCTTAATGTGAATCATACATTCCCTCTTTTTCAACTTTGATTTTTATTTGCGTATCGATCCCAATCGAGAGAGAAATATTTTCCTTCAGATATTGAATTATTTGAAAAACTCGCGTATTTAAAACAAATATTTATAAATAAAAATATGGATAAATTGTTTTTATATTGTAAATTGTTTTGCTCGACAGCGATATTGTTTTAAAACTATCTAGATAAAATAACATGTGATTTGATCTTTTATCTATAGATAAATTCCAAATTAAATCATTTCTACGTCATCTCAAGATACGTGTGTAATTTATTTTATATTTATTTAAATAATTTCAAGTTATTTTAGCGCGAGCACGCAGCATTCAGCAACCACAATGGCCATAAAGAGATCGCGAAAGGGAAAATCATTCAAAGGCATTCGTTAAACGAGCTAAAATGCGACAGAACTGCGCAAGCACGTTTCATGATTTCGATAATGTTTCACGACCTTTCGCGGTCATTTGGCACCAGGAATAGCACGTAATTAAATGTCAATGGTCGAATTCGAGGTCCGCAGTCCAACTCGCTCTCAGACGCGATTCGTGCCATTCATCCGTTCGATCGGCCACACGTTCGCGCGCGCGCTTACTAATTGCCAGGGATTGGACGCATTAAGCGTTATCAATTAAGAGACGCGACCGAAGCGCGACTGTCGCGTACAATTTATCCCCGTGTCGCTTCCTATGGCTCGCGATGGATGATGAGTCAGCGGCGTCGCGACACCGAGCGTTTCAGCGGCGCGCAGCGTCGCCGTACTAAAAACTTCCGCCATTCATTCGGAGATAATGGATCGTGGGATCCGCCGAGAGTATTTTTCGTCATTGTTTGTCGCGACAGGGGGGGAGATGAAATGGTACGAGAAAACGGAAGAAACACGTGTTATTGGCAGCCGAATCTGATGGAGCGATTTTAAGCGTCCGCAGAGGTCCATTAGAATATTTCTGTCGTCGCTCAATTATTTCTAGAACATTAGGCATTGCCAAACGGCGAGGATTATTTTAGCTCGTGCACAGAAATAACGGTTCCGCTATAAGGTACCTAAAAACTTCCCCCGAGTACAGATCTGCGAATATTCCGTTGGACCGTCAAAATAATTGCGAAAGACGTGATAAACAAAAAGTTTTTGCATGCAAAAAGTTTCGACGCATATAGCAATTAGCTTGGACGTCCTACGCAATCAGCAGACAATGCTTTTTAAATCTTTTATAAATATTGAGAAAATGTTATAATGAAGAGAGAATAAATATTGAAAGAAACATTTATTTAGTACACGATTGTTTTGAAATTTAGTTTTGACATAGGCAATTAAGTCTAATCCCGCGGATGATTTCGCTTGTTGATAACTTTTGTTCAGTGCTTCATTAACATTTTCTCCAGTTCGAACGTCTCGGCTGTTCTTTCAGCCATCTTCAGCGATACAATATAAAGTAATAATGATTTTCTCAAATTGCACGGTGAGATTACCGTCAATTCCAATTGCAAGTGGGTCTTCTGCGATTTTTATAAAAAGAATAAATCAACTTTATTCATTGTTGATATATTCTCTATTCACGCTTTTCTCGTCCCGGTTTCACTTACACCTTCGATTTACAAATAATTATTCTGATGATCTAACAGAATTATTTTCAAATCTGCATTTAGCTAAATTTACTTTGAGTACTTTAGCCAAGCCTTGTATATATATATATATTGAGAGAAGGGCGTTCGGTGTTTGTGACTCTAACTGAATGTTAAAATAATTATGGTTAAAAATTTCATTTTATATGTAATTACTATAAAAATGTTAGCAATAATAATAAACACAACAATACGTTAAACCGATGAAAAAAAAATGATTGCAATTAATTGAAGTGTAATTCAAATGTAATTAATTACTATAATTTAAATATAGTTAACGCCGAAAATAATTATGATTTATAATTATTTTCAGTGCTAGCAGTAATAATTATAAAAATGGAGCTAACTATAATTATTCTAACATTATAGTCGCAAAATATACTTTACAACGTATCTACTTTTTTGTTTAACGTTGTTATATCGTTTCCAAATTATCATCGTGTTATCGTTGCTTGTTGCTTTACTTTTCAAACGACTTGCTCTAAGAATTCAGATAGTCTGGAAAATAAAGGACGAGCTCTGGAATTTTCGCGGAGGTACGATAATGTGCGCGGCTATTTAAAACGGAAACCCCCATCACCGAGCGGATCGCGAGGGAATTCGTCTCGAGTTAATGTCTTCGACTAAGCTATAACGACCCATTAATATTAAGAAGGTGTTAAAGAACTTCGTCGACAGGTACGGAGCCCTTTTACCTTCCCTAAGCGGTAATGAAAAAAGCAGTGTCCGCGCGCCATCCCCATTCTCATTCGAAGCAGCAGAGAGGATCATTTTCATTCCGCTGCCACCGGCGCCGACTACCCCTTCCTACCGAGATGAAATTTATATTCAAACAGCGATAGTTCCCCCTTTTTTTGTACATGTAGTTATTTTGTATATGTCGCGCTATTAATCCGTGGCCTACCTTCTCGTCTAATCATTGAATTTTTAATTAATAGTTAGATATTAAAACAACAATCGGAATAAGACCGCGATGTGTATAATACAATCAAAATTGAGAAAAGACCGACAACGATTATAGCAGGATCTTGGTGTTCAAATAATATTTTTTATTTGATTTCATATGCGTTTTCTAATTCTGCGCGCCGTTACTTTCGGTCTTGAAACACTTAAATTGAATCAGAATAGTAATATCACAATAATGTGTTAAATCGATAATTAATTTAATAATATTGATACTAACAGGCATCTATACACAGTTGGGAAATTTGTATTCAATTTAATGTAAATTGCATATTTAATATATGTATATATTGCATATATATTTAATATATGTATATTTAATACATATTTAATATATATTGTGTTTTCCAAATAGCCCACTAAAGTTTTCATGTTAATTTAACGCAAGATGAATACGTTAGAAAGTAATATAAATATTTAAAAAATATAATGCTTCGATACGATTTGGAACCAGAGTATGGAAACATATGTTTCCAGTATAATAATATTAAAATATATATAATACGTTGACGTACATTTTATTCGTTTTTCTTCGTTTTTATGTTTTAAAACTACGTTATTTTCACGTTATTTATTTGTAAATTGAGTTATTTTAACACTAAGAAATGTTGAATATCAATTTAACATAAAATATTAAAATAACATAATTACGTAAATATTATAATAACATAATTATGTAAAATTAACACTTGGGCGTGTTAAAAATTCAACACAAAAATTTTAACAAGAATCAACATTAACATAAGTGTACAAAATGTTTTCTACTGTGTAGGATCCCTCTTCCCCAAAAAGTAAAAAAATTCAATATTCTTTTATTAGTTTTATTAGAATATAAAATTAAATTTCTTAAGATAATTATATATTGATATTATTAAATATATAAATTAATAATTTTTCAATTTCAATCTCGTGTACGCTCTACGATAAAAAGTTCAATCTTTCTTGACGAAAAAGTAATACTACCGTGATTGTACATCGGGAAGATGAAATGTACGCGTTAATAAATGCAATATAAGTAATCCAAACTCACCAATAGCGGTGCACACCCCTACGATCCTCGTTATCGTCGGCAAATGCGCTTCGCACGGCCTGTCATAGGGAGACATATCGCCGGTATTTTTCGCAAAGTCCTTCATCTGCGTTATCATGAGTCGTCCGATAGTTTCGCACCCTTTTGCGCCTCTTCGCAAAGTTCCTGCGGGAGTACATCACTTGTAATTACTTGAACGATATAATTTTATAAAGGCCTTTATAAAATTATTTTATTCCTTCAAGCTCATTACACATAATCATCCCCCGAAGAACGCGTGGCATCGCGACATTTACATCCGATATCGAAAACAAATTATTGCTTTTTACAGAAAAGAATTTAATTGAAAATTTATCTAATCAACGGACGGTTTACTTTTTTCCCTCCGATTCGAGGGGATAAAATCGCTTGCGAATTGTTAAAAATCCGCGTCGGACTCTCCGTAACTTTTTTCCCCCCTTTTCCTTTCTCTTTCCGTTGTCACAGCTAATGCAATCCGATCGTATCGCGTTATTTATAATTCCCTCTTGACATACCGAAACCTTTCACCGGCCGTTAAAGCGTCCTCCGTCGTTGCAAGCTCGCGCGAAACTGAATCGCGCCGCGACGCCGAAGAGAGGAAAGCCCGAACTTGCGCAAATGCCGTTTCCCGTTCGAAACTGCTGCGACTCTGTTTGTGCCATGTGCCCCTCGAGGCGAACATCGGTGTGGCTGCAAGAACACGCGGATTATTTATTTAACAAAAGATCACGCGTTTGACACACACGTGTAACCTTTGCTATTTTATTTCCTCTTCACACGACACACATACTCGTACACACACATATCGTGCAATATATATTTTTAATCTTAATAATGTCACATGGCGTAGCCACGTGACAAAAAATAATGACCTTATTTTATATTTACAACGCGATCGTCTATAATACACCGTTTCAAGTTTTAATCTTCGAACATCAGAATTAGAACAGCGGGATCAGTAATGCGATATTGTATTTATTCAACAACAACGTTACAATATATATATATATATATATATTTATTCACATCCAATAAATTTGTAATTGTGCGGCTTATACAAAAATATATCCATTCGCGATAAGCGTGTAAAACACGGATTGAACAACACGGATACGTGGCGACGAGGTAGAAACAGTTTTGCAACTACGGAATTGCAACGGTATTTAAAATACATACGCCGTCGCGCATACGCGTACGCGCGCGACATTCATCTTCCGTAAATATTTCACAGGACGCGGTAAATACACATATATATTTCATACTTTCAAAGCGTTTTACCGTGCTCCAAGCGTTATCCTGCTGCGAAACCGAACGCGTCAAAGCGGCACTTTGCACTCCTCGGTTTACTCGCAATTACACCTTGCAGGATACACGTGTCCGGGTCGCATGGATTTTAAAAAAAATATATATCTCTCGCATGCAAGTGTTCAAAGCGCTTCCGATTGCGTCGCGTCGAGCTCTCTCTCAAAGTCTCTCCTTCGTTCGGGCCTTCTTCTTGCTCTTGGCCGCTCTGGAACTGCAGTCCCAGCCAGCCGAGAGCAAACTGATCCTCGATTGCGCGGGAACGATATGCTTTCCTTGAATCGCTAAAAATTCGCCGCCACGATCGTGAGTCGCTTGGGCGGATTTCGGTATCGTGGAACGAGAAATCGGGCTCAATGGTTTTCGGTAGCAGTGCAGGGCGACAGGCGACGGTGCCAATGACCTGAAATTTAGAATTCCAATCATCCTTTGTCGCTTAAATTTCTCGATTATTTCAATACAATTAAATTATCAACTATTTAAAGACCATTTAATTATATTATTGTTAAATTATTTTTTTAATTTCTCGACTATTCAATAGCTATATAAACAAACGTTTTCATCCGTGCAGTCAACGCACCTATTTTTGCTGCTAGGAAGTCTCGAAGTATCTATAGGAGCGAGTCGTATATTTTTTGGCCAAACGGTAGGAGAGACGGGAGCCTGCCAGACGGAATGATTATTCGGATTCCTCAGAGCACTCGACTTTCTCGCGGAACCTTGGAAGCCAATGTGTCGAGCTGATCCTGAAAATATTAACAATTTTTTGCGAACGTTAATCTTAACGCATTCGTCATCCGATGTTGAGGCAACTTGGTGTGGCGTCTACCTTGGCAAGAAGAGATTTCCAAATTCTCGTTCATGAATTTAATCGGGATAGTCTTTAGAGTAGAGAAGCTCTCTCGCGTAGATACTTTAAAAGGCACGGGGGTCACGATGATCCTCTCGTTGAAGATAGTGCCGAGCTTATTTCTGCCTATATGTGGCGTGCACTCCTTGAAAGAGTCATCGTCTTTCGCGTCATCGAAGTCCCTTAGTTTATTCGCGGAGATTGAATTCCTCGATTTCCTGGAAATCAAATTACATTAAATAGATGCAAGGACATCCGCGACACTATCGATCTTACTTCTGGGCTCGTTGATGGTTCGCGTCGTTCTTTATTGTCTGAAGGGAGCCTTCCGTATCCAGCAGTCGGTTCCTTATGCTTATAGACTTGTTCTCGATGTAATTGGGCGAGATCGCCTCCTCCGCCCAATTCGCTTTCGAGTTTCTCGACGAGGAGTTTCTGTTACCGTGAACAGGAGCGGGAGCTATTCTCAGGGCGTCGCTCAGTTCGTCGCGCAGGGACTCTTCTGTATCGCTCTTCTCGTCGGGAAACAGCTCTGAGATAACGCGTTCCATCATCATGTCGAGGACGTCTTCGAATTTTGCCCTGTTCACTTTGTATTGCACAGAATCCTCCCCTTCCTGCGAACAATACGAATACGGTACACACGTATAAAGAGATTGTACGCCTCACACGCGAATGGGAGCCTCCTTCTTTACCTTCATTAAAAGATCGCGTTCCGAGAACACTTCGTCGTTCATCTGCGGATCATCGAGCCCCTTCGTCTTCCCGTCGGCCGAGCCGACGACGTCGCGCTGCGTCGCACCTGCGTTGCTGTCGCAGTCCCGACTATTCCTGCCGACTATTCTCAGGTACGGTATCTGCGTTCTCCACTGCGTACACTCGTCCAAAACGGCCGCCTGGGGCAGCTGATCGTCCTCCTCGTAGAAGGTCCTCTCCACGGCCGTCCATTGCTCCTCCAGCTTCTGAGTCGCCACGTTCTCCACCTCCTGCGACCAAGAGACGGACGTTGCCGCGCTGTTGCCATTGGACAGGACGTCGTCGTCCCTCCACGACTTCTGCCGCGGCAGGCTGGGCAACCGGAAACGTCCGTCGTCCCGTTCGTCCTCGCACCCGTCATCCACTTCCTCGTCCTTGAGTCGCAGTAGGTGCTGGGGGGCCCTTACCTTCTGCGTCGTCAACGGACTGATCCTATCGAAATAAACAATTCGGTACAATCGACAAAAATTTCCTCGACGATCACGCGAGGTAAACAAAAAGGGACTCACGCGCTTCTCCTGAGACTGTTCCTTCGCATTTCATGCTTTCCCCGAGGGTCTCCCCCATCAACCAAGATCCGATCGGCGACACGGGAGTGCTATAACGACAACCCCCGCGTAACCGATTTCGGCGAAAGAGAGAGAGAGAGAAGATGACTCACTGACGCTCCTCCGATTTCTGACGTTCGTAACGTCCTCGACCGGGACCTCTCAGCGGAGCGGTGCCGCGCCTATTTTTGCCATTCATAATTTCTGTTTTACACCGTATCTCTCACGCGAGCCCGTTATCGATCCCCGCGTGCGACTGAAATATTGACCACGATACACAACACGAGCGGGCTCGCGGACTCGCTCCACGAGGCTCGCTTCACCCCCGCGCGCATGATACTGTGGCCACTCAGGGCCGCGCGGCGTGTGTATTATTCAGCCAAGACACGAACCCACGTCGACGATACGAATCTTTTCCACTAACGACGTAGGGAAGAAGGTTAATTTACTATTGCCGGTAAGACGGTTTTAATTTATGCGGCATACCGGGTGTCCCGTGAATCCAGCGCCTTGGGAGAAGAGTTAAAAAGACGAAAGGAGGGTTTTTAATCACATAACCTTATTCACATAACGGTGTGTTCACTGGATTATTTTCGAGATGGACAGTTGGATGTTTTACTCGGTGAAACAGCAGACGTTAATGTCATCGGAGATGCTGACGTTACATGCATTAATGAAAGATATAAAAATATATGTTAATCCTATAACGTTAAATTTACGGGACACTCTATATAGTCTATATAATGCCATTGGTAATCAAGGTTGGGCGTTTGCGGGATAAAAAAAAATATAATCTAATAAACTCTATGTTTTGCGTGTCATTTATGCAAATAATTCCTGGATAAAAGAAAATTCAAATTTTAAAAATAGTGAAAATTATATTTCACTTTCTGTCTTTAATGTATATGGTTATTTTATAAGCAATATAAAATCATTTAACAATTTTATAATTTAATTTTTCTATATTATTCAATTATAATTTACATCGCTTGTATTGTCTACGTGAAAAATTTGTGTAAATAATACGTAAATAATTCATGGAGATGTAATCTTGTTGAAATTTACGGCAACCTTGAGTAATATCCTCATCGAGAATCTAAACTTTGAAATTTAATTCATTGCAATTATGTGCATTAAGTACATTTTGATTATTGTTACTCATTCTGTAATTTAAAGCAATTACTCGTCGATTACACACTTATTAACTGTGCTTTATAAGAAATTACAATCATTTTCTGTACGGGTGTTCATAAAGTTTAAAATAAAATTTTTAAGGCCGGTTTCGCCAGCTCTAATTAACTAAAAAAATTGGCCGAATAAATTTACGATTTGCCAAATGCAAAACTTAAAAGCTTAACATCTATAACCAAATTTTTTAATACATGAATTATAATTAACAGAAAAAAATGAACAAGGAGGACGAAATGATACAATCAGATTCAAGTTCTGCAATTAGCAATTCATAAATTCTAAATCCAATTTTTAATTAATCGGAATTAGTGAGGCCTTTGTTTATTACTCCTAGATATGTATGAATAAAATTACATTGCAAATGATGTAATCGGATTATTTTGTATCAATTGATGTGTTCTTTATTCACCATCCCTATATGCACCATTTGTGTAAAAATATAATTCATTATAATTTATTTTACAATCGTTGTAGGACACAGCTTTACATATATCGTTAAAAACGCTGAACAACCAACGTGATTATTTTATTCACAATTATTCATTTGATTAGTCACTTTTTTTTTTACAATATTACATTTTTATTACTGTATCAGCAACATTGATAATTCAACATATAATCAGTGTCGATTCTAGATATACAGAGACTGGGAAGTTAACCCAAGTTAACAGAAACTAGTGCGTGCATAATAACTATTTTAATTTGCAAATTGTATGCTGCGGTGACCGCAATGGAATAAACAATGAATCAAATTGTTAGTAAAAGGTTCTCTTAGTCTTAAGTTTCATTATAGATCGCTTTGGTTCACACCATTCATACGCACGAACTGAGCGTAAAGTCATTTTATTAAACATTGAAATAAATTTGCTTTACACATTGAATAAAAGATTACACTACTCTACTTATATACTGACTAATATCACCAATTGATATAGACCAATAGCACCTCTCTTTCTCTCACTCTCGAAGGAGTGTATTTCATGTAATTATTATTGAGAAGAAGACACAATTTCAGACTTGCCTCATGTGTAAAACTCAACAATTGCAAAGTCTTTTTGCGAAATAACAATCATTCATATTAACTATATACTGATCTTACAAAAAGAAATTATATTGGTTGTATACATTTGCCTATTATTATTATATTCGATGTAAGACTTAACTAAATTGGCGAATTGCGATCAGATGATATCACGGATGATAATGAAAAACAGTATAATTTTAATGAAACTGTACAATTTGCATGAAAAGTACTTATCACATAACGATGACCAGAGGCAACAATATTTTATAAACGACATGCTTGAATGTTAAAATATTTAAACATAAGCAAAGATATGCTAATCTAACTCATCTTGTTTGCAGAATATAAAAAGTTTAGATAGTCCAAAAGTGATCTCTTACATTTGATATAAATTATTGCAAGATTATAAAATTATTATATAAAATAATCTTATAATCATTTTATAGATTAGTGCATTCTTGATAAGACACCATATCAGATAAGAATATACATATGTGTGTGTGTGTGTGTGTGTGTGTGTGTGTACACACAGCAAAAACTCAATAAGTTCGAATATTTCAAGATTGTGAAAATGAAAAATTAATGAATGCTCTAAAATGGTCTGTGATTGTCACGTATGTATTTACTACTTTTAAAAAATCGATTTTTTAATATAAATTTTTTATATAAATTGTTTATATAAATTTTTTATATAGCTTTTTTATATAACTTTTTTATATAACTTTTTTATATAAATATATAATTTAAACATTTAAAATTTACTTTGCTTTTTACAAAGGCACAAATAGCAAAAATGCATCCCAATACAGTTAAATACCTTGCACAAACTTCAAAAAAGACTATACGTAATGCCGTCTCTGGCTATCGAACGTAATTCAACTAGTTATTCTATTTAGCAGGACATGATGAGATGAAACTCACCAGATGAAAATTATTGAAGATATATGAGAGGGGATTTGGCTGAATATCATTACTAATGTCGCTTGAACGAATCAAGTATCAACTTTTGACTCTCACACTTAAAAAAATACTTCTGTATCTTTCTTTATGATACCATTAATATGGCTCAACTCCAAACATCACTAGAGTATCGCTTCTGCGACTCCATTTTCTTGATGTAATTTGCGGCGTCAACTTCCGACATATTGCCACGTTCCTTAACCATTTTGAGTAATATGTTGTGCACGTCGCGAGCCATATTTTTTGCATCTCTGTAAAAAAAAACACAAGTCACCCATAAAAACTTGAATACATGAATTTACTTTTCGTAATACAAAGATGGATATTTTAAACTAACCCGCAAACGTAAACATGTCCATTTTGCTCGCCAATGACACGCCACAATTCTTCCTTGTTATTCTCGAGCAAGTGTGTGACATAGACTTTTTGCGCTTGCTCACGGCTGAACGCAGTGTGTAACGTTAATAAGCCACTCTTCACATATTCCTCTAACTCATCACGATAAATAAAGTCCTCTTGACTTTTTCTGCATCCGAAGTACAGTATCGTGTCGCCCACCTCTTTACCTGAAATTAAAAGATTCAAATATTGGTACACTCCATCATGGTAACAATGTCGCGCATCACCGGATATCGAAAACATAACGAAAAAAACAGGCTCACCTTCCTTTCTCGCGAAATCCCGTTCTTGTATAAAACCTCTGAACGGCGCTAGACCGGTGCCCGGACCAATCATGACGATAGGAGTACTCGGGCGTGTCGGCAAACGGAACTGAGACTTCCTTACAAAAATCGGTACGAGACAGGGCGGATCGGTGGGATGTTTCTCCTTCAGCCAGGTGGTCGTCACACCCTTGTTTGTTCTGCCAGTCGGGGTTTTGTATTCCACCACCACTGCCGTAATATGAACTGAATTTGGATAAATCTGAAACGAAAATTATACTTTTTACTTTAAAAAATCCAGTTTTTAATAGAAAGATTTATTCTCTTAAGATCGATAGAAAGAGATACCTTCGGAGACGAGGATATTGAATAGTATCGACACTGTAACCGTGGCAAAATTTCGCACAAATGATCTAATGGTGGCTTCAAACTGTGAATATCCTCCAATATATGCACAATGTTGCGATTATCTTGAATTATCCATTGTTGATAGGCCGCTTTGCCCTCCACGGTGGTCGACGCCATCAGCTTCAGCTTCTCCTTTTCTGCGGGATCAGTCGCGTACTCTGCCAACTCTTTAAGAACGTGGGTGCGCGGGTTACTCGTAATGTCTAAATAATGTGTCAAAGCAGTCCTGTAGCTACAAGGGCAAGGGAACGGATGCTTCTTCGTAGATTCCTCTGTAAAGCGAATGACAGATTGTTTAAACGAACGAATCGTCGCGTATAAAAATTTGGAAAAGAAAAACGAGAAAAAGTAAGAAAAGGATAAATAAAGCAAATAAATACCATCTGTATTCGTAAGGGTGAAAACAGTATCCAGATTCACGCCGCATTGTTCGCCAATTTTGTTCACTAGCTCTGGGTTGTTCACAGGATAGACGGCCAAGTGATCGCCCGTCTCGTAACGCATCTTAGAGCCGTCGATGTCGAACTCTATATGCATGCACGATCTGTCGGACGCCGGGCCGTGCAATTCGCGATTCATTTTCACAGGAGCCAAAAATGGGTTCTTCGCATCATACGGCCTACAAATAAAAGATGAAAAATACTGAAAATAGGAAGAGAGACTATTTCCTGCAATACCGCGTAAATGATTAAGGGCTTACGGTCTCTGATTCGTGAAGGAATGAAGACGCGCGATCTCTCCGGTGTAGATACGATCGTTCGGCAGATCCACGTGCTCTGTGAGCTTGTACTGTCGAATACTAACATCCTCGCCAGCTCCCTCGATGCCAAAGAACTCGCAGACGGCTGGCCAAAATTTATCTTTCCACGTGATAAAATCATCCTCTATGCTGTGACATTGAAATGAGTTGTAAGAAAAAGAAATTCTAAATTGTAGAAATTAGGAATGGATGATAAAGTAAAAGTGAAATACATTTCTTTTAACACACATTTCAATTAGGAAATTGGCGCTGCCATTCGAAAGCGAATTAATGCTCAATAATAATATTTAGCTTACATTAGTAAACTATAGAAATAAATAATGAGGATGAAAAAGAAGCGCAACAGGAACCTACTTTGCGTCGTCATCCCCAAGACCCAGCTCGACAACGCGCGTAGCACCCAGTTGCTCCAATCTATTATCGACATATACGCCTATCTCATTATAGTGCTCGTAAGTCTTGTTACCCAGTCCGAATACCTAAGAAAAAAAATGATTAAAATTTTAAAATAGAGCCAGACATGCAGAAGCGCATAATTCATTTGTACAGGGAAATCAATATTCATTTTCATCAATGTAGATTAACTTCACGTTTAATTGATAAAACAAGTCTGTCTTGTTAAGCCGTTCCTACACGATCAATAATACTGTACGATATTCCTCTATAATTCAATATGGCCTTCAAGCGATCAGTAATATTGCGCAACAATATTGAGCGTCTACAAACTACTTTATATAGATACGCAATTAATTAATTTTTCTATGCATTAAACGGTTATGTAAGTTCGACTGAAAATAAATAGCCTCAAAAACCTGTTTTATGAAGACCGTTAATTTATCGGTAAAGTTCAACACTGTAGAATTTCAATGCTTTTTTGTTAAATAATATCCTTGAAATGTTAATAAAAAAAACCATTAAATGTCCACTCGTGATAATATATGAATATTATATGAAGAAGTAAATAATATTGTTTAAATGTAATAATTATAAATTTATGAATATTTTGTGGATAATAATTCACATTAATTTTTTACTATAATAATATTCGTAAAACATTTTCACAATATTTCGCGGATATTGAAGTAAGATACCAATTATATATAAACGGACATATATAACATTAACACACAATTTAATATTAAAATAATATTAAAAATACTGAATAATATTCTCGAAACGTTATTTTAATTTTTAATAATATGCGCCCCATATTTTAATAATATTGCATAAACTTATAGAGAAATTAATGGTTACTCTACAAATTAGGCTCAAGCAACCAAACGATGCGATTGTTGTCGACCACGTGCATGCGTGCCTACAAAGGTCAATTCTCAATTTTCCAAATACTTACGCGTTGAAATATTTGAAAACGTTTGTAATGCGTATTACAATTACGAAAAATATTCCGTGGATTCGAGAGACGCGATGGATCGTGCCGGATTTTGCCAACGCGCGACGATTCGAATGCTCGTCGATTCTCGAACCTCGATACCTCGTGGAGTATCGCAACGCGCCGTCGCGTCATGATACCGTCGGTACGGTAGCGATGCCGCAGAGCGAGATGGAGGAACAGTTTGCTGCACGACATGCGTCCGATGTTCATGACATACGGCGTGTCATGCACGTATCCGATCAAGAAGCGTGATATCGAGAGCAATAAAGCAATTACGCTCAATATCCACGTACTTCTGATGTTACCGTACACCGGGCACTTTCACTTCCTATCAGAGAAACTGCGATTTCACACATCAGGATCACACACGTTGACCCATGGCGCTCGTGCGCGAAGCGCTATACTACTTCAACTGCTTGACGAGCCATCTACTGGCATCTAGTATAAAATCGCGACTTCTATTATGCAACATACACGGTATGTGTATCACATTGGCGTAACAAACGAGAGGGTTCCTGAAATGGCCGCGAATAAATTTTAATAAGCGAGGCTTTCGGAGCATTGCGAATTTCTTTCGTAGCCAGTGGAGGGGACGGTTATAAAAATGACTCTTGACTATTATCGCTAATTTTAATCATTAGATTAAAACGAAGAAGTAGGAATAAATACGAGTGTGGGAAAGCAGAGTTGGGTGGTAACTAGTTAAACAGTTAAAAGTTAAATAATAAAATAAAAAAGTTAATTTTTAAACTTACAAATCAATTTTAAATGATTTAATTTTTAACTTTAACTAATAATTTTTTAAACAGAAACTTTAATCTATTAACTTTTCGTAAGTTAAAAATTTCAACCTTTATTTCATGTAAATTACTTACAAATTTATAAATAAAGTATTAAGTTTATTTGATGATCCATATTATAATTGTTTTGAGTAATCTGAGTAATCTTTAAACATTTATGATTTTCTAATTCAGCATGAATAAAACTTTTTAAATTGACTTTTCACTTACCTTACGTTAACTTAATCTTAACGTAACTTTCAACAAATTAGTTTTGTGTTTATGTAATCTTTAACGTAATTAAATTAAATTTTATAAGCCATTAACTTTAACTTGATGTTAAAAAAATATTAACTTACTCAACCCTAAGAAAGCAAGGAAGAAAGTAAAAACGAGGAAAAAAAAAGAAAAAGAGTGCGAAGACATAGAACGTAAAGAAGAAGGAAAACCAATTCATTTTTTGCATCATTTGCAATCTTGAGTTACATCCGCATCATTCTTTTGCCATGCTCATTATCACGTATATTATTATTATACTATTATTATCGAGACTATCACAGAGTGCTCATATAAATTAAATGCAGAAAGCTATACTAAGACGAAGGACGAAATAATTAAGATAATTAAGTTCACGTGATTGCAACGTGATGTATACCATCCGGATATGAGAAAGTATATGTACGTACCGCGTAATTTAGTCCTGTGAGATCGCCGTCACCGTTCTTGAGCCAATCAATGAACTCCATCGCATTATCAGTGGGATCACCCTCGCCATAAGTGGCCAAACAAAACACTGCCAAACTGTTGGGGATAGTTTTCAGGCGTACCAGCTCTTCCTGTCGTATCAATAAAAAAATCATCTCTTGCATCATTGTTATTATGTCTTTGCGTCGCAGATGATAAATGAATCATAAATCATTACGGCAAGGTCGACGCGAGGTTGTTTCCTACAAGGCAAGACTACCAATTTACATGTTTCAATACACGTGCGAGAATCGTGTATATAAATTACATAAATAACGAGAATCTCTCAATTGACTCAACAACAGCTCGACAAATCTCGCTCGATAAAGTTGCCGTTGCTCGGTCAATTAAGTTGCATTGGAATAAACGTCTTCGTGCATAGAATGAATGTATACAGAATCCGCAAATTGCGACTTGAACTAATCTTTTTCTTGCTCTCTGTCTTTCCCTCCTGAGATTAATGATTCATAATCAGTCTAGTTTTTCACGTACCATGTCACACTCCTCGGGATCGGCCACCATACCCTTCATCTTGTACCTGATGCCCTCCTTGGCAAGACGACCGGCGAATTCTTCAGCCGTACCTGTCTGGCTGCCGTAAAATACTACCAGACTTCGCCCGGAGGTCTTTAATTTCTTAATAAAGGAATTCTCTGACGGTGGCACCGCGGCGAATGACGTCGGTCTACAATTAATGAATCGTTGGCTAAAGAAAAGTCCGAAAACGGTCATCCCGATCTTTCTCGTGTAACCGATTGTGTCCGACAAAGTGGATCTAGCATAGACAATTGCGCATCACGTTCACTTTTGACATGACATTTTCATTGGCAACGTCGCAAAATGAATGTGATACACAGTATCATAAACAAAAGTGGACATCATGATACTAATGCGTGAGAATTCAATCAGTTATACGAAAAAAAAGCCGGGATTTCCGTTCTTAGACTTCTCTCTGCATAGGCGTTGATGGCGCATTACTATTGTAATCATCCTTGCGCGCTCGAGAATACGCTGGGTAACGGATCTGTTTTATCAATTAAATGCGCTGTTTGTCGCAACAAAGTAATCTTTTTGTTGATTACACAGGAATATGAATCCTTTTCCACAATTAAAGTGTAAACATTAATGCAAGGTGGAGTCAACAATTTCATAGGAAAAAAGAAACAAAATGGGGGGAAAATATTAATCTTGATATTGACGTATGGCGTCGACTCGTGACAACGCTTACTTTATATTAAAGATGTGTACTTTGTACGTATAAAACAAGCATAGTTTCCACTCAGGATAACGTAAAGAAACAATCAGGCAGGAGCTGTGTTTTTAGAAATCAGCTAGGAAAACCCTTTGTCTCTCTCTGAAAATTTACGTATACGTGTACGCGCGTTATCAATGAAGTATTATGTAACATGTTTACTATTACAAAAATCGCACACGTAGGTCAAGTTCCAGTTGATAAAAATTAAGTGATCAATATTTTCTCAAGAAGAATCTCTGTTCTATCCATTTTGAACATTGTAGATTAATCTCGGTTTATTTTTACTTTTCATCTTTTTCTAGCTGTAAAAGTTAGTCTTATTTGCCTCAGTAATTCTGCCTCAACCAAAAAAGTTTGAGTGATTTCGAAGGAATCCCGGACTACCAGCTAATGTTAATATTCGATTCGGATCTACAGATTCTCCTTTCAGGCAAACCAGAGAGCTACACTCGAAGGCTGCGTTTCGAGCAAAAGAAAAAGAATAATTACTGGATAGAGTAGGATTTTGTCACTTGTGTGAGGTCCTCCCGCTTTGTCCTCTTGAAGAGCCACCATGCCGCCACTAACAAGAGACTAGCGATCAACACTATGTCCAGGATGGCAAAGAGTGGTTCGTCGAGCGCCTCCGGCTCGTTCTCGCTCTCCGATGATCCTGGCATTCTTATAGCCTTTGGTTGCGACGCGTCCGCGGTCTGCAAAAAATCCAAGACGAAATCCAATTGATTAAAACGTTCAATCTCGATAGAGGATCGATTTCTCGGGCATAAGCACTACGGTAGTTTCAAAGTTGTATTAACTCGCTCGCGACAAAAAGATAAAAATAGGATTCGATATATTGCACATTTCATTATCTTGCCAGTCTCGATTTAAAGACGTCGCTATATTATAATTAGCAATGCAATTTATTCGCCATTAATGCAGAGTGCATTATAGAATATATGTCGTCATCGTCTTCAAGCCGGCTTTCAGATACAAAGTCCGAAAATTATCATAAATAAGAGCGTGCTTAGACTACAAATGAATATTAAGAAATGTTCCTGACCCCCTTATAGTATTAACAACTGCATAAATAGTGTAAAAAAATTCACTATGCACTCAAAACAGACACAGCATGACTCGACTTTTGCTATCTCGTTTTTATCAAGGTTGAATGTCAGTGATAATGATAACACTAGTTGCACAAATTGTCCCGTCGAACCGACTTACTTTAAACCGATACACTTTATATTCTGAATTTGAAATCGTCGTTATCTGAACATGTTTTCTCTTTCCTTTCCATCTTTCCTCATCCCCTCTCACCTTCCCTTCCAAAGTGAGAAAAATTAACAAGTATAGCGAAATTTGTGTAAACGATAATAATTTTTTGATATTAATTTTGATAATAATTTTCTTTCGCAGGTTTTAAGATGACATTCGTCTGCCATTATTCTAAACGTCGATTTTGTATTTTGTTTTCGCGCCAGTCGTAACTGTCTAATCGTCTTATAAAAAAAATTCATACGGAATTCGCAGATGTTTCAAAACTATCTTAACTCCCCATAAGCAGGTTCCCATCTTTTTCCTTTCAGTTTTAATCATTTTGACGAATTTCTTGACTTTAAGCACATTTTTTTGTTTGTTTTCATAGAGTCCTTAGTGTATAAACAAGAACAAAAAAATATAGGCAAATTTTTATTTGCATAATTGTAAACAAATAGTTAAAACAATTTGCGTTTTTTTGTAAAAACAAAAATACTACTAAAAAAAACAATTATCAATATTGAAACCGTAATTTAGGCATTTATTTAGGATACTCAAAAATAATTTTCAAAGTTTTTCCAAATTTTTTTCGCTATGCCATTTTTTTTATAAATTAATAATCTTTGAAAAATCAATATTTTCTACTGTAAATCCAAAGTAAATATTGATGTTTTGAAGGTTTTATAAATTACTGAATCCTAATCTGAGATAAAAATTTTCAAATATTTAAAAATCATGATAAAAAAAAACAAAAAAATATTTCCATTATTTTGAAAATCTTCTTTTTAAATTTTAAAATACTGCATATTGATTATAATCGACCCGAAAAATGTCTGGGTACAAAATCTATATATAAAAAAAAAAAATCAATTTGATAAAAAAAAGTCACAATGCTGAGAGTTAAAAATATAAGAATTAACTATGAATAGCCGGCCACAATGAGCGATAAGAAGAGGGGGCATCAGTTTTAAACACAAACTATTATCAACTGTATTTAATTAAACAAACAAACCGGGAAATCAGTCAAATCAAGCGGACAGTGTTAACTCCAGAGCTCGACTTTCATGGACACGTGCACTAGAACACTTCTGCCTGATAACGACAAAGAGAAGCGAATGACGGATTCGAAAGATCATCGTGACGGACAAACATTAATGGTAGCCATGCACTGCAAATCGCTTTGTCCGACGCTTATCGCAATTATTCAAAAACAAAGTATCGAGATCCCCTCACCGGCTTTAAACGATGAAGACGCTGTTTACTGGCGTCGCCGCGTGTTGCTACTGTATTATGTGGAATGACTGGCTCACGTTGTCGGCACGATGGGACGACGGATTCCAAATCTCGGCATTCGGGATTCTGAATTATCATTCGTGCGACGTTCGGTCGAGATTCGACAATAGCGTGTCATTGTCTCGGGATGACTCAGGCCCGCGATCACGACGATAACAACGATAACGATTATAACGCGACGGTTACATTATTTCGCGATATTACACGTTACCTTTTATTGCGCGCTTTGTCATCTTGTCGCATATTATTTTGTCATTCTGACATTGAAAAAACAGTCATTACGTGACGCAGCGAACACACACACACACACACACACACACACACACACACACACACACGGGCGCGCGCGCATACATACACACAGAACTTACACAATTATTATTGTCCGGACTTAACGTAATGCGAATGGAATCTAAATCCATTAGATTCCCGATCGAGTCTTGCGCTTGATGAAACGAAAAACAAAATTACTTCACATTGGTCCGAGAACCATAACGTGTAAGAACAATAAGCCCAAAACACTACCGCTCATTTGCATCTCTATATATTAATGCTGGTTTATATTGTCTATCTTCTCTTGTTCATATATCCGCCTTGTCTTAAGTTTATTCCGTAATTTACTTTGATAGCTCGAAGTAGCGTCACGATGACTTCTAAAAGCCCTCCGTGCTGAATGAGAAAAAAGTCACGTAACCTGTCTGCTTTAGTGTGCAATTAGCTTTCCACTCTATTGTGAAAACTTGACGAGCGTCGTTATTTTCCATAAATTCTCTGTGATTTGAATCGTCGATGATCGAAACATACTCATGAATGTTGATAATATATTCGAAATTAATCGTTGTTAGTTAACAATTTATAAGCCAGCCGAAAGCCGATCGTTTAGCAAATCACGTGCCTTATGAGTGTTCAACGAATTAATATCAATGATTATGTCACGGAAAGTTACGCGTTTATTTTCTAAGAAATAGTAACATTTGCAAAAAAAAAAAGAATACGGAGTTGATAAAGTACAGCTCTACTCGTTCTATCTTATTAAATATTTATATAGTACTTAATATACAGTCTTCAAGCGTAGATACTCATTAACTACTTACTAAGACAGTCTCTCGCTAAAAATTGCTGTAACTAAAAAACGAAAATCAAAATTTCGAAGATTGGTACTCGGTCCTCATTTGTCGATTAACGTATAATCTCGTTTGATACTCAACAAACTCCTGATCTGAAAATTATATCTGTTACAAATTTAGAATATCTATCGTGAGAAGGTATTCATTTCTCGAAAAGATTTTTTCTCTCGAAAGTATCCTTTTTCTCGAAAATGAGTGAATTGTCGACATTGCAGGATACAAAATTCTTCAATTTGCTTTATACTGTTAAGAACTTTGAGCTTAAGAACAAAAAAAAAGAATAAAAAAATTATCGACATGCTAATTTTTAATTCCTTCTTCTTCTTTAACTCAAGTTTATGATCCTGTGGTTTATTCTTTCTTGTGTATACTTTACACATGTATAAAAAAAAGTTTTCAATTCTGTGAACAAGATTTTACGAAAGATTTATTTTGTATTATTATATTTATGTGCTAAGAGAAAAACTACTAAATTTCAATGAATATTTATTCAAACAGTAATGAAATATTTACTAAATGTAAATATTTATGTATCGTAAGTAAATATTTCATTAGTACTATTCGAATAAATACATATTAAAATTTAGGACTTTTTTCTCTCAATATATTAATTATAAATTATTATTATTGCTCGGACAGAGTGTTTCAATGGCTCGCTTGGTTCGTAATGTTCGTATCAGATAGCTGTGTATCGGAAACTCAAGAGCGAAAGTCCACCGATTAAATTTCGTCACACGTACGCACGTAAAGAAACAAACATCCGATGCAATAAATTACTATTGTCAAACTCATTGATATTAATTCCCTCATTCCCTTTCATTCGTTTCACTTCGCATACGAAGAAGGTACAAGCTAAAATGACTAGTGACCACGCCGCATTAAATTTCGAACGGAATAATTTATCGTTTTCGCCCGTTCGAGTCGCAATAAATTTTATCATTAAATCGTCAAGTGGCACGATTAAATCGGGTAACACCCAATTCCTACGTCACTAATTTAACAAAACCCCCTGATTGTCTGTTCCAAGAAAGAAATTGCGCTGTAAATGACTATGGTCAATTGCAACGTGGTCAAACGGAAGGCTCCCATTAAATTTCATAAGTTACATAAATATTCAAGAAAAATAACCAGAGGTATTTTTAGCAAAAAAAAAAAAGAAAAGAAAAGAAATGAAGATCCAATATTAGAATACCTTTTGGTTTACTTTTGATTTTTTTTTTTATGTGAGTTAGAAAGAAGAAATCAGCTCTTAGTATAGCCAACGTGTGACAATGCATTTCGCAATCTACGTTTGGCTTTCACAATTCCCCAACATCGCGATCACGAATCGTACGTCTCCTCGCACGTCATCGCGCGTACACAGTTCATTGATTCGCTTACCGGAAGCTCCATGCTGTTTGTGCTTGAAGGAATGTATAAGGAATGAATAACGATCGTAGAACGGTGTAAATAGTATCTTAGAAGCGGAGTGCACGTGTCGCCGCACGACGTCCGGAGCGCACGCACGAACTTTCCGCGACAGCAATCGGCGTGCAACTGAAGCGCAACGCCTTGTACAGCAATGAGGCGAGTGCAAGCTGCGAGCTCGCGAGAATTTCGCGATATCGTCGCCGACACATGCATATGCATACATCGCATATACGGGCATCGCCGTTGTCATTGCCGTCGTCGTCGTCGATGACGTACGCCATTGGATCGCGACAAAGTGGCAAGTCATCATGCTTGAGTGCAATCAAACGTCCCCCCTCCCCCCCCGGACACGTGTATCTCTGCGTCGCTTCTGCCTGAAAAATCCGCCGCGACTTTCCCTCGCGCGAAATTAGCGAAATCTAAGGATTCCGCGGCGATCGCTCAGAATCGCTCGACATCGCCCGCCATCATTCGCGCGCACGAGAAACGCTTTCCAGTGCCACTGGATCAATGAATGGTGTGCATACGTGTGGAGTCACACGTGCCTATACAATCTCAAAATCTAAAACCCCGATTAAATTTTTACGATTAATGAATCCGTACATGACAAAGTTATTTCGCGAACTTGTGATTAATCCACGTACATACACTGAGGAAAAAAAAAGTCGAAACGTTAACAAGCAAATGTTATTTTCGATATCTATTGGTTTTTTTTTTTTTTTTGTTGATTGTGATAAAGAAATATGTCTCATTTTTTTATTAGTTGGTTTATTTGCTATAAAATAAAATTTTATTTTACTGTGTTTAAACGAAGATTTATTTCGTTAAAATAAATATATATCACTAAAGTAAATTTTGAAAAATCTTTTAAAAAAAATTCTTTTTTTTCGATGTGATTATTCTCTCTCTCTCTCTCTCTCTGTAGTTGATTAATCTTTGGAAGTTCTATGCAAATCCTACTCGATATAATAGGCCTCCACGATGAATTATGTAAGAGGAAAACCAACGAGTGATGCTATCGTCATTGGATGAACTTGAGTTTCGTCATGTGTACGTGGCGATTGATTATTATTCGCGAACGTTTAATGGCACTTCGGTTCAAACTGCAATAGACAATTACTTTTTTTACTTGACTGAAACGTGCCTTTTATTTCTTTCGAATTTTCCCCAATGTATTTCGAAAAAAAATTGCATCGTTAAATTTTTAAATAAAGAACATTGTGTACACGCAGGGACGGCATTAGACTTTCAGTGCTCCTACATATAGGAAGAAAATGCTGTTGAATCAAGAGCAGCAGTCTAATTTGGAAATATCTTCTTAATTCAATAACAGTTTTAATGAAATAAAAAGTTTAAAAGTAATGACAATAATAAATATAGTTGAATGAATAAAATTTAGATGAATTAACTACATATATTGTGACAGCTCATAATTCAATGTTTAATTGGATCAAACTACGTTTCAATTCATATTTTTTTTAAGCAGCATTTTTTTTAATGTATGCAATAAATCACCTGAAAAATTTTTTTCCTTAGTTTTAGTCTGACGATATATAAAACTATACAACTTTAAAATAAAACAAAAAATATCGAAAGACACCATTTTTCATTTTATATTGTAGTACTTAATTTAGGAAAAATGTTTTAAATAGACTTTTTAGGTTCTAAAACAGTTCCTTGAAACAAATTGATGCAAATTTTATTTTCCATTTCAAATTTAAAGTGAATAAAAACACGTGTACCGTTTGTTAGAAGGTCATGCACATACTTTTAACGGTAATTTTTCGCAATGATATTAACTTTCTTATATAAAAGCTCTTTTTTACAAAATGTTTTTTTAACTACGAAATTAAAGAGTTTACAAAAAAAAGAAATAAGAAAAAATTTTCTGTTTTATTAAAGACTTCTTTAAATTTAACTTTTTAAAACACATAAAAAAAGTCGCAAATATTCCCGGATTTGTGAATGGTAATATATATTTCAGGAATACACTAAAAAAAAAAAGTAATTTAATTAAAACGTTAACGGCCTTTAAAAAAAATGGCCTGCCATCTACTTAATTCGCTTATGTGTTACGTTATCTCTGTACGCGTTATGTATTTCTAGCAAATTCACATTTATAGAATATACAGTTACATAAAACTCTCCGTAATACGCATTACGTCTCAATGCATTATGTCTCTATGAATTTTTCTCGAGATCTTAAACTTTCCCTATGCTGGAAGGTTCCGTATTTTTATGGTATTGAATATTGTTAAAACATAATTATAACGAATTTAATTGTATTTAATATAATTTAAGTAAAAGAAATTGTAAAGCTATGTGTATTTCAGTAACACATATTTATGATATAATACATTTCAGTAATATTTTGTAAATTAGAACAAGAAATTCTATTGCCAAAATATCGTCTTCAGACGAATTATAAATTACAATTAATTAGTTGTAGAGCTTATTTTGTTCTCAATGAATTTCTAATTACACGTAACTAGATTATATGCATACACGTGGAATCACTCCTAACCTGAACCTAATAGAAACCTTAAATCATTGCAAAGCAACTTTTAGCAAGCGGTACAAAATTTAAACAAAAGATTTTTAAAGATTGTCCACATATATAATTAATATGAAAAGAGATCCGACGTCCTTAAACCTGCTCCTGTTATATCGAACAGTATCAAAATCTCCTTTTTGTTGTGGAGGACCAAAGATTGTAAGAGAGTCATCGATACAAAATGTCTAATACGCCGTTGTGCTTTCTTTCAGTTTGGTAATCAAACATATACAAGCAATTAACACGCAAGCAGTTTACTTTCTACGTGTTATTACTGAGATGAGAAGACTGCTCAATTGCGGTCAGGCAAAAACATAAAATTACATTCGGTCCCGGAATCCCCGGAATTGCAGTAAATGCACTCGAAAAACTCGACGGCGTGTATGCAGATAGAAGTCGCCGTCGCGATCGAGAAAGTGAAAGCCAATAAGAGGAGGCAAGTGAAAAGAGATATGGACTTGCGTCGTGCTAATGTAACTGCGTAATTAAGCGGATTTTGTTATCCGTCCAGCCTCGCGACACCGATGAGAGGAATTTCTCAATGTGTTTCGCGTCCGGCTGTCCTCAAACCCATTTATCTACAATGTTATACGTCCATGTGCAGATCAACTTTGATCTCGATTTGCGTCTTCTTCCAGCTTGTATCTTTTACGTATATTAAAAAGAACAAGCTCTTAAATCGATATCATGTTTATCTATTTATGTTGATAACGAACGTCAAGAGAGTGCGAATCTATTCTACGCAGAGTTTACGTTCTGCTCGGTCCCTCTCTTTCCTCTCCTTCCGACAAACGGAGGAAAGGAGGATAGCTATACTGTCTGCAAGCACGAAATCTTGAAAAAGTCTTACGGTCGCACTTTTATATCTCCTCTGAACTGAACGAATCAAATTATTTGATCAATTTATCAGCAAGAAATAAATGACATATTTCTCTCTCTCTCTCTCTCTCTCTCTCTCTCTCTCTCCACTTCGAAGCGTGCTTCGCAATAGCCGTCCCATCAGACGGATCACAGTGCACGTTTAGTTAGATATATCACGTAGTAGCGAATTACGAATGTTAACTGCAAGGTCAGTTTTTTAAACACGTCCGGCGGTATATTCGCGCGTACGTACGTCATGCATCTAATCTGCAGCAATCGTAGAGGCACGATTGTACTATGTATGTACATACATGTATTTATATGGATTGTAGGCCATTTTACGAGCACTTTGCAATAAGCATTTCGTTGAAAATCCCGGAACTACCATTCAGCTAGATGGCAAGGCGGCAGCGTGTCGAAGTATTAAATCTAAATATATGTATGACAGTGTCGCCTTTGTGAGAATACCGATATATCGAAACTTCGGTTGTTTTATCGTCCGTTCGCGACGAGAGCTCCGTTATGATGCGTGCTTCGCTTTTTCGGATCATCATGTGTCTCCCATCAAAATTTCGTAGATAATTCTCACGGACATCCGCGATCCAATAAATCTAATTATCAATGGCGCTAATAGATTGGGACTGTTTTAATCACAAGTGCATGCTCGTCATGATGTCTCTTCACGCGCTGTCAGCCTTTATTCTACTCTCACAACGGAAACCCGCAGGCGAGTTATAATTAATTTATATAACAGCTGAACTACTTAAACTCCATAAACGACACGGGACATTAAACGCGATTAAATAACATTACATATGCAAAAAATGTTCTCGTCTTGAGAAAAGGCGATTACTCAATTTTAGTTTTCTTCTTTCAAGAAACGTTATCTTTGCTAAGAATATTTTATTAACAATAGCAAAATTCACTCACCATTTACTTGAAACAAGTAATATTAGAACAAACTTTTGCGTACACACAGAAAAATGCATATTGTAAATTACTCGAATTAGGTAAATATGATATCTACACTGAGAAAAAAAATTAAAAAATTGCATTGGTTGCAATTACAAGAGGACAACCATACAAATTTTATTAATAGAATTATATAGTTAAGCGAACTATATTATAGTTATTGCAACTAAGTTAATGATTGAAAGAACTAATAAAAATATAGTTGTAATATGCTATATTATATGGTTGTCTCAAGTTCTCTTAACTTAATTGCAATAACTATAATATAATTACAATAAAAGACATCGATGTATAGCACTCTCAAATTATCAAGTAATCAACTATTAGTGAGCTAATAAGAGTAACCGCGGTTGTTGGTGCATAGAATTAACAATTTTTTTATTCAAAACGGACGTGTCGACTCAGCTTCGAGTCATCTTCAGCTACAATTTCTTCTCTCTCGAGCGCAGTATACATACGTTTGCTTTTACGAGATGCTCCTCGGCTGAGCAATTCATCGATTAGGACCCACGAACAACTTTCATGGAAAGATATGGGCGGAAATTAATCTTCCCATGAAAATTGTTCGTGGGTCCTAACCGGTTAATTGCCCAGCCAGGGAGCATCTCGTGAAAGCAAACGTATGTAACTGCGCTCAAGAAAGAATGGTAGCCGAAGATGACTCGAAGCTGAGTCGAAACGTCCGTTTTAAATTAATAAAATTGTTGATTCTATGCACCAACAACCGCGGTTATTCTTATTAGCCTACTAATAGTTGATAACTATAATATAGTTCATTTATCTATATATTATAAATCTATTAATAAAGTTTGTATGGTTGTCCCCTTATAGTTGCAACCACAATTTTTTTCTCTCAGTGTACCGTAAGTTCATCAGAGGCATCAAATTTATTCAAAATATATGAAACGAAAATTCGATTTGTTTATTATTCTGACTTTTCTTCGATAAAATTTTACAGTATTTACCGAAAGAGCATGAATTTCTTTTCAGTACACGATAAATGAGTTTTTTTGCGCATATTTTAAAACAATTATTCAAAAAATGTCCTTTGATCAAGATAACAGTTCCTTGCTGAAAGAAAAAAAAAAGATAAATAAAGTAATCGTTTTTCTTGGAAGCAAAAAGTTATTTGAATTTCATATTTGCACTTTCACAGTTACAATCGAAAAGGAAATTAAACCACGAGTTGACAGAAGGCGAGAGTGCTGATTAAAGCAAAGCAAAGTTTAGCAAGGCAAATCTCTGTTTCCCGAGGCCTAAATATTTCGGCAGACAGTCAATAGTCATGGCAAGCGAACCTGAACGGATGACTAAACCCGATAGAGAAATAGCGGATACTACAGTAAGCGTTCTTTATGTTTACATGCTGTTTATGTACTTACGGGGAGACACGAAATTATCATTTCACCGATAATGTACTATCTCCCATTCATTGAGCATTGATATTGATATTGAACCCCCCAACCTCTGTATGTTATTCTTTATTTACTTCAATTTAAAAAGCTTTCTACAATGATAGCAATTAATCTTAATATTTGAAAACGACTCCAGCTATCAACTCCAGCTTATACAACTGAATAATAACTAAACATGCCATTAGCATGCAGTTAGCATGACAAAATAAGAAATAAAATTATTTGACTGGAATACATGATTTACTTTCATGAAGTAAGGAAGTAGATGAATATCTAATCAGTAAATACGTACAGTTAAAACTTGTTATCGAGAAGATTGCATCAAAGTAAAAAAAAAAGTTGTTCAACAAAATTCCGAGCAAAATTCCTACTAGTGACCTTTCGATAGTAGAACATTATTTCACATGCGATAAATACTGCGCTTAATAGCAGGGCTTAATGAATGACGAAACGCAGAACGAAGAAAACATCGAGATCGAGACGACGTCGGTAAATTTGAAGCAGCAGAACAGAAAATCGACTTCGGAACAGGAAAATAAAAAACTACTAAAGGCCTGCGACGAGGATCCTTATATCGTGAAGCTATTTAAAAGTCTAATGAAGCCTCCAGAAAATCAGGAAAGTAGGGAGGAGAAAAAAAAGTAACGTGCAAAGCATGTTAAAACTTCTATAAAATTTTCAATAAAAACTAGACAAGCAAAAAAGCAGATGAAGATTATTATAATTAAAATAATTATACATTTTAGATTATAATATAAATTATAATTTTAAATATCCGTGCGAAATCTTACATTTTATCAGGACCGTATCGATAATTAAAAAAATTGATACCTTTATGCGATAATTATTTTCAATAATTGCACAAGTCGTGTCTATATTAATAGGATTATATATTTGACACTTTACACAGTAATGATAATTTTATTATTTTCGCATGTCCCAGACAGCCCAATCTAAATTTTAAGTTAAAATAACTCAAAAGTTAAGTTAAAATAACTTAAAATAAGAGTTATTTTAACTTAACTTTGGAGTTATTTTAACTTAAAATTTAGAGTGAACTTTCTGGGACATTTTATTTTTTTACTGTGTACGTAGACAATGGTTTAGTGCAATATGTGTCAGTGATTTAACTTTAAAGCGGTCCTCCAAGACGCTCAATATTACTAATCGTTTGTAGGCTATACCAAGAATTTGTGCAATATATTGTGTGAATAAAAAGTCTATTGAGATATATTCCCTCTTCTAAAATAAAGACCTGTCTGCGGATACAACATTTTTTCTCGTCTATGTAATAAAAAGTGATACCATAAATCAGTTAATTTTGATGTCTGTTAAAGTCAAAACAGTTTATAGTTGCATAGTATAATGTTGAAATTTATGATGCTCAAAACTGGTTTTAATTGGTTTTTAACGTTAATAGATACATTATCAAAAATGCTAGTGCATAGAATCACTTTTGATCACGTACATTGAGAAAAAAAGAGTGATCTTAATAAAAATGTTCTACTTGATTAAGTTTCGTCAATTTAAGTATTTATGTATTTAGGATAAATATACAAATGCTTAAATTAAAGTTCAAGTATTTTATATATTTGACTTTAAATACATAAACACTTTTGAACCAAAGAAAAATCAAGTTGAAAAATGTATTCAATTTAACAACTTTTTTCCTCAGCAGAGCATTGAGCATTAACATAAAAAAAGCATTTATATTCGTTCCGGTTATTTAAGAATAATTATAATTTGCATTATTTGAGATCTAATGGTAATATGGGTAAAATTCAACACAAAAAATTTTAATAAAAATAGTTTTAATACAAATGCAAAACATTTTCTGCTATATATTATAAGAGTTTAGTATCTAACTTTGATCTTATCTAATTATTAACATTATTTATCTAATTGCCTTTAAAAACACATAGCGATTGCGTTCAATAAAATATTTATGACAAGGGTTAATCAACGTCTAATCATCGAGCAAGTTAAGATTTAGTGGAAATAAATTGCACAATATATTATGTATAGTCTCCAGATGATTAATAATGTCCTGCAATACAAAATATTGCACAATATATCTAATTTAATTTCTTATAATATATAAGAATAATTCCGAGATTTATTTTATTAAAAGCAAACAAGAAAAGAGAGATCAAACGACGAGCAAGATTTATTATTACTAAACAAAAGGTTGTTTAGTAATAATAAATCGCAGGATACTTAAGAATGGAAAAATTAAAAAATTATATATTTATAATTAAAAAATTTTTTCCTTAAAAATTCAAGTTGAATATTCCGCAATTTATTCGTGTGCAGATATAAAAAAATACATATAAAAAATGCATGAAAAAGTTTGCGAGTCTATAAAACCAATTCGGAGAATTTTGTAATGTCGAGAATTCTGTCATTTTAAGACACGTCGACAATGCAACACACAAGCCTAATATAAAAATCCAAACAACATAATAAATAAGGAACATTTCAATATACGTTGAATAAAAAAAAGACAAAACATTCCTTATTATTCAACATACCAAACTGTTTTTTACTCCTTGTTTCCTGTTTCTTATTTCGTTTATTGTTTTTAGTTTAAAAATTCTCTGAAAATATGTGTATCGCGAGAAATGGCCAAGGTTGATACGTGCTCACTCATGTTCGCATATTTGAGGATTTCAAACGCGATTAAAGTGACGATGTGTCTGATGTAACTTAAGCTCTCCGGCGAGACACGACGCCACGACGTCGACGTCAACATCGATAGCGCTAGTGCATATCGAACCGGTGTTCCTGAATAATATTATCTTGATATATTCAGGATCAAAGATCAAACACGTGTTCTTATTTGACTTATTGTCTTGGCATGGGACAAGTATCTAATAAAATAACAAGTATCCAGACCCTGGGCGAAATTTAAAATTATCTTGACTTTAAGTTGTCGCAAAAAGCAATCACAGGTATTCATAATCGAATTTTATTTCAAGATCATCTTATATTACGAGTAATATCCTGAGATGGTAATACAGCTCTGTGATTGGTTGATAATATCTCAAGATAGTATTCGAAATGATCTTATCCATAAAAAAGTGTTTCGATAAATAAACTGAACTGATGAAATTAATACGGTTATTGATACGGTACCTAATCAGTTTATCAAAACACTATCTCTTTTTTTATTCCCCCCAGGGAAAGCCCAAGAATCGACTACAGAGCCATAGTATCTCAGGACAGTACTTATGTCGATTTTGAACGAGACCGGTCTTAAGAACGAAATATGAATATCGAATTGGAAAAAAAAGAAAAAACCGAGTCACAAAAACTTGGAACAACTTTCGAGAGATCGCGCCGGTTTTTTTTTTGTCTCGTTTTTACGAAGCGCTTTACGAAGCGGGCAGGAACAAAAAAGGCAATAAGAGAACGATTGTTATTCAGAGGACAGCTAGATAAATAGGTATTCATGTAAACTGAAAGATAAATTTCCAATTGATAAAACACGGAAACTTATCCTTATCGGACCGGGTGCTATCTCATCCAAAAATAAACTTCAACTTGAAAATGCTAAGTGGACGCTGACAAATGCAGTCTTAACATAGCTGTCACGTAGGCCACCCATGAGCGCGAGCGTCTACTTATATATTTTTATATATTTCACATTCGTCACGAGTGACGCCCAGTGAGAAATCGTGCGTCGAATCGACGTTGACTTCGTTATTTCTCACTAGGTGAAAGCGAGCTTGACTCCCCAAGGAAAACTAATGCGCGGCTGCGACTCGCATTGTCCACTTCCACGCGCCAATTGTCGCGTTTCACTCACGCATACGCACGCGCGCGCACACGGATGAAACAGAAAAAAAGGGGGGGAGGAAAAAATACGCACGTGTTCCCTTATCACGAACCACTCCGCACTTGCCGAGCACTTTTCGGAAAAATTTGCGCGTTATCTAACGACGGATACGAGCTTGCGTCGAGAAATGCAAGATGCCGAGTCACCGCTTTTGCCACGCGCGCTTATATCATTCGCGGAAATAATCGAGACGGGGATCGAGCGCAACGACGACGCGCGTAATTTTCCGCGTATCGTTTCCCCCAGAATAATCGTTTCGATCCTCGTTTATCTTCGCGTGTCGCTCGACGCAACACAGTCGGAGGAGTTAATAGTTCAGTCGTCAAATTGACGTCTATTCGGGGCTCCTTCGAGCACGTTTAAATCCCGCGATTAATTATGCAATCAATTGAGGATACGCGCCGTTTACGCAGAGAGAGAGATCCGGTTGTCCGATAGCAAGCGTCGTGCGCAATTCGATGTATCCGTTTTACTGATAACGTCGTACTGATATCGGGTATCTATGTTACCTGTGTCAGCTAATAATTGGCATCCCTATCGATAGACCATCGAGCTGACGTCAATTCGCGCGATAGCGAAATCGGGACGCGAGCACTTCGGATTCGACTCGGTTTTTTAATCGTTTGTCGAGATTCATGAAAGATCCGAGCGCACACCAACGCACTGACCAACACAGACGCGCGTTGCACTCGATCACGTGCTTAGATCATCTCGTCCGTGTTTCCCGCGTAGATCGTACAATTCGCGAGAGTCATTCGCGCAACTTCGTGTTCCGATTCCAAGAGGCGGTCACGTGACTGCTGCAAGCCTCTTCTCCCACTGCCTGCAGCCCGTCGATCGCTGCCGCTGCCGCTGCCACCGCTCGTCATCCCCACCGAGATTTATCACCTGTCGGAATGCGGTTTAAAATTTACCTGTGAAAAGCTAGCCGGTTATTCGGGTAAACGTTCGATGAACAGTCACCGGTCTCCAATAGCGACAGCCAGGTGACGGCAGACGCTGCGCTGTGCTCGCGTCGCAGCAGCAGACTAGTTCGATGTTGATCGTACGTGCGTGTTTGAGAACCTGAGCGTCGCCGAAGAGAGGCCACGACGTCGTCGCGATCGAGAGCGACGCATACGTGCGCCGCGCGCGACCGACCGGACGATCGGCCACGATCGGCGACGGTCGGCGCGGCGGTGCACCGTATAGCCTTTTTTTTCATGTCTCTTCTCTAGAGCGGAAATTCGCAGGATGGTTGATAACAAAGTACGCGTGGTGACGGTGGCGCCGCGCGAACAATGCGCGAAATTTAAAGGGGTGCGGTCCAGATTCCCGCTCCCGCCCGGCTAGGGTTTTGCGTTTACGCGTGAAATGTAAACTACGCGTAAACAACGTAAATTATGTTAACTATGTATGAAACGTCATCTATGTAAACTGTACCTGATGAACATTTTTTTCAGAATTTTTCAGAATATCTGTATAATTTTACGATAGGGTCGATTTCTAAAAATGATTTTTATCTTTTTTAGATTTTATAACGTTCATCAGAAATTGTAAAACAAAAAACCTTGGAAATCTTAGGATATTTCATATTTAACATATGTAAAAGAGTCTGAGAAAAAATGTAGAGACTTTCTGAGTTTCTTCGGCGTGTTTCTGATAAATGTTCCAATTCGTTTGCAGAATCTTAGATATCTATAATTTTAATATTTTATTTTCTCAAATTTTGCAAACGAATTGGAACATTTATCAGAAACACGCGGAAGAAACTCAGGAAGTCTACATTTTTTCTCAGAATCTTTTACATATGTTAATTATGAAATATAAGATTTCCAAGATTTTTTGTTTTATAATTTCTGATGAAACGTTATAAAATCTAAAAAGATAAAAATAGTTTTTAGAAATTATAAGATGAGAAAACTCAGAATATTTCAGAATTTACATGTATGAAAAATTTTGAGAAAAGATGTAGACTTTCGAGTATTTTTAAGTATTTCTGAAAAATGTTTTAATTCATACAAAAATTATGACAAAATTTTTCACCCGAGATAACCTATGGATCAATAGAAGATTGAAATTTGATATGTAATATAATGAAAATTTAATATCATTTTCTTTAATTTTTAATATTATATATATTTAATATTCTATATTTTTATTATCAATGCATTAAAATCGGATATATTAACAATTTTAAAACTCAATTACTTTTCACTGTATTGTGCTCTGTATGTATCATCAAATTTACATATTTTACACGTTTGTATTGTCTACATGAAAAAGGTTCGTGTAATACATCGAGTATTATTTACATAAGAAGCACGTAAAAAGCCGTGTAGATAATCTTGAAATATACGACACAATTCTGTCGAAAGCTGTTATTTCCCAGAAAACGAAAATAAATTTAAATGAATTGAAAACTACAATTTATTTTAGTTTACTTGTGTTCATGCTTTAAAATCCCGGAGTATTTTTATAGACCCAAGTGGATTCAAAGACAAAATGCATTATTCATCATTTAAAATTCGAATGGATTCACGTCCCCATTATAGTATTTTTTGATTTAATTTAAATCAATTGAAATACGAAAGGAGCTATTCATCACGTTGAATTCGATTGTTTTAAGAAAACAAGTTGCAGGTTTCTTAGAATTCTTTTTTTTTTTTTTCTAATCAACAACAACATTATTTGGGTGAGAATATCAAATTTTGTCCCGACATTTGCCACAAAGAAGAAAACAAAAAAAAAATTTATAATGACTATGTAGCGAAAATAATATTTGCTGTGCAGTTTAAAATAAGTAATGTTTAAACGAGTAAGGATCCAATGAATTTTTGCACGAATGTTCATTAGAGTTTTATTAGTATACATAAAAAATTTGATTTGTTTTATAATGCAGCTCCCTGAAATTTGCAAGCGAGTTTATTTAAAAATCAAGAGAAAATAAAAAATTAAATAACTTTTAAGAACTTTAATAAGAGAATCAAATTTTACACAGATACTCAAACGTAGTAAAAAAAAAGAATGTATCAAAAACTTAAAATATTTGCGTTTAGGAAAAGAATTGTTGAAAAACTAAAATATTTAGCCCGATATGTTCAACAATGGATTGATTCAACAATTATTCAGTTGTACGAAAAAAAGGTGTAGGTCATTTATGTAAAAATTTTTTAATCAAACATTAACTAAAGCAATTCAATATTTAGTTGAATGTGGATTAAATATTTAAATTTTTTGACAATTTTTCAGAGTGTGGTAATCACTTTGTGACATAACACGTACATCCTTAAGCGGAGAAATCGCGTTCTTGAAATTGTGATTTGATTTTTTATTTAATATCTGGATCCTACGCACGTGTCCTCTCCATTGTTAGTATAGTAAGCGTATATTTTCTGTTTAATTGACCGTTTTTACATATTTTCTGTATTTTATCATCCATTCTTTACATATTTACATTGTCACGTCGAACATCTGGAGCACTTCGGCGCTCTCTGCCGCTTCATCTCGGCTTCCTTTGACTGTTTTTTTAACGCTGAAAAGAGAGAAATTTTTATTCTAGCTACAACCGACCTCTTCTCCGCTGTGTGTTTATGTTTATACTGTTAATATGATGAAAAAAATTTTTCTTTGAAAATTTCTTGCAATTTTTCAAAATTTTTGTATGTAAATTTCAGAATTTCTGTATATTTTTATCTATTTTTAAAAAATGTCTTTTTAAAAAATTGTAATTTTTTTATATGAATTAAAATGCTTTTCAGAAATATTTGAGAAAATCTATAACTATATAATAGCATTAACTATCTTTCGTACATCACAGAATGATAGAAGAATATTTATAGAAAGTTCAAATGTTAATAAGATGTTAAGAATATTACATAAACGTTTCTTTTGTACATGTACAATAATTATATAGGTATATAAAATATTTTTTATACAGTCTAAACATTCTGATTATTTATAATATACAATAATTACATCTATTTTAATAAATAAAGGTGCCATCTAAAGAATTCATAAAATTACTATAATTTTTTAGAATATAATGAATATCCTGAGGAATATTTTAAATTAAATTAACAAATATTAATGCACATCTGTCTAAAAAGTAGCACGTGGATTGTCCTATAAATATTTACATGCTTGACCATTGAATATTCGTGAAAGATTCAAAAATGAATTAAATATATTACAAACATTTGAATATTATGTGCTTTTATACTTAAAAAATATTCCGGAACATATCGGAATATTTTTGAAATATTACTTTAGGAGCATCTCGTGAATATTACAGAAATATTCAGCGTAAGCTGAGTATCTTTTCTAAAACTCTTCATATATGTATATGAATTCTAAAATGTGAAATCTATGATTTCTAAGGTTTCTCGTTCTACGCTGAGAAAAAATTGTTAACTTGAAATTTTTTAACTTAATTAAATTTCTTCTGTTTAAATATTTTAGGTATTTAAGTTAAAATATAAATGCTTAAGCTTAAGCTCAAGTCTTTTATATATTTAAGTTAAATACGTGATAACTTAAGAAATTTAATCAAGTTGAAAAATTTAACAACTTTTTCAACTTGAGTGAATATAATTTCTGCTAAAATCTTCTAAAATATGAAAAAAATTTAAGAGTTTTTTTAAAAAATTATAGAATATGAGAAGTCTTAGAAATCGTAAAATACTTCATCCACATGTACAAAAAAGTTCTACGAAAAGTGTAGACTCTCTCAACATTTTTAAAGGCGTTCTTCCAACAGCAACAAAAATTCTGAGAAAAATGTTTACCGGGAAGACAGTCGAAATTTCTACCTACTTATCATTGCCGAGCCGATGTTGATCGGCTCCAGTTTCAGGCTCTGCATCTCTCGCAGGGCCATCGCGTGAAAGGAGAGCGCAGCGACTCGCGTGAACAGTTCGGACACTCCGTTACCTGTTCTCGACGAGACCGCCCAATATTCCGCCCGCATCTTCCTCGCTGCCTCAATCGCCCGTTTCTCAATTATCTCATATACTGGATGAGACTAGAATTTTCCCCCCAAAAAGGCGACAAATTATAATATTTACCAATAATTTATTATAAATCTTTCTTAAAAATATTCAACTGTCCTAAGAATCCTACACGAAAAGAATAATTTTGCTAAAGTGAGATAAATGGCTCAGAATCACCGATAGTGTCCCACAATATTAAAAAATCTTACAAATGCTTTTGTGATATGTAAATTATGTTATTACATAACTGTATTTAATTGTACTCTTCAATTTTTAAGGAATCCATTTATTGTTATAACATTTTGTTAAAAGTAAAATTGCACTCGTTAAATTAAATTTAAGATTGAACATTTTAGCATTTGGCCTGCTTATCCTATAACCTAAAAATTTAGCTAGATACAGATGTAAAAATATTTTTGTTAGACCATCAAAATAATTATGCAGCTCAAGCTAGAACGTCAAAAATTTTTTGTAGCATTGCTCCTCACGCTCGTTCTCCTTCATAAATCTGTATCGAGCTGAATTTTTAGATACTTTAGCAAAAAACCTTTCCGTATATGTATTACTAATAGAACTTACTAAAAGGTCCTTCTTAGCTCCGACCAGAAAGATATGATGAGGACCGACGTTGCTGCGGCTCGCCTCGTTCAACCATTGCTGGCAGTGCATCAGCGACATCAGGTTCCCCAGGTCGAAAACGACCATGATTACTAAAATGAAGTACGCGTGGGAGATATGGGATAAATAAATGAGGTTTGCGTACAGAAAAGAAGGAATTTTTACCATTAGCGCCGCGATAATAGGACGCCGCGATGCACTTGAACCTTTCCTGGCCCGCGGTATCCCATCTGCAAGTGTATTACGTTTCAAATTATTATAATACATTCATCAATACGTTCAATTCAATTCAGCTCATACGTTCAATTTAAGCTCGTAAACGTCTCTGAACGCCTATGCGACTTTGATTACATTTGTAAGTGGAAAGGCACGCCGAGGATGTCGAATCTCTCCACCTCGAAGTCCACGCCGATGGTGGCCTTGTAGTTGTTGTCGAAGTGCTTGTGGCAAAAACTGTGGCAGAAACAACGAGATTATCTCGTCTTATTATCTTGAGTTTTCGGATCACAACGGAGATGAATTAATTCGGCCTTGCGAGCAAAGTTTACTAAACGATTGTTGATCGCCGAAATATTACCGGTTTACTAATGATGTCTTGCCGACGGCGACGTCGCCGATGACGATAACCTTGCAGATTCGAAGAGTCAAGCTCTTGCTGTCGCAGGTCCGCCTGATTAAGCTGCCGAAATCGTTCTCGCTGTACGGCGTGGTCTCGGACGAGAACGGTGGCGGCCAATCGGTTATCTGCATAGAAAAAAAATTTTTGTTAAAAGCAAGTTTTCAATCTTCAAGTTAAAAAGAAGCATTTAAAATTGTGTCTTCGGTATTTGGACCATACACCTATTTAAAAATTCAGTTAGATTGTTAGATACATATAGATATGAAAATAACTTTGTAAGATTATCAAAATAATTATGTAGCTCAAGCTGGTTGCTAGAATGTCAACTTTTTGCGGCATTTTTGTTTTGAAAACGTCTTTACTTTCAAAATGTTTAATATAAATCTTTTCATCGAAAAGAATATTTTTTCAGTATTCATTAATAATTTTTATGAGTTGAACGCAAAAAGTATCATAGAAGAAATAACAATATCTTTAAATCAAGAATTAAAACCATTATAAAAATAATTAAATTGTACTCTTTAGATGACTCTATTATAATATTGAAATAAAAATATATAATATTTTACTAAAATTTAGGATGATCAAAATGTTTTAAAGAAAAGATTAATTATGTATATCAAAATTATCATTGTTTCATATTTCATGTATAAGTGACAACATAATTTGACATAAATGATTGTTAAATAAAATGTATTAGCTTTAAAGTTGATACTAATTTTTGATATTATTTTTATCTGCACTGAGAAATAAGTTGTTAACTTGACTAAATTTTTTGATTGAATTTCTGCAGTTCAAACACTTTACGTATTTAAATTAAATATATATTACAATTTAAAAAATGTATATAGTTAAGTTAAATATATAAATATTTTACTAAGTTTTTATGTAAGTATTTTATGTAAGTAAAATGCATAAATAGTTGAACTGAAAAAATTTAATTGAATTGAATAATTAATTTAGTCAAGTTAATAACTTTTTTTCAGTATAGGTATGTGTATGTGTGTGTGTGTGTGTGTGTGTGTGTATGAAGAAAAACGTGGCACATTCCACGTTCGTGCATTAATTTATTGTATTAATTAATTCAAACGTGTGCCCTTACCTGTCTCTCATTGTGGGCTTCTTCCTTCATCATCTTGTAAATCGCGGAGCGCGTTTCTAACATCTCTCTTCGAATTCAGGAAACGGAAAATAAAAACACGCTTCTTCTGTTCACACGCGTAGCACAATTGCGATTTTTGCGATTACATATTACTGATTGATTTTTTTATGCGCTGTTATCCGGCACCGTCTACGAAAGACTGGCGTACGTCGAATCGGTATAAGCGGGATGCAATTGATTCCGCCATAAGTAAATGGGAAAACATTGGTTGCTGTGGCAGGTGTCCGATTACGATGCGTGTGGGTTGTAATTCTGAAAAACGACACGTGCCACTTCTAGAATAAGTTATTGTGTTATAGGGACCGTACACGATCAATAATGCTGTCACTACCGACAAATATTGTCAGTATTATTAATTATGTGTGATTAAGATTGGTGAATGCATGTAAAATATTGACATGATGATACGGATTTTTTGATTCTCGAGCATCGCTCTACGATAGAAATATTATCAGTAATTATGATGAATGAATTATTTACAGAAATCATACGCAGTCAATAATGTTGATCAGTAATATTAAATCAATAACACTCATAGTATACACAATATTTGTAAAAGATTTATAAAATATTTATAATTATTTGAATATCTTACAAAATATTTTATAAATATTTTTGTGACTTTGAACAGGTCATAAAAATTTATCATAAATCTCGTAAAAATATTTATATTAAAATATGTACAAAATTAGTAATTTTTGGTTTATACTTATGATTGCTTTTACTATATTAAAATATTTATTTTATTTTTACATTTACATTTTGATATTTTACTATAGTAATATTTGAAATTATTATAGTTTATAGTAAAATTTTTTTATATGTTGTCGATAAAGCTATAACCACAAGATTAATATTAACATTATAGCAGTATAATACTATAAAAATAAAAGCTTTTAATCATAATTCTTTCGATATGCAATTGTAATCAAAAATATCAAACACTTTTCTCTCAGCATGTGATTAATATTAATCCATTAAAGCCCATGGCCAGACCAGCAAAGATAGTAAAAAAATAACAATTAGAAATAAGACCGAAACATGAAAAAACATTATTGATTTAACTAAGATGTAATTGAGAATTTGATTGGCGCTATTAGTTTTCCTCTACAGTTAATTTTTAATAATTTGTTTATAACAATTAGTTGCAAAATTTATATTTAAAAAGAGCTTTTTATGTCAATAACGTTTTTTTATGCTTTGGTCTTATTTCCAATTATTATTTTTTTGCTATCATTGCTGATCGATTTGGCCATGGAGTTTAATGGGTTAATGTAATACATTGTATATACATGTATTTTCTATTTATTTCTTCTTGTCCTCGTTCCAATTTACGTAACTCGATTATTTCGAGACCATCAGGATTTTTCTTAAATGAGCTAATCTATTTTTATTAATATATTTATAAATTTAAATTTAACCTTGGGCTAGTCATTTAATTCATTAATTAATTAATAGTGTGATTGATGGATCGGTGAATTAAAAAACTCGATCCTTTTTTAAAGTCGTCTTAAGAACGTTTTGTGGCTTTATAATACCAGTTAAAAGTTATCGAAGTTTAAAGAATGTAGGTTTTCTAGATTTATTTTTTATATTTCTTACGACAAAAAGATTGGGTCGTAAATATCCAAATTTGTGAATTTTGAAAATCTAAAATTAACTGCAAAAAAGAAAACAAAGACAAAGGTTTATGTAGCGAAATCTTTAGCAACAGCTTTAAATAAATAATTTTTAAATGAGTAAAAGTGGACCCAAATAAATTTTTGCACGAATATTTATTAGAGTTTTTGTATTTAAAAAAAATTATTTAATTTGTAATAATACTTTTATATTAAATGTAAATATAATAAATATAAATAAAATTACAAAACGTAATATTAATAATAATTATTTGAATAATTTACAAAATATTTTATAAATATTTACGTAAAGATCAAGAGCAAAAAATTAAACAATTTTTAATCAATAAGAAAATTACCAATAAGAGAATGCTTAAATTTTACATATATATCAAACGTATTAATGTAATAAAATAATTTATAAAATTTTTAAATTTTTAGTTTAATATTTAATTACTCTTATTTTAATAACATTGAGATGTGACACATACATCCTTAAGATTGACATATTTTAGAGAGAAAAATTACTAAACTCAATTTAAATAAACATTATTAATACTATTCAAATAACTATTTTCTTTCAAATCAGTAATATTTACATCAAATAAGTAATATTTACTACAAACAAATAATTTTCATTTGTTTGAAGTAAATAAGTTAATTGGGCAAAACTAACATATTTATTTAAATTTAGTAATTTTTTAACATATCTAAATAATTTTATTTTTTATGAATTACATTATTATGTTAATAAAAATATTTTATTCTATTTAAAAAACGTTGATATCAAAGTCTATAATTAAATAATAAGCATGAAAAGAACGCTGTCTGTATTATAATATTTATCTCTTCAAAACAAACTTTTTTTTTTTTAGCATCATTAAAAACAGCCGAGAAAAAGAAATATTCTAAAATGATTAAGTTATAAGAAACGTATATCCTTATAAAAATGTTGCTTTAAGTAATTTTTTAGTTTTTGAATTATTTCACTAGAAAAGGTGATATCAAATGACGTTTAATGATGGTTTATTACGTTAATTTTTTAATAATCTTCTATTTATAAAATTGTAAATTAAATTGCTTTTTGCTTCTAAATTTCTTAATTAATTTATTAAATTTTTGTTAATATATAAAAAAAATTTAAATCAACACTAAATAAGTTAAAATGATTAGAAAATTGTTTAAAGTCATTTAAATTAATCAGTTAATTTAAATTAATTAATCAACTTTCTAAGTAATTTACTATTTTTAAATAAGGATAAAATTAATTTTTTATTAACATATGAATAAACGATTAAATCAATGATAATGAGTTAGAGAATCTAGAAAATTTATTTTAAACGGAATTATCGCGCCCGATTTGATTAATGACTGATTTAGATTAAATAAGCGAGTTTTTTTACTTATCGATTAATCAATCGCATTATATGTGCAAATGCAACTTTGCTTTATAAAAACTGCATTTGCGAATAATACGATTGATCGATCGACTAATGCCTGTTTCCACCAACGTAGATTAATTGTAATTTTATTTACTCTTTATCTTTTTTCAATTCTTAGAGCTTAGAAAGAAAGATAAAGAGATAAAAGTACAGTAAGATAAACTGATATTAAAGTCAATTTGTGTAGGTGGTGGAACTCAAGGTCCGTGGATTGGCGTTGGAGGGGAAGGAAGGTCGTTGCATCCACTTCAGGCTGCGTTCAGATTCCTCACCCGGGTGCACCGTGATGTCGTTTTATCTTTGTTGTTTACCAAATGTTAAACAAGGATAGAATGATGTCTGGGTGCACCCTGGTGGGGAATCTGAACGCAGCCTCAACGATGTGGAACGAAAATGGCGGCGGCCATACTTTTACTGCACACTCGCTCACTCACACAACTAATAGCTGTAGTACCTTACTATCTACGTACATACACTAACACTGACTCGCTGTCTCGAAAATGGCGGCTATGCAACGACCTTCCTTCCCCTTCAACGCCAATCCACGGACCTTGGTGGAACTAAGTGGCAGAATTGAAAAACTCGTCTTTAATCGAAGTTTGAACGGAGTCGCCCTCTTCTGTCTCGTCGATCAACTACGAACAACGAATGACTAGCGTAGTAGGTAGTAGGGCCGGAAATCATTGGAGATCCGTGCTTCCGTAGATTGACGTTCCTTTCTAGTAAAATGGCTCCGAAACCGAAGCCCACGGAGAAGGCAGGTAGGTGGTTTGAAGACGATTTATCTTGACGTTCGTCCCTTTTTCCTTCGCGCGCACGTTCCTCGGAATAAACGACGCCTCGTCGATCGATGCAGACGTGGCATGTCAATATCGCATCGCGTCGCGACGACTCTACGCGTGACTCGTGGTATTGGGCCGCGCGGTCCATGACCATGTGGTCGAATAAGCATACATGTTTTTCCAGCATCGTGTTTGTAACGACGATGATCCTCGAGAAGAACGTGATTTTATTCGTTGTTTCTCCGCGCGATGTACTCGGCAGCGATCTTGGCTGATGTACGATCGCAGCCGCGTGTATCATAACCTATAAAGGGGTGCGAGAGATTTCTCCCGTCCGAGTACAAAAATGTTTGTTATTCACACAGTTGAATAACGAACTTCTATGCTTTTATCTTTCAGTTTTCCAGTTTTACCTTAAGTACGTTTAGATCCTCTACTCGAGTGTCTCCAGGAATCATTTTATCCTTATTGTTTACTGAATGCTAAAGACATGATATTTGAAGGCACTTGATTGAGGAATCTGAACACAGCTTAAGGTAGGACTGGAGAACCGAAAGATGAAAGTACAGTTTTTTCTGTTGGCAAATAATATAAATTTTTGAAAATGCACTTTTGATCTTTGTTCTCATCAACATGTCTATTTGATAATCAAGAAAGAGAGAGAAAGAGTATCTCAGATTTGTATTGCTTTTTTCTACAGGTAAACCTGCGGAGAAAAAGACAGAGAAGAAGGCTGAGAAGAAGCCAGCTACAGCGGCGTCTACCTCAAAGGTGACGAAACCTGCAGCCAAGCCTGCAGAGAAAAAGAAACCAGCGGCTGCCAAGCCAGCAGCTGCCTCCAAACCAGCTGCCAAACAGCCTGCAGCGAAACCTGTGCTTAAGCTTGCCAGCAAACCATTGATTAGCAAGCCCAAGAAAAATGTACAGGCTACCAAAAAGACCCCAAAGGGTGGAAAGCCAGCGACTCCACTTCAAAAGGCTCTTAAGGCCCAGAAGAAGGTAATTATAATGGAATTTTTATTGAAAATTGTTTGATAATTTTAAGCAAAGCATATCTTTTTTAATGATGAATTTTACTGTGGGAATCTCTTTGAATGTTTGTGAAAAGACCTTTTTAACACAATACTGAACAATCGAAAGAACGCACTGTGCTCAAACATATTAGACATCATGGATTTCTTACAGTTTTATTTTTTTACTTCACAGATCTTGAAGGGAGTCCATGGCTCCAGAGTACGGAAGATCAGGACGTCCGTCCACTTCCACAGGCCCAAGACCTTCAGGCCGCCGAGAATGCCTAAATATCCACGCAAATCTGTGCCAAACAGAAATCGGTAAAGACTTTTGAATTCTATTTTGTTCAGAACCATTGGAAAGAGTTCTACGTATGATTCTCTTATGAGAACCTTTGTGACTTTTATTTCAGTATGGATGCATTCAACATCATAAAATTCCCATTAACGACGGAAGCGGCGATGAAAAAAATTGAGGACAACAACACCCTAGTCTTCATTGTGCACACCCATGCTAACAAGTATCACATCAAGGCATCGATCAAGAAGCTCTACGACGTTGATGTAGCAAAGGTGAACACTTTGATCAGGCCAGACGGCAAAAAGAAGGCGTATGTTCGTTTGACGCGCGACTACGACGCGCTCGATGTCGCCAACAAGATCGGCATCATATAATTTCCATCTCCCTTTTTGTTTAGAAATAAAAATAATACATCTTGTACCGATACAATAAAAAAAATATCGATGCGGATAGATTGAGCTTCATTAGTTATTTTGCAATCCTTGCTCGACATTATGAGGAAAACATTTTACGAATACACGTGTAAATGATACAATAAAATTAATTTTTTTCTTATTGATACTTTTAAGATAATTTATTCATTAAAAAATTAAATCAATTTATTCATTAAAAAAATGATCCTTTTCATCAGAAACTTTATAATAAGATATTTTACCAACTGGATGCAAAATATCGGCTGTCGATATTTTCGAGAACATTGCCATCTATCGCGAATAGTATGACACACTGATTAGCTTTATGTTGCACTATCCACCTTCTTGAGGGTATCAAGTGTCAGACGTGTCAGCTGTGTTAGCTGAAGTTGAGTAGATTAACGATGATAGACCGGATACTGTGCGGAAACAGACAAACGCGCAGTGTAGTTATTTAAGTTCGAATGCATAAAATAAGTAATATAAAAACACACGTGTACGGTAGATGAGGTAAGTTGTTATACATCAATTAAATATTTTGTTGAAAGAAAGTAATAAAAAAAGAGAATTCTAATATATGTTATTTACAATATTACAAAATTACAGCACATGCATTAATCATAAAAATTCTGTAATTAGTGTGCCAGCAATAATTGTCACAAATTGTGCCGAAGTCGCACACAGTAGATAAAAATGATAGAGTCACCGGCGTGGAACTCCAAGAAGGATGAGAGCATTTACAAGGCTGCAGGTGCCATGCACTTGCGGAAGTACGGGGAATTCTTCGAGAATCTGGTGGAGAAGTCCTGGAAGGGTGATTCGACGTTGGAATATATCATAGAGGGTCCTCTGCGCCTTGTTTACAAAATGACAGAGGACATCGGCATCCTCTCCCTGGTGGAGATGGAGAACAAGGTTCTATCAAAGCTGCTGGCAGCGGTGGCAGGAACGTGCAAGGAAGTCAGATTGCTGAAGGCGGAGGCCGCTGGCTTCTATGCGAAGCTCTTCGCCCATGGGGAAAGGTGCATGGACGACGATCTCGCCGGCGTGGCCAAGCTACTGTCGGATCTCCTGGACCTGTCCGTTTTTGCCAATCGTATGTCAGCCGTCGTGCACCTGACCACACAACAGTTGGCGAGTCTATCCGGCGCCGTCCACGAGATTTATCTGCCTGTCCTGCTGGAAGCATTCATAGATCTATTCGTGATCCTCGTGATTCTCGATGAGATCGTCGACGCTCAACCGGCGATATTAGACCAATGGAAGAAATACAGGATGCATGCGCGCTCCATGATGCACAATCCGTCGCAGTTCGGCGTTGCCGAGACGAAGCTGGAAACATTCGATCATTTGCTGAAGGATCTGCAGGAGAAGCTGTTGCGAAAGAACATGTTCCTAAAGGCGATCGAGCACGTGATGGACGTGAACAAGGGCGCGGTCATGAGCGAGCAGGTTGTCAGTTATCTCAAGAATCTGATTGCAGACGTGGAGAGCAAATCTAACGACCACGCCGCGCTGAATAGGAACTGGATAAGGGTCAACGTCGGTGTCGCTGTAGTGATAAAGCTGTTCGGCGCTTGCGACAAAAAGCTGATCAAGAGGGTGCTGGAAGCCAACAAAAGGTTCTACGCGGTCACGCTGGTGGGAAACGTGATGTGGGTGCCCAGCAAGTTCCTCAGCGACGTCGTGCCGAAGGAGACCGGCAGCGCCGTAAGCCCGCAAGTGGGCGAGAAGATTCTGCAGGCGCGAACGCAAAGATTGCCGATCACGGTGAACAATCTGATACAGCGTGGGACGACCTGGTGCGTGGAGATGCAGAGTATTCTTACGAGGACGAATCTCCAGGTATCAGACATCGGACAGAAGCGTACGCTGCTGACAGACTTGCTGGCACTGCTGGCACAGATGCGGGAGACCGTCGCGTTCGTGACGAATCTGCACGCCTCGCTGTCGAGACCGATGAGCCGCGGCACGGTGCAGCTGATCTGCAGACTCGTCGAGCTGCAGAAGTCTCTGCAGACGACGTTCTACGCGCTTGGGCCGGTCGTGGTGCAATCGCAAGCGCAGGTGCTGCAATATCTGGCCTACTACGTGCTAGTTATGCTGGAAACAGCGCGCAAGGCTCTCGTTCAGCGGGATAAGGGCTACAGCAGGGAACGACTGGACGCACTCTCGCTGATAGGACTGAGTATGCGACTAATAGGCGGTCCGGCAAGCCCGGACAGGCGACTGATAGTGCGTTGCGCGTTAGCGTGCGCCACCCAGCTGACCGACACCTTCCGCGAGGAGGATGTCGTGAAACTGCGATTTCTGCTAGACAGTTACGACGCCGTGGCCGAGTTGTACGAACTGATCGACGAGCACAGCGACTACTCACTGCTGCTGCACCATCAGAACATGCTGCCCGCCTATCTCACCTCGCTCGTCGACGGCAATACCGGCGTCTACCACGTCGCCCATCTATTCGCCGCCTTCAATAGCGCCGTGGGCGAGCAGGAGTTCGCCGAGCTGAAGATAAAACGCATCGCGGAGCTGCGGGAGAGCCTGGTGAAGACTGTACTGAAACCAGCGTGCCACGAGATCGAGACTAGCCTACGACTGCACGTGCACGCACATCTCAAACTGGACTCCACGAATCCCTTTAACATCGGAGCGAAAGACAGCGGCAGGGTGGTGCGAGCCCCGCCGCTAGCCTTAGCTGAAAACATGGTCTGCGCCAAGAGATTTGTGGAGCATTACCTGGACGATATGTTCTACAATCTGACGACGGTGGCCCTACACGATTGGAGAACCTATCGGATGATGCACGCGTTGGCCAGCTATAAGATGGGCCTGGACACTGTGCAGGACCATCTACCGACGCAGACTCTCGAGCAGGGTCTGGACGCTCTAGAAATTATGCGCAACATCCACGTGTTTGTTTCCAGGTAACCAGAATTGTTAATAGTAAATTAAATCAATGGTAAATTGATAGCATAACAACTTATTATGTTTACAATTAGTATTTAAAAATTAGGCGATATATACAATTGTCCTTCATTGTAGGTACTTATACAATCTGAACACGCAAACGTTCGTGGAGCACAGCAGCAACAACAAGCACCTAAACACCATCGGCATCCGACATATCGCCAACTCAATTCGCACCCACGGCACCGGTATCATGAGCACCACAGTGAACTTTGTTTACCAGTTTCTGCGCGTAAAGCTACATACCTTCTCGCAGTTTCTCTTCGACGAGCATATCAAGTCGCGGCTGATGCGCGACATCAGGTTCGTCCGAGCGCAACGAGAAGCGGGCGCCGCTCCATACACGTACGAACGAGCGGAGAAGTTCCAGAAAGGAATCCGGAAACTGGGAATGACCGCCGACGGGCTGAGCTACCTGGATCAGTTTCGTCAACTGATTACGCAGATCGGTAACGCACTCGGCTACGTGCGGCTGATCCGTTCCGGTGGCCTTCACGCCAGTTCCAAAGCGGTTTCCTTCCTGTCGGATATCGAGAGAACAGTGCCATTTGAATCGCTCTGTCGTGGACTAAATTATAGTGCTACTACGCAAGCTGCAGCCAGACGACTAGAAAATGACATCGCCGATTTAGTGCGTAATTTCACCGAGGGTATTCAATACTTCAAGCTACTAGTCGATGTATTTGCCTCGGCATTTCGCGACACCAAGTCCTACCATCTGCAGCAGTTCTACGCTATCGTGCCGCCGCTAACGCTCAGTTTTGTCGACAATTCCGTATCCAATAAGGAGAAGATGTTTAAGAAGAATCAGACAGGCGCGGCTTTCACCGACGATGGCTTCGCCATGGGTATTGCCTATATCAATGCATTGCTCGATCAGAGCACTGAGCTGGACGGCCTTCATTGGTTTAAGACGGTGGAACAGCACATCGCCCAGGAGAAACTTGCCGCAGAACGCAAGGACGATCACGGCGACGAGAAACTCCAGCAGACCAGGGCACTCACGCTCCAACGTCTCGCCGAGAGAAACGCCGAGTTCCAATTATTGTATTATAGTCTCTCCGGTGCCAGAGTGTTCTTCAAGCAACCTGATACGTAACGCAAGACAATCTGTTCATTTTGATACTTCGATATTGTACTCTTGGACACCAGTTATAAATCGACTTCGTGTTTATTAGGAGAGAGATGGTTCGCACGAATCCCGAAGATTTATATATATAAATGTGCGTTTAAAACCATTTTTTCCCTAATTTTTGAGTGCAAACAAAATTTTGAATAAATACAATCCCCGTTCCAGCATCTCTTCCAATTTATTCTCATATGTGTTTGTCATCATAGCACATATTGTAAATTACTTAGACTGCCTACGATCGTTTTTATAAATATTTTCTACATTCACGGTATCGTTACAATATCAGAGCTTTGTTCAATAAATAATGGCTAGACTGAATGACTAGGTTTTACGTCTAAAGGAGGTGCAATTACTACTTGCAATCGCAAGTAGGATCGAAAGGATAAATGAATGAAGGCATGTAGGATCTCGAATTTTGAATTCAAATCGCAATATATTAAACTGATAAAAACTATTTAACAACGATTGAGGTATTTTGGCAAATTATTTGTAGTAACGCAAATTTCGTAAGAATATAACATAAGCCTTCATCCATTTTTTTTTTTTTTTTTTTTTTGAAGAATTAATTTCTTATTTTACCAGATCTTCGTCTTCCCTAGAGAATCGGATTTTCAAAAGAATCACAATTTCTTTTCAACAATCTGAACAATCGATGTTGCGTTTTTTAATTTTCAATAAACTATTGTGCCTAATTAATATTAACGCACTATCGGCGTACGATGCACATAGATATATATATATATATATATACAACATCAATTACTTTCGTAGCCGTATATGCTAGAAAGCAAATGCCTCGCGTACTTTGCATACAATAAAAATTTTATTCCGTTTCAATTGTCACGCTTACGTGAAACGGTGACCGTCGTTCTCTTAATTTGAATTTATATGTTTCCAATAGCAATGATAATTCTACCAATATTATCGCTCAATAGATTTCTGCAAAAACTTTCTTAACTGTCAGTCTTCAAACAATTATACACAATAATACAGATAATCGCAAGCAACGTACGTCACAACAAAATATAAAATCTATTAAAATAATATTTACGTCACAACATCGTAAAATATCACACTGAATTTTTTATCAGAAACAGATCCTGCATCCTTACTAGAAAATACATTAAGATTAATTAACGCACTAAGATTGATTAATGCTTTAAGATTAATTAATTCTTTAAGATTAATTAATCCCTACGTATATCTGCGTAATTATCGAGATACGGATTTTTTGATAATTTTTTTTTCGCTTCAAGCATTTTCCACTTGATATTCACTCTGTCCGCTGAGACTTTCCGTCTTCTCACTGACGCACCTTCAGGTCTTCAACCTTGTAATTCCATTATCTCTACTGCTAATTGTCAGCCGTCAAGTGCGCTAGAAACTTGAATAGCTAATTAACTTACATCTTACACGACCCTGACGTAAGTTATCTTGTCTCTCGCAAATTACGGCATAGATATGCTTCTTTCCACGACATGTGACATTTAAATTACATTAAGCTGTAAAATGCCATTGAATTTTACCAGTTTCCTGATGACGAGAGACAAGAGCTAAATATTACAACAGGATCGTATAGGAGATCTCTTTCTTTAGGATTGAGGTTTGGATGATTCTTCTGGGTCCAGGAGATCGTCGCAAGAAGCCGTCGGTGGTAACAATTGCCTGCCGCCGCGTTTCTTGCTGCGAGTGAACACCTTCGTAAGTTGCGCAAATTTACGTCGGGATACTGCAAGGATATCGTTCATCATTAGAGAATCAAGTGAATCGCATGCTACATAGCTTTAAATTTAAACAATCATTTCTTAATCTATCACTTACGTTTGCCCATGTTTTTCAGTCTTTCTTTGAACAGATCCTCGTCGTCATGGCCAGTCGTCTGGCTGCTGCCTTTCTCCAACTTTGTGTCTACAAGAGAAAGAAAACGTTTCATTTTTTCCTTTGAGCTAAGCACTTCTGCAATTCTTTACCATGTTCTAACGTGGACAGAAAGTCCTCGTTCCAACGGAGCTCCGCCATAAACTCCTCGTTCTGCAGAAACATGGCGATCCTCTCGTCCTCCAGCATAGAGTTGTCTTGCGAGTACGCCGAGTCGACGCCGTCGTCCGACATTTGCTGGGGGAGCCTGAGAAAGGTGTCCGGCAATGGTCCCAGCAGCGGAGGCTGCCACTTTTGAACACTGCTTTTTAATAATGAAGATTTGCTAGTATCTTTCCTGGGTGACTTTGTGGTGCTCGGAAGCTCCTCCTTCTGCTCCAGCTCACTCCTGATCTTCTCGTTCTCGTTGTCAGTACTCATAGTGAGCAATTGGTCGATTGTGGTGTCCACGGCTCCCTGATTGGATCTTAGCACCGCCTACGATAGACATAGTGGATATAACAGAATGCAAATGTATTATTGAAATAAAATTTGGTTGACAGGGCAGTACGATTAGCCTGTCTCAACGTGGCCCTCTATGCTCTCACCTCTATCACGTCGTCGTCCATCTGCGGAAACATGTTCTTGAAGTCTGCCATCGCCTGGTAGAACTCCAGCGTTGTCTGTTGCTGCTGCTGCTGCTGTTGTTGCTGCTGCTGCTGCTGTTGCTGCTCCGTGGCGGATGCCATGGTGACGTTTTCGGAGGGACGGCGGAGCTGTTGATACGATCGGAGTTAGTTACTATAATTTTATTATATCGAGCATGTAGAAATACGTACAATGATCTTCTGACGATTTTCAAGAAGTGACAGCCACGAGAGCATCGCCCATGCCTGTGAACACCGGTGTCTGCGTCGTTGCGCCCCAAGTACGCGTCAGTCGGCGGAATTTAGCACAATGTCATCCTTCCGAATGGTCAGTCGGTCGAGTGGACTGCGCGCGTGTTCAGAATGCGACGCCGGTGCCGGTTTACGTCATCATACGGACGCGCGTTACGTCGAGAGCACCTTGGAGGTGTCAACTGTCAAAATCTACACCCACTCTCGGCGTGTTTCGACTCGCTCTTCGTGGAACCAAGACTGGAGTAACTCCAGATCGTTCACCGCTCGTGTAATCGGGCCACGGTCGCGCGTCGTGATTGGCCACCCTCTTCTGCCTTTTCAACCCTACGATAGTTGCAACTTGAACGATCGGATATTTCAGTTTAGATTTTAAAAGGGCAGCAATATTGTGGGGAAGTAATTGCGCCTTCGAAATGTCTTTCAAATATCATTCCTTCTGGATTTTGGCTTCAGGGGCGCTGAGCAAATCAAGCATGGCATGGGGCGCCATTTTTTTTTAAAGCCGCCTATATCGTCACATACACAATTAAATGTTATTTTTACACAGTGTAATTGGAAAGCTACTTTTTTATCGCCATCCCTTATATACGTATGCTGCTCATAAGTTCGAGAACATTTGTGATTTTTTCTCGCATTTCTTGAAAAGTTAAATTTTAAAAAAGTCTTAGAAAACGTTTAAACGAATTTATGACACTAATAATTAATAAAATTTTTTCTCTTTTTTTTCTTTTTTCTTCTTTCTTCTAACTTCTTAATTTAAAAAATAAGAATCATTTTATTTACTTTCAAAAATAATATATTTTTAATTGTGAAAAATCATTGTCAAAGTATGTGCAAAACTTTATTTGTAACGTATTAATTTATCCTTTAAATTATTTCAATAAAGCATAAAAACCCTACTTATTTTTTTCGAAATTACATAATTACATAAAATTGAAAATTTGTGTTTTCCAATATTTTTATTTTACTTTGAAGCGCTAAAGCATGAAGTCTTATCGGAAAATTGAGGAAAAAGTATATGTATGTTTATAAGGGCACCGAATAATCTAGCGCCGTTCCTGGTTCTCAGATTTGCATAGTCATCTGATTGCCAGTCGCTGGCGAATAATTTAAAATCACCGTAGCTTCGCACAATGCAGAGTTCTACATTATCGACATTGCTTGCAATCTGTATTATCAACGTTTGCTAAAAAATCATTTGTCTCGGCCGATAAAACAGCGAAGCGCGCGAGCGAGTGGCGAGATGACGAACGGCATGAGACGATCGGCCGGCGTCGCACGCGCCTTCCTCGCCTTCCTCATCCCTGCGTGCGAACGCGCAGGTTGCGTGTTCATTGGCGTGCGTCGATGCGGGCCTGCGGGCGACAATGAGCGGCGTGCCGGGATCATCCGATACGCATGCATACGTAATACACGCGTAATCCGTCGCGTCGCGTCTGACTGGCGCGCGCGGAGGGGTGACTTGTCGCGCGACGACGTCGGACGTCGGAGTTTGGAGTGGTGATTCGTAGTGCTTTGCAGTGCTTTGCAGTGCTTTGCAGTGCTTGAGTGTCGCGCGCGAGACTTGCGTCGTCGTCGTCGTCGTCTCGAGCGGAAGTCGGCGGCCCCGTGGGTTGCTCGGAGTCTCGTGTGTCTGCCGTGAAAGTACCTGCGGGTCGGGACGCGGTCCCGACGCACGATGAGCCGACGTGATAGACGATCTTACGCGCGGTGCAAATAAGGAAAGAGAAACACGTTCACCGAGAGACGAGGCCCGGCACCCCTTCGCGCCGTAGATACGCGGTTAGCGACACGACTTCCCGGAGCGAGCGTCGTTAGATTTGCGAAGCGGTGAGAGAGACTCCCGAGAGAGATTCCCAGGATGTATCGCAAGCTGAAGTTCGAGGTGGAGTACCTGACGGAGGAGCACCTCACGGGGTTCGAGAGCTACAAGGTGAGCGCGTCACCGCGATTTTGGCGATGTGTTATATACTTTTCGCACGTAGGAAATATCGATTCGAAGAAATCAGAACTGTATCAATGTATTGCATAGTCATAGTGAGTCGCGCTCATTAATGCAGAGTTGTGAAGACCGTCCCCGGCACCTAACCGTTTGAAATTCGACATTGCGTTAAAAGCGACTGTACTCTCTCAAAAGAGTAGTCCCTCGAAATGATCGAACACACATTTTGCGTTTTGTATTCTCTGATTTTTCTGAGGAACCGTTTCTGGGGAATGGAAGTAGATTTTATAAATATTCTGTGTCATACAACGTCAAGTCTATAATTTACAATGAATATTTTATCATCACTTATTATATTATCATTATTTATTCTTATCTTACGTATGTTTTTATAAATATTTATGAAAATATTTTATAACGAATTTCTAATGTGTAAAACGACATATAAATATTTGATTCGATTTGAATCAAGCTACTAATACTATGTTGTATGTAACATTCAACTGCGTTACTCATTTCAAATATTCTGATTTCAGTACAGCAGCCTGGATACAAATCCCCTGAGCGTTTATATTATGCACCCCTTTTGGAACAAAGTGGTACAGGTACAATCTCCCCTTCAATAGTGAAATAATTAATATGCCCATAAGATTGTTTTTATTTAATTCCATAGCATTATAGTAGAACAGAGCATTTTTTTTCTTCACGTAGTATTTTTATTGTGAATATAATCAATATAATCTTATCTAGTATATGTCTTGTTTTAGTATTGTCCAAAGTGGATTGCTCCAAACGTACTAACTTTCTTGGGATTTCTTTTTACCGTGCTAAACTTTATGCTATTTGCGATTTACGACTACTACTTTTATGCGTCCAGCGACGACAAACCGGAATACCCTCCGATAGCAAGATGGGTCTTTGCCGTGGCAGCTTTTAATATTTTTATGGCATATACGCTTGGTACGTTTATTTAGAGCTTTATACGTAAATTTTAATATTAACATACAGGATTTGAATGAATGTAAAAATTATAAATATATATATAAATAATAATTGAGATATGTTTAATTATATATGAAATTTACGAAAGATAAATTATATTTATCTTTTGTATTCGAGATAGACACACAAACTCAGTGTTAACAATCCATAAATTTGATTTGAACAATTAAATGTAATTTTGTTGAGAGAGGTAAAATTTCATTGTTTTAATTGTAAAAAAAAGGGATAGTTATGTGTAATCAACAAAAAGATTACATTGTATGAAAAATATCACAATTAGTAAAGCAAGCCTTAGCTTTTCTTTAAACAATAACTTAATTTCATTCATAATTACAGATGGAATAGATGGAAAGCAGGCACGACGCACACAAACGTCTAGCCCCTTAGGAGAGCTGTTTGATCACGGATTAGATAGTTGGACTGCCATGTTGATCACGATGTGTATGTACTCGGTCTTCGGCAGAACGGATCACAGCGTCTCGCCACTGCGAATGTACTTCATACTGTGGAATGTATTTATTAATTTTTATCTGAGTCATTGGGAGAAGTATAACACCGGCGTATTATTTCTTCCCTGGGGATACGATGCTTCCATGCTAGTAAGTTTGCCCAAACAATGTGACTTTTAATTTCAAAAAATATATTATCTTTTTTTATATTATTAATTGACTTTCGTCGTTTTATCGATTTGTTAGGATTAACATCAATCTTGTTTGATTTTGTAGGCAACTGTCATTGTATTTACATTCAGTAGCATAGGTGGACATGAAGTCTGGAAATTTGAATTGCCGGGTGGTATATCGGCGGGAATAATGTTTGAAATGTTGTTCTACGTTAGCGCGCTTGTGTCCAACTTACCGGTTGTTCTTTGGAACATATACAAGTGAGTATTATTACAGCAAATAATATAGTTTTTATAATTATTGGCACTAAAAATATTGTTTAAATAAAAACAGAACAGTGTCGAGATTTTTATTAAAAATAGTTATAATAAGTATTGGTTGAGTAATCTTTATTCAATTATCTATTTCTCCCTTACAATTCTTCTTTAAAAAAATTATTTATTCCTTATTTAAAACATAGTTTTTTTTTTAATAAAACAATTTTTTGCGTTAACATAATTATTTTGGATCGTCTTGCAGATCGTATAGAGATAAGACCGGCAAAATGCGGACATTTCCAGAAGCCATAAGGCCCTTGGTGCCTTTAGTTTTATTCTTTATAATTTCCACAGTCTGGATAATGCATTCTCCGAACAACATTCTAGAAAAGGATCCAAGAATAATATACTTTGCCATTGGCACTATTTTCTCCAATATATGCGTAAGATATATACATAACTTAGTAATTCTCTCTATTAGCATTTTTTATTTCTCATATTAAATGAATAATTTTCATGTTCGATGTTTATGTTGCAGTGTCGATTAATTGTATCGCAAATGAGTAGTACTAGATGCGAAATATTACCGTGGATATTATTGCCAATTGCAGTGGCCGCTGTTTTTTCGTTTATCTTGCCCAGTGTAGATTTGGAAATTATGTATTTAGTCTCCATAGTGGCCTTATTGGCACACATTCATTACGGAACTTGTGTGGTAAGTTTAACAAAAAGTTATATAATCATATATAATTTTACCAATGATTATATAATTATGATGAATTACGTATGATACTCATATATTTTCAATTACATAGAGAGTATCTAGAGTCTCTTATCATATTCATTACCGGTATATTTATGATTCACAAGGTACTTTCAAATATGCCAACGTCATTAATATATTTTGTATAATTACAGGTACGTCAAATGTGCCGGCACTTCCGTATTCAGACGTTCTCCATAAAAGATCATTCCGAATGACTACTTGCCGACGACGCATGTTAAGAACGAAGAGAAGTATAAAAAAAGATCGACAAAGAAACTGACACCGGAAAAGCAAGCAGGAAGAAGAGATCTGACACACACATACACACGGACTTTTTAATAGAATTAATCACGAGGAATTAACTATCATGACAAAAGCACTTGTAAGAGAAAATAAGGAATTCCTAGAATCACGTCCTTTACGAGAACACACGCGCCATTTGCGCAAAAATACGATAGTAATGCTGCTCGCAGAGATTTGATAGTGCGCCATTTTATTCCACATATCTATAAAAAAAGAGATAGTGCCTGCTGGACCGCCTATTTATTTCTATATGCAATAACAAAATTGCCCGAAATATGTTTGACTACTGTGATATACTTATCCGTATCACCGCTTTATCTCCAAGAGCAGCGGTACGTCCATAAACGTTCTCTTCATCGTGGTATTCCGCTGGCTTATAATGTGTGTACAAATACTTTTTCTTTGAATGCTGCCGAGCTCATTGAGCGGTAAACTAAAGATGCACCTCTTCGTTTTCGACGTGTGTCGTCCCTCGGACGTCGTTACTCAATGTACTAGTATAACATTGTATCTATTTATCTAACTTCTTTCCTTTTTTCTTTTACTTCTTTCTTCCTTTTTAGTGTTGGAAAAGCTGTGTGTAAATTATCGGCAATTTTATATACATATATATGTGTGTGTGTATATATATATATATGTGTAAAATTACCGATATATATTCTTTTTTTAATTGTAGAATATTATATGTGTTGTGTAATACTTCAAGCTGCATTTAGTACAATGTGTACATTGAATAAGGCAAGATTGAGTGCGAGTCATTGTTTATATATCGAGTGTACATTTTTTGCGTTAAGATATGTGTACAAACAATTTTACCGTGTATGATTTCCATAAATTGCAATGTAAAATTTTGCTACAATTGAATGTAATGTTGCAGCAATATTGTTATAACTAGTTTCTCTTTCTTCTATTATACTTTAAAACATCTTTTTGATCGCAATTGTAGATACGTCAAAGTAAAGCGTTTTCTGAGCATAATGTAAAATAAAATGCGTTAATATGTACCGCGATAAAAAGTATAGATGGTAAAAGTGAAAACAGCAGTTTCTTTCCAATGTGAGTTTAATAAGTTTTCACGCTTATATGTAAACTTTGTTGGACTATATATACATACGTAATATATTAGTGTAATATAATATTGCGAGACACCGAAGGAGATATCACGGAATAAAAGATATTTTTACAAAGTAAGGCGTATGTGCGCGAATCAATCACTACCTAGAGTTTAAGAAGTCAGCCTTTATCTTGACGCGCTCCTCCAGAGGTGGCAGATATGGTTCGATGCCCTTCAATTTGCGGTCTTGCTGCACGGAAGCCTGTAAAGAAAAATGATCCCGCTGAAGATACAATCTCACATGGACCTGGATTTACAAGAGAAATTACCCAGAAATTTTTACAATTCTTGTAATTAAGAAAATAAGGCTCGCACGCGTTGCGATCTGCCTGATTGGACTCAAGGCACCTTAGGGACTGGAGGTGCTCCTGGAAGTTGAGAAAATGCAACGTGTTAACAGACAAAATGATCACACGAGCTTTGGGTAGCAATCAGAAAAGATAGAAATAGATAACTTTATTATAAAATTAGATAAAAATTTTCAATAAAGATTAAAATCATTTATTATACGTATAAAAAATACAAAATCTAAAAAAAATTAAAGTACATAATACACGTCATACACAAAGTGAAAACAGTAAAATATCAAAATTTAGACAAGACATTATAGTCACATAGACAAAATTTAATTAAAGATTACTAAATTGTAAATATAGAAAGAGATAAAAATTCTGATATTTACGAACTAAAAACACGATAGATTTATACAGATCTTTTCTTATCTAATCTTATCGGATTTTTTTAACAGAATTGTATCGTAAAAAGAAGCACCAATAGTGCGAATTTGCGTTCGTGCGACTGGCGCTCGATAAACGTGTTTGGATACCTTGTAACAAGGATTGTCCGTTTCTTGATTGCGTCGTAATGCGCGCCTACTCGTAACATTCGCTCGTTCTTCAATATCACTTGAATCTCTCCGTGTATCCATTTCGCCGACAACAGGACCAATGTGTAATGTAAACACCTCGTGCCTTCTCGACAATCATGGCGTTTTATTTGCACTTTGCACACTCGGATGTTTCGCTCTTTTTCTTTCCTTCGATGCTCGAGTGTACAGCCATCTCCTTTCGAATGCAGAAAGTATATGGAAGTGCTATTACTCGAAAATCAGCTGATGAAAGGGCTGCTTTTCGTGCATTCTAGCTGCACTTTCCGTATCCGAAATGAAACGAGTACGCGATTACATTAACAAGAAAAAGAAAAAAAAATGAAAAAATGGAGAAATACAAAATACTGGTTCATTTCAATTGTGAGACATCGTTTCAACCTTGACATTTCTGCATGCGATGGCGATGCCTATCTAACGTCTCTCGAGACCGGCTGCACGTGGTCGCCGTGCGGCAGTTTTTAGGTTAGGCCAACACGCAGTGGAGCTTCAAGAAAGTTGTGGTGTGCGGAATGAGCTAAAAAACTCTGAAAGACTTTTTTCTCTCGCACTCTTTCCTCGGGATGGAGGTCAGCGTGGGCGACGTAGTGATGCCGGGTGACAAACTGAGTATCGTCGTACCGGTCAAGAAGGAACGGGGAAACGAGAAGGAGGTCGTGATCCTGGGTCCTGGACTACGCCGCGAGGGCGATACCGTGCTCGTCTGCAAGGCGGGTGTCCTGAGAAAACGCGAGCCGGCCGTCTATTACGTAGATTGCTATCAGAAACGGTACGGAATGTCGCCGTCCAAGATGTTTTCAGACTTGTGTTCCGAATCATAATACTACGCGTGCCGGTATCATCCTCTCCTGCCCCCGAGAAAAACTGATAGATTCTGATAAGACACCGATTTCCTCGTATTGATTATCGGGATGAAGACGAAAGGGAAAGCGGCTCCTTGTAATCACACTCGTATTCATTATCTTTCTAGAGTTAGGTCTGTTTGATTAAGAGGCACTCATTAATTTCCACCAATAATTCAAAATTTATAATTAACGGTTTGTCAGTTATCATAAATTTAGATTTTGTTATAAATTATGAATTACTATTATTATCAAAATAAAGACTTGGCATTTATTCTTTTTTATACTAGTTAGGTCAGTTTGGTTTATTGAAATATCAATTGGTGCTGTTTAGTCAGCCTAAATTAAATGAGTGTCACAGACCAAGCTTCAGTAGCTGTGTTACAAATGTCAACTTCTAGAACTTTATATTTACAAAATATATGCGTTCCACAATTAAATGGAGAAAAGGTCAACAATCAGAGCAGGACTTAGTACTTACGAATATTTCTCGTATGATTTTGTATACATTTTCTTTTACATTACTTTCAGTCTTCAAACACAGTTCTTAAATTGAACCGGACTATTATAATATTAAATTGATAATCAAATTTTAGCTGTGAGGTATTTTTTACAATAAGCTCTTTGCAGTATCTTAATGTGTTTATTTTACCATCAATGTAATTACAATGATGCTTATCAGCATCAGTATTATTAAATTATTAATTTAATATTATGATATTACTATTCTGGTTCAATTTAAGAACTATTTTTCAAAAACGAAAATAGCAGCATAGTTTGAAGAACTAGAAGATGTGTATAAAATCACATAAGAAATATTATTAAGCTGAAATCCAGCTCCATTCTTTAGCTCTCCTCTATTTAGCAGTGTTATGCGAATCATGGTTTTATCTCAATTATTGTATACATATTCCTTTCTATTATTCTGTGTTAAATACACATGTAATTCAATTCTGCAACTCTAGCAAAAACTGGAACTAAATTCGAGTTAATTGGCCCTTTTTTGAAAATGCTAATCGCGATTGATCTATCTTGAATTATTCTTTTATTTTACTCGCAGATATATTCCCAATCGCGGCGAAAACGTGATTGGCATAGTGACGCAGAAAAGCGGTGACATTTACAAGGTGGACATCGGAGCGAGCGATCAGGCGACACTATCCTATCTAGCCTTCGAGGGTGCCACAAAGAAGAATCGGCCTGATGTGCAGGTCGGTGATCTGGTGTACGCCAAACTACTGGTCGCCAGCAAAGACATGGAGCCGGAATTGGTATGCGTGGACTCACACGGCAAGGAGAACGATCTGGGTGTGCTAAGTTCGGATGGCATGATGTTCACCTGTTCGCTGAGCCTCGTGAGAAAGTTGCTCAATCCAGAGTGCCCGTTGTTCAAGTTACTTGGCCAGAATCAGATGTATGAACTCGCCGCCGGGATGAACGGTAGGATATGGATCAAGGCGCGATCGGTTCAAGAGACAATAGCTGTGGCGAACGCTATTCTAGCGGCGGAGTACACGATACCTAGTGAGATGCAAAAACTCTGCACAAAAATCGAGAAAATCTTTCTTTTAGGGTAACGTCTCGCTTGACTTGGACTGTTAATGCGAAAAAATAGATATTTGTTCGAAGGTTCGATGTTTCTTCCCAATAAAGCTGAGAAGAAATTAAAATTTTCTCTTATACATAAATGAACACAAATGCTCTTTGAAAACAATCCCACCATGCGAAATAACAACTACTTGCGGTTATCAATGACAGTTACATTTATTGTATCAATATTTGTAATAAATTCTTTAAATAAGTCTGGAATTTTTCTTAATTGATATTTCATGTGTAAAACTATTATAGACTGAGACAACCATTGTGACAACCTGGCGATCGCGGACTAAAACTATAGGTGCAATTATCACTAAAAGCGGAAACGACAAGTATATGATTGTACAACAATGAACGCAAAACAATATAGATATTGATGTAATTTAGCGATTATAGAAATGAAAAAGAGACTCGCTTCTCGTAGGAAATTCAATGTTTAATTTCATGTTAACAAAAGAAACTTGATGACATTCGGATATTACACATATCGATGTTACACTAATATCGCAAACGGTATCGATACAAAGATACAGAGTGCAGAGCGCCGCTAATTATGATAATTTCCATTACGTCTTGCTGATATGTGCCTAGTAATGCTCTCCTCGGCCCGCTTGTGCCGTGCGCGCGACTATATACGATGTTATTTGCCGTGATAATCTAGACAATGACGGTATTGCACTCAAGCACAACCATTACTTTCATCTTGTAAAATGTTACCTTGAAAAAAAAAAAAAAACAATATGTCTAATTTAGTAAATATATCATTACATTTCCACATAATTCCCATTTAATTAAGATTGCACTTTGTACTTGGTGGAATGTATTCATTGCCATCGCATTTTAATCAACCGTATAAAAAAAATTGACGAAACAATCTCATAAACATCATTCTTATCGTTAATAAAAAGACAGATGCAATAAAATAACAAAATTATCTTCATCTAATCTCTGAGTAGCATGTTATGCTTTGTAAAACTATTGAAAGGCATTTATCGAATTGCTCATAATTTTTTTACGAACTCTTGACGTTGCATAGAGAATGTTTTTGCGCCAATAAACAACAATAACAACTTATCGTTAATTGCATGTGTACTATTTGACTGAGATTTATTGACAGTAAAATAATATATAATACATAATACAGGTCAATTCAAAAAGAAGGAAAACAATAAGTTATACATAAACGCAACAGAGTGTATACGCGAGAAAAACGATAAAAGATCTAGTAAACAAAAACAACAAGTACTGGTAACAATAGAAGTATACTTATTAAAGCTAAACTATTTTTTTGGTCGTTTATAGCCCCTATTCTCCATCTCACAGCGCCGTACTAAAATAAAATTCTATAAGATATTATCTAAATACTATGAAAGAGTACACTGTGATACATTCAGGATCGGATTTTTCTTCACTGCCTACATCACAGATTAAAAAAAAAATCTTAAATCCAACAGACATGCAACAAAACAAGAAAGCGAAGAATTTACAAAATACATAGGCTTTCTAATGGCTTCTGTTTTAATTTACAAAAGGTTTTTTTTTTACAGAGGATAAAAGGAAATAAAAAGTAACAGAATTTTAAAAAGAAGATAAATGGTTACAAACTTAAAAGCTGACTAGTTAAAATCATAAATTAATTACATATAACTATAAATAATTAAATTTATAATTAAAAAATTATAAATTTAATGTTGCAAATAGAACTACAGTTTTAAAAAATTATATTTACAGAATCAATTAGAATTAATCAGAATTAATATTATAATACATAATTATAACTACAATTTTTTCCCTACATTGCGGAATGTATACTAAAATCCGATCCCGAATACAGTTTGTTATACACTAATCATAACAAATTATTGCCAATCGAATCGAATTACACATTCACGACATAAATAATTTGCGATATTATTTGCTGTAACACATCTTTCCCTTCTTCGCAGTTGTCTTCATAAATATAACGTTTAAAGGGTCTTAACAAATGGTATCGTGCCGACGATATGCGGCAAGTGATAATTTTCACGAAAAGAAACAAAGAAGGTTCGCTAGTTGTACAGTAGGAAAACACTCAGTATCCGACATTAATTATATACTATGAAACTATCGGTACATTCTGTCATATCATGGAAGAAGCCGTAGCGTTTTTTTTTCTCTTTTTTTTTCTTGTAGAAACCACACGCGTATGTTCATCGCACGTCGGGATGTAATTAGGCAGGCAAATATGTATGTTGGGGACGATACATGGTGGCACTAGCAACCATAAACATACTATTCTATTGGCATTGTGCTTCGCTTAATATATACGTTTTTCATCAAAGAGTGCACTAATCATCGAGGTATACCGAGGGCAATTATGCATATAGGAGAACGATTGATCGTGCACGCGTACATCTAACGCGGCGGTGCTGTTATATAAGCGATGCAACGATAGTACGCAGATTAACTGATAAAAAACGAATTTCTAGAGAAGCGGGGAGAACTATTCGCGGAAGAGGATGAAAATGCGTTGATGTAACAGAAAGAGGAAAAAAAAGAAACAAATTTAAGATGAGACATCAATGAAAGAAATCACATTGCTTAAAAAAAAAAAAAAAATCTAGAAAAAGATCTCACAAATTGATTTTTTCCCAACGTTAGAAAAATTTTTAGTACTTTTTGAAAAGAAATATTCGTTTTCAGAGTCTTGTATGATATCAAAAGAATGTTTTCTTTACCAAGTTTAATGATAGTTATATAAATTAAAGATACTACACAAAAGAATTAATAATTGAAAGTAAAGCTGAAGATCGTAAGAAGTTATTCTCTCAGGATTGCGTTCTTTCAATGTCTCATCTTAATAATTACAAATATATTGAGAATTGCATCTACAGGAATGACTACAACAGCACATAGATTATTACCGTGTTTATGATATGAATATAAAATATCTGCCATTATTACTGTAGGTATATGTTTACACTTGCAATTATATAATCTCATCATTTTATCAAGTATTTCCCTCTACATCTACGATTCATGACCCAGTTCATTTTTTTTGCTCGCGTTCATCTATCATCGGCGATTTTCTTATACAATCCTAAACTGTAGAAAGGAATAGAAAATATATTTACTATATAAATATATATAAAGCGCGATTGGTGCACGTGTTAATTCTTCATTCATCAGAATGTCATTTCTCGCTTGCTATAGTGATAAGAATTAGTAACGGACGCGTTTTCCATATAAAAAAAATAATCTCCATTACACGAATACGTTTTCTATGTGTGTAGATATGCTATTCCCCCCACACAGTACAATGGCAGAAATTCCATGACGCACGACGTTTTTTACCGCAATCTTTATCAGCTTAGTAGTAGTTATAAGAATAATTTGTGTTGGATTACACTACTGCGCCGTTTTGTCTCCGAGACAAAACGACTCTCCTTAGTAGTTCTTGCTATAGGCATTAGGAATGTTTAATATTACATTTAATAAAAAGCAAAGGGTTACATCTAAAATTTCTAATGTCGGACATCTGAAGAGTCGTATTAGTTAAAGAATCAAGTAGCTTCATTCACAATACTTTGTAAATCGTAAAAGAAATTAATCATAATCAACTATATAATTACAGATGACAATTTTATAATTAGTCATAAATAATCATTATTATATATAATAAAAACTCAGATCTATAATCGTGTTAAAAATCCAAATCATCATAATTTTTGGTTTAAAACACATATATTATTGTTATATATGCGGTTTGCATTTTTTATGTCCTAGACAAAAATAATACGACTCTTCTATGAAAAATTAAGGAGGGATGCACTACATAAGTAACTTTCGTGAGCGAGATTCGTCGATTAGCAAAGCCAGACGTAGTATCGCGTTATAATATAAAGTCTATATATTTTTTATATATACATATATATGTATATATATCGACATATAGATAAATATTATCATCAGGTTTCAGCATTATCGTAATGTATATAAAAAATTGTCTTTACTTATACCTAAAATAGCATGATGTCTCGGTTATATAAATATATTATATATGTATATATATATATATATGTGTGTGTGTATACATATACACATATCTTCATATCATTATTATAATTATTATTGTATTATTTTCTTATATGTATATATATCTATACCATTCACAACACAGAGTGCATAGTACGAAGCTGAATGTCGATTCGCTTACTCTCATATCACCATTCTTTCACACACATGCATGTGTATTCAAGAATGTGTGTTAAAAGGAGAAGCAAATCCAAAGCCTCAATGTAACAACGCACAACCAATTTTTATACAACCTGCGTGCATCAAAGTATCTCGTCACTTTACAGTTGACTTGAAACTTATTTGTGTGTACATGTGTGCCACTATTCTCTGAGTGGATTTAATAATTTCAATTAATCAAACTGTCTCTCACTGATACAAAGAACAGGAATGTCAAATTATTATTTATAGTAATTTTACAAATTATATACAAATTACGAGAATTCAACATATCTAGGAAAAAGCTAACGATATACAAATTAGCGTTCAACTAACATCTCAGGAAACAAAGTGCTGCGTTTCTTTTAACAAACAATCTGTGCAGATAAATCAAAGCAACGGGGGAAAAGTATAACGGACATACAGAAACAACGTATTCATCGACTGCTGCTTCTACATCAAACATTCGTTTTCATTAGCAGAAATCAAATCACATTCATCCGTCAACTGCCACATCGAGCATTAACATTGAAATCTCGTGCATACACGCGAGACACGTAGTCCCGACGCAGTGTTGCAGACTGTCCAGTCGCTCAATTGGAGTAGAGATTCATTCATGTCTAGTACGATAGCGTTATTCAAAATAAGTAATGTGTTTTATCTCATCTTATTTAAACGTTAAATGTATAATTAAGTGCTAGTGATTATTGAAATCTTATTATTGCACGCGATGCAAAGAAAATGCACGTTACTCCTCGCGGGCGCTTATAGGCTGCTGTATCAGGGCGATCCACTTCTCCACCGTCTCATTTTCCGACACTGCTAATGAAAGGTACAAGCGGACTTCTTTCTCAACTAGAAAACACATCGATCGAATATCGTCGGAAAAAACGGTGCCACCGAAGTGGAACGCCATGCATCTCTTCTCATTACGGTTCATTATACCTGATACTTGTGCTTTGCAGAGTTATCTGTTCGTTTCTTTTTTTCCCCCCTTCCTTATTAGTCGCTGTTTGGGAAAATTTGATTTTTTTTTTATTTACGAAACAACGTGTGAGTAGGTGAGTCACAGACGTAGTTGTGATGGTTATTATAAGATAGTGCAGATGTGTGCCGAAGCGATATTGCGCATCCCTCAAACGATCGCATGCGGATTATGGTGAAAAGTATTACGGGCAAATTCTAACGTAAAAACAATAGCTCATACACTAACTATTAGAAATTAAATATTCTTCTCTCGTCTTAGAAAATTTTTTCGAATTCACGGGATTTTTCGCACAAAGAGCACATAACGAACAGTAATATAACTACAGAAATGCAAGAAGTGAAAGTATCTATATATAAATCTATAACAGAACGGAAAGAGACTCTCGCAGAGATTCCTAGGAAGGATCTTTCAACGACTTGTGCACACCTTAAAACGGCAGTAAATTCGTCATACTGTATATATGTATATATATATACGTACGATCCGATATGCTTAAATGGTAAATGAGCATGTTAAAAAAATCTCAATATTCGCATGCTATTTGAGCACATTGCGTTATATTTCCCAAAAAGGTAAACAAGCGCAAAATGCATATGCTTTTTCTTTTAAATATCGTCCGATCATCACATGTGATTCACTTCGAGAGTTCTTTTAGATTATACTCTTAGAGTTACAGTCTTACTACATTTCTTTTGGCTCACAGAAGTTCCACTTCCTCTTAAGCTCGATCACTGAGCAATCATTTGTGAGTGTGTCTCATTAAGAAACTATACGCGAGGGAGACAGAGAACGTCTTGCAGTAAACATCTCTAAAAAATCTACTACCTCCTCTCGCGCGAAGAAATCTGACGTGAAGTCTTACATTCTGGTTTTGAACACTTCATTGTTGCGTTGTAACATCGGAGATCGAACGAGAACGAGAACCTAATTTTCTTTTTTTTTTTCAATTCCTTCCGCTTCGACAGTCTCGTTTGTTTTTATAAGTTTGAAATCATGATTTAATATTATTACGTTTAATATTATAATATTTTGACAAGGGAAGATCTCCCGCATTTTTCAAAAATGAGCTTTAATCTATCTAAATTACCTTCTTCTCTATATTACTGCACATATAAAAATCTACTTATGCCTTATCCTTGAAATTCCTTGTAAATCTTCCAAGAATAATGGAGCAATTTTCTACAAATCTCCCACGGGAATTCTTAAAATCACATTAAAGAGACATGGACTCTACGAAAATTTTAGAATAGAAGCCGGTTCTCTCTCTCTCTCTTTCTTTCGATCTCCGATTGCAAGAGAAGTCTCGAGGAAACTAGCGAAATACTCCGAGCTGTCGACGGTTCGGTAACTCGAAAGCGTTTCGAAATTTCCCTGAAACGCTATTCTCTTTTCGCCATGATCGTTAAGAGTCTTGCATTTAACAGTCTATCGACAAAGTCGATCATTGCTTTTCACTTTTTTTTTTTTAGACAAACTCGAGGCCTTTCCGATAAATTCGGTTACTTACGTTCGAGATGACGTGGAAAACTGCGTCCAATTTACTCACTTTGGAGCGGAGCAAAATGTCTAAGCTAAACAAAAAACGCTAAAGCCGTCTAGGTTGCACGACGCTGTTGTTGTTGAGGCGCGTAGTCGTCTGATTGTTGAAGTTTTCGTCCTGCGGTACGTGCTCGGTGCGCTCGTCGAAAAATCCCGGATTCAGAATGATGTTCGGAACGAGCTCAATCACTTCCTGCTCCTCCAGCTGCGCTGCAATTTCGGAACGGAGATTAATTTTCATTAGTCTAGGCCACGGGTCTTATTAGCTTCTACCCTTTCCCTTCACCGGTTTTTCTTTGTCAGGTATTGTAAAACATTTAAGCCTCACGAAATTTTGTATTACCGTTTTCCTAGATCATTTCTGATTATCGATGCAATCAATAGATAACAGAATACCAGATTTCGATGCCAAATTGAAAGACGTCGTTTGCCTGACAAATGAACCTGCTACCTTTGACCTACCTACCTCGATAATGCCAGAGATCTTATCGATATTACTTAACTAGACCATAATGCTTTCTATGACTATTATAATATTTTCTATTCATTCATCATCACTAAATTATTATCGGCAGGCTCGTTAACATTATGTACAGCATATAAGTGGTATCTAATCGATATAATAGAAAATATTCGTATTCAGTAACCAGATAAGTAAATCTGCGGAAGGAAAATTCTATTGAGAAGTTCGAGATTTCATTCCAATGAGTGCCATATATCGTAAAAGATAAAAATATTGGTTTTACTTGTGTTGTGCTCGTTGTTAGTGTTTGGTGCGGCAATTTGAAAAGTGTCATATTAATATAACTGATGAGATGACATCCTCGCTAATTGCTGTCGTATTTGACGGTAAATGTTTAATCTAATGAAAAGTTTGCAAGGTGCTCAGAATATACAGAAACGAGAGATATTGTAAAGGTATTAATAATTTCGAAAAACATGGCTGTCGCGTAATAGAGAGAAGCCAAAGATCACAGGGTCATAAATAATTGAGCTAGCCGGCTAAGATGCTAACAAGTTGTTCGTTTAAATGAGTATGATGTATGTTATTCAGCTAACTTGCACGAAGGCTTCTATGGAGAGAGAGAAAACGATTTTCTCGAGCATCGTGCTTATTAGAGAGGCCATGAATATTAATGATCATCACCAGCGGAAAGAAGTAGTAGTAGCAGCAGTAAAGAGATAGAGTAGAAGCGGAAGCTCTTACGGTAAGGTTATCAGATAGGATGCTTACAGGGTGCCTTGCACTCGCGATAGAGTAGGTAACATGTACCTAAACCGAGAATCATAAGTGTGCCCATCACAATACCTACGGCTGCCACCCAGACGCGTGTATCGAAATTCTCTACGCCGGCTAAGAGATGTCGGGCGAGCTCTGAAAATTAGTTATAGTCGTATAATCAAGTTGCGTTAGTCTTAGTTCAGAGGCTGTACAAAAAAACGTTTAACAGAAAGGTATAGCTTTGATTTCTACATTGTGTGTGTGTGTGTACGAAAAATATGCTAAAACCATTGCCGTTCATTAAAATGAATTTATAACAACTTTAATTTCTTATTTCGCTTTAGAATAGTCTCGATATTCAAATAAATTTAATAAAAAAGCTACTTTTTAATCTTTTTCTTTTTAATTTACACATTAATTTAGCGGCAACAGTTTCAGCTATAAATCTGTATACAGTCACGAATTTTATTTTCTCAATGAGAAAATCTCCACACAAGAGTTCCAAAGTAATTATATATAATAGTAATTGCAACAAAATACCCAATTCTTCTACACTGTAATGCGTATGACCCTCGACCTCCACGATCTCTCCTTTTCCCAACTGATTGGTTGCCCACACTCGGAACGAGTATGTAGTGTTTGGCACCAAATGATACACATCTATCTGTCTCTTTAAAGCAATGAAACACAATCGTTAGTCTAGTTAATCTTAATTTAATTAATCTTTCTTCATATAAGGGATGAAATAACTCTGTAACGTTATATTAAAAGTATTTCTTATAATCCAAAGAACAATTAAAACTGAAGTGGATACTATGATAAAAAAATTAATATTGCTATTACAATGACAGCGGTATTATATAACATTATCGAGTTATCTCGTCTTGATTTTCAGCATCCCTATTCTCTATTATGCTCTCTTAAGATTGAGATATTTACGGAATTTGGAGGAATGTGTGTTGGAATAATCGGCTTCCATTCTTCTGGTTCTTCACCCACAACTGGTTTCAAACGGTATTCGGCAGTAAAGTCTATGATAGGATACCCGCCGGTACCAGCCACCTCCCAGAGAATGTTGGCCAAAATCGTGGATGGCTTCACCCATACATTGTGCAGGGCTGGAGGGGGTGCTGCAGACAAAAAAAGATACGTTACGCTAAGATAGTTTATGGTCTTATTCCAATGTCTCGGATGATTCTTCGTCCTAAAACATGACGAATAAGATTCTCGAATTTAAAACTTGAATCATTAAAAATTTCCAATGAATCTAAAACTCGTGTTACTCATTGGCTATTTTGTTCCTTGAAATTTTTGACTGCATTTAAAATCTAAAACGCTGTCATATCTATCACACGCGATTATAAATTGTATAGAATTACAACCTACTTTTGACTTCCACACTGATTCTAGCTTTCACAGCGTCGAGATCGTCGTCCAAGGTGCACGAGTAATTGCCGGCGTCGTCCACGCTGACATTTGACAGCTCCAGTATGCCATTCGGATCGACTTTCAACCGCTCAATCTGTCCATCCTCCCGTCCCTCCCTTATCCACATTACATTGGATTCCTCAATATGTGGAAGGGCACTCTCCTCGGAACAGGCCAATTTCAGGCTCTTTCCCACGTCCACAGCGACGTGTCGCATCGGCATGGCCACTACTTCCTGCCATCCTGCAAGTTCACAGATATTTGTTAACATTTTGCCTCTTGCACGAATATTAAATATATTAATGATAAAAATTAATAACAGCTATCAATCTAAGGAAAAGAGATAAATTTATATTAATTGTCTAATATTTAAATAACTAATTATCTAATAGAAAGAAATGCTCAGTCAAGCACAAATATACAGTGCAATAAGTAACTATTCCAGCTGAATAAACATTAATTCATAAATATAAATATAAAAACTATACAAATTATAAAAATCTCTACTTTCATATTCTTCAGCCTTCCCTCATATAAAATGTGAATGTACATTTGTATTATTTCAAGACGTAATTAAAATGAATAGGTCTGTTAATCCGGATCGTCCAACGATTTGACCAAAACGCGTCGTTCTAAGATTTCTGGAAAAAAAAAAAAAAAAATCGGCGAGGGGAGGTACGACAAATAAAGACTCGCGTTGTCATCTCGGCAGGTGGTTCCATTCTCTGCCATTATTTGCGCGGTGACAAGTGACGCAGGTAACGATAGAAACGGAAGGAAGCAGTGCAGCGAGTTACGAAGAGCGGCGAGATAGCCTCTTTACATAACTCGACCCTGAATCGTAACGATTCGTCCTGCCAACCGGTCGCGGATCGCATGATCATCGGATATGGATCGGAGCGTATTATTTCTTGACGGTAGCACGTCTCTTTCTCTATCTCTCTCTTTCTCTCTTCCATCAACCCCTTTTTCTCCCTCTCTCTTTCTGTCATTCGCGATTATTACTCGGCGAATCAGTCCTTACCTGCCAGGAGGAGTATCAGCAACGATAGCAATTTACGCGCATCCATTCTGCCATAATAAATAACCACCTAGACGCCTGGCGAGACCTGTTTCGTCACGGGACTCTCCTCAATTCTATCCCTCTCTCTGTCATGTCGAACGGCCGCTCTCGCGATTTTTTTTTGCTCGCGACAATCCTGGATGCAACGGGAGCGGAGAAGGAGGAGGAGGAGGAGGATCGAAGGTGGAGAAGGAGGAGGAGCAGGCGCGTCACTCGTTGTCGATCGCCGCCGCAGTCGCTGTCAAACTCATCGCGCCGTATGTCGTTCTACGTCGACCGTCCGTCACCCGCGATTGCCCGCGATCGTGCTCCGCGAACACCGCCCGTCGACGCGCCGCCCCATTTTATTGAATTACGTCACCGACGCCCTCTAGCCGGAGTCGCGCGCCCTTCCTTATCCATCGCCAATATGGGATGCGGAATGGCGAAACTGCGAAATTGCGAAGCGTTTGCGATTGGTAGCGGCTTCATTCCGCCGATTACCGCCGTTTTCTTTTTTTCCGTTTTCAGCGGAATAAACTTTAGCGTCATGATGTATTTGTTTTCCACACGTGTTGTTACAAAGAAAACAAAAGACTTAATTATTATAATTAATAAATAATTAATTTATTAATTTTACTAATTTATCAAATAATTTTGTCATTACGATATCGATTTCATGCTATCTCCTGATGCTAAAAACCGCAGTGTTATGTGTAGTCGAGTTTCAGGCGAAATGGGATTACGAATTACTTGTTCCTTGGTAATAGAAACGAAAACTCGGGATGTGAGGCAGCGGAGAAGATGCTAAAGCACGATTAAACGCGACACAACTTCGCACAATGCATCGCATCCGACTGACGACAAACGTTGGCACGAACGCCCGACAATTTACTTCACTTCCGACACTCCACGAAACACTCGCCCGCGTCAAAAACTCGTACGGGACGATGAGGATGCGAGTTGAAATGCGTCGCGACGCGCCACGACATTCCGCCGTCCCTAACCGACCGACTGCTGGCACTGCGTAGCAGCGGCGATAGCGACGCAGCGGCGCGCAGGCGGGGGAGTGGGGGTGACACGCGCCAGTCATGCAGCTACGCAGTACGCAGTGCCAGCAGTCGGTCGGTTAGGGAGCACGGCGGAAGGTCGCGATGCGTCGCAGCGCATTTCAACTCCTATCCTCGTCATCCCGTACGAGTGTTTGATGCCAGCGAGTGTTTCGAGAGTGTCGTGGACTGCCAAAAGTAAAGTGTCGGCCTTCGTACCGACATCCGTCGTGTCGAATGCATGGTGCGAAGTCGTGTCGCGTTCAATCGTGTTTCGCAGCTTCTCCGTTGCCTCTTATTTCGAGTTTCCGACACGCGTGAACACCGGGAGGGTTTCAAGACTTCCGAAAACGAAGGCTCGCGCGTTCGTGCCAAGTATGAATCAAGATGAATCGTCATGAGGAGAATCTTGCATTCTTCGTGTCGCTTAGATGACAAAATGATCGGTCGGGATGGTACGAAATCGCGTCGCGCGCGCATTCAATCGCGTCTTCTCCGTTGCTCCCGTATCCCGTATCTCGAGTTTTCGACGAGCGTGAGTATCAGGGTGCCGAAAACGAACCAAGTGTCGCGCGTTTGTGCCAAGTACGAAAATCGAGAGGAGGAGGATCTTGGATCCCCGAAAGCGGCGACTGAGACTACGAGACGGAGCTGGACGGAGCAATCAGCGAACGGTGAGTCAATTTATTTGTACGAGTGTCTACTGTTTATTTGCCCCCTCATTTCAGTATTTGTGTCTCGTCCTGATTGCGCTCGCATAATAAATTGCGCATAAGTCATTAGGATAGGAAAAATTTAAAGTTCGTGCAGCACTCATCCCTTCGCCAGGTGTGCCAACATACGCGATTGATGTGCTTTTCGAGGTATTGACCGACTGTATGTATATACATTGACATCGTAGTGTATGTTCACGTTTTAGAGATGGCGTATGGCGTCTGATGGCGTCTCGAAAAATCGTATGAGCTAAATCGCGGACATGGCCATTCTCAGACTTTTTTTTTCTCTTCTTCCTTTCGATTTTCTCGTAAAATCTATCCTATCCAAGTTTTTTATGCGTACTTTTATTTTACAGAAGGATTATGATTTTCTCTTTTTTTTGCAATTGTATACAGAATATACAATTTACAATCTTCTGACGCAGTCTTCGTTGATCAAATGCACTATGATTTTATTTTAATTTTTTTAAAAGCCCGCAAATAATAAATAATCTATCAAATTTTATTGCTGAAATGGCAGATAAATAACCGTGTTGTTATGTTGTATATGTATATCTGTCTTTTTGAAGCAAGAGCGAAAATGTAAATCAAAATCGGTATACAAACACAATCGGTACGCAGGTGTCCCTGTGTCCTATAAGAACTACAATATTTTTAAAATAATATACGAATATTAAAATAAAATAAAATTAAAATAATATTAAAATAATATTCCGACAATATAATATTTTTTAATATTAAATCTAATATTTCAGGAATATTATTTAATATTAAATAATATTGTGTTATAGGGTGTTTTTATAAAAAAAATTTTTTTTTAAGTTTTCTGTATAAATTGTGTGCAGGTGTTTTTTGTAATAGTTACGCAACGATGATGACATCGTTAAGGTTAAAGTTACAGAATTGACCCCATCAAATTACAATTTTTTTCTGTCTTATCAATAATATATAGTCAAAGAAATAGTCGATAATGTTTAAGTAGATCACTTAAAGCCCCTTCTACATGAAATGCATAACAGAGCATAAGCACAACATAAGATCGTTGGACCAATAATCATCCAGCGTTAAGACGCCATTAATTTATATAAGATTTTATTGGTCTAGCAGCCTTCTGTTACGTCTTACGCTTGTGTTATTACTGCATTTTATGTAGAATGGATTTAAAAATCTATAATTTACGTAACGTATACTATAGATACTACAGATCTTTTGTATGCACTGTACGTACATAGCAGTAAATTTTGAAACGTAGCCAATAGCCAGCAGCTTTGCGTAACTTCGCCAAAACTCGCTGGGTCCGTTTTATTATATTGTTCGCTTTTTCATTGGTGTGTTTGCTGTTAATTTATAAGGATTTTGGAGTTTTTTTGGAAAAATATTGGAATATCGATTACTCGACAGATATATTTCTTTTTCCTCGAAATCGTCGCGATAATTCATGTAGTTTTAAGGTTTTAAGAGTTGTTTAGAGTCATGTTAAGCGCACATGATGAACCCACAAAAATGAAAAAGAAAACAGAGAGCAGAGCGTACCCAAAGTATCGTTATGAGAGTCCATTAAACGCTTTTAAAAGAAGGTAATGATTGACAATTGGATTTTTATATCGAAAAATTTTATAGTGAAGTCCAATGAAGTCTAATGGTTTTTGTCAACCAGCTTGGAGGATCTTACAACCATGGTTAGCAGGTTAACAGATGAAAAGCTGCAGAAATTGAGTGCAGGACAATCTTCTAGAACATCATCGTTACAGGATAGTGTAATTATTATTAATGACAGTGATAGTGAAACAAACGATGGAGACAATGAAACAAATGATAAAAATGTAAACAACACCTCGGTCAGTATTATTGAATGTAGCTCAAAACTGGCCTCCCCTTCAAAACGAAGAAGAAAATTAAGAATTTCTACCAAACAAGATGCGAAAGAACCCGAAACATCGTCTCATAACGATTCATCTATCCTTTGCTTGTCAAACACTCAGGAATCTTTGTTAGATGGAGAAAATATAGGTGAGTCAACTCTATTCTCATACAGCACAAAAGGCTGCAGAAATATTGTTGCAAGTTTTGTGCTTTATGGGTTCAGTTCCCTTCATAAAAGATTGTGACAAGATGATCTATTTTACTCAATACTATTCTAAAGTAGTACTTATATATCCTATGACATCTAGCTCCAACACAAACGGAGGATGATGTAGTCGAATTGTGGTCGTGCCTGAAGCAGAAGCCGAGAAAAGTAAAAATAAAAAAAAAAAGAAGTTCAAACTTTATAATAGACAAAAAGCCAAATCTGAGCCTTCTCAGTTGTTTAATGACTGAAATGGAAAATTCACAGAAAAAGAAGAAGAAGAAGAAGAAACTAAATCTATTACACAAAGAAACTCCAGTTAAACCAGTTGTTAAACCCTTTGAGCAAAAAACATTGAAACATTTGAGTTGCAATCGAAGAAAAAGACCATGTGAAAATGATGCATCAAATTCAAATGAACCCCCCAACAAAAAGAAAATTATTTCAAATGAGGGGAATCACAAAACAAATTCAAAACATAAATTAAGAGAAATAATTGTTGATGGTTGCAATGTGGCAATGGCGTATGATTCTTTTTTTTTTAATCATGCATGTTGATAAATTTTCACAAAATGCAAAATTGGTTACTTATAAAATTTAGACTGCTGCACATTTTGATCTGTATTCAGAAGGCGCTTATAAGAATATTAGCACACATTTTTTCATTCTATTCTTATTTTAATGACCGATAAAATGACAAACGGTAAAGATAAAATGACGAAAAAGTGCCCTCATATTTCTATAAGCATATTCTGTTTACAAGCTTATGTATTCTGTTTCAATTTCGATTTGATCAGCATATATATATATTTTGCTTACTTTATATTTTAGTCATACAAACGGTAAAGAATTCTCAGAAAAAGGAATCGAAATAGTGGTAAATCATTTTAAAAATCGGGGTCATGTTGTAAAAGTTTTCTTGCCGCAACACATTCGAAGAAAAGAATATTTGCTTCTTGAGAAATTATACAAAGAGGGTATTGTCATTTTTACACCCAGCCGTAGTGTTGCTGGCAGACAAATTACATCGTATGATGATCGGTATATATAATTCACATTTTTTATTAAATAAATATATATTTTTTACTATATTTTTTTAATACAAAGTAGAAATTATTTCTGTACAATAAAGTATTCTTTTCAATAATGTAATACTATGTATATATACATTTTTTACAGTAATATAAGCTCATTAATATCTCAATAATCACAATAGCTTCAGTTCTCATTTTAATCTGTTAACTTTTGTTTATAATACAATGATATTCAATTAAGTTAAAACTCAGCAAGAAATGTATATTTCAGTAGATTTTTAGTTAATGTTATTCCCCTTACCTCGCAAACTTACACACAGTCCAAACGTCAATCAGCATTTGGATTGTGCGGAAAGTTTTAAGTTGAAAATCAGCCGAAAATTGCATTTTTTGTCGAGCTCTAAGTTAAGTGAATAAGTTGTAACAAATTTTGTCTTTTTGGTTTTATTGTTATATGGAAATAACTAAAAATTCCTTTTATATATTAGAATGCTTATTTTACTTTCTACCGCAGATTTATCTTGAAATATGCAACATTATGTGGAGGAATAGTGATATCCTCGGATCAATATAGAGACTTGTACAAAGAGAAACCGGAATGGCGGGATACAATTATGAACCGTTTACTGATACCAACCTTCGTCGGGGATTACATCATGTTCCCGGAAGATCCGTTAGGCAAGTTTGGACCTAATCTCGAGAGATTTTTGCGACACTAATTACTTATAACATTATTTCAGTAAACAGGACATGTCAGAACTGATATCAAAAGTGTATGTTTTTTGTACTATATTCTGCTTTTTCATTTTTTGTATGTATGTTTTTTTCAAAATGTATAAAAACACATGCATATTCATTTAATAATAATTTATAATAATAATAATAATTTACATTCTTACATATGCATTTTTATAAGAATGGAATTATATACTACAAAGAAAAATGAGTTAATGAATTCGTTTTGTATAAAACGATGTATGAAATATTTATATAATTTATATTTCTATAATGAAACGCATTTGTATTTACAAGGGATACAGTTGTATGTTATATAAAAAATCATTTACTAAAAAAAATCTTTATACTGTTAAAATATTGTATTCTGCAATGCAACTAACGTATATGAGGTAAAGTTGTAAGGAAATAAAAAAAAAGATAATTACAAATTTTATTTTAAATGATGTAATTATGATTTTCTCACAGCACATCTTTTTTACTTGAATTATGAAAATACTATCTTATAGGTGTATAAAATTTATGTAAAAAAAAATGTACAAGACTGCCACAAACTATATCGTTTGTTTCTTATGCTGGTCTCCAACAATATTTTCCTGATTGATGAACGAAATCCATGCTTTCTTGCGCCGATTCACGTGCAAAACGTTGCATTGTACTCTCGCTGTCGCTATTAAGACGCGCATTTGATAATACTGCTTCGTGTTGGAACGCTGAACTAACAGCTGAAACAGTTTAAAAATGCAAAGGGTATTGTATAATATTAAAAAGCATAATTTGATAAAAATATCAAATATAAGTATTCAATTCTCTACGAATTAGTAATTAGAATGTTTTATGAACTATTTATAAAATATATCGAATACTATATAAAAATATTTTTCTATTAAATAAAAAATTAATAAATACAAATATAAAATATCCTTTTAAATATATAAAGTATTTCTATTTACTTGATTTGGCGAATAGCTTTCTCAATACATAATCGTCGTCCATGGTCGAAATTGATTCTTCTCTCTCATTGGAACGTCCTAAACGACGACCGATCAAGCAAGACACGCGTTCTCCTTCAAACATCGCGGAAACATTCCTGTCCGAATGTGAATCTTTTTTATGTTTCTTACGTTTTTTAGTAGACGATATCGTGACGTTATCGTTATTTAAAACAAACTCTTTACTCTCCTTTTCCACTGAATTGTTATTCAGAGCTCTCACTGGAATTACATCCTGTTTGCAATTATTCTTAAATGTATTTTCATTTTCTACATTGCTGTTTTTTTCAATGTCTGCATCAGAATTCGTATTGAAATCTTTATTACATTTGCTCGAAGATTCTTGTGTATTGTTTTGATCGGAGGGTAAATTTTGGTCGACAGACAAATTGTTTTCTGTATTGAAAGTTTCGACGCATCCTGAATTGTCATTTTGTTCATCGCGTTTTTCTTCGCAAGTGCTGTTTTCTACATTTTCACTTTTATCGCTCGTCAATTTTACATTAGCGCTTATCTTCTTACTGAGAACTGACGCTAACTTTTTCATTTGTTCGATCTTACTAAGAGAAAAGCCACTGGGTGTCAACTTAGATTCTTTAAATAAGCGATCCGATTCGGAAAACTCACCGTCCATCGGCACATTCAGATTGAACAACTCCACCAGATCTGTCGTTTTGAATAGACGACGTTGATTTGGTTCGTCAAGAACTTTGTTCGAAAGCAGTAACTTAAAGATCTGTCTGTGATATATCTGAAAAGAAGCAGATTATTATTACTCGACTGATCAAATCTTATAAATACATTGTGTAACATCTTTCTTTAAAATTTGTGAAACATGTTAATCTGCTGCTACCAACCTTTTCCTCGATCGTACCAGCGGTAATTAACCTGTAGACAGTGACTTGTTTATTCTGGCCTATTCTCCATGCGCGTTCCCTCGCTTGAGCATCCGTGGCTGGATTCCAATCAGGATCGTAAATGATCACTCGATTCGCCCCAGTCAAATTCACTCCCAGACCTCCTACGCGCGTCGTCAGCAGGAACACGAAATGCGACGTGTCCTTTAGAAAAAAAAAAAATTAATTTTTCAGGAATATTTATCTCAGTCACAAATCTGTCCAACGATTAGCATGTACATTGTTAAATTTGTGAATCGTCTGCTGTCGTTGAGACATCGCTGTTGTTCCATCCATTCTCAAATAAGTATATCCCTCGCGTTGCAAAAGAGACTCCAAAATATGTATCATCTGTACAAAGAAAGGGAGGTATTTAATAGATTAATTAGATAAATATATCTAATATATCGTAATTCTAATAAATAATTTACAAAAACTGAATCTTTCTAAAACCCATCTGAAAAATTATCTTTTGTAAAAGAATTATATCACTTTGATTTGTTTATCCAAATTGTTTATCATATTTTAATTCGCTTGTCTTTTTTTTAGAAACATTCTATGCTATTGATACTTTTGAAATTCAATGAATATTTCAAATATATAAAATCTATATGTAAAAAGAGAAAAGATGAATTACCTGTCTTCCTTGAGTAAAAAGTAGCACCCTGTGTCCTTGCTTCTGCCAGATTTTCAAAAGAGATCGAACCACTGTCATTTTTCCAGAACGTTTCCAATAACCAAACTTCTCTAAATTTTCTTCGGACAAATCGATATCTTCATCAGAATCCTTAAATAGGAAAAAATAACATTTATAAATCTTATAAATTAAATGCTATGTAAGTTCATGAGCTTACTTGTTCTCTAGTATACAAAAATAAGTCTGGATGATTGCATATCTTTCTTAATGCTGACAAGGCAATGAGAAATCTTGCTCTATATCTTCCAGTGTCGTGATAAGTATTTCTCTCGTGAAGAATAAAAGACACATCATCGGAGCACAGATATTTTTTATATAATTTCTTCTGCTCATCCGTTAAACTGCAGAATAATACCTGGGAAGAAATAGATTTATTCAATAACAACTGATAAGCTCGTTTTGTCGGTATTTTTTAAAAAACGGTATTCAGATAAAGATAAGATGGAAAAACAATATTATCTGTAATGTAGTAGTGAAGAATAATATTCTATTAACAACGCATATCTGTTATATAAAAAAGAAACAAGGAGAACCTGCTCATTTTTCTGTGGTAGAGTGAGATGATGCTTTACATCGGTCTTTGTTCTTCGAAGCATGTACGGCGTGATAGTGTTCTTCAACATAGTGGCTACTTGGAGGGCAGTTGCTTCCTGCAACGGTGTGGCGTTCGCATAACCGCCTCGCGTTATGGGAGCTGCGCAATGTTCCAGAAATACAGGCAGGGTACCGAGTTTGCCAGGTAAAATAAAATCGAACAAGGACCATAATTCTTTCAGGGAATTTTGCATTGGACTACCACTCAGCAGCAATCGATGTGGTGTCGAGAATCGCTTCACCGCTCGGCTTATCTGCAAATTTAATATAAGAGATAATATTGATATTTGCAACCTTTATGAAACAGACATTTGTAGAATAAAAGATACAAGATACTAAGACTATAGTAATATGTGTAAAAATGTAAAAAATGGAAATTGAATAATTTTAATTCTTAACTCAATTTTTAATCAATTACCTTCGCTTGCGAATTACGAATCTTGTGACCTTCATCTAGAATAACATAATGCCATTGACTAGACACAAGCAAATCTTTGTGTCTGAGGACTCCATTGTAAGAAGTAATAAGAATTCCACCAGTTTGTAGTGATTCTATCAAACTTTCTGGATCACCTGAATGAAAATATCATATTTATAGTTCTGACATCTTCAGAAATATAGACCTATTAATTTAAATTATTAACTTAAATATATAAATTATTTATTTACCGTTGTAACTACTAGAATGATGAAGCACAACAACTCTGAAGAAGGGCCACCAGTCGTGAAGATGCTTCACCCATTGTTCCATTAAAGTAGCGGGACACACAACTATAGTCGGGCCTAATCCTCTGTATCTATCAATGGCGAGTAGAACATTTATTTTTTCAACGCATTAATGCATTTATATAATAAATATAACGATAAACCTAAACAACAAAACTAAAACAATGTAGAAGTCTGTCTCCTCTCTTTTTCTCAAGAAAATACTGTTCTACAAAATTTTTCACAAATTCCATGAAGAAGTAATTTAAAAATATGTTATTAAAAAGTTCAAGATTCAGAGAAAAACATGAGTAATACCTTCCGTTATGAGAGAGCAATTCGCTGCAATCCAAACCCACGAGAAACGCAATAACTTCCACAGTTTTTCCTAATCCCATTTCGTCGCCCAACAAGCCACCTAATTTACGACCGTGTAATTCCCAAAGCCACTTAACTGCGACCTTTTGATACCTACATAAATAAATTTTATTATAAAATTATATTTATGGTTATAAAAATGTGTCGATTTACTCAAATTAATTCAAATCAAAGTACGTAAAATATTGATTTTAATGCAAAAAATGGATGTTAAAATAATTCATAACAAAAATCTAAATATGGAATTTTAATCTTTAATTACTCTAATGTTTAATTGACTTGGCGCGAGACATTATCATCTTGTATCATAAAAGAAATTTGTTTTATAGATAAAAAAAGACTTTTGCTAAAATAACACTTCTACCTGTATAACTTTTCCCAAATACATTGCGGCACTTTAAAGATAGTATCAATTTTGTGCATTGCTTCATCTTTGGGATAGGTGTTTGTTTCTACTCTCTGCTTGAATAGTCGATTATCTCCATCATCTCGAGCTGAATAAATTTAAAAAGTAATAAAATGAGTAATAAAGCAATAACAATAGTAAAACAAACAAATAACTTGTTAATTAAATATATAATACATACTTCTTTTCGGGCGGATGTATCCTGATTTAACTAAAGCTTTTTTCTTTTTAGATGATGCCTTACTTTCCATATCTGAAAAAAAATTTCTTGTTAAGTGTGTCTCTTTTGAGTTTACCTTGAGATATTAAATATTAAAACGTTACCGGAATCTATTTCATTATCACTAGGAACATATTCGCTTCCTGAACTTTTATCAGAAATATCATTTGCTACATTTAAATCTGCATTGTCTGCTGTACTTTGCAGAGAGTTATCTTTGTCATTCTCAACTTTAGACTTTTGACATTTTTTATTTGTTTTTAGATCAGTACTGGATAATTTTGCTTTTTTAACTGGCACTGAGTGATCTTTGTCCGAAGATGTCTTAGATACTTTCTTTAATTTCCTCTTTTGTTCAGCAAGAGCAGCTTGTTGTTTAAAATACTTCTCAAGGTCCAATAATTGAGACCCTTTAGTGGCAGTTCTAGAATAAATTAAAATATAATAAATCATTATTTATAAATTACTTAAAAATAACTAATAAATTTTTTATTTAACAAAAATTAGGTAATTAATTACATTACAATTAAATTAATATGAAAATGGACTACATAAGTAAGTTAAATCATTTTATTATGCTTGTATTAAATTTTGAATTATTTAAATATTGAGATTCAATTGCCACATATCGTTTTTATTTTAAAGTCAAATTGTCACAAATAAAACAAATTTTGTTGTACCCTTCTTTTTGTTCCAATGTCGACTGTTTAAATACTGCTTCAAATGGAGTAATTTCTCCAATTTCGACCTGCTTTTGCAACTCTGCCCTGTGATCCTTTCCGCTATCAACTTCAACATTCAGTTCGACATCATCCTCTTGTATGTCAATTTGATTGTTCAACTTTGTAGTGCATTTGATATGTTCCGACACCTCTTGCAAAATACTATCTTCTGTTTTGATAGACACTATCTATAGACATTAGCAAATATTTTACATCTTAAAAAAAAGAGAGGAGAGCTTAAACTTAAAAGCTATTTTTATTTTCATGTGATATATTCTATAGAATATTAAGCTTCAACGACTCGTTTAGCGCTCTAACCTAAATGACTGCTCAATAATATTGAATTACCTCGCCCAAATCATTTGGAAACTCGTCGTTTAACGTACTTCCCATTGCATCGACACCAAGACTCGACACATCCTCGTCGATGTTACTCGTCCCTGCCATGCTGAAATGAAATCACATAACTTTTCACGCGACGAGTATCTATTGCGCGAGATGTGAAATCATAACACCTGTCTGCTAGCAGACACACTCATGCAGGCTCGTACGTGCATACAATATCCTGGACGTAAATCGCGCAAATCGATCATGATTTGTAAAAATCGTTATTTTAATCCAGCTCAAGGCTACAAAACAAAAACCCTGCGAATGTTTTTATCGCGCAAATATTGCTACCTATTTTATCGATCGAATGTCGATTTAAATTCAAAGTGTAGATTTGAAAAGAATGCGAATTTAAATCGCATATTGTACTATGATGTAAACTGTAAACGATTACGTAATGAACAATAAAAGTTTTAAGATATCTTGATATATTATGTATGTTGCATTTGCATTGATTACTTATTTGCTAGAACATTTGTGAGATATTAAAAAAAATTCAACTAAAACAGTTTGTTGCTAAGAAATTATATATATTTAATACGTAATATTTAACGTACATTTTGATGAGAATTCGATAAGAAATAACGTATTAAATTACATACGTTTAAAATACGTAATGTATATCTTTGTCCGAAATTACAATAAAAACAAATTACACTTTTGTGATACGTTTGACGAGATTATTCTTTTAAGTTGAAAGAGAAATTACGATAAAGTTCGCTACGTAAATTAAAGGAGACTACTGCGAACTTGGTATAACATATTTCTGAAATAACAAATAAAAGAAGAAAATTAAAAAAAATAAGACAAAGTTTACTTATAGTGTAAATTAAAGTACATTACTGCGTACATGAGATAATTTTCTTCTTTTATTCGTTTTTCATAATGTATAATATTATGAAAACAGTCTTATAATATTTAAGACTGGTCAGGGAATCGAGTTTTCGGAGGTCTGCGGCCAGGAATACGAAAACCATCAGCGTTTCTGTACTGCTTCCTCAAATCGAACGACATGGGTGTTATATTGGGAGTTTTAAAAATTTCCATTGAAGAATCCATGGAATACCTACAAGCAGCAAAAAAAGGATATTTAGACATTCGAAATATTTATCGAATAGTTTAATTTAATTTGTACGCAAAATGAATCTGCGTAATCTTTTCATCTCGCTCGGAAATATAGTACCGTATTGTTCAAAGCTTTCACATTTTACCCTGATATGTTCGATGGATTCATGGAGACACCTGAGTCGGATGGTGTCTCCTGCATTATCTGAAACATTGGTCGCGGAGTTTTCCTTTGTTTCTCCGAGAGCAGCAACTTCTCGTAATCCTTAATTTTCTCTTTTAAAATCATATTCTTCTCCATCAACTCTTTATAGACACGTCGTTGTTGCCAATAGTAGGTCTTCAGTAGCTCGTATTTTTTATCCTTGAAGCGTACCGTCGAGTTAGAAAGAAAGATAACAGTAATGTTAGAAACGTGATATATGAATGTTCGATAACAAATGAAAGTAAGTTTAAAGAGTGATTCTAAATGACATAATCGTTTATTTGTATTTATAAATTTTTAAGTACTCGTGTGCTTTGGGCTATTTATATGAATATTTAAATTCAGAATTATAAAATCAGGAATAACAAAATTTCGATGAAGGCCTTTTAATTATAATGACTAAATATTCAAAGTGCTTTAGGCGCTTTTTATATAAATTTTTGAATATTCATATTTTTAAAAAACAAAGTGTTAATCGCAATTTTGTTATTCATAATTTCCGATTTATTATTTTATCATGTAGAACTACTTCTTAAACTTTTTCTTCTCTACTGCCGAACACCGTGATAATGCGATGAGAATCCATAAAAAATTAAAACTTAAAGAGAAATCAATGGGCAAGAACCCAAGTAGAACAATAAGTTGCAATAACGTCAAAATGATGTGAAAATTAATTGTAATTAATCGACTTTTAATAATCATTTTCGGAACTCCATCTTGACGTTATTTTGACGTCACGATGACTTTTTGTTCTACTTAGAAACAGATGACGCAGGCTAATATTGTAAGTACGAGTTCATTGAAGCGCTGCAGCAATATTTTCAATTCATTGCTGCGGAATGATTCCATCTTCATCAATGTTTCCAGAGTCTCTCCGATGGGCTGGAAGTATGGTATCAGCTTTTGCGGCAGCGGCTCCTCCAGCGGTAATGATATGCAGCCAATTCGCTGGCACTGCGGACACTGCTTCTCGGCTGCAAATCATCGGGTCATGGGTGAATATTCAGGATCGTGGAAAGAGGATCGTAACGCGAAACTATTCTTACACATTTTTTTTTTCTCAAAGTTATTATTCTTAAAGTTTAAAACCTTGCTGCACACAACCCTGGCAGAAGATGTGGCCGCACTGTGTGATGTGGTACGGAAGTTTTGCTCTGTACGTCGGCGCAAAGCACTTGTTGCAGATCAGCGCGTTCATGTCCATCTTGGATGCTGAAATAGTCAAGTGTAATTTTTGTGAGACCATTTATTTCTCTTTATCTCTTTTGAAACAAATCGCGACCGTAATTCGCGTTTTCTTCATTACGCGTTACATTTATGTGCTGCTTTCCCTTTCTCTTTGATTAACCCGGTGAATGTTTTTCTCAAAATTCTTCATATAATTTTTTTGAAATTTTACGGAATTTTTGTACGATTTTATAACTTGCTCAGATTTTTATACGAACAGGCACACTTTTCAGAAGTACTCAGAAAGTCTACGTCTTTTCTCAGAATATTTTACGTATGCTAATTATGAATTATCTTAAGATTTCCAAGATTTTTTGTTCTACGTAATTTCTGATTAAATGTTATGAAATCTAAAAAAGTTAAAAAGTATTTTTTAGAAATCATGGGATGAGAAATCACAGAGTATCCTGCACAGCATGTAATATTGCAACAATATTGCGACAATATTACAATATCGCAGTAACATTACAGCGATATTGTAATATTACAGCAATATTGCAGCAATATTGTTATATTGCAATATTACATGCTGTACGGGATATTTCAGAATTCACCTTCATGAAAAATTCTAAATGAAAATGAAATATTGCAGTAACATTACAGCGATATTGTAATATTATAGCAATATTGCAGCAATATTGTTGTTATATTGCAATATTACATGCTGTACGGGATATTTCAGAATTCACATTCATAAAAAATTTTAAATGAAAATGTAAACTTTCTGAGTACTTCTGAGTTTTGATAAAAAATTTTCCAATTTGTATGAAAATGATGAAAAAAAAAAATTTCACCGCGGTAATGGCGTCCAACCTCCAAATGTATGGCATTGAAATTAGACTATGCGCAAGTCTCCGATTTCGTGAAAAGAAAAGTCCTTCCGCTGATGAATTGAAACAATTTCGTAAAAAAACTTATTCCGCTGACAAATTGATGTAAACGAGTAGAGTATGAACTCGATGGAACGCGATACGTGTCCGTGACGCTATTAAACCTCATCAATCTCACACGAATAGCTAACTGCGACTTTCGAATCGCATCCTGAATCGCGAATCGCGCATTGTCTAATTCAAACTCGAGGCGTATCGTTGAGTACATCTAATGAACGTATATACTAAATAAAATCGAAACTCACTGCGTATATTTGACTCTATTAATCAGACGCTATTCCTTCGCGGAAAAAGAGCCGGTAGAATTCGAAATTGCTCGGTGGCGCTTAACAAATCGCTCCGCTGGAATTCGCGCCTTTCGTCACGGTGCAAGCAGCAACTGTAGATTCGCGACTCGCGAGGTAAAACTGAACGGGAACGATTTTTCCACGACGGACAAAGAGTTTTGATTAAACTTGAGTTAAAGAAATCCTTTGTCGCAACATCTTTTAAGTTGAATCTTCCCTTACATTTTTTTTAAGTTGATCTTTAATTTTATTAACTCAAGATCTCTTAACTTGGAGCTATGAAAAGTTATGCCGTTTTTTATAATGTAAGATTAAATTTTAATTTTATTTATTTTTTATGTCTATGAAAAGATAGAATTTTTCTCTCATGAAAAAGATATAATAGAAAATTAGTAATAATTTGAAATTAAATCCACACAGCACTGATCTAGCAATGTTTGTCGTTTATTTACATAAAATTATAATCTAAATAAAGAAATATATTTATTTTATTTGTATCTAGATAAGTTTTAGTTATCCAAGCGCAATACCACCTTCTAAAGATGTTCAAAGGATGTCCTTGAAACATTCTTAAATAAAGAATGTGTGCTGTGCAGGATATCAAGGATGTATCCTCAATTATTACACAAATTAATCTATTTATTACCCAAAGAACCCTCCTTATTGGATGGCTATTAATTAATTTGAAGTATTACATTTTACATAATTATAATTTGCAGAAAATGGACCAGGAAAACCAAGTAGTACAATATAAGTTTTGCAGTTGATTATTGTAAAATTTAAAAACCGGCCTATATGCTGGCATTAATTTACATATATAACTTTGTCAACAACATACAAGATTATATAGCATTTAGGCTCTGTTACATTAACTATTGTCTCTTTTATTAAGTGCTTTTCTATATTTATATTTGAAATTCGCGGTTTCTTGGCTGTCACATATTGCGAATTCAAGCGACCAATCAAAACCGCGCTTAACTATTATCACAGGAACTCTATCCCGGTGCTGCCGGAAATCGTTCGGCCTCGGGAAAACTTGGCGAGTCGCGCCGCTATATCGCGCATAGTAGCATAGCCGCCGAGTCGCAGATATATCGCGATATATCAGTTTCACGCAGTACACAACGCATCGGCTGTTCACGACGGCGACGATAATCGGGCGCACGTAAGCCACGGTTGAGCGATTGATACGATAATCTCGTGGAGCACTGTCGCGGCCCCCTCCCCCCGGGGTAGCAGGTCATCGTGGTCGATCGCGAAAGATGCGACAGCCGTGCGTATGAGCGGGCCCCCCTAGGTAATAAAAGTACAATAAAATAAAAAAAAGAAGCGACGCGTTCCTCGCTCGTCACCTGCGCGTACGACGCATCCGTGCCATTGCGCGTATCTCCATTGCGCGTATCTCCACGTAATAACATCGCGACCAGGGCGGGCGATTACCATATCCGAATTCCGATTCTTTCGGTCGCTCGGAGTCCCGGCTGTCCTCTCTTTCTCTATCGTTCTCTCTCTATCTCTCTCCGTCCTTTTCCCTCGAACGCGCTTCCTAACGACGCGTCTCGCTCTCTCGCAGCTACGACCGGATCGTCGCGATCGCCTTCGTGATTCGATGCTCCGTCCTCGAGGTGCGATAGCCTCCGGTTGATCCGTGAAATCGAGCTCGATAGCCGCCGCCTCTTGCCCCTCTTCTTCCTCGCCACCGCCTCCATCTCCTCCACCCGCCGATCATCATCCCGTTTCTTTCGCGATCGTGAACCCGCCGCCCGCGGTGCCTACCTCCTCCTCCTCTCGCTTCCGCTCGCGTTGCGTGTCCGCCGCTTGCGTTTGCGACGCCTGGTAAGTGATTGTCGTACGATCGAACGACGCCGAGTGCTTCGACGCCTCGCGAGCCTCTCGGCGGAGCCGATCGACTCTGTAAAACAAAGCAAAAGAAAACAAAGCAAAAGTTCGAAAAGATTAGAAATGGATAAAGTTGACGAGCCGATCGCGAATGAATTATTTTAGAGACTTTGAGTCGATCAGTCCGCAGTCCGAGAGACTCGTGTCTCCGTAGTCGTGGAGGTTCTCGCGGTCGCTGGGCGTTCCTGAGAGAGAAAGAGAGAGGAGGGATCTGGTGACAGTCTGTTCCCCTCTGCTGTGCGCTGCACTTGTGCTTTCTCGTCGCTTGAAATGAACGTCCTCTCGCAAAGATCGTAAATGATTGCGGCCGAGAGGAATCGGTTTTGACAAATCTATTGGCTTTTCTTCTCTACACAAAAAAAATTTCAAATTTTTCACATAATTAACAATTAAGACGAACAAACGTTTGTTTATTGATTCGAGCGCCCAAAAATAATAACAAATTAGTAAGATTAATAATAAAAGATATATTAATAAAATTTACAATAGAGGGGAAAAAAGTTGTTTTTAATTTTTTTTAAATTGCTTAAATCTCTAGATTTTATTATGAATGATTTTTGTTTTATCTTGCTTTTTAAATCAACTCAGAAGTTCAATATTATTTTGAAAAGAATAATTTAATATTGTTGGCAGGTGATCAATAAGTTGTGCCACAATCCTTGAATCGTGCAAAAAATACAATAATCATGGAATCGTCAGACAGGAAGAACGTATATATTACGAAAACCGGCGATAATTCCTTGAACTCTGGAATGAGAGAAACTATGATAGTTGGCCAGACTAATATTGCACCAGGTATATAGCGGAGATAAAAATTTGTTGTGTGAATTTATCCTGTTGTGTATCGTAGCCCATGCTGTGGATCCTCTTTGCTGTGCAGAATGTGGTGCGGAAGGTGTGATGAAGCCCAACAATGTGTCCAATGTTTCCACTAATCAGACAAAGTGGTCTAACAACAGCGGCCCTAAAAATTATATCATCAATGCGGTGCCTGTGAAGAACGAGGTAATCAATATAATGTCTTAATAGTACTTGAGTTATATAACAGCTGTGTTTAGCAGAAAAAGTAGCTTTGCAACTGTTGTAAGAGTCATTAATATGATTGGTTCATGTTGGCTCTAAATAAATAAATTTACAGTTCTATTAAAGAATCTTGCAACAGCTGCATAGTTGCTTTTTCTGCCATACGCATTGGTTACAACTTAAACCATTGCACAGAAGGACATTGCAATTTAAAAAAATCTTTAAATCAAAAGAAAGAAAAAGAGAAATTGTTATTCAAATTAAAACCGGTATTTCATCAATACAAATGGAAGTTATAGAAATAAAAGTTTCTCATATATAATACCTTTATGATGGTTACAATTAGAAACAATCCATTTTGCAGATCGTGCATCTCGAGGACGGTAATGCACATTGCAACAACAAGAAAATGTATTACTATGATAGACATTACACCGGACATGAGGAGCCAGAGAGGCCAACGCGCAGAGGAACGAAGAGATACAGAGACAAGGATGCACCGAAACGAGCGCTGTACGTACAGTTGAATTATACTCAACAGAATCTGTTGGACCTCAAAGAGATGTAGCATTAATAATATTTGAGTTTTCTTTATTGTAATTGTATCAGTGAGGATTTTTGTAAGCACCTGGATATAATTTGTCAATACAAAAAAATATTCATCCAATAGGTGTGTTGAAACACTTATGATGATACTTATCGCGTCTTTACATCGATATATTACAGATCTGCGTTTTTTTACTTCTGCCAAGAGTTACGTGGTAAGATGAGAGAATTGCATCCCGAGATGGGAGTAGGTGACATTGCAAAGGAATTAGGAAAATTGTGGATGAGCACAGATCTGCAAACAAAATCTAAGTATATGGCCATCGCGGAGGAAGACAGAGCCCGATATGAACGAGTATGTGTCGTTTATACCGAAATATTTTGGGTAATTTTAGTATATTTGACAAATTTAATTGAAACGATTTTCAATGAGCAGGAAATCATCGCGTACAACAAGAGAGTTAAAAATTATGACCCGGAAGAAGTTGGAACCGTATAAATTGCAATACGGACCCACTGGAACAAGAATGACAACTTTATTCTAATTCGAGTATTCGAATACTGCAAGAGAGGAAGGAGTTCAGGTTTTATTACTAACCTAGAATTATCGTTGTATATATTATGTATACTGTTGATATTGTCCGGAAAAGAATGAAATTCTCATAAAAAAGTTTCCACAAAATTGGCTTTTTTTTACCATCTTGAGTACATAAATATTTTATATACTTAAGATGGTAAGAAGCCAAGTTCAAAAGACGAGTGAGTTCCATTTTATAATGAATTTCTACATCATACGCAGACGCTATATATTACATACATACTAACATGTGCTTTTATATGTAATTATATATATTATGTATTACATATTTTATATATGATTATGTGTAACAAGCACAATAGAACTTTTATTATCCAAATCTATTTCATCAAGCGCATTTGATTATTCAAACGTTCTTTATACTATTCCGTGTAATCTAGCATTCGGTCGATTGAGCGTTCGAATAGTCAAGATTTTATTACCTTTTAAGAATAATAATAATTCAAATAATAGTAACTGCTATTGTATTACATTGCATTAATATTAAGCAACGATAACGACAATGGTACCATTCGCGAATAATAAAAACGTACATTTTGCACCATGCACCTATATTGCAATGTAGATTTACAGTAGATCGCTTTGTCGAGACATAAGAAATGATGCGAACAAGAGATTAATCAACCGGAACAATAAGGAATGGAAGATAATACTGTATTAAGAGAGAGACAGATTTGACTATGTGTAATGCGTGAAAAAAATTGTAGAAGGATAATTTCGCTACCTCGTAATAACTGATTTTGTCAGCAAAAATAATATTTGATGATGCAGTGGGCAAGAAAAAGTATGTATTATAAAATTGACTGTTACTTGTTTGATGTACTTATTATTTCAGTCAGAACATAGAAATGCTAAATACATACTTAAAAAAAACTAAAGAACGGTAATATAGCAATAACTAGCATTTTTAACATATAACACAATGATTATCGTAATAGAGAATTTTTAGAAGTTTTTTTGTATTTATCAGGATTTAAAATTTATTGCAAATGATTTCTAATAAAATATCTTTATGAAAAAAAATATCTTTTTAAAAACATTTAAATGATTCAGAAAAACTTGTCAAATCAAAATGTAATGTCTAACAAAATATTCTTTTATTTCACTGCTGTTAAAGTATTTGTCGTATTTTGTTAACTAAATATTTTTGTTTCTCGTATTATATTGTACTCAATTAGCTAATTACACATTGTTTTCTGTTTTTACAATAAGTCATTGAACAAAATATTTAATATTGTAGTGATCGTGGCGCAGAGAGTTGTGCGTCTTCTCTCTGTGCCGAAAGCATTCCCCATTCGGGTTTAAATTTCTCTGACCAGAAACATCTAATTTTATTCATTCGCTACCTCTCGGAAAGTAATGACGAACCACCGAGAGTATGCCAAAAGAATCCTCTAAAATTAAGCAGTTTGTAATCTGCATTTAAATTATATGTGTAAATTGTAAAAAAGCACACATCACAGAAATACATTGAGGAGTCGCAACACTCTAACAAGAGCCAAAAACTAGAAAGAGAGGGAGATTAAACAAAAGTGTTATGTACTGATGTTTTCTTACATTTAAAGAAAAATTCATACGTTTCTTTTCCCACTGTGGATGTTTTTCACGAGTTAAATTTATACACATGCAAATTTTATTTCACGTCGACGGACAGGTGAGAGTCAAGAGATTCAATAAATCGATCGAAAAAGCGACTTAATAATTGATAATAAAATGATTTCACTACTAAGGAGCATAAAGGTACAATAGAAAGTAACAAAAAACTCGAGGTTTTTATATTTCTAAAATGCAATTGCGAGCACATATTTTGTACGTTTATTTCGCGCCAGCTTACACTATACGAGAAGAGCAATGAAAAAGAAAGTAAAATAACCAATGAGTTTGATATTGGCATACATTTATACATGTCTTATCGGACGCTACACATATTCATACTTTAAGCATAGATATATAAATATATCAGGGAATTATATCAAGATCCCGAAACGACGGAACGTATATTCTATGTACTTTCTTTTTTTTTTTCAATAAAGGTAAAATAGATAAAAATACATTGTGGCTTCACAGAAGTCGTTTATTTCTGTCATAATTGCGCACTTGTCTTTTCCGGCCAATTTTTTTCTAAAATATATCGTCGCCCACAATTTCTAAAACGCAATTGCGAGCACGCATTTTGTACATTTATTTTGCGCCAGTTTCTTACACTATACGAGAAGAGCAATGAAAAAGAAAGTAAAATAACAACCAATGAGTTTGATATTAGCATACATATATATGTGTATATATGTTGTGCTGTGCACGGAAGAACATGTGTGTATGTATGTATATGTATATATATATATATATATATATATATATATATTTTGTTTTTCGGCAGAACATATATACTTTTGTAGTGTGCACGGTAGAACATATAGACATGTATGCTTGTGATGTATATTTTTTTACATATATTATTGTATATACATCTATTTGTCATATATATATATTTTTTTTAATGCACAGTTTCTTATAAAATAATAACAAGTAAAAATTGATATTAATCCTTAATTATCACATAATAATGTATGACATACAATATTACAATAACGACGTATGAAAATTTCTGCCACATAGCGTTACGTCGTGTCACTGCTGCTTAAACCGTTCTTTTGGTCTAACTTATTTGCATTTGTCTTAACTGTATATATAAAAAAGCTCAGAGCTTCCTTCTCCACAACGGGGATGGTCTTGAAATGCTTCATGAGGGTCTGCAACAAGAACATGCGTGTATATGATTTTTTAAGTTGTCAAAAAGCAATTGTTCACTCGTTATTAGTTACCAAGTTATTAAAAAATAATAATCAATCGTACAACCAAAAAAAAAAAAATATATATATATATATATTACAAAATGGCATGGCAATATTATTCGTCTCAATTTTTAGCAAAAATTCAAATGTTATTTATGGAATGTGAACACAAGAATTTGTGGACGAACTATGAATTAGGATCAAGACAGACAGATTAGGCAAATTCAAGCCGATAAAGTAGCTAGAGATCAGAAAATTCCTGGACTGAAGATTCCTTAACTGGACTTTTGCTAAAGGTCACCTTTTCCAACAGAAAAAGAAAAGACAAACCGTGCAAATTCAGAAAAAAAAACAGGCCTTAAGCCTGCTTGAGCAGGCTAAGAATTATAGCTAAGAACCAATCATATTCAATCGCTCGTGCCCACTTTGACAGATTGAATTCGCTTATTAAATCTATTTTTTACCTAAATTTACATAGTTGTTTTTCTTTTTTTTTTTCAACAGAGAAAAAGGAGGATAGATAAACAGGTCTCTATTGAAGTGGATAAAGCACAGAGAAGGGCTTCCTTTTGTCTCCAATAAATTTTTCATGCTTTGAAATATCTATTCATACGTCCATTTGGATTTATGATAACCATTTTTCTTAATAGAATTGTCTATCGATGCATTTTCTTCAATTCGGATCCTTTCGTGGTAGGAATGCACATAGGGGAACTACGCAGCCTACTTTTGGCGCTACAAACACTTCAATTCTTCTTGATTGGTCAACTCATGAATTTCTTTATTCCGGTTTAGGTCAATCAGAAGCTTCGAAGTAAACTGCAGCCTGGACCACCTGCTAGTTAGTTTCAAAAGCCCCGCCTGAAACTGGCTCTCGGTTAATGCTCTGAGCCACACCGCTCTTTAAAGCTGAATTGTAATGTCGAAAGATTTCTTATTATTACACGACGCTATTTTTATAATATATGTACAAAAATAAAGTTAGTAATACAGTTGTTATTATATAGCGGTTTATGTGATCAATCACAAGCGGCTCTTTAATTTACAAGACAGTTATTATGCGTTACTAAAGACAAAGACTTATAAAACTTTGTCTTGAGCTTTGTCCATCATTCTACTAAGGCCTTTGCTAAGAACGAATAATTGTGCCATTTTATTGATATTTTTATTATAACATTTCATTAGCTTCTTTTCTTAATAGCTTCAAAAATAATAACGAGTGACAATTAAAACTTACACTACAGTATTCATTCAAAATCATTAGCGATTACATTAAAATGTATTATTAGAAATTAGAATAAAGGAGATAGGTGAAAGACGAGCTTAAAAAAATGAAAAGAATATATTTAATTAGAAATGAAACAATATAAATATAGATACGTTTCGACTTAATTTAATCATCTTCAGCCTAATAGATGAAACTATAATTAATATTTATTATTATTTATGTTAATGATTCTTAATAATTATTGGGAAAAGTAAAATGGAAAAATAAACTGTTTATTTAGTATTTTTCTATAGCCTGAAATATTTTAAAATATATTTTATATATTTCTTTACAAATAATTTAATTCATTTAATAATTATATCTATGTTTATATGTAAAATATTTATTATCTGTATATGCATGTACATAAATTATTACATATATGTACATATATCTTCTATTTAGCGTGTTTACCCTTGGGCTTTTAAGGCTGAAGCCCTAGAGCACCGTAATGCCAGGAGCGCTTTATGTAAAAAAATGTTTTTTTAACTATTTATCCTTAACCGTAATTTAATTATTTACTATTTATTTATTAAAGGAGGAGAGGGAAGAGGGGAGAAAGAAAACTAGATTAAGGCATTCGAAGATCACAAGCCCTTGGGCGTAAATTTTGTAAACGCAGCTCTAAAAATATAATTGACAAAAGTAAAATAAAAATTTGAATATAGTAAATAAAATCAGATATTTATAGTAAATATAATTGTTTCTTTAGCATTCGCTTGCTATTTAAATAATAATAACTAATAGTTTGCATGATTAAAAAACAGTAAATATATATTTCACTGAAAATGACTAAATTATAGTTATGATATTTACAAACAGTTTTTTTTCTCAATATAAGATAGACCTTCATATATTCATTCATAAAAACTTATTATTTATCTCCTTTACTTGTTGCGCCCGCCGTTCGCCAATGTACTCGCATAGCTCTAGCTCACGTGCAACACTCTCGTATTTGCAAAGGAAAAAACTCTCGTGTCTTTCTTTAGAAGATCACTTTGTGTTCACATCAGGAGTTCTCCCTGATGGAAAAATTTTAATAAAATTTGGATGCAATGACATTTTTTTAAATTTTACATTTATTATGAAATATTTCGATTTTATTAAAAAATACAATTTCACCAAAAATGTCTTGGAGTCTGGTCTTCCTAGAAGAACACTGGAGGATTGTCGGGGCGACAGTCTTGAAGAGGGAGAGCAAATGTTGCCTCCGCATTGAGCTAGCCTCTGAGGATAGAGATTGGGTTGAGAAGTTGCTATGAAGATGACGCGAAGCGATTTTAGGAAGACAAACTGCCAGTTGTTTACATTTATGTCCTACTTGTGTTTTAACATTTTTAGGCTATTTTTAGGCTCGTTCTTGTTGTTTATTACGATTGCGAAAGTGTGAACATGAACTAGAGCTGTGTTGACGAGCGGCAAACCCAACAATATGTATTTTTATAATATTAAAACTTAATCGTAATCTTTAAATACCCTAAGATATTTCCAAGATAGATTATTTTAAATATTATAAAAATTATATAACATGTGTACGAGAATAATAACGATAATAAGTAAATACTCACGTCCGCTAACTGAGCCTTGTTAAGACCTGGCCGAGTAGAAACCTTGTAGTGCCTCTTGTACCTCCTTAAAGTGCCGACTTGCAGCTGGAAGAGATCGACCTCCGGGACGTCGTTGTCAGTTTCGCCCGAGTCCTCTTCAGAATCTTTGCGCCTTCGCTGCTGCTGCTGCTGCTGCTGCTTCGTTCTCGCACACTGGATCACTTGCTTGTGATAATCACAGATGTATATATGCCGCGCCTGTGCACAGTATACAAAAGAGAGGATGTAACGGAGCAGTGATAATAGTTGGACGCGGATGTAGGATGTCCATTCGAGTCGGGAGTTCATCCCCGATAGAAAAGTTTTAATGAAAATTTTAGTGGGACCTTGATGAAATTTCGACATTTTTTGTTAAGTTTTACGTTTATTTTGAGATATTTTGATTTCATCGAAATTTGATCAAAGATTCATTACAGTTTCAATGAAATGTTGATATTAAATAATTTAGAATTAAATAATTTAGTTAAATATTAAATAATACAGAATATCTGTGATTTCATAAAAAATTATTACAATTTACAATAAAATTTACTCTAGTTAAGATCTAACTGTGGCCGTTTAGGCTTGTCAATTATTTGTGTTTTCACGTAGCAGTCGAGGTATTAATTATTAATATTATTTAATGAAAAAGTTTTATTGAAATTAAATAGTAATAAAAGAAAGTTTTATTGAGATTAAATAGTAATAAAAGTTGTGGAATTTTTTTGAATGATTTGTTACTCTAATAAAAAATAAAAGTTTGCTTTTATAGTAGAATGAAAATTCACTTCTATATGCAGTGAAAATTGAGCCTGTGTAATTTTTCCAGTGATTTTCTATTCTATGAGATTTAGAAAATAATTTTTTCAACAAGATATAACTAAAATTTCATTGCAAATTCATTGAAATTCCATTGAATTTAATGAAACGTTAAGTTCATTACAATTGGATTAAAATTTCACATTAAAATTTTTCTACCATTTTCTAGAGCTGTTGCCTGAGATTTATTTTGTTAACTATCAATTCATTGCGTGTGAAAAACTCTGCATGATTAATAGAAAAGGGAACAGAAGATATGCCTATTCTTTATTCAATAGAATAACTTCCGTATGGTCAGTGTGGAAGCGTGGCAAAGAAATCAAGAGTTTCGTGGAATTCTGTTTTCTGCTCCATATTCTGTTAATTTTGATGTTCGCAGCGTTACATCATTTCGTGTATCCTTGTTGTTTATCAAATATTAAACTTCCAAGTTACACATTAAATTTAATATACATTAAATTTGATGTTTAACTTAAATATATATTGAATTTCATGACATTTTGAACATTGCAGCAGTACTCATGCAGTAAATACAATTACAGGATCGACACCGATTAAATTTATGAATTACCAGTGGCAAAACTTAAAACTGAACATCCCTAATCATTCAATCTTTTAATTGTTTTAATTAAGAAATTACTTATTAAGAAATTATTGTTAATTAAAAGTATTATAGATTATATAAATTATAACTTGCAAGAAATGGAAAAAAACAAAATAATTAATTTTACAATTTGGTATTTTTAAATGCAGGGTTGGGTAGTACACTAGTTAAAAAGTTGAAAGTTAAATAATAAAGTTAAAAAGTTAATAACTTTTTATTTAATTAATTTTAGATAATTTAATTTTCAACTAGTTATTTTTAAATACATAAACTTTAATTTATTTTTTTTAAGTTAAAAATTAGTTTAAGCAAATAAAAAAAATACATTCACATAAAAAACAATTTCTTTGTCATTTCGTATAAATTTAATTTACAAAGAAAATATTATTTGTTTGATAATCTATTTGATGATTATTGTTTGATATTTTGTTTTCAATAATCTAATTTTAACAACTTATTTCTAATTTAATATGAATAACATTTTTCAAAATTAACTTTTAACTTAAGTCAATTTAATCTTAATATAACTTTTAATTTTACCTAGCTTTTTAGTTAGTTTTTTTTTGTTTGTTTATGTAATTTTTAATATATAACTAATTTTCTAAGCTATTAACTTTTGTTAAAAAAATATATTAATTCACCGAACCTTGGTCTTTTGTATAAAAGCGTTTGTTTCAAAAGCTCGGAAAAAATCGGAGCCTTAATTTCAATTGTTTCGTAGATTTTCTTGGTTCCTTTCCGAAGCAAAATTTATTGGAAAAATTCACCAACAATCGAGAAAATCCATAGAAAAAATAAAAAAATTTTTTCCAAACTTTTAAAATTATAACATTTTGTTTCACTTTTAATGTAACTAAATTAATTTCATAAGCCAAAAACTTAATTTAGTTTGAAAAAAAATATATTATCCAACCTTGCTTAAACGTAATCGGCCGATCAAGCTAATCGATGAGACAGGGCCACGGTCATACAAATTTGAATAATCGCGTGAGTTACGTCAGATATCAATCGTGTCCGACAATGTCGGTCAGCAGTGATCCTCGCAGTGGAATCGAAGCGATATCTGCCAACAATTTCCAACACTGTTCTGAAACGCAGCGCGCAGCGCGGGACATCGCATCAGTAGATGCTCGTGCTTTCGAGACAAAGAATTCTATCTCGTCCATTGTACGGCTGATCGGCTGCGGCATAGAAGTTTGCGCCAAATGTAGCTTAACTTTAAACTTTCAAATTTTTCAAACTAAAGAAGGATATAGAAAATGAGCTAAGTCGAGTTCAAAGTCAATCAAGCTACATCGGAGCAAACGAGACTCGAGAGGCGGAGCTTCGGCAGCCAATCACGTAAAGTTCTAAAAACGTAGAACAGCCGGAGACAGAGGGGAGAGGAGAAAGAGACGGAAAAAGCGAAAGAGAGAAAGAGAAAGAGAGAATACTCGGGCAACAGCGGTTCGTCGCGGCGCGTTTACAGAGTTGTGTACTACGTACCATCTGATCCAGGTTGAGCTTCAACCGCCGCTGAGTGACGGTCTTCTGGATGCGTTTGCTGTAGGACGCGTTGCCGGCCGGGCGGGAGCATCGCTCGCCCTCGTCGACGAGGCAGCAGATCTGATCCGCCGCGCCACGCGAGTCCTCCTCGCCGGTGCTGAAGCCGTTATTCATTCTAGATTTAGTCCTTGGGAACAGTCTTCCCGATCGCGATCGTTCAACTGTGTGTTCAGTGCCGTCGCCTACGACGACGACGACGACGACGACGACGACAACGGCGACGACGACGACGACGACGACGAGGATGATGATACGCACGGTCGGTGCACTCGTGTCAAAAGTCTTCGCTGGAGCAGCCGGCGATCGCGGGACGATGACCACGACGATGGTGATGATAGCAACGATGATAGCAACGGCACGCTGAGAAACGTCGCTCGCTCATTCTCCTCCACGCGCGCACAGCTCCGTGGAGAACTCGCCGAGCCGCGAGTTCCCCTACCTCTCCTCCCCCTCGCGCGAATACGTCCGCCCTTTTGGTCGCCGGGACGGCGGATGTAGGTGGAAAATACCTCCGTACGGAGAGCTAACCGGAGTCGGCCCACCAAGCCACGCCGCGCCACTGCCGCTGAAAGCGTCGTGGCGTCGCGCACTCGCACGCCGGGTCGCCGATCGGACGCCGATCGGACGCCGACGTGCCCACGCGTCGCGACGAACCGCCGACGCCCGGAGCTCACGCCGCCCGGAGTTCCGGGATGAAAGTGATCCAGGTGATCCACCGGCCGATACTCTGTCACGCTTCTCGTATAAGTACGGTACTCCGCGACACTGATTACGGAGGCTGCAGACACGCAGCTGTCGCCTACGATCGTAAAACTTGCCGCTGAGAAATCCCACCGTTCAATTTTCACTTCGAACAATGCCGCAACACGACGCCGACGAGAGACCCTCGTCTGTGACGACGCAACGACTAGCCGAATGACGCACCTACACGGACGCAGGTCTTGCCCTCGACTGACGACGACAAAGAATGCGTTCAGGAACGTCAGAGGGAGCTCTGCAGCAAGGCTGCGTTCAGAAACATCGCCCGGATAGCCTGAATGCGCAGTACCCACATATTATTTTAACTTCGTTAATCGTTATTGAACATTCGATAAACAACAAGAATAAAATTATATCTCTTGTGTTTCTGAACATAGCCCCAAAAACGCAAATTAAATCGATACAGGAATCATTAGGCCTTTTATTTTTAACACTACTTCATACTTTATCTTTTTTTTGTCATGTTGGAAGAAGAAAGATAAACTTTGAACTAGTGCAGCCAGTTCAGCTAAAAAGAACAAGTCTATTATTTGTGTTCAAAAAAACACCTTTGCAACTGTTGAAATGTTCTTTAACACAATTGGTTCTCTTCTTTGATTTCTGTCAGATCTAAATATATGAGCAATTATATGTAAGAATTTACAACTAATGCAAAGTTGCAGTTTTTTATTGAACATAATTATTCTTTGATATTCAGTGAAAAACAGAATGGTCACATTCAGCAAACTCAACAATTGAGCATTAAACATTAGGCTTGTTCAGCAGATTTAACAGTTAAGTTGAGCGCTCGCTATTATTGGTGTAGTCTTCTGGATCTAAAGGTCTGATTGGATGATCTGGAATACTGGGTGCTTTCCAGCTACGACACAACGTCGCCAAAGGCTGTATCCGATGTTACGCCATACTGATTTATAGAAGAATAATCGACTATGATTGGCTGCGTTCAGATTCCTCACCCGGGTGCACCGTGATGTCGTTTTATCTTTGTTGTTTACCAAATGTTAAACAAGGATAGAATGATGTCTGGGTGCACCCTGGTGAGGAATCTGAACGCAGTCTAGAATAATCGACTTGATTGGCCAATTTCTTACGGTTACGACTATTATCAGTTAAAGGGTTTCGCACATGAAATGCATAACATAACATTAGCACAGCGTAAGACCGATGAACCAATAAGCATCTAGCATAAAGTTGCCATATTGATTTACATAAGATTCCCATTGGTCCAGAGGCCTTATGCTACGCTTATGCTCTATTATGCATTTCATGTGCGAAGCCCTTAAGGCTATAACACACACCTTCCATAACCGTAACCATAAGACGTATCGTAAGAATTAGCCAATTACAGTCGAGAATTCAGATTCTTATTTCTTAATTCTCGACTGTGATTAGCTAATTCTTACGGTACGTCTTATGGTTACAGTTATGGAAGGTGTGTGTTATAGCCTTAAGCCCTTCACACGAAGAATTTCGTAGCGACGTAAAACGTAACTGTAAAAATTTCAACTATACAAAATTTTCGATACTACGGGTACGGACTATGGACTAAATGCATACTCAATTATGATTGGTTTATTTCCTTATGGTTACGTTTTACGTCGCTACGGAGTAAACACAAGACGTAAGGGTGTAACGTAAAAAATAAAAATTTTTTATTTGCTTACGAGCTTTTAAAACCACACCTTACAACCTTACAGTCTTGTTTATACTATTGTAGAATAGGCTTTATAAATCAACTCTAATCTGATCTACATAAAAGCATTGTCCAGTTTACATACAATACGCATACGCCATTTCATGTACGATAGACCTAAAGTAATCCTTAGGGCCAGTTTTATAACCTTCGATTAATTTAATCGTCTGATTATTCTATCAGAATTGACCAATCGTATTTGTCGTTAAGTAGAAATGACCAGAAATAACCAATCACGGATTAACTGGTCAGTTAAGTTAATCGGTGATTGTGAAACTGGCCCTTATTGTTTGACAAATAACAAGGATAAAAAAATGTTTATGGTCAGTATTATATTAATAGTACAACAAATTTTTTAAGCACATTGATTAATTGTTGAATAGAGAAATTCTTAAGACTAACAATTTTCTATCCTGCAACAAATAGCACCTTAAATTTTGTATAAGTACCAAACCGAACGCAGCCGAAGAGAAATTTGAATGCATGTCACCAATTTGTTATAATTTTTGATTGACTGATGAACTTAAAAATTTCAAGCTTTGGTCGCTGTGAGTCGCTATGATTAATTTGTTTTTTAACTGATCCACCACAGATCAATCACAATCGTGATCAAACGAAATGCTTCTAACAAAATTTTTTGTTTTGTGGAGTAAAAATATCAGACAAGATATAACTACCTTTTCAAGAGAATGAATTTTGTTTCGTGTCTCGATAGAGTCGATAGAAATAAGTTTGTCGCGTTGCTTGCACTTTTTGCACTCAGTACTTTCGTTTCTTTGTGTATCCTACGCTTGAATATACAGGCCTGTTCGTATTGCTTGCACTTTTTGCACTTAACTTTGCACTTTGCTTTCTCTCTTTTTAACCGCCGAATGTATATCTTGTTTTAAATGCAAACATTTTTGGATTTTTTAAGCAACACGAATAGATCTAATATTTATCTCGTTTTAATTATAAGAATTTTTAGGGATTTTGAGCAACGCGAACAAACCAATGATAATTCTCCGCCTCAAGATGTAGATATTTTTTTTTCTCCTAGATCATAAAGCGAGAAAGAGCGGAGGACGCAAGTTTTACCCATTGGTTTTTCCGCGTAACGTTGGCGACAGTGCGTCGTAACCGCCGTTCCGTGTCGCGTCGGTAGCGTCGTCGACTGGCGCCACCTACGATAGAAACGATGCCTAACCTCAACGATCTCGCGTAGATGGCCGTAACGATCTATCGTTGAACGAAACAAAGGACGGCGCACGGTGTTGATCGTTCAATCGGTTGTACTTGGATAAGACAATCGCGGGGGCGGTAAGAGTGGCCACGTTTGCCGTTGAACAATCGGCTTTGCACGCACGCATTTTCCCGCCCTTTCGACCGGCCGACATTTTATTTGGTGGGGGGCAAAAAGAAACGCACCAAAACATAAAAGGTGGGCGCTGATTGGCTTACTTTTTGCGGCTTATCTGAAATAAGCCAATGGTAATGTCAGGTTTTCCCCGTACACTGGCCGTATGCCGCACGAGTGGCGTGGGGTCGCGATATTCGAAGCTGAAGAATCCTTTTAGCCGTAGCGGATCTCGTTCCAGGTAAGAAAAATCCAAATATTTTTCGCGGACCGCGTTGACAGATTCGTGGGACATTGCGTGGACGATCCTTACGTACATACGCACCGTCGGACCCGCCCAACGCGAGCGTGTCCGCTGGCTGTAGCCCGCTACCGTGCTGCGTTCCTCGTACGTATACCTTTTATTTCCGTACTACCGTCAGCACACGGCAGCAAATGGCTGCCCGGACGGACGCGTCGTGCGCGTACGCCTCGTCGTTGTGCCGTCTCGTCGCGCGTTATCGAGATACCGTGCGACGTAGAAACGAACGAGGGAACGACGGCGAGTCTCGTCGAGTCGTAGAACGGCTCGTGGAGACGCTCGCTGCCGCGACCGCTTACTCCACCGCCGCCACCGCTGCCTCCACCGCCGCCACCGCCGCTTCAACGACGTGTTGACGTCAAAGCATACGCGCGCGTGCACGTCCCGGGTTTTGCGTTGCTCGCGATCTCGCTGTTTGTCGCGACGGGCGAACCTCTCCGACGAGGATGATGTGGCCGTAGCTGAAAAATCAATCGCATTCTCTGTCATCGTTCCCACCATGCATGGCGTGGTGTGTGTTGGGACGCGCCGCCAGAGGTTTTCCCGCTTCCAAATTTCGCGAAAGCTGTCAAGAACGATCGTGCGAGCGAACAAACGAGCGAGGTAGTCCTCGGGATCTCGGAGAAGATCGACGTCTCCCTGTTTCTATCTGTCTCTCTCTTTCTTTTTCTGTCTGTTTGTCTGTCTGTCTGTCTGTTTCTTGCTCTCTTACACCCTCTCTCCTCCCGCGCTCGGAGTATTTTTCTCGACGATCGCGTACGAGCTCGTTATTGCCCAGCGAAATAGATCGTGGATGCTGAAATAGATCGTGGATGCTTGCGAGCGAACGACCGCGAAGTTGGCGGGAGGGCGAGATAGAATAACAGAAAGAGAGAGAGAGGGAACGAGAGAAAGACGGAGACGGAAAAGTGTTTACACGTAGGCGTTTCTCCTACCGACGGTGTATCTCGCGCGCGCGAAGCGAAGCGCGGCGTAGCGTAGCGTTAAGGTGCGCCTGGACTCGTCCACACTGCGCATCTTGTAATTGTGACGACGCAACATGTTTGTAAATTCATCGCCGTGTCATATCAACGCTCGACGTTGAGATACGAAAAGGGGGAGGGGGAGAGGGGGAAAGAGCGACAGGTTTACATCTTTTATTTATTTAAGCGTCATCTTTATTCGGCGCAGTGTGAGGTTACGAGTTTGGACGCAGCTTAAGTGTGTGACGATGGCGGCGGTGAGGACGCCAAAAGCAAGCGTGTCGCTCGATGTTTTTACTCGGTCCGCTAGTCGTCGTCCGACACGGCCTCTCGTGGTTCCGAGGTAGAGATACTTGCCGTTGCCGCACAACGCACCGTATCCGTTCATTTCTTTATTCGCCGCCACCTCCTCTTTTTTTAGCTGCACTATCTGTACTTTTCTCAGTCGGTTTTTGTCCCTTCCCCCTCCTCTCCTTCGACGTTCTATTACGTGTTCGATTACGAGCCTCTGCATAGTTCAGTTACGTTCTCGTTCGCGAGCGTCATATTGAGAGAGGGTACTGATGAAATTGATGATTTCGAATCGTTTTGGCTGTCCGGCTGTTTAATTCGATATGTGCGCGCGATATGTGAATGACCTGCAGAATAAAGCAGGCCGATAGCAATTTATCGATGATCAAAGCGCGCGAAGACGTAACAACGATCATATGAATTCTCAGATTTTCAATGTAAACAGGGCGCGAATTGTAGTCAGGATCGATAATTGCTCGTCTTGCAAGTTGCTATGTATATACCTTTTTCTTCCTTTTTTCCCTTTTATCTTGGGTGCAAAAAGTGCAACGTAGTGCAGCTAAAAAAGAGCAGGCCCTCGCGCGAAAAACGCGCGATCGATGGACACCCGGATAGACGAGCGTGATGTCCGGGAAACTGAAACCGGTGCGGCGACAACGTGTAATTCCGCGACAAGTTCAGATTTCGCTGAACTGTTTTTCAGCGTCTAGAGAACACGAGGTGCCGCGTGCGACGAAAATAGCGGACATTTTTGTGCCAACATTAGAAATATTTTAACATTAACGAATGAAGGAGGAAATATTTTATTTGCTGTCATTTGTGATTGACGGGCAGATGGTCTTAACATTAATTTCTGATTTATAAACATTGCTGATCTATTTCGAACCACATGCTGTTCCTATACCAAATGCTTCTCTACTGAAATGAAAATATCTCATGATGTTAAAATCGATATTAATATTCAATTTAGCTAAATTATCTAACAAGTTTTATAAAGGCCTTGCTATGTTAGGAAATTTATTCTGAAAGATATAAAACGAATAATGAAAATACGCGAGTAATATAATTGTATGTTCGCGTCTGCACTCTTATTAGCTCTAATTTAATTCATTACACTGAGAGAAAAAATATATCATTAAAAATTTTACTTAATATGAAAACATTGTTCTTGACGGGTCCTGATGACTTATTTACTTGCAGTTAAGTTAAAAATTTCTTAAATATTGAAATATTTATGTAAATAAATAAAGAAATAATGTTTAATCAAGTATTTTTTTCGGTTCTAGAAAATTGTTAGATTATTTTGACATTCAAAATAATTGGATTCTTTAGTCTGAGAAAACGTACAATCAAATTTAATAATATTAACTTATTTGTACAATCATTTAAATATAAAAAAATGAAAAAATACAAAATTATATTTAATGTGCCTATTTACTTAGAAGTAAATATTTTTACATAAACAGAACAAGTAAATTAAAATGTATTGTTTTAAGAAAATGTATTTTTTCTCACACACACACACACACACACACACACACACACACACACACAGAGAGAGAGAGAGAGAGAGAAAGAGAGAGAGAGAGAGAAAGACAGTTTCCTCTAAACGTGTTATCTATTCTATTCGGCGGGAGAATTAAGTTTCCTTTTCTTGACTTCGCGCCACTAGTCACACGTGTTTCTCTTCCGGTTCCCAATAGGAATCTTGAGGACACCCTGTGTATAAACGAGCGTCGTGTATCATAGCATCGCGCCCCACGGTGTTTCAAACCGCGCAAGCACTCGTGGAGCTTTAACGAAGCTTAAACTCCGTCCATATACTTACACACTGACTACACGTCCACGTCCAAAGGAAAACACACAGCCGCAAACATTTTTTTTTTTTTTTTTTTTACCCGATGCACAACATCTCTTGGATCGATTATCCGCAAAAGCGCTCGGTCGGAACAAATCGCACCTCTCCCCACACGTTCCCCGATCCCCACACCTTCGTGTTCGTTTCGGATAATCGGCTTTCCGTTGTGCACGCTAAGAATTACGAGCTAGAGTTATGAGTTATCTAAGAGTTGCATCACCGGCGGTGCACTACGAATAAACGCATGCGATGATTCCACTTTGTTTCTTTTGGAACTTGTATCCAAAAATCTTCTCGATGATTTTCACGAAACCACGTCGGAATTTTTTATCGAATTTCTTGACGGAATAATTGTTATAATTTCGCTTGGAATAGCTGAATTTTCTGAGAATCAAACAGAATCTCTTCGGAGATGTTGCTTCGCGATGTTGATTAGATGCTCTATCGCGAGGCAATCTTAGACCTGCGTTATAATAGACATTCATAACTGCGTTCCCATCGATGAACTTAATTGAAACTAATCACGTGATACTACTCGATAAATAAATCTTGAATGCTTGAATGCTTGGTATTTACTATATTAATTACTTACATTTGATTATCAGCTATGAAAACTTAAACAAATATATAATATTTTACTCTGCTGTTTTATTCGTGTCTATTTGACCAGAATATATTTTATTTTTTTACTAATATTTTATTTAAAAAATTTATTCTCTGGAATTTATGACTTTGATAATGTAAGATTTCTATGAACCATTTTTTTATTTTTTAGAATTTTTTATATTGATTCAAACGATATGATCATATAGTAAATTCGAATAAAACAATAGGGTTATGTTTACGTTTTCTCACAACTTAACTCGGAATTCGGAGTATAATCTATTTATGTGAAGTTGTGCTTCTTTTAAGGAAACAACGAAATCGACTTTAAGCGCGTTTAAACATAAGATTCTTGAGAATTTATACTGGAAAACATTTTTTTGTGTTTGAATAAATACATTTATTTTAACATAATTTTCTTAATATAAATGAATATTAGCTGGTTTAAAATAATTTTATTTTTAAACTTGGGCAATATTTTTTTTTTAATCAAGGAAATCAAGTTAAATATATTTATTTGAACGTAAAAAAGATTTTTCTTATTGTAGAAATGTATGTTTGAGAACTTTTCCTTAGATCCGTTTTCATAATATACAGTAACCAAAAGGTTAGGTCAATTATAACTTGAAAATTAATTAATACACATTCTGTCACAAGAGTATAGGTTGAAAAAATTAAAAAAAACGTGTAATTATGTACACACGTAACCTTCAATTTATTTAACCATAAGCTAACGAAAGTATGTGTTGATTAATTTTTTAATTATAATTAACCCAACTTTTTGTATAGCATGAAAACGGGCCTTAAAACTTGCCTTTGTAATTTTTATCGGAAAGGTGTCGAGATGCGCGGGCAATCGAATTTCACGTCAGTCGATACTTGTGTTTATATGCATTGGCTCTTTTTGTTTCAACTGTCCGGTAAAAGGCACGCCGGCGGGGCGCGACAATTGTATCGCCACATGGCGCGATTCGAAGCCCTCGAAAGGGCAGATGGTGCGACTCGGAGGGTTCCCGCCGTTGTGACACCATTGTTTCTGTCCCGCGTGGCCGCTCGCGAACGCATTGTATTAGATAAAGAATTACGATACATATTTCGAAAAAGCAAGCGCACGCGCGCGCGTGCACCACATATTCCAAGGTGTATACGTCAAAACGTGGGAATCGGATGCGCACCGAAGGGCGCCCTTTTCTCTCCCTCGTTTACCTAACGGATCGGGGTCCTTTTGGAATTCTAACGGCGGAATTCTTGGGTTTACGTAAGAAAGCTATAGGCTGTAGGAAAATTTTATTTTAAAAATCGTTCTTAGGATTGAGACGGAACTCTTCATCGTCGAATACGTGTCTCAATGGGAGATAAGATCCGCGTTACTCGAATTTTCGCGGCGCGCGATGCCCGTTGAACGCAATTGAACGTTCGATTATTCACATCTCGAATCGAACATTTTGTATTTTTGAAGCTGTGTTCGGTATCTCCATGATCCGGAGATACGATCCGTGTGGAATCGGCCGGTCCGGTTCGGGCCGTCGTCGTTGGGCCGTACCAACATGATCGGAGAATTCGGATTTTTCGTCCGGCTTCTGCTTTCTTACGTTCTCTTCCACTCTTGGTGTTTTCTCTCTCGCGCATTTTCCTCCGGCTTTTTTTGCTACGTCCCGTCAGAAATATGTTAATTTCAACATTTTCGTACGTATGTTTCGATACGTACGTACGTTCGTTCGTTCATTCGTTCGTTCGTTCGTTAGGTTGCCAATGCTGGGCCCTGGGAATGCGCGATGGCTTTGTCTCTCCTTGTCTTTCTCGCGCCGCCAGCTCTTCCTCTCTCTCGCACCCGTCGCGTACCCCCGTGCACTCCCCACCGCGCTCTCTCCCGCTTCTCCCATTCCTTTCCCCTCTAACCTCAACAACGCCGCTGCCTCTCCATTGCCTCTGTCTCCCTCGATCACCTCGTCTCTCTCGCTCGCGCGTCTTATTGACCCGGACCCGGTTCTCTTCTCCTCTCTCTTCGATTCGCGCTGGGTTACCCGCACCGACTCACCCGCCGCCTCACGACGGCAAGGGTTGTCAGCGGAAAGAGGGGAGAGAGGGGGCGGGCGGAGGAGGTAACGCGGGGGCAACGCGGGGAGGAACGGGAGGACAGGTCCGACGCACAGGTCCCGCGATATACATTTTCATTTCATCTTCTTGGCGCACTATCGGAGACAGAGAAAAGTAGAAAAAAATAAAAAAAAAGAAAAGAATAGCACGCCAAAGTGCGCGTGCCCGCGCGCGCGCGTGTTGTCCGAGGAAGAGGTGGTTAGAAAAAATTTCGGCCATTCCCCCGCGGGCGCATTGAACGGTCAGTTTCTCTATCCGATTTGCGAGAGGAAAGAAAAAACGCGACATAAGAGGTACGCTCGCAGGAGTGGCGGCGGCAGCGTCACATTCCTGCGGTTGTGTATCGATAAAGGGATAATAAGGGGTTATATGCGAAAGGAAGAAATGAGCTCGCGTCCCTGAGCGAATAACGCGGCGGCGAATTGATAAGACTCGCGGTGGTGTCCCTGAGTTGTAACGTGGCTTGTAGATCTCCCCCCCTCATTTCCCCCTCTTTTTATCGAAAATTTGTACGTTCTTGGAGGAAGGAATTATATTTTAATTGATGCAGCGTACTCCGCTCGAAGTGGCGATTGAAATGTGATCGTGTCTGAAAAAAATCATAGCTTCGTACACTTATCATGAAGGCATTTCTTTCAAGATGGCGCGTAATGACGTACGTAAATTCGACCTCGAACGGTTCGCGCGCGGTGCGTGCGTGAATCGCGCACGGGCCTCGTCGCGCGGTCGATCCTCGGGGGCACATTCCATTTGCGAAACGTGAAATTTCATCGTTCTCTTGAAGGTTCTTCCGTATCGACCGATGAAGAGAGTGGCTTGTCGTTGCCGGTCGGTAAAGTTAGCGCGGGCACGCATCCGCGTCCTCGTCCTCGTCCTCGTCCTCGTCCTCATCGCGTACGAGGCGTCACGAGCGGGAAAAAGGGTGTAAAGTGGCGGGCGCGAAAAGCAGGAAGCGTCGTCGTTCGTCCGATGTGGGGCAAATTCCAGCGAGCTAGCGAGAGCGTGGCGAAACTAAGGATAAAAAAAGGGAGAGAGAAAGATAGAGTGAGAGGTAACAGAAGAAAGAGCAATGATGACGACGAGGAGTCAGCCAGTCGGTCGCGATAGATGTGTCTCTTTCTTTTTTTCCTTTTTCCGCATGCTTCTCTTTCTCTGCCTAAAAGTTGACCTCGAGTTTCAAGGGTAGAGAAGGGTTCGCAGTCGTTTCTGCGCTTCCCCCCTCCCCTCCCCCCTCACCTTCCTCTCGTATCTTACTGGAGGGACTGTACGGCGAGTCGCGCGCGCGGGGCTCTCTCGAATTCTCTACGAACGAAGAGAGAGAGAAAGAGAGAGAGAGAGAGAACGGAAGAGGAGAAAGCGACGTTGCCTGTAGCGCGACGGCGGTAGACTCCCGCCATCCCCACCGGCGGTATACCGCCGTTCGATTGGCCGGTGCGCTTAGGTTCTCCTTTGTGAGCGGGCGGGTGAAAGCGTGCTTGGCAACGTCGCGGGAGTTTGCCGGCGTCCGCTGGAAGGAAGGCTAAACTGGCACGAGTGCGAGAAAGAAAGCGAGAGAAAGAGAGAGAGAGAGGGAGAGAAGGCGAACGAGACACCCGGCGGCAGAGGGACGTGGGGAGGACACGACATGGAAGACAGAGAAGGAGAGAGAGGAAGAAGGACAGACCGATAGACGGGGAAAGAGAGGAAGAGAGAGATGGTACGAGCCGCGTCCAGGCGGTCGGTCTGTTCTCTCGCCAGGTTCGCCCTCTGTGTGTGCGACGTCGCGTGTAGTGAGTCGCGGTAGAGGCGAGAGAGAAGCGAGTCTCGCGCGCGCGTACGCTTCTCTCAATGTGAAAAAGCTATTGCTACACTACTACCATTACAGACAAGCTGTCGCTACTAATACCACTACTCTATTCGCCACCGTCATCATCAAGCAGCGGCGTGCTCGTCGGATGTGCCGGCGTCGCGTCGCGCCGCGCCAAACCGAGCCGAACTCTGAACTAGAGTGAAATCAAGCCGAGTCGAGCGGTCGGAACTGTGTGGCGTGTTTGTAACGCGCAAAACAGGAGGAGTACCGGCGTCCCGCGGACGCGCGTGACGCGTCCCCCACGTCGCGCTTAAGCGCCGCGGAGCGTCCGTCATCGGAAAACGCTGTTGCTGCTGCTGCTGCTAGCTCCCCGACATTGTATCAAGGACGCGGTGTGTACACCCGTATCCTTGCGTCGGCGCCGCCACCGCCGCCGCCACCGCCGCCGCCGCCGCCGCTGGAAGAAGGAACCACCGTCGAACAAGCGAGTTTCGCCGCGGGACGGTATAGGGGGAGAGAGAGAGAGCGAGACGGACGATAGGCTGGATAGAGACAAAGAGACGGAGAAAAAGACAGAGAGAGGGAGGGAGGGAGAGAGAGAAAAAGAAGGCATGAGAGAGAGAGAGACGAAGCGAGCGTGAGCGTTCGAACGTCGTTGCTCCTCGTCGTCGATGGTGGGGAGGCAGAGGGAAAGAAAGAGCTAGAGGGGGAGAGAGAGCGCCCTCCCCTACCCACCCGCCCGCTCGCCTCCTCTGCCCGCCGCGCCGTACCTACTCACGGAGCTAACGAACGGTCGAGCGTAGCGTCGAGTAGACCGCATCCCAAGTATAACGTACGTACGTATATTCACGGGGAACTGAAGCTAAGCGCGCCGCGGCGTGTTCTACGCGCTGGTTACGCGTGAAGGGAAATTAAAAACAAAGTAAGAAAAGGACGGGGAAAACGTCGTTCCGCCTGCCGTCGTTCGCCGTTCGCGATGCGAGTAAGCGAGCACGGTCAAACGCGAGCGTTATAGTGATCGCGCGGTGTTTAACCGTCACCCGCGGAGACAGTGTTGTGTGACAGTGAGAACGCGTTTGAAACGCGTGCGTGTGGTGCGTGTCTCTCCTCTCCTGTCCAACATCTAAGCGTTCGTATCGGCGAGTTCCCAAGTGTGCGAATGTGAGACGGATTCCGTGTACGTGCGCGAGCGAGCGAGCGCGCGAGAAAGAGAGAGAGAGAGAGAGAGAGAAAAAGAGCGAACGAGCGAGAGAAAGAGGGTGAAAGAGAGTGAGAGAGAGAGAGGGAGAGAGAGGAGTAATATAGAGTTAGCTGTCTGTGTGCGCTGTGCGTGCACGCGGGATGTTACCGAGTTATGAGCGTACAAGCGTGCGCGTGTGCGTGTGAGTACTAGAAAGAAACGGAAAGACAGACAGAGAAAGGGAGGAAGAGAGAAAGAAAGACGGGACAGGAATAGAGAGAGAGAGAGAGGAAAAGAGAAAGGGAACGCTAGCGCGTGCATGTGTACGTGCGCGCGCGCGTGCGAGCAATTCCTCCGTGAATTTTTCTTTTCCCTCGCTGGTGTTGTGTCACCGGCGGGTAAAACGAGAGGCTGAGGACGCTGACGGACGTACGGACGTACGTCGCGATATGTCGGAGCACCACCGCGTGGCCGGTGGCTGGGGCACCGCGAGCCCGGGTAACCGAGAGGATGCCAGCGGCGGTGCCGCCTGGTGGCCCTCGGGCCTGAACGCCGATCAGCAGCAACAGCAGCAGCAGCAGCAACAACAGCAACAACAAAATCTACATCAACATTTGATGAATCAGCAGCAACAGCAGCAGCAGCAGCAGCAGCAACAGCAGCAGCAGCAACAGCTCGCGCAACAACAGCAGCAGCAACAGCAACCGCAACATCATCAGGACAACGTCCGAAGTACTGCCGCCGCGGTGAACCAACAGCTCTTCTCCTACAAAATGGCCTCCAGCTTCCAGAACCCGGCCACCACCGGCGCGATATCGAGTCCGGTCTCGACATCCACGCCGGTCGGCGGCGGCGCCGCGTGCATGAGGGGTGGATACGATTACAGGCTCGGTGCGGCGCCGGGTCCTGGACAAGGCGCCGCCGGTGGCGGTGGTGGCGGCGGTGGCGGTGCGGGTGCGGGTGCCGGTGGCGGCGCCGCCGCCGGCGTACCCGGCACACCTTCCGCACCGCCACCCGGCGTACAGTGGTGGTATCCAGGCGGAGTCATGGACGCCGCTGCCGCGCAGAACAACCTGCACCAGCAGTTGCAGGGCCAGCAGCAACAACAGCAGCCACAGCAGCAACACCTCTCGCCCATTACCACGCAAACGTCCACGCCCCCCGTTATGTCCCCGGTATGTTGCGAAGTACGAGTACGAGTACGGTGCGAGTAACCATACCCCAACGAAGTGCGCGCGAGCGATCTCTTTTTCCCGCGTTCTCGGCGAGCGCCGCCGCTGCCGCCACCGCCGTCGCCGCCGCTGTCTTCCCTCTTTTTTTTCTTCTTTTACGCCTTTGCACTTTTAGGCATCTCTCACAGATGCTTTCCTGCTATCGGATATCCACTTTTCCAGTGGTCGCGAATATCTAGAAATTCGACGAACAGATGGGTAACGGAAAGGCTAAAAACTCGCAGTAACTGTCAGTGTGATACTCGAGTCGCATTGTACTGTAAAATTCAGGGGTATGTAAGAATTGTCGCGCGTGAAATACAAATTCGTAAAAAGAGAATTTTTCCATGCAAGAAGAGCAAATATTCTGTACCTCTACCGCGAATTGAATTTTCGTCGAACAGCCTTGATCTAAGAAACGGCCGTCCGGTGACTGGTTAGCGTTTGTGCGACGCCTTTGTACCATGTTATAGTAGTAGATACGTAGGCCGAAACGCGACGACCTCGCTCCTCACTCCCTGTCCCCCTCGGTCCCTCTGCTCGCCGGCCTTTCGGCCACTTTCGCGCGCTCGGTGAGCGAACGAGCGAGCGAGCGAATGGCTGGCTATAACACGAAGACAGAGATATAGCCGGTTCGACCAGGTGGCCACGCGGCCACTTTTGACAACTTTTCCGAACGCCTCCATCGAGAGAGAATACGCAGCAGAATCTGTTCGTTTTAATAATGCTTACTTTTTAGATATCTTTACTATGTCCGTTATCTACACATGAGGCATAATAATGCCTGTCTATTTGAAATTAGCTGCGTTTCTGAGTTTTCTACAGTGCACGTAACGTATCGCGTATGAAAATCGAACATTGCTGCTAATTTGAGATAGGCAGGCATTATTATTCCAATATGTACCTTTCCTAATTCTATGTAATCTTGATTCTAAAATTATGAAATAATTTGTTTAGAAAATGCACGCACGCGCTTGCGTGTTTAAGGCACGAGCAGAAATTTTATTCAAAGAAATTTCTAAATATCACTTTGCATTCACTAAACACGAATTATTAGGGTTTTTTCCGCGAATCTTCAAATATCCTTAAAACGAATGGATTTGGTGTATCTTTCTCTGTCTCTCTCCCTGTTTGTCTCTCTCTCTGTCAGTGCCGAAGAGTCTTGTCCGATTTGTCTGTCTGCCGTCTCATCTCGCCACAGTGCTCGATTGTTGTCGATTTATTATTATTATTATTATTTTTTTTTACAATTGTCAGAAAGTGCAGGTTGAACGCCAGTTTTTATTTTTAGCGTCAACAAACCTGGGCAGGGTAGTTCGTTCTTAATTAATGAAGTGATGTTATGGACAATTCCAGCGAAACACACTTGCTTCACGTGTCGATCAACCGTTTCGTTATTCCTGCATATTTCTCTCGATACTAGGATAATTTTATATCCTATTTATCTAAATGGAAAAAAATATCAATGGACTTGTCGATAAACAACTCGCCTCGTTGCTTGCATCTCGAAGATATGTTAAGGAATTAAGATCGCCAATGGCGATAGGTCCAGGTATCAAGGGAAAAGTTAGGTATATTGGGATCCCTTCGGCTGTACCTGGGATAGGCTTTGATAGGCAACGACGAGGCGATCGTGGGAACGTGATTGCGATAATTACGATAAAAGGTATAAGCATGTACGTATCCTTCGTGTATTCTTATATGTCGTCTCGTGTATGCTTATAAAGGTAACTCGCGAGCTAACGCGGTGTATTCCTGTGGAAATTTCGCTTATCATCCCTTGCGTTTGCAATTCTGGGGTAAAAAGAGGGGGGGGGGAGGGAATATTGTTGGACAGAGGTATGTAATTTGTTTCGCGTAGTATTGATCGGTTTTCACCGATCGCCGACGATAATCTGCACTGAGAAGAAAAAGTTGTTAACTGAACTAAATGCGTTTAGTTGTTTATTTGATTCAAATATTATTTATTTGAGTCAAATACATGGTAATAATTTGAATGAATATCTGTACTTATCTCAACACGCATTTCTTTGAATTAACAATTGTTTGCTTGACAGCCAGTGACCACCGTATTTAGTTGAATGAACTAATATTTTTTTAAATCAACAATATTTTTTTCTTAGTGGTGGGAAGCTAAATTTTTCATCTACTGTGGAGGACGGAAGGAATTCAGAATTCTTCAGACAATGATTTTCCTAAAAGCAATTATGTGTAAACACGAGTTAAAACGAAAAAAAAAAAACAATTTTGTACAGCTTCTCTTTCGTATAATAGAGTATTTTGATCAAATGCTTTCTTTCTAATTCTATAAATATTCTGGGTAATTTCGAGCTAATTTTTCTCGACGAAAGTTTTATAATCGTTTCTACATGAAGAAAATGCCGAAGGTTTAATAAAACTGCCCGAGGTATTTGTTTTGTCGTTTTCAGAAAAGGCAGACGACCGACTAATCGGTCGGCTCTTTTGCCTGTTTCGGCTTGACAACATTCGCGTGAATTTGGGGGAAAGACGGAAACCCCAAGACCCTAGCCGGGATCTTATCTCATGCGAACCTGAAAGGATCCTCTCGACCCTTGTATCTCGTGAAGCTATTCTAACGGATATCGAGTTACATCTGGAAAAAGCACATTATTGCGATACATAATGCGGGCGATGGAGAGAGAGAGAGAGAGAGGGGGGGTCGGGGGTGGGGGAGGGGAGAAATATTCGGATGCTTGATTTTTCACCTCGTAATTCGAGGGACTATGTGCGCGTGTAGTTTACGAAGCCGAAGATTGTCTCAATTGTCAGCATATTCCAATGCCCAGTGTCGATCGGGTCCGGATTTTCGCGCGTTTCGTTGTTCTCGCGCTCCCGTCCCGACTCGCGCGCGCGGTTCTCTCACCCCGTCGCGTCCGTCCGTCCGTCCATCCGTACGTACGTACATCCGCCGTCCGCTATTGATTCCGGGTTTCGTGCGGCCTTCTTCATAAGTGCGTTCGCGTTCAGCAAGTCCGTCCGCGCTCGCCGCGTTGATATCATTCCCCGTTTTTTCTCCCGTCTCGCGATTTCATTATGGCGCTAAGTGTTAAGAGATCTGTTCCTCTCAACTGTCCAGCCCCCCATCTTTTTGCTCTCCGAGCGAAATAAGCGCGCATTCTCAGCGGACGTCGTGTGTGGCGAGTAAGAGGGGAGGGGAAGGTCGATGGAGAACGCAGATACTGCAGCTGAGCGGAACGAATCTAAAAATTTTGTCTAATATGAGGGGAACGGAAGTTACTCCTTAATTGAGCTCACGGACGCTTTTGTTTTAGGATTGTTTAGTTTACATTGATTGAGACCGCCCAGATTTGAAATTTAGATTTTGAGAATATCGGAAAGGATATACATGCATATATTTACATGGGAAAGCACATATAGCGAGTGCTACGAAACAAAAAGAAATTGCTTTCTGTAATATGAGAAGAATAATAGCTTTACCATTTAAATGTTAATGGAGTTTCATCGAAAACAATTATTTTTTTTCCATAAAATATTCATTATCTGCGTTATATTAACTTTTTAACTGATTACGAATTGCAATTTAAAATCGACTTTCTCTTCTAAAAAAAAAAAATCGCTCTTCTAAGCTTTGACGTTTTTTATGAAGAGCGACAGCCGAACTTTTCCTGCGAATTCGATAGGAATCCGAGCTCGCCACCTTCCTCTGGCAATCTCTCGATCTTGGCCGTTGATATTGACAGTGATATTGAAGTCGCGCAAGTCTTTTTTTTCTCACCGCGGAGTTAATCGGAGCTTGTAATAGTGCGACGAAAGCGGAATCTCGTCCCGGAATATATGCTAGACTACATATGAAAGTTCACATATGAAAGTACGTGATGAATGATCGGATCGATTATACGCACTTTCGAAATAATAATATTTAAGAGAAGCGACGTAATTTGCGATTTCGTACGATACCTCGGCCAAAAACTCTATCTAAAGGTTTGTCGTTAAAAGTCCTACGAAATCTATTTAAAAAAAAAATATATATATAGAGAGAGAGAGAAAGAGAGAGAGAGAGGTATCTTTGAAGTGGAAGATAGCAAATAGATTTGGCTCAAATAAAACCGGACTTCGATCATTCACTTCCGAAAGATTACATCGCGCTAGTGTATGATAAAACCTGTTTCAACCTCTAGCATGTAGTTAAGATATCTAGCATTTACATAAAATCGCCAGTGAGATATTCATTAAACGACGAACTGATTATTTTTCGCATTCGCAATATATATTGAACGCAGGGTTTTTTCGCCTCTTTTTTTTTTTTAGAAATAGGCTGTTCGACCTTGTATTGCATCACGCCAACAAATGTGCTTCACATGCTCTTTCTCATTCACTCGGTCCGGTTTCTCACGCGCGCGTACATTCTTTTCTTCAAACGGTTCCCGAGATTTATCCCCGCCCACCGTTGTGCGGGCAACCGAAACTTTAACACCGCAAACACTCGGCACAATTTACGCTTTAATTAACAGGCGCGCAGTAATGGATCCACGGAGTACACGTGTCCTAGAACTTAGCGTATACGTCGGTAGCTCTCTAGGAAAAGGGGTAATGGCTTGTGTCTATTTGAGAGAGAAAGAGAGAGAGAAATGCTGTCGAGAGTCACTCTCTTCAAGTATCGTACAAATGGACGTAGCACTGAAAAGTATACCGTGTAGTTACTTTCTTACTTGCACTTTTACTCTTTTACTCTCCTTTACATCCGAGTGTCACTTATGGACGGAGATCTCAAGAGAATACTTTGTAAGCGACTCGATCGGGTCTCGACAGTATTTTTTCTCAAATAGACACAGCAGCCATAATTTTTCACGAGCTTCTCGTTTCCGAATGTAGAATCTTTTATTACATCGCTTTAATCTCTTCATAATTTGTAAATATTTGTAAAAAAGGCACAAGGAAATTTTTTTACGATATGATATGTAAAAGAAATCAATAGAAACAAAACACCGAAGTATTTCTCTCGAGTTAAAAAAATATCAAAAAAATGCATTCAAACACGTTTTCGATTATTCTACTTGGAAGATTTTAAAATATTCTCAACGTTATAATACATTATACAAGCTCGTTAAATTTCGGATCGAGAGAACGCAACATTTTTCAATTTCTATTCATTACTTTTCGCAGGTTAATAAAAATTGATAAAAATTTGTGCGCAGAGCGTTTGCGATGAAAAAGTTTTCGGGTACGAAAGAACACCTGGCGAACGAGCGAGACCGCAATCGTGGTTCCAAACTCGAAGCTTTTGTTTTGGTTTTTTTTTTCTATTTATATATATGTATATTTTTATCATCGCGTTTGTAGTTGCCTCGTCGCGAGCATCTGACTTCCGTTTCGTGCCCAACGTTAAAATTATTATTTACATGGTTGCGAGACTATAAGAAACCATACGCCATAATGCAACGCCTGCGGCCCAAAGGGCATAAATTTTTAATCCCTTGCCATATCACAGTGCGAGAAGGAAAGCGAGAGGGAGGGAGGGAGGGCGAGGGATAAAAGTAACGCGATCGTTCCACCGCGAGATGTACCTTTGAAAGTCGTTTTTGCTCCTTTTCGTTACTCTCTCAGACATTGCGTACGTAGGTAAAATAGCTCCTAAGAACGCTCGCCGCCCGAATTGGACATTTAATTAATTAATTAACAAAAGTCAGACATAATTAATTAATTAAGTCAGACATATTTTATGTAATACGATATATTGAACCGCCCCATAAGTAATGCGGGCTTTCGCGGAAGGCCGGAAGGCACACAAGGTCCGCCTAAAGTGGCGGCCGTCCCGTTAGATCCCGTCCCGAAACGTGAGAGGAGCCCGCATCACTTATGGAGCGACTCAATAACAATATCGATTCTACATAGTAGTTATTTTGCCGGCAGATCTCACATCCGCACGTAGGTCAACTAGATTTCCGATTATTTCTGCAGGTACGTGGTAACTATTATTATCCGCAATCCGGAGTAATAACGGTCGATATATTGTACGTATAGTACAAGTATAATTGTGCTCTATCACGTCTTACGCGTGCTTTTTCAAAGAGAGCCCGGAGCAAGAGCACACCCGATCGGGTATATACGTCGCGCATATATCGGCGTGTATGGCATAAATATACAATAAACTCTGGTGGTGCGTGTTTCAATTACAGAAAATCATGTCTAAAAAAAGAAAAAAAAATGCACATTTTGTTTACACGTCTATCGCGCGACGCTTCTTGTCTGCTTTCAATTTGTCAATCGCGTCGTCAACGACGACGTTTTTGAAGGAGAGAATTCAATTATCGTTTTCTTTTATCTTAATGAGGACAACGTGGTGTGCACATGCATATGCGCGGTCTTGTCGAAATCTACATAAAATTTGTAAAGTTTGACTGTGACTCTCCGCAACGATGAGACTTGGAATGTAATAAATATATACAACAACCTGATAATATAATTATAATATAATGCCGATCTACATTCGCGGTATTATTACATTATTCTACGGCATTATGTGTAATAACAACGACGTAATAATTATGTACATAATGACAATGTGCTGTATAATATTGCACGTACGTACAATGTAATGACCATTGTTACTTGACAAAATCGAAAACGCGCGTTTGTACGGCGAGCATTGTTACGTGTGTCTCATTGTCAATGTGAGATCGCGGGCCGCAGCCGTTCATTAATTTAACACGCAAGTCGTATTACGTAAAGTGCGTAACGACACGTCTCAGTTATCGTGGATAACATGCTAAATTCGCTCGCAGCAAAGTCTAAGTGACTAATCTTTCGCATCACGGTAAAAAAAAAAAATAAGTCTTCAGTTTTTTGCGGTAGCTCGCGAAAAGCGGGGAAATTCTCTTCTCTCACCTCTTACGCAAATTTCTCATAATACGACGACACAGCGCGTCTTGCGCCGCGTCTTAACATAAAATAAATTTATACAAGAATTTTTATTGATTAAAAAATAGAAAGTCTCTATTTTACGAGCTAAATTTTTTTTTTTTCAAAATGTAAAAATAAATCATTTCTATTTTGAAATTGAAATTTTATTTTGATGCGAAAGTAGAGGATTTCTATTTTAGCATTTCAGCTTCTTTCAAATGCAAAAGTGGAAGATTCTTCTATTTTGAGAATTTAGAGATATTCTTTTTCATTGTTGAAATAGAGAAGCATTTCCGTCTCGGAGATCTCCTTTGATATAAAAGTCGAAGTTATTGCCGTCGTTGAGACTTGCTGTTTACAAAGTGTTAACAGGTCTTTCGTTACTTGCCGCGGCAGCGCTTTGCATTGTAGACCGTTTGCTTGGATTTCAGCACCCGATACAGCAGATACCGCAAAATAATCTTCAACAAAATAACGCTCAGAGTCTGCAGCGGGACAATATGCCGAGAGGAAAAGATTCGAAGCCAAGAGGACGGATGACAGCGTATGCGTTCTTCGTCCAGACATGTCGCCAGGAGCATAAAAAGAAGCATCCCGAGGAAAAGATCGTCTTCCGGGAATTCTCCAAAAAGTGTGCAATGAGGTGGAAGGTGAGATTACTTTAGACTCGAACTACTCGCTGTAATTCATTACACAAATTATGTTTTTATAGATACAACATCGCGTATAGAGAAGTACAAGTAATTTTGATATTGTTTTCCTTACGCGTAATACAAATCGAGATAGATTAATAGAGCCTCTTGTTAACGCTAGAATGAAGAGTCCTTGTCCAAGACAGAGTCCTTACCCAGACCAAGAGTTCTTGTCCCAATCCAAGAACTTGCTCAGAAGTGATCGCACACTTCGTTGGAGTTCTGTCGATTTCACAGCCCGAGGTGCGAGCGAGAGAGCGGGATGCGTAACGTTTTGTCGAAAGCCTTGTGGATTTATGAGAGCTACTTTGATCTTAGCCTCTGAATAAATACGTACGCTCAATAAACGCCAAATGCGCAACTACGGTATTTAAGCGCGTTGTTACGGGCTGACACGTCCCGCCTCGTTAAACCAACCGTCAATCTTCATCTCGTTCAACAGTATCAAGATTATTGATAAGGAAAACAGAGCTGATACATGCAAAAACCTTTCGCGCCGTGATGTCGTTAGAGAACGAGCCTTTAAAGTAATCATTATTCTGCGTGCACGTGACTATACACCAGAATATGACTGGTCGAGAAACTCTTATTTTCTCAGTAATTGAACATTTTATCGCACGTGGCTCGATCTGCGAGACCAACCGTATAGAAACGCTAACGCTACATGAGCAAAATACCTTATGTGTCGTAGACCATGTCGGACATCGAGAAGAAGCGTTTCCACGAAATGGCAGAGAAAGATAAGAAGAGATATGACACGGAGATGCAGAACTATACGCCGCCTAAGGGAGAAAATAAGGGCAGGGGCAAGAAACGCAAACACATCAAGGATCATAATGCTCCCAAGAGATCGCTGTAAGTCCTCATTATTCCACATACATAATGTATCTCGATTTCGAAAAAAATTTACTGATTAATATTTAAATATGCAGGAAGAACAAAATTAATTTGAGAATTGGAACGTAAACCAAAGTTTAATTTAGTTTTACTCATATTCCAAAGATATTCATAAAATTTAATTTCCAGATTTTTGTTTTTTTTTTAAATAAAAATTGCAATTATTTTTCTGAAAATTTACAACAAATTTTTTAAACTGAATTTAAATTTAGATTCCTTCTAAAAATTATACATTGTGATTTTCTTCAGTATCTACAAAAAGTCTAGCTTAGCATATTATCTGTGAATCCTTTCGATAGTAACAGATCGATTTCATGATTAATTTCATTAGGTCTGCTTTCTTCTGGTTCTGCAATGACGAGCGCGGTAAGGTCAAAATGCTGAATCCTGAATATGGCGTAGGTGATATAGCTAAGGAATTAGGCAAGAAATGGTCGGACGCAGATCCCGAAACCAAATCCAAATACGAGGCTATGGCAGAGAAGGACAAGGCTCGATACGAAAGGGTAATGCATTTTAATTTATCTTATGCTTTTAACAATTAATATTTCTAATTCTACTGCAACCTACTATAATGTCAGAAGCGAAAAGTCATGAATTATTTTGTATTACGTGTCGGAATATATTAAACCTCTTTTTTCACATTCTCACAATTTGAATTTGAATAGATTTTTGAGATAAATATTGAAGTTTTTCTTTTCTTTCTCTCCCCCCTTTTTTTTAATAAAGATGAGATATTTTTTTCTCGCAGGAAATGACTGCGTACAAAAAGAAAATGCAAAATGATGGTGCCCCAATGGTGGGAGGAGCGCAGGCGAACCAAACTATAATAAAAAGCGACAGCGAAGAGGAATGGAAGGAAGACGACGAATAGCGGATGCACGTCGAAATTTCTTCATCTATCACCCCGTGTCCTTCATCCTGAAAGCATACCTCACCTACTGTACGTACCATTGACCTTAGCGTGAGCGTACTTACACCACCATCACTAGGAGAACAAAGCAACTAACCACCAAGCAACCTACCAATCAACCTACCAATCAAGCTCTTCAACAATCCCCACCAACCAACCTCCTAATTCTTTCCCCGATTATTTACGATAATGATAAAGTAATCCGCGCTAATTATGGTAATTATTTTAAAAGGAAAAACTGGTATGCATGAGTGATGCGCGAGCATGAGCGAGAGAGGATTATTTGTGTGCGTGAACATTTGTACTTTAACATATTGATAGTAACGATGATGTAAAGCGGCTAGTAGGATAGCGGAAGATAATAATGGAAAAAAGAAATCAGATTCATGAGTAAAAAAACAAAAGCGGAAGAGATAAGAAGACGGCAAGTGCCCATACTTTCTCTCTCCGGATGGAAGGTGCAGGGGCTCAATCATTGTTGACTTTTTGCTCCGTCGACGCTATATTATATGTAGCTTAGTTTACTAATGACGAAACGCCGCGATAATGACGGTCCCGCAGCGCGAAGATCAAAAATTGTTTTAACACATTCTTTCAGATTCATTTTGAATTCATTACGAAGCTCGTCGATTTTATAAATGTTTTTTTTTTAATTAGTAGCATTATAAATCTAATTTTTTAAATAATTTACATCTTATATTTTTTCCGCAAGTATGCATGCAAATATTTTTTTGCAAGTATCGGCACGGGAAAAGTAGAGACCGCTTCCTAGGATCCTCGTTCTTCAGAGGGGCGCGTCATGTCGCGGCGTTGCAAAATTAATATACTATATTTTGGGGGATCTTTTTTTAGTTCAGTTCAATTCAGTTCAGTTCAGTTCAGTTCTGTTCTGTTCACTTGTTGTCAGAGCGTCGTTATGGCATTAACACATATACACATACACAGACACGTACAGACAATTGTTGTATATCCTTGTACAGAGAGCTTCATTTTTTCTTTCGTATATTTTTAGCAAATCGAGCATATTGAGCGCGCGTGATGGGGCATGGGGCCGCTTTACGCATATTTGCGAATATATAATTGATTTTATCGTGGTACACACATGTCTCTTGTAGTAGCTGTAAGTACGTTTAGAATTAAGTATACGTGTATCTTAACGCAGACTTGAATTCTCCGGCGACTCTCTACGTCTTTTTTAGCATATGATGATGTACTTTTTTTCGATTTTTACACGGCGGTGTTCAAGCCACGAGCCACCACGTGATTGAGCCTTAATTACGTAGCCGATGGACGATCGCTCCGATGCGAATTGGGAGAAACTGTGTGCGAGAGAGAAAGAGAGTGCGCATGTATGTAGCTCGCCCGCTTCTCTATTAGATCGTTGCATATGAGATGTCATTTTTCTAAAAAAGTTAACCTCTTTTAATAATCAAACCATATTTATGCATGTTAATTCTTTTACACAAAAGTATGCTACAGTAAATCATGATTTGCTTACTTTTTCCAAGTAATATACGGGAGAATTGATAAATTTAGCATATTATTTTTGTATTTTAAACATATTTCAATTGGACATTAATAATAAATTGTTAATGTGTTAATATTACCATTACTTATGCAATGTCGTGTTAATTCTATTTTATTATAATTATATAATTTCTACATTGGTTACGGATCCGGATATCTTTTTTGATAAAATAAGAATTAATTTTAAGGATAACTTAGTAATGATTTATTATTTAGATTTATGCACCTATAATGAATCGTGTGAAAAAAAGTGAATAATTGTACACAAAATTTAACGTCCGGAATATAAAGCTGGAAATACATATATATTTTTAATATCTTTTTATCTTTAAGTTTCCTACATTTTTTTGCTCATCGATTTTGTGAACATCACTAGGTTTTTTTTCTAATAATAGAATTATTAGAAACGTCAAATCGAGTTCTTTTTTTTCAATTATCTTAGATGCATCTTACATTATTTCGAAAATTAAAGATTATAAAATCGACGTTCATATAAAATCGACATTTCATGTGCAGGGACCTAATATTAAATCAAAATTAGTGACACGATATTCTAGTATCTCGTGGAGCAGCAGTATCGCCGCGCTAAGTCCTAACGTTTGTTTATCAAAAAACGACGACTGTTGTACTCACGAAAACAAAATTCCATTTTTTATTATAGATATCTGCGCTGTTTCGAGGCTGCCGGCAGCCTGTAGCTAACGAAAAAAGAATTCCTCTCCGATAAATCGATCGTAACTCCATGTTGGTTCTGAACACTTATTCTGTTAACTTTGAATTCGACAATACTAATGGAATCATGCTTATTTCGTCGTTTTTTTTTTTTTTTAAAGCTACGGTCGCGCAAGAGTGTTGAAATAAAATATGGATGGCGCAGTAAACATTAGACTTTCATCCTGGCATATAGCATCGAAATCGATACATGTGACTCTCGTGCGATCATAGCTTTAATTGCACCGCGAGATGACATTTTGTATTTTATTCTTCGTTTGACTTTTTCTCTCTTTCTCTCTCTCTCTCTCTCTCTCTCTCTGTTTTATTTTCTTAGCCCAACACTGAAGTGGTCCCTGCCCCTTGCCATCGCCATTCTCCCTCTCACATTCGTTTTTAACTCACTGGAAGAAATAAAAAACAAAAAAAAGTAGTAAAAGGGTAATACGTTCAAATCTCTCGTCTCGAGACTCTCACGTGAATGATATAATAACCGCCGTTTCCTTCGTTAAATCATATTCCCGGGAGTAATCGGAATAGGAGATAAGCTCCCCGCGAGGAAAAGGCGTTTTCTCTGTCTTGTACTGCCTCGAGTCATCTGGTGTACAGCAGGCTGTATTATAATAAATTATTGTGGTTTCTTGTAATATTAACATTCCTAGATCCTATAGCGTGTACAGTGATTCTAATCGCATTCGGGATTAGAGAGGGGACCGAGAGAGGAGCCGTAACCGAAGTAAAAAGAAAGAAAAAAAAAAGAACGAATGGAAAGACAGGAAAAGAAAAACAGAAATAGGATCTCACTAGTTTCTTCTTCTCTTCGTCATTGAATGACGCGAGATGGGTATACATGTAAACGTATGAAAAATATAACATTATATGTTTATATGTGTACATTTATGCTCGTGTGTATCTATGTATGAATTTTTAGAGGCTTTCTTATAATTGGGACTGACACACTCGCACCCTTGATATATACATATATATATATATATATATATATATATAATATATATATATATATATATATATATATATATATATATATATATATATATATGATATATACATATTTGGCCCGAAAAATTTGTCGTCACCTTTGTCAAAGAAACGTTTAAAGTCTCTCTTCGTCTCTCCCCCGCCTCCCGTTCCCTTTCCCTCCCCAACCCTAGAGCACATTGTCTCGCATTATCGACGTAAAATGAACAAAAAAAAAGAATGGTAAAATATAGACATGGATTCTACGGACTGATCAGCGGACCGATGAGCGGAACGTGCGAAAAAAAAAAGTAATCTGTTTTCTAGAGGGAGTTAGAGGACGCGGATGACAAACGACTGTAAAATATCAAATTGTAATATTTTAATACTGATTTGCAGATGTGCATAATTTTAACATATAGCTGGTTATAAAAGGGGGGAAAAAAAGTGAGCGGATTGTGAACTGACACTGATATTGTGCGAGACACGGTATCCGTTCGATTGGAGAGAACAGTTGTGAACGAATAAAAGGGGGGGGATGAAAAACGAAAAAAAGGAAGGAAAAAAACAAGAACGGAAAAAAAGCGTAAATATTTCGAAAAGAGGATCATGACATGAATTTCCTGTGTTATACTGCTAGGGGAATTATGATAGTTACACGAGAAGAAATGTTTGTTTTGTATATCTCTTAGGGATAAATAAACTTTTCAAAAAATACGCTCTCGACGACGGCTCTTCTCCCTCCTGGCGCCGACAATCCCGTTTTTCCGAAATCGCGTGACCGAGCAAACTTTAATATACGTTAATAACGAGATGTAAGCGTTCATCTTCTGTAGAGATCAAATTTTGTTCGATGTGATCTCCAGCATTGAATACCGAAGACTCAGGAACCAGAGGAGAGAAATTCTCGGTTTATTTGTATCTCTACATTAATTAAATTAATTGGAAATTAAATTTCACGCGACGAGCAACAGTTTAAATTACAATTGGATAATACAAATTTAATAATTTTTTCAATTTCGTAAATGATTCGTGAACGATTAATGTCTCTTGCAATTGTAAAAAAAAAATATTGATCGATCGAACTTTCGTTATAAAAATTGGTTTTAAATTTGTGTGAATGTACACACAAAATAATACCGCATATAGAAATGCGCAATATTAACGTGACGATATGATGGTTATTATTTATAGCTCCGCACACATTCGGGGCAAAATATTTTCCTCTTGCTTATAATTACGCGCAATAGTTTTACGTGCGTAAAGAAATCACGCGTGTTTTTTTTGCAGTCCGCTGTAAAATGAAAGGACAGTAGACGAATACGATTCCTCGATGCGCCATGTAAGGTAAAGGAACGAGACGCGACATAGAAGCGAGATACGATCTGTGAGGTAATTTCGTAACAAAGGTTATATATCGTATATATTCTCCATATATGTATATACATAAATATATCGTGTAACAAATATACCTGTACGTACACATGAAGGGAAAACGCAGTAAAGATAAGTGGCAGCCCGCTTTTCTTCGCACTTCCTTGCACCTTCCTGCGTTTGAAGCGAAACGAGTTCATAAATCCAGGCATCGGCGAGAGCGAGAACGAAAGACCCGAGTGCGGAAGGTGCAGACGTAACGGACGCGCGCCTGCGTGTGAACGGAGCTTTGCGCGCGCGGGACGCGCCGCCTGTCGGCGCGACACCGAACCATCGCATTGCATCGAACCGGGCGCTCACACCGGGATTCCGTTACGCCGCTCTAGATACTCGATCACCTCTCTGTTTGCGTTCCCGTTTGACAGTTATAAGGGGCATGTACATTTGAAAATCCGACGCGACGGACTTAAATGGCCGCGCGAAGAGGTGCCTGAGAGAGCGATCGTCGTCCGGTGATCGCGCCTGCTCCCGGTGTTGCGCCCTTCGTTTCGGCGCGCACCCATCCCGACGTCGCACGTTCTCCGGTGCCACGCGTATTAATTAATCTTCCTGCTCTTCGACATCTATGCCGTCTACCCTGCTGCTAGGTAAGTGCCCGATGACGAGGAACCGCGCTCGGAAACCGAAACTGACCCCGCCGAGTCGAACTGTTCGGTTATTCCGAGTTGACGACACTCGTCGACCGACGCTCGGCGTCCTCCAACCGTCGTTTCTCCGACGAGTAATGAATTAAACGCACGAGGACGTCGTAAAGAGATAACAGACCTCGCGTACGTTACGTCTCCCTTGCAATTTTCAGCTATATTTTGGAGAGAGTTTACGAGGAGGTCGCCTCCTGTTGAATCTGTCATTCGTGAGATTTGATTGAGATCGTTTAATTATTTAATGCAATGTCACTTTTTTTTTTTTCAATACGCTCTGATTGAAACGAGCGTCGAATCTACTTATCGCAAAATTATACACATGTTTACTTTGAACTGTTAATACTTTGTCAATGCAAAGAAGGCATATGTTTACTAGCCCTTTGTGTTACTTCGATGTTACTTTGATGCAAGGGATATTCCAAATGAGTCACTCTTCTAGGATAATCAATCATGGAGCAGGAGAGTACAGAGTATATGAAATTGCCCCTGGAGGAGCGTCTTGCGCACAAGGTATTGTTTAAGTATCTAATATTTTTTATATCCTCTATGAACAGATTGTATTTTTTAAATCAAAATTACTATAATGAAAATATCAAATCAGATTTACAAGATGTTAATCAGCATGCAAGTACATGAATATGCATAAATTTTTATTTTGGAATAATGATATGGTGTAATGCATGTTGGACACATGATGAATGCAAAAAGAATAAATAATGTCATAATAAATTAGTTTTACTGTTTAGCAAGCTTAACATTCATTATTTAGAGGTTGTTATTTGGAAGCGTAATGTTCCATTTTAATGTCAACAAACTAATTCCATGAAAGTAATTGTGTTTATGATGTTAAAAGCTAAATTTTTTAACTTACTAATAGTTCTTGCACATCTGAATAATATAACTTTTTAATTATTATAATTATTATATCTTCTTGGTATTGACATATTATTGAGGAATATACAATTACGTTGGCAATAAATTGCTAATTAATGTTTGGTTTCTAAAAATAAGTTTTGTTTTAACAAATATCTCTTGTATACGACAAATATTTTTTACACTTGTACATACTTTACATACCATTAATATTCTTAAAATAAGTTAAATGTATTGCATTAAATAATGTTCTTATATGACATTATGTAGTTTTGGCGAGCACGTTTACATGGATACGAGGAATGCGTGAAGACATTCCAGTGCATCGACGATGAGAAGTCACCGGAATGGAACAAGTACATAGGCTTTATCAAGAAGTTTGTGGTGGATAGTAACGCGGTCGCACAGGAGAAGGGCCTAGAAGCGACTCTGGCTTTCGCAGAAAATTCCGCGCTTGCCGGCAAGATAGTCGTTGATGTGATGAATGGCATTGTGTCCAAATGCATTGCCGCGCCTAAAGCCAAGACGAAGGAACTGGCTGTACAGATTACGTTAATGTATATCGAGTTCGAGAAGCACGAGGCGGTGCAGGAAGAGCTGCTGAAGGGTACAGAGGCGAAGAATCCAAAGATCGTTTCGGCATGCATCTCTACCTTGACGTTGGCGCTCAAGGAATTTGGACCCAAAGTAATCAATTTGAAGCCACTGATGAAGAAAATAGCGAACTTCCTGGAAGATAGGGACAAGATGGTGCGGGAGGAGGGCAAAGCCATGGTGGTAGAGATGTATCGGTGGGTGGGCGATCGTCTGAAACAGCAATTGAACACATTGAAACCCGTGCATATCACGGAGCTTGAGGCGGAGTTCAGCAATCTCGGCGATGAGAAGGTGGTACCTACGCGTTATCTGCGCTCGCAAAAGCCGAAGAATATGGGCAACAATGGCGATTCGGCAGCAGCAAGCGATAACGGCGAGGACGAAGAAGATGCGGACGGTGCTTTGATCCCGGACATAGATCCGTACGAATTGTTGGCACCTGTGGACATTCTGTTAAAATTGCCGAAAGACTTTTACGAAAAAATTGAAGCGAAGAAGTGGCAGGAGCGAAAGGAAGCTTTGGAAGCGCTCGAAGCGCTTGTAAAAAATCCGAAACTCGAGAACGGCGATTACGGTGACGTAGTGAGGGCCTTGAAGAAAATTATTTCGAAGGACACCAACGTTCTGGTAGTTACGCTGGCGGCGAAATGTCTAGCTGGTCTGGCCGCGGGTCTGAAGAAACGATTTCACCCTTATGCTATCGCCTGTTTGCCTGCCATTCTGGAAAAGTTTCGCGAGAAGAAGCAGACAGTGGTGCAGGCATTGCGGGAGGCTGCCGATGCTATCTACGAAAGCATAAGCATTGATATCATTCTCGAGGACACTCTAGCTGCCTTAGAAAACAAAAATCCGACCGTGAAGGCCGAGACGGCTGCTTATCTGGCTCGATGTTTTGCGCGTACTCCACCTGCGAATCTCAACAAGAAGCTGCTAAAATCTTATACTGGCATTTTACTGAAGACGCTTAACGAGCCAGATCCGACGGTACGTGACAATTCGGCAGAAGCGCTCGGCACAGCGATGAAATTGATCGGTGAGAAGGCAATGATGCCATTCCTGACAGATATTGACAATCTAAAGATGACGAAAATCAAAGAATGTGCCGAAAAGGCGGTGATACTCGTCAAAGTGACGAGTACGAAGAAGGAACGACCCAACACTGCTCCAGCTAAAGTGGAATCGCAGCGGGCGAACAAGACGAACAAGGAGAAAAACGGTAAATCGAATATTGCGAAGAGGCCTAACACCGGTATTGCGATCGGAAAGAAGACAACGACTAAGAAACCGGGCGGTGCATCATCACTCACAAATCTTACGTCGAAGAAAGCAGTTCAGATGGAGAAGAATTATAGTCCAGAAGAGATCGAGGAGTTGGCGGCGCAGGTCTTGCCAGCCGAAATAATCACTGGTCTCGTGGACAGCAATTGGAAAACGCGTCTGGCCGCGGTCACGCAATTGTCGGACACCATCAAGACAATGGATCCGGCAGAGGTGCCGACCCAAGTGATCATACGGACTCTGGCAAAGAAACCCGGTTTCAAGGACACAAATTTTCAGGTGAGGATGAGATTAAGATCAATATATATTTGATTTACCATTTAAAATTAATTTTTAATTTTTAATTATAAAAAAACATGTGAAATACCTAATTTAATTTCCATTTTCAGGTGTTGAAACTACGCGTAGAAATTGTGAAGTACCTAGCGGAGAACCATCCCTTTACAGCCACTGTGACCGAATACTGTTTGATGGACATCGCCGAAAAGCTGGCGGACGCGAAGAACAGTTCGATCGCCACCGAGACTTTGCTGGGAATCGCAGAGGCTACGAGTTTCGAGTACGTGGCAGACGAGGTGGTAGCATTCGCGTTCAATCAGAAGAATCCTAAAGTGCAACAGGAGACACTGCTGTGGCTGTGCCGCGGTCTCACGGAATTCGGTTTGTAATGTTTTCATTTATCAGCTGGAATATTGAATCGCAAGCAAATAAGATACATATGCAAAATATCTAATTTATTAATTTTGTCAAATATCTCTCTAAGGTTTTAGTCTCAACGTCAAGTCTATCATCGAGAACATCAAGAAGGCGGTAGCGGCAACAAATCCCAGCGTGCGCACCAGCGCAATAACCTTATTAGGTACTTTGTATATTTACATGGGTAAATCGCTATTGGCATTCTTTGATAACGAGAAGCCGGCGTTGCGGCAGCTGATTGAGCAAGAATGCGAAAAGCGTAATGGCGAAACGCCACCGACGCCTATTCGCGGCGCCAAGGCCAAAAAGACGAACGCTATCAACGCCGACGATGAGGACGAAGACGTCGAGGAATTAGAGAAAAAAGCGGGTGACAGCGAGTCGGATCTTAACGAGCTGGTCCCGCGCGTTGACATCAGCACGCAGATCACCGAAGCGCTGTTGACCGAATTGGCCGACAAGAATTGGAAAGTGCGTAATGAAGCGTTACAGAAGGTGAACACTCTGCTCAGCGAAACGAGGTTTATTAAGCCGACCATCGGCGATTTGCCGCAGGGGTTGGCCCTACGTCTCGTCGACAGCAATAGCAAGATTGCCCAAGCAGCTCTAGGTCAGTAATTTATATTAATTTTACAACTGTTTTTTTTATTATGTAATAACTTATATATTAATAAAATAAAGTAATTATTAATTATTGAAATTTCTGGTCACAAACTGGCTTTTTAATGAATATCATTGGACTATTAGAAATTTTACTTTAACTTAGTATTATAATTCCGGAAAAATATTATATTTATATTTGTTTTAAATATGCTTTAGGCATATGCGAAACATTAGCGACGGCTATTGGACCACCGGTAAAGCAACACGTTCGCACCTTATTTCCCGGGTTTCTGCAATGTTTGGGCGACAGCAAAAATTGGATCAGAGCGGCCGCGATCTCTTGTATCAATACGTGGGGAGATCAGTGCGGTTATAAAGAGTTCTTCGATGGCGAGATGGTAGGCGATGCATTGAAGACAGGCTCGCCAATGTTGCGATCCGAACTGTGGAGTTGGCTGGCGCAAAAATTGCCTCCTATTCCGGTGAAACAAATTTCTAAGGAGGAGCTTTTCGTATGTCTTCCTTTCTTATATGCTAATCTGGAAGATCGTAACTCGGACGTACGAAAGAACGCTCAGGAAGCTGTTCTTGGTTTCATGATTCATCTTTCCTACGAAGCGATGGTTAGGAACACTGAAAAACTGAAGGTGCGAATTACAAGATATTTTCCATGTTCTTTCTTTTGATTTTTAGTCTCTCGTCAGAAGCGCGGCGATCTCTATTCCTGTAATGTGCTTTTTTTACAATTTATATGTAGATATACAATTTTAATATATTCTGAATATATTTAGAGGAATTCTTATAGTAAAATACTTCTTAGTTTGCTATTAGTTTGAGAAATGGCGTTCAAATATAAATCTGATTATGATCGAATTTGAACCTGGGCCATCGGCAAGCAGAAAGCAGACGCACAACTCTATGTCACGATCGCACACGCGTTTTTTGTATACGAATTTTTTAACTTTTAAAATTTTTAAATAATTTTAAAATTTAATAATCCTAATTATCAATTTAATATAAGAAATAGTACTTATGACGATAATAAAGAGAATTGTAACTCTTACAGCCAGGATCAAGGACAGTAGTAATTGCTGCACTGGACAAAGCTCGTCCTAGTTTACCTATAAAACCTCTACCTAAGAAAGAACCGTCAGACGATAATATCCAGAAGGGTAATGCAAAGGGTGCAAAAGTAGTGAAAGTGATTAAATCGGTAATAAAATTAAACATACATAGTTTAATGAATTAAATCTATGCAAACTAGTGTTGCCTCTATCCCATTTTTTTAATTTAATTATTAAAATATTTTTATAAAGATAGTTTTTGTTCTTTTTACAACGTATCTTTAATCATATATTGTTTCAGAAGGGTGCATCATCAAAACCAGGCAGCGCTCGTAAAAAAGATGACGATGTCGATACTGGTCCGCTGTTGGTGGTCAACAATCTAAAGCACCAGCGTGTGATTGATGAGCAAAAGTTAAAAGTACTTAAGTGGAACTTTACTACGCCCAGAGAAGAATTTGTCGAGCTTCTAAAGGATCTTATGACCGCTGCAAATGTAAATAAAACTTTGAGAGCGAACATGTTTCATTCCGATTTTCGATATCATCTAAAGGCTATCGAATCGCTCACCGAGGTAAATATATATACGAATCAAAATACGTACATGAAAAAAGTCAGTATTCAAATGTTCAATGTCTTATAAATTTTATACAAAAAAAATTAGCATTTTTAATATTTGTTTCTATAATAATCTTTAATTGTATTATATAAAAGTAAAATTAATTTATATTATGTGTAAATTTGTTTGGCTCTCTAAAAAGTGTCAATAAAAATTTTGAAAGTAATTTACCACATAAAATTCGTAAAAAGAAATTATATATATATATATATATATATATATATATATATATTTATATATTTATTCTTAATTTTTATATTCCTTTTAACAGGATCTTGCTGAAAACAGCAAAGCATTGGTGTCTAATCTGGATCTTATTCTTAAATGGTTGACATTGCGATTTTTCGATACTAATCCGTCGGTACTTCTGAAAGGATTGGATTACTTACAATTGGTCTTTAATATGTTAATTGAAGATCAGTATCACATGTTGGAAACTGAGGCAGCATCGTTTATACCTTATCTTATTATCAAAGTATGTTAATTTCGTTTTATTATTTCCCATATTTATTCATCTTTTTACACGTAACATTATTATATCTGCTGTATTGATCAATAGATAGGTGACCCGAAGGATGCTGTCCGTAATGGTGTGCGAGCTTTATTCAAGCAAATGGCTCTGGTATATCCCGTGAGCAAATTATTCTCATACGTAATGGAGGGTTTGAAGTCGAAGAATGCTCGACAACGAACAGGTAATTGATTACCGACTTCCATACAAAATGTTACAAAATACTTGAATTAATAATATGTCGACGCTTGCAGAATGCCTGGATCAATTAGGATCGCTAATTGACAATTATGGAGTTTCTGTCTGTCAACCCACGCCGTCTGCGGCATTGAAGGAAATTGCGAAGCAGATAGCTGATCGCGATAATTCCGTTCGCAATGCCGCGTTAAACTGCATCGTTCAGGCCTACTTCCTTCAAGGGGAACGTGTATTCAAGCTCATTGGCCAGGTACATGAATTTAATTAACTTAAGAAAAAGAAACGTCAATCAATTACGTTTTTTTTTTTTTACAGATATCGGAGAAAGATAAGTCTCTGTTGGACGAACGAATCAAAAGGGCAGCGAAGAATCGACCCACAAAATCCGCGTCCGCTATAAGACTTTCCACGCCCGCGGTCGCGACTTCCAATCCACCGACTGATGACATGGAGGTGGAGGATGACGAAGAAGAACAGGAAGAAATTGTCGAGCCAATGGAATCAGTACCAGAACTGTGAGTCATTTTTACGTTACATTACATGATTGCTGCACTGCTATCGTGTTGATTGTTTAACAAAATAATTCCGTTCTTTTTAATCATATTTTTATTTTTTTTCTAATATTATTTTTTCATGGAAAATATTATTTTCAAATCACTCATGTTCGCACATGCTTCGCTTTTAACATATTCATAGGGCATGTGCCATGGGCACTACTGACAATAAGGACGAGCAAGTGCCTTCTCTGATCATTACGTCCGAGTCTTCTTCAAAAACGGATCAGGAAATTGTCAACGGTCATGAAACGCAAAATCATCTTTCCGATCGAGATGATGCGAAAACGTTTGTTGCTTATTTTAATGATTTACACACCTGTGCCTGTGTCGTGCTCTAACAACATGGTGCTGGGAAATGTCGCGGAATTTTATCCTGCTTGTTTATTACTGAATTTTGTTTTGAATTTGTTTATTTTAATTAAATTTTTTGAGCTTTAATTTGTTTCATTTTTATTCTCTCTCTCTTTCTCTTTCTTTCTCTTTTTCTCTTCCATATGCTTGAATATGCATCTTTCGTTTTAGAAACAGGAAATGCAAAAAGGGTTTATATGGGACTTACACGATTAAAATAATAAATAATATATTCTTTAGCACAATAATTTACTTACAACATATTGTTTTTCCAACTTGCTTATCTTATCAGAGTGATATATATGTATAAAAAATTAGATAATATATAAATTGATAAATACACGAGAATTTCCTACTCTTCTCTACTTCACGTTGCTTTACGCAGTTTATGCAATTTATGCAATTTATTAAAGACTTTTTTACTTTTTTTATTGCTGCAATATATTAATTTTGTTATTAAATATCTTTAATCGATATTGTATTCAAATAGTAGTGTTGGTTCTGATCTATGATGTGTGTTATTCCTTTAAGTGTCAAAGATTTCGTCAACATATCTATATGCAATGTGTTTATTTTCTAGGAATTCTCCTACATTAATGCAAGCAAAGGTTCCAACGGGTCCTTTTGGACTGGACATGGAATTCTTACAGAGGCTTGAATTGAGTGCACCAGTGAAATATCGTAATCCAATATTAGTGGAACCTAGCTTATCAGATTTGAACGAACCGCCAGTTAACGTGTTAAACCCGCCCAAGACGCAGTAAGTTAAGCTTAAAGGGGCACCTAGACGATCAATATTATTGTACATTTGAATATTGCACGATATTATTGATCGTCTAGAGGCTATGTTGGGTTTGTTTTGAATTGTTTAGGAGAATATTGTACAATATTATTGATCGTAAAAAGATCGCAGAGTGATAGAATTATTAATAATTAAATTGGTTATTTAATAATATATGACATTTCATTTGAACTATTAATGGGGTGCTTATTATTAATTGTTATTTATCAAATTACTAATTTTTTATTTAATTTTTTAGAATGATACCAATTTCGCCTCCGAAATTATTAGTGTCGAAATCATCGTCTGTTGTATCACCTACTGCTAGCAGTAAAGATGACACACTCGAGCGTAACATCTTATCTATGGCCAGTATGGATTTGTCTACGGCGATACAATCCATGAATGCAATAGAAAACGTTTGTATTTATTCTTTTAATGTTCGAATTAAAAACATATAAAATTGAAGATTTTTAAAAATATTTAGTATAGCTCTTATTGTTGCGATTTCTGCAATCATATCGTGGGCGTTGGAATTTAAAATTAGTACTTTCTAAGCATTCGTTTTTTTTTAATTATTACAAAATTTTCTGTTCTGAATTTTTACATAATGTGTGTGTGTGTGTGTGTGTGTGTGTGTGTGTGTGTGTATATGTGTGTGTGTGTGTATATATATATATATAATATATATATATATATATATATATATATATATATATATATATATATACACACACACACATAGCGTTTCTACATTACAGTTATTAAAATCTCATCAAGCGGCAAACTTACAATCCAGAGAGGATAAATTCATCGGTTCAATAAATATGCAACTCAAGCTATTGCAAACATATCCGTTACGTCAAGAAAACGCGGACGTATCCAGAGGCTTTAGAAATACTTTCCTAGTTATACTTGTGGTAAGTGTAATTCTCTTAACTCCTAATCATGTCGTTGTTTTGGATTGTATTTTAATGCAAGGGATTTAATATATATAAAGAAAATAAATTTAATTTTTTAACAATTGATAAGAAATTAAAAAAAAAGATTTAGTAGATAAAGATGTAATTTTTATGAGAAACTTTAATTTGAATTAGTGTTTTTAAAAAATTGATTTTTTTCTAGTTTTACGATACCGGATTTCTCGGGAAGAATGTCCCTTTTATGCATTTGAAAGAATTAGTAGATCAGATGATAAGTCTGTTGGCCGAAAACAAGTTGGAGCATTTGCATCAAGCTGGAGCATATTACAGAGTGATCAATAATATCATGGTGAAAATTATTGACAATTCTAATCATACCACTATTATATGGTACGATTTATGATAGAAACAATAACGCGATATTTATTGCGATTATTTTAATTTTTTTTGTATTATATTTATTACTTTCATTTCTAGTGTATTGATCAAACTTCTTCATTCCTGCGCCGAATCAAATGTTCCTTCGAAATATGAAGAGCTGGTGATGAAATGTTTATGGAAAATAGTGAAAACAATGTCCAATTGGGCCGCTGATTTAGATTATGATACGATACTCTTGGAAGTTCACCGTTTTCTTAAGGTATTACAATTTCTTATATATTCGATTATTCAAGTAAATAAGAATATATACAAGAAGAATTGCCATATTTTCCAACTTACACGAGTAATTAATGAGTTAATGTTGCAATTGTATTTTTCCGATTATGTTTTAAATATTTCAATGCAGTAACATATATATATTTATATTATGTATATTATCTTTATAGGATTATCCTACTACGTGGTGGAAGAAACGAAAGTCCGATACTCCGTTACGGACAGTCAAGACAGTTCTTCACAGTATGACCAGGGTGAAAGGCAGTTCGATACTTAATCACTTGACGCTAATAAACAACACGAATGAATCTGAATTACACGCTTACTTAATAAGATTAATTGCGGTTAGTTTGCGTTATATATACATATATATTTTTTTTCAATAATGTTACGTCATATATCATTGATATTAGGTATATATTAATATAGATACATAATTGTATAGATATAATGAAATTATGTATATCATGAATTAATTAATGACATTTATTTCAATAGAGTCTTAAGCCAGACGAGATAAACGCTGCAGCAAAAGCGATACCAAAATCGAATAATGTAGGAAGAACGCCGAAACACTTATCCAAGTCCACTCGTCAACAATTGGCCGAAATTTTTAAAAAGATTGGATCAAAAGAACACATGCAAGAGGTATGTATATATGTACAAATAAATGTCTTTTCAAATATAACATAAAATATATTCCGATTATAAATATTATTAAGTATTCGCAAAAATTGTTAGTGAATCTTTTTTACTTCAAAATGCTTGGTATTGTTCTTACTTATTTCTTAGACTCTTAATCATGTTTTTATGATTTAAATTGCATTTTTAATTATATGATTATATATTTTCATAGGGCCTTGTGCAGTTATACGATTTCAAACTTCAATACCCTGAGGCTGATGTACAACCATTTTTGGTCAAATCCCATCAGTTTTTTCAAGACTTCATAGAACAGGGATTAAAGGAGATCGACCAGGCACGAAAAAACCAAAATATTTTGTCACAAGCCAACAATCAATACTCTACAGGTAAGCAGCGTTAGTTAACTTAATTAATTAATTATAATTAATTATTTTTTTGTAAGGATAAAACAATATTAACAAAATGACTTGCTTTTTTATTGTGTCAGTAAAAAAAAAAAATATATATATATATATATATATATACAAATTAGAAAATTCAAGAGTTTTATTTGAACTTTCGGAATCTGATACGTTGTAATCCATGCAAAATAAAATAGTCTTTAATTATTTAATCATGTAATAAATGGGGTCTCTTTAAACGCACCTTTATATTTTGCCTTGATAAAACTAAGATCTAAAACAAAGTTTGAAAAAAGTTTTTGAAAAATTTTGCTGACGGACAGACAAATGGACAAACAGACGACCAAATCAAAACTGTAAAATGATTTGTTACGCTGCACTATTTAGTAAATAATGCATAACAAATAATGCAAAATGAATAATGCAGAAACCACCGAATCTTCGGCCGCAGTTGCTGATGAAAAGGACTTAATGGATCCACTGTACAGGCTCGAGAAACTCCGAGCCCTCGAAGCACAATGTAGAATGACTCCCTCCCAGCCCAACCCACTATGAATGATTAAGAATAAGTGTATTAATTAGGTAAGCGGGACGATACGTATATACATGTATGTGTAAGATGAGTATATTTGTCCGACTTATTTATTCGCGTCTCAAAATGTTCAATCCCATAGCGTTCATCACTGATTTTCCACCACAGTCATCTTACGTGCGACTCTGCGAGATTGTTTACTTGCTTTCGGTGAATTAATTTAAATGATTTGCACAGTTAACAGAAGACTTAAGCGACCGCGAATCGTAGAAATTAATATAGCTGCACCATCAGACACGCGCTACATCGAACATTGTAACAGTTCTGCGTTCTAACTGTAGCAATGTTACGTTTCTCATAATGTAACGATGATGCGTGCATGCTTATAATTTGTTTCTTCCATCTGTTATGTATAGTTAATAATAATAATAATGTTACTACTTATGTAAGAACGATCATATAGTACATGTATGTATAAGCATACGAAACTTGCACGATTTGAATATCACTCATGTCATACCTAGCATGATTTGATTTTACGTTGTTTATAAACTTCGTATTTTTTTACGCTGGTTATTAAATAAATTCATTCTATTTGAACTCGATTAGATTCACAATCATCATATCGTCGTTATTTTCGCAAAACCTCCTATTCTCGTAGAGAGAACTTTAAATAATGCGTCATTAAAAATCTAGATTTTCGTATTGTCCAAAAAAAAAGAAAAAAAAAATGCAGTAAAGACAGAATTATTAATTAAAAACAAAAGAAAAGAAATTATGGCTTTTTGATTTTCGCTGCATATTTTAATGTTCAAGAATTATATACCTATAGACACCGTACTGAAAAAGATTGATGCCTATTGAAGCTTAAATATCACAAGTATAAATATTTCTTTTTTTTACACAAGTCTTTATATGAAAAATAAAAACTGGAGGCTTCGCGGAGACAACAGCGATCTCTTCTATTTATTAAGGCGCAAAACTGTCATATCCCAATATTTATGGATAGGATCAAAAGATCACAAAGATAGTAATTAGCAATCAACATCGATACCTCGATGTTTATTACTCGATGTAATAAAAAAAAGCGACGTTGAATCGCAAAAAGCTCGTAACTCAAAAATATTCAGAATTAGTCTTTTAAATCTTTATATCTTTTAAAATAAAGACGATAGATATATTTGAGATAATGTCGTGTACGTATTCGAATGTTGATAATTTAACTTCAAAAAATGGTTTTGCGTCATTCAATTATAGTCTCATTATAAATTATATACTATACTAAATTATACATTACAAATAAAACGCGTACACGATATAACTGCAAATTACGATTACTAATGATATCGCAGTTATTTTTCCACTGTTTGCGAATAAACATTACTGTAAGTATTCGTGACTACTAAATTTTTAAGTAACGAGATTTTTGTGGCTTGACGATGTGAAGAATATATTCACCTTTCTACTATAGGTGCAAAGAAGGAACGCGAAGGAAGCGTAGTTAATAATATATAAAAAGGAAAAAAATAGAATCTACTTTATTATCTAAAAACCTTACGACTCGAAGTTGCTGTATTTGAGAACTTCCGAATTATCGCTTTTTCTGAAGACTTACATTCTGTAGTGTAAATAGAACATGTATATACATGCACCAATAAAAATGATATTCAACAAAACTGATATGTCTGATAAAACAGAATTATGGGCTCGAATTTTCGAATGGCTTATTCTTACAATATTCGACAGTGTCTCTAGTAGAATTCCAAGAGTTTTAGTTTTATGATTCTTGTAATTTCTAGTATAATCGAGTCTTACATATCATAAAATAATACGATACTTTTACAAAAATGTTCTAATTTCTATGAAAAGCGTTTACAATTTCTCGGGTTAAAATTTACAAATTTATAAAAATATAAAATATTAGAAATTCGTATAACATGATCTTTATACATAACAATTCTGTATTTGTACATATCTATGTTACAGTTTTTATATATTTCAACATAACAAAATTTTCTTTTATAATACATTATTGTTAAGTTAGTTTTCTGGACGATCTTTACTGTGTTAATATTCGGTATGGTGTGATAGGGAAGAAGTTTATTTACAATTTTATTATATTAGGAATGTTCATTTTTAAACAAACACTCCTTTGTCTCATTCTTTATTACATCAAATCTCGTCTATGCGGCTTCACGTTAGTATTTTGTTTCTATTATTATATATTACATTTCTTTAGTATCTTACAAACGGCAACAAATATGGTACAGGCGATAAGCTTATTTATGTGAAGTACAGTCTATAATGATATCTGCACACAAGCACAGACGTTAGGTACACAAGTTCGGCAAAATGTTCACATTACGAGGATTCCTACGTTTTAGATAAATGCCGCATTATGATTCGTTCCTATTATATAATGCAAAAAATAATTTTCCAAAGATCATGAAGTATGTCATTAGCACAAATAGTAATGTAATTAAATATTGAATTTTCCAACTTAAAGAGAACTTTACGACAAGTATGCGGCATCTCGATCATTTATATATATGATCGTTAACAGAAAAAATTAGATACTGAATTTAAAAATCTGTATTATCATTTAACTTAGCAAAGAAACTTTGTTCCTCGTTGATACTCTTTCAAGCACTTCTATATATAGAGTGATTAATGTAAGACGTAAGATAACGTCAGAATCACAAAAATAAGCCTTTTACGAGAAAGCGTTTCAAATAAAAGTTGTGTGATTTTACGGGGGAAGTAAGATTAGCGTAGCATGTTTGACTTCAAGAGATCATTTCAAGGCTTTGTAAAAAACAGTTTTGTGTTGATTTTGACAACGTCGTTATTTATTTATGAATCTTTCAATTTTCGTATTTATTAACAATTAGGTTCTTCAATCAAGTAAGGCTCTTGAATCAATTTACTTTATGATAAAATGCTTTATATCGATTACTTATTTATTGTATTTATTATATTTATTAAGTTAACTGCTGTAAACAACTTATTCGATACATTTTATTAAGTGTTCAGAGTTGTTTAAAGTTATTTAAAGATCCTTATAGTTAACAATCTCGAAAATAGAGAGGTTCATAGATAAGTAATGAAATCGTCAAAATCATTTTAAAAAACCAATGTTTTGAAAACGTAAACACAGCTTTAAAAATTTGTAAAAAATGTTGTCTTTAAAAAAAAAGTTGTTTTAGTTCATTTTCAAGAACTGTGTTTGAAACTGAAAGTAACGGCGCATAGTTCGAATGAATTGGAAGCTGTATGTAAAAATCACATATGAAATATTAATTCAACAGTAAAATCTTGCTATGATCATTTTGGCCTATCTTCTATTTAATTTGTTATATACAAATCGTGGTCTTAAATCTATAAATTTAAAAAAGAAAAGTGGATCTTGGTATGATCTTGAAATTATCTCTAATAAAATAAAATGTCATCTTATTTTCCCCCACAACATCACGTAACTTTAATTTGAAACATTTTTCGTAAAGAACTTATTTTTTTTAATTATTTACAATTCTCACGTTATGTGAATCACCCTGTATAATTTATATCTAATCTATATTAAGAAAACAGTTCTCTCTCGTCGGCTGGAACTGACACCTGGCTAACTTCGTGATTTTGTAGAAACTGTAGAATACAATTGTACAATATTCTCACAACGTACACGATACATAGTGTTCACGAAGCAGTATAAATACTGATAGAAATTTCGGAAGTTAAAGAAGAGATGTCCTCAAGGGATGTCTTCCACGGGATTGACGAAGAGTGCTGTTATGGCAAATAATAGGAATACCAAACCTCCAATAATGGTCACTAAAAATATCAACAGATGTCAAACTCATTAGTTCTCATTAGCTCCTGACATTGTGATTAACTTACATGTATTGCGTATACATAGTAAAATAATTTGAATTACCTGTCCTCACTGATATTTTTTGCGCTATTATACGCCCTCCTAAAACCGCCAAGCCTGTACAAAACGAATGACCTAATATTCCACCTATTACAACACCGTAAACATCCTGAAAATAACATGATCATAACTAAATGCTGCTACACGTAAAGATGCTACTATCGCGGTAAGATCGTTACGTTACGGTACCTCTCTTGCCGCAAGGATAATGGTTGTTAACTGAGAACGATCCCCCCATTCCGCAAGAAAGGTAAGGGTGAATGCTTGGAGGAGTATTCTTGAAAGCAGCATGAGTGCACTACTTTTAGTGGTTTTACGTATTACTCCAGTCTCAGGATCTTGTACTAAAGTACTCGTCGTCTCCTTTTCATACTGAAAGCGATGACAGTTTAAAGATTATTTAACCTCCTGCAAAAATGTTAGAGATATCATTTTTAGATAAACAACTATCTTTTACACTTCAGAAATTAATTCTGTCAACAGAGTAATCTTTGTAGTTCCTTTTTATAATTAAATAAAAAAATATTTAGATAGACAATACACTGAAACGATTTAAAATCATAAATATTGTATTAGTGTAGAAAAATACTGCATTATATTTCAACAATGGTCACATAATTTTAAGATAAAATTATTTCTCCATTTTTCAACATAAATAGCTCTTGTGAGCCATTATGATTGTAATACAGTTTAAATCAAATTTAAATTTAAGAATTGAGTAGTCCAGATTTTTTTCAGTTTAAGGAACAAAAGAGGGTGGTTATAAACTATTTTTATAATATTATGTATTTAATCTTCTCATTCAGTTAATAATTTTTTTCATATCTACTCTTTACATAAAACGCATACAATATTGTATGTTGTAGATATAAATATATTTATCCAATAAATTGAGAAACATAAAACAATTGGATAAAAATTTGTAATTTTTACCTCATCTTCTCTTTTCCTTAGATCAGACTGAACTTCCTCTAATTCTTCTTGCGCTTCCGTTGGCGACATATAATATCCGTCTCGTAACATTTTTAATCCAAACAGAGCGAAGAGAATTGTAGAGATATAGTAGGTATACGCACGAGGAATTATTGTAGCTGCATATCCAAATACCACTGAAAGTATAAGATACTTCATGTTAACGTTATAATTGTCATTTGTAACAAATCTATTTAAACATATGAGTAAGTTGCAAATTCTTATTATAAATTATAAAAATTGGTACATCTGAAATCCCTGATAGCAAATTCAATCAGATTTTAATAGCAAAACCATCGCTATCTATGTATGTATTAAGGTCAGAATTTGTTAACAGTCTGCTAACATAGTATATCAGCAGACTTCAAACTTTTTGACAGCAATCTGCTGACATCATCAAATATTTCAGACTGTATGCAATTTGTTTCCTTTTTGCCATTTATAAAAATTGGTAAAATGTTATTTTCAAAATCTGCTCTGTAGATTTTGCTATCTGGCATGTTGACTGATGCTATTCAAACAATCTCTAAGGAATTGAGATACATGTACTTTACATGAATTGATCCAGGAATAGTAAAATATTAAATTATTAGATATCACTCTATTGCGATGATACCTGAGAGAATAGTCATCAGTGCGAGAGCGCTTATCGCGCCCACGAATACAGTCAACCTCGGATGCTTCATCGCCATAATAGCGGCGATGAAAAACGTTTTGTCTCCCAATTCCGATACCACGATAACCGATAGGGATGCTACGAATGCATGTACGAAGCCAAACCTGTCCTGTGGTTTTTCGGACACGGATTCCGGCAATTTCTGAAAATAAAACATGTTATAAGTCAAAAGAAATTTGCAGATTCCAAACAGATTCTTTTTTTTTCATTTCTAAAGCTTGTAATTTTATAAATATAAAAATTATAGCCCTTGGTGTGCCTTTAAAGAATTTTTTAAGACATTTAATGAATATTCTTATCTCTTTGATAGCTTTAAATTTTTTTAAATCTTTCAAATCCTTTAAAATTTAAAAATTCAGTTTGAGTCTTGGGACTAGATAAGTATCTTTCGGACTTGAGAATTTAAACGTCGAATCCTTTTTGGATTTAACAAAATTCTTATAACTCATTTTTTTTTTTTACAGATCACGGACGGGATTTGAAGGACCAACGAGAGAAATCTCATGGAAACTTACCGTCGACGTCGCCGACAGTTGAATTTTCTCATCATAATGAGGCTCGATCTCGCAGATAACGGCCGACAGGTAAAAGGTTAAAATCAGGGAGCAAGCGTAAATTAAGTTTCGTGCAGCTCCCATCGTGCGATACTTGGAGGTATAAACTCACTATTGAGAATGATGTACGTGACAGCGCGTTGCGCTTGAGATAACCTTAAAAAAAAAATGTCCTCGCTCCGAATCTACAGAAATCATACCGCGATCACCATTTTGTTTTTTTTCCGTGTTCGTGATTCAGGAGAAGGTTAGGGTTGGGTTGCACCAGGTTGTACGCCTACACCGGAGCTAGGACTAGGAACTCTAGCTCACTCTAGTCAGAGAGGAACCTGAGAGCGGCCACGGCGGCCTTATTCCTATAACGCTTCGAAACTCCCGTACACTAGTGACGCACATCTATTCTGGTCAGAATGGGAACTACGTGTTACATCCATTTTGCAACCCGCCGTTAAAAACAGTGTGGATGTTAGCACGGACAACAACCCACATCCATCTCTCGAGAAATGGATGTAGGTTGTTGTCCGTGCTAACATCCATTTTGCTGCAAATAAAACCTGATGCGTATCGCGTATGTTGCATCCACAACTCTTCTCGGGGCTATCAGAACACAGAGATGTTGGAGAAATTCGCAAAAAAGTTTTACTCAAAAATTTTATACTTTGATTGATATAACTTTTTCGTTTTTCACTTTAACGATTTGATACATTATGATAAAAGTTAGAACTCTTCTCGGGGCTATCAGAACACAGAGATATTGGAGAAATTCGCAAAAAAAATTATACTAAAAATTTCGAAAATTGACTGATATAAGTCTTCCCTTTTTCACTTCAGCGATACGTTACATCGTGATAAAAGTTACAAATCTTCTGTGGGCTTTTAGAACATAGAGATATTGAAGAAATTCGGAAAAAAATCAATTTTACTCAAAAATTACGAAATTTGACTGATATAACTCTTTCGTCTGGCACTTTAGCGATTCGATCTATTATGATAAGAGTTAGAACTCTTCTCAGGGCTATCGGAACACAGAGATGTTGAAGCAATTCGCAAAAAAGTTTTACTCAAAAATTTCGTACTTTGACTGATATAACTTTTTCGTCTTTCACTTTAGCGATTCGATCGATTATGATAAAAGTTAGAACTCTTCTGGGGGCTATAAAAACACAGAGATATTTGAGAAATTCGCAAAAAAGTTTTACTCAAAAATTTCGTACTTTGATTGATATAACTCTTTCGTTTTTCACTTTAACGATTTGATCCATAATGTTAAAAGTTAGAACACTTCTCGGGGCTATCAGAAAACAGAGATATTAAAGAAATTCGCAAAAAAAATTTTACTCAAAAATTTCGAAATTTGACTGATATAAGTCTTCCCTTTTTCACTTCAACAATTCGATATATCGTGATAAAAGATACAACTCTTCTGTGGGCTATCAGAACACAGAGATATTGGAGAAATTCGGAAAAAAACCAATTTTACTCAAAAATTTCGAACTTTGACTGATATAATACTTTCGTCTTGCACTTTAGCGATTCGATCTATTATGATAAAAGTTGGAACTTTTCTCGGGTCTATCAGAACACAGAGATATTGGAGAAATTCGCAAAAAAAATTATACTCAAAAATTTCGAAATTTGACTGATATAAGTCTTCCCTTTTTCACTTCAGCGATTCGATACATTGTGATAAATGTTACAACTCTTCTGTGAGCTTTTAGAACACAGAGATATTAAAGAAATTGCAAAAAAAATTTTACTCAAAAATTTCGAAATTTGACTGATATAAGTCTTCCCTTTTTCACTTCAACAATTCGATACATCGTGATAAAAGCTGCAACTCTTCTGTGGGCTATCAGAACACACAGATGTTGGAGAAAATCGCAAAAAAGTTTTACTCAAAAATTTCATACTTTGATTGATATAACTCTTTCGTTTTTCACTTTAACGATTTGATCCATTATGATAAAAGTTAGAACTCTTCTCGGGGCTATCAGAACACAGAGATATTGAAGAAATTCGCAAAAAAATTTTACTCAAAGATTTCGAAATTTGACTGATATAAGTCTTCCCTTTTCACTTCAACAATTCGATAGATCGTGATAAAAGTTACAACTCTTCTGTGGGCTATCAGAAAACAGAGATATTGGAGAAATTCGGAAAGAACCAATTTTACTCAAAAATTTCGAAATCTGACTGATATAATTCTTTCGTCTTGCACTTTAGCGATTCGATCTATTATGATAAAAGTTAGAACTCTTCTCGGGGCTATCAGAACACAGAGATATTAAAGAAATTCGCAAAAAAAATTTTACTCAAAAATTTCGAAATTTGACTGATATAAGTTTTCCCTTTTTCACTTCAACAATTCGATACATCGTGATAAAAGTTACAACTCTTCTGTGGGCTATCAGAACACAGAGATATTGGAGAAATTCGGAAAAAAACAAATTTTACTCAAAAATTTTGAAATTTGACTTATATAATTCTTTCATCTGACACTTTAGCGGTTCGATCTATTATGATAAAAGTTAGAACTCTTCTCGGGCTATCAGAACACAGAGATGTTGGAGAAATTCGCAAAAAAGTTTTACTCAAAAATTTCGTACTTTGACTGATATAACTTTTTCGTCTTTCACTTTAGCGATTCGATCGATTATGATAAAAGTTAGAACTCTTCTGGGGCTATAAAAACACAGATATATTTGAGAAATTCGCAAAAAGTTTTACTCAAAAATTTCGTACTTTGATTGATATAACTCTTTCGTTTTTCACTTTAACGATTTGATCCATTATGATAAAAGTTAGAACTCTTCTTGGGGCTATCAGAACACAGAAATATTAAAGAAATTCGCAAAAAAATTTTACTCAAAAATTTCGAAATTTGACTGATATAAGTCTTCCCTTTTTCACTTCAACAATTCGATACATCGTGATAAAAGTTACAACTCTTCTGTGAGCTTTTAGAACATAGAGATATTGGAGAAAATCGGAAAAAAACCAATTTTACTCAAAAATTTCGAAATTTGACTGATATAAATCTTTCGTCTGGCACTTTAGCGATTCGACCTATTATGATAAAAGTTTGAACTCTTCTCGGGGCTATCAGAACACCGAAATGTTGGAGAAATTCGCAAAAAGTTTTACTCAAAAGTTTCGTACTTTGACTGATATAACTTTTTCGTCTTTCACTTTAGCGATTCGATCGATTATGATAAAAGTTAGAACTCTTCTGGGGGCTATAAAAACACGGAGATATTTGAGAAATTCGCAAAAAAGTTTTACTCAAAAATTTTGTACTTTGATTGATATAACTCTTTCGTTTTTCACTTTAACGATTTGATCTAAAAGCTCACAGAAGAGTTGTAACTTTTATCACGATGTATCGAATTGTTGAAGTGAAAAAGGGAAGACTTATATTAGTCAAATTACGAAATTTTTGAGTAAAATTTTTTTTGCGAATTTCTTTAATATCTCTGTGTTCTGATAGCCCCGAGAAGAGTTCTAACTTTTATCATTATGGATCAAATCGTTAAAGTGAAAAACGAAAGAGTTATATCAATCAAAGTACGAAATTTTTGAGTAAAACTTTTTTGCGAATTTCTCAAATATCTCTGTGTTTTTATAGCCCCCAGAAGAGTTCTAACTTTTATCATAATAGATCGAATCGCTAAAATGCAAGACGAAAGAGTTATATCAGTCAAAGTTCGAAATTTTTGAGTAAAATTGGTTTTTTTCCGAATTTCTCCAATATCTATGTGTTCTGATAGCCCACAGAAGAGTTGTAACCTTTATCACGATGTATCGAATTTTTGATGTGAAAAAAGGAAGACATATATCAGTCAAATTTCAAAATTTTTGAGTAAAATTTTTTTTGTGAATTTCTTTAATATCTCTGTGTTCTGATAGCCCCGAGAAGAGTTCTAACTTTTATCATTATGGATCAAATCGTAAAGTGAAAAACGAAAGAGTTATATCAATCAAAGTACGAAATATTTGAGTACAATTTTTTTGCGTATTTCTCAAATATCTCTGTGTTTTTATAGCCCCCAGAAGAGTTCTAACTTTTATCATAATAGATCGAATCGCTAAAATGCAAGACGAAAGAGTTATATCAGTCAAAGTTCGAAATTTTTGAGTAAAATTGGTTTTTTTCCGAATTTCTCCAATATCTCTGTGTTCTGATAGCCCACAGAAGAGTTGTAACCTTTATCACGATGTATCGAATTTTTGATGTGAAAAAAGGAAGACATATATCAGTCAAATTTCAAAATTTTTGAGTAAAATTTTTTTTGTGAATTTCTTTAATATCTCTGTGTTCTGATAGCCCCGAGAAGAGTTCTAACTTTTATCATTATGGATCAAATCGTTAAAGTGAAAAACGAAAGTGTTATATCAATCAAAGTACGAAATTTTTGAGTAAAACTTTTTTGCGAATTTCTCAAATATCTCTGTGTTTTTATAGCCCCCAGAAGAGTTCTAACTTTTATCATAATAGATCGAATCGCTAAAATGCAAGACGAAAGAGTAATATCAGTCAAAGTTCGAAATTTTTGAGTAAAATTGTTTTTTTCCGAATTTCTCCAATATCTCTGTGTTCTGATAGCCCACAGAAGAGTTGTAACCTTTATCACGATGTATCGAATTTTGATGTGAAAAAAGGAAGACATATATCAGTCAAATTTCAAAATTTTTGAGTAAAATTTTTTTTGTGAATTTCTTTAATATCTCTGTGTTCTGATAGCCCCGAGAAGAGTTCTAACTTTTATCAATATGGATCAAATCGTAAAGTGAAAAACAAAAGAGTTATATCAATCAAAGTACGAATTTTTGAGTACAATTTTTTTGCGAATTTCTCAAATATCTCTGTGTTTTTATAGCCCACAGAAGAGTTCTAACTTTTATCATAATAGATCGAATCACTAAAATGCAAGACGAAAGAGTTATATCAGTCAAAGTTCGAAATTTTTGAGTAAAATTGGTTTTTTTCCGAATTTCTCCAATATCTCTGTGTTCTGATAGCCCACAGAAGAGTTGTAACTTTTGTCACGATGTATCGAATTGTTGAAGCAAAAAAGGAAAGACTTATATCAGTCAAATTTCGAAATTTTTGAGTAGAAATTTTTTTTCGAATTTCTTTAATATCTCTGTGTTCTGATAGCCCCGAGAAGAGTTCTAACTTTTATCATTATGGATCAAATCGTTAAAGTGAAAAACGAAAGAGTTATATCAATCAAAGTACGAAATTTTTGAGTAAAACTTTTTTGCGAATTTCTCAAATATCTCTGTGTTTTTATAGCCCCCAGAAGAGTTCTAACTTTTATCATAATAGATCGAATCGCTAAAATGCAAGACGAAAGAGTTATATCAGTCAAAGTTCGAAATTTTTGAGTAAAATTGGTTTTTTTCCGAATTTCTCCAATATCTCTGTGTTCTGATAGCCCACAGAAGAGTTGTAACCTTTATCACGATGTATCGAATTTTTGATGTGAAAAAAGGAAGACATATATCAGTCAAATTTCAAAATTTTTGAGTAAAATTTTTTTTGTGAATTTCTTTAATATCTCTGTGTTCTGATAGCCCCGAGAAGAGTTCTAACTTTTATCATTATGGATCAAATCGTTAAAGTGAAAAACGAAAGTGTTATATCAATCAAAGTACGAAATTTTTGAGTAAAACCTTTTGCGAATTTCTCAAATATCTCTGTGTTTTTATAGCCCCCAGAAGAGTTCTAACTTTTATCATAATAGATCGAATCGCTAAAGTGCAAGACGAAAGAGTAATATCAGTCAAAGTTCGATATTTTTGAGTAAAATTGGTTTTTTACCGAATTTCTCCAATATCTCTGTGTTCTGATAGCCCACAGAAGAGTTGTAACTTTTGTCACGATGTATCGAATTTTTGATGTGAAAAAAGGAAGACATATATCAGTCAAATTTCAAAATTTTTGAGTAAAATTTTTTTTGTGAATTTCTTTAATATCTCTGTGTTCTGATAGCCCCGAGAAGAGTTCTAACTTTTATCATTATGGATCAAATCGTAAAGTGAAAAACGAAAGAGTTATATCAATCAAAGTACGAAATTTTTGAGTACAATTTTTTTGCGAATTTCTCAAATATCTCTGTGTTTTTATAGCCCCCAGAAGAGTTCTAACTTTTATCATAATAGATCGAATCGCTAAAATGCAAGACGAAAGAGTTATATCAGTCAAAGTTCGAAATTTTTGAGTAAAATTGGTTTTTTTCCGAATTTCTCCAATATCTCTGTGTTCTGATAGCCCACAGAAGAGTTGTAACCTTTATCACGATGTATCGAATTTTTGATGTGAAAAAAGGAAGACATATATCAGTCAAATTTCAAAATTTTTGAGTAAAATTTTTTTTGTGAATTTCTTTAATATCTCTGTGTTCTGATAGCCCCGAGAAGAGTTCTAACTTTTATCATTATGGATCAAATCGTTAAAGTGAAAAACGAAAGAGTTATATCAATCAAAGTACGAAATTTTTGAGTAAAACTTTTTTGCGAATTTCTCAAATATCTCTGTGTTTTTATAGCCCCCAGAAGAGTTCTAACTTTTATCATAATAGATCGAATCGCTAAAATGCAAGACGAAAGATTTATATCAGTCAAAGTTCGAAATTTTTGAGTAAAATTGGTTTTTTTCCGAATTTCTCCAATATCTCTGTGTTCTGATAGCCCACAGAAGAGTTGTAACCTTTATCACGATGTATCGAATTTTTGATGTGAAAAAAGGAAGACATATATCAGTCAAATTCAAAATTTTTGAGTAAAATTTTTTTTGTGAATTTCTTTAATATCTCTGTGTTCTGATAGCCCCGAGAAGAGTTCTAACTTTTATCATTATGGATCAAATCGTTAAAGTGAAAAACGAAAGGGTTATATCAATCAAAGTACGAAATTTTTGAGTAAAACTTTTTTGCGAATTTCTCAAATATCTCTGTGTTTTTATAGCCCCCAGAAGAGTTCTAACTTTTATCATAATAGATCGAATCGCTAAAATGCAAGACGAAAGAGTTATATCAGTCAAAGTTCGAAATTTTTGAGTAAAATTGGTTTTTTTCCGAATTTCTCCAATATCTCTGTGTTCTGATAGCCCACAGAAGAGTTGTAACCTTTATCACGATGTATCGAATTTTTGATGTGAAAAAAGGAAGACATATATCAGTCAAATTTCAAAATTTTTGAGTAAAATTTTTTTTGTGAATTTCTTTAATATCTCTGTGTTCCGATAGCCCCGAGAAGAGTTCTAACTTTTATCAATATGGATCAAATCGTAAAGTGAAAAACAAAAGAGATATATCAATCAAAGTACGAATTTTTGAGTACAATTTTTTTGCGAATTTCTCAAATATCTCTGTGTTTTTATAGCCCCCAGAAGAGTTCTAACTTTTATCATAATAGATCGAATCACTAAAATGCAAGACGAAAGAATTATATCAGTCAAAGTTCGAAATTTTTGAGTAAAATTGGTTTTTTTCCGAATTTCTCCAATATCTCTGTGTTCTGATAGCCCACAGAAGAGTTGTAACTTTTGTCACGATGTATCGAATTGTTGAAGCGAAAAAGGGAAGACTTATATCAGTCAAATTTCGAAATTTTTGAGTAGAAATTTTTTTTCGAATTTCTTTAATATCTCTGTGTTCTGATAGCCCCGAGAAGAGTTCTAACTTTTATCATTATGGATCAAATCGTTAAAGTGAAAAACGAAAGAGTTATATCAATCAAAGTACGAAATTTTTGAGTAAAACTTTTTTGCGAATTTCTCAAATATCTCTGTGTTTTTATAGCCCCCAGAAGAGTTCTAACTTTTATCATAATAGATCGAATCGCTAAAATGCAAGACGAAAGAGTTATATCAGTCAAAGTTCGAAATTTTTGAGTAAAATTGGTTTTTTTCCGAATTTCTCCAATATCTCTGTGTTCTGATAGCCCACAGAAGAGTTGTAACCTTTATCACGATGTATCGAATTTTTGATGTGAAAAAAGGAAGACATATATCAGTCAAATTTCAAAATTTTTGAGTAAAATTTTTTTTGTGAATTTCTTTAATATCTCTGTGTTCTGATAGCCCCGAGAAGAGTTCTAACTTTTATCATTATGGATCAAATCGTTAAAGTGAAAAACGAAAGAGTTATATCAATCAAAGTACGAAATTTTTGAGTAAAACTTTTTTGCGAATTTCTCAAATATCTCTGTGTTTTTATAGCCCCCAGAAGAGTTCTAACTTTTATCATAATAGATCGAATCGCTAAAATGCAAGACGAAAGAGTTATATCAGTCGAAGTTCAAATTTTTGAGTAAAATTGGTTTTTTTCCGAATTTCTCCAATATCTCTGTGTTCTGATAGCCCACAGAAGAGTTGTAACCTTTATCACGATGTATCGAATTTTGATGTGAAAAAAGGAAGACATATATCAGTCAAATTTCAAAATTTTTGAGTAAAATTTTTTTTGTGAATTTCTTTAATATCTCTGTGTTCCGATAGCCCCGAGAAGAGTTCTAACTTTTATCAATATGGATCAAATCGTAAAGTGAAAAACAAAAGAGATATATCAATCAAAGTACGAAATTTTTGAGTACAATTTTTTTGCGAATTTCTCAAATATCTCTGTGTTTTTATAGCCCCCAGAAGAGTTCTAACTTTTATCATAATAGATCGAATCACTAAAATGCAAGACGAAAGAATTATATCAGTCAAAGTTCGAAATTTTTGAGTAAAATTGGTTTTTTTCCGAATTTCTCCAATATCTCTGTGTTCTGATAGCCCACAGAAGAGTTGTAACTTTTGTCACGATGTATCGAATTGTTGAAGCGAAAAAGGGAAGACTTATATCAGTCAAATTTCGAAATTTTTGAGTAGAAATTTTTTTTGCGAATTTCTTTAATATCTCTGTGTTCTGATAGCCCCGAGAAGAGTTCTAACTTTTATCATTATGGATCAAATCGTTAAAGTGAAAAACGAAAGAGTTATATCAATCAAAGTACGAAATTTTTGAGTAAAACTTTTTTGCGAATTTCTCAAATATCTCTGTGTTTTTATAGCCCCCAGAAGAGTTCTAACTTTTATCATAATAGATCGAATCGCTAAAATGCAAGACGAAAGAGTTATATCAGTCAAAGTTCGAAATTTTTGAGTAAAATTGGTTTTTTTCCGAATTTCTCCAATATCTCTGTGTTCTGATAGCCCACAGAAGAGTTGTAACCTTTATCACGATGTATCGAATTTTTGATGTGAAAAAAGGAAGACATATATCAGTCAAATTTCAAAATTTTTGAGTAAAATTTTTTTTGTGAATTTCTTTAATATCTCTGTGTTCTGATAGCCCCGAGAAGAGTTCTAACTTTTATCATTATGGATCAAATCGTTAAAGTGAAAAACGAAAGAGTTATATCAATCAAAGTACGAAATTTTTGAGTAAAACTTTTTTGCGAATTTCTCAAATATCTCTGTGTTTTTATAGCCCCCAGAAGAGTTCTAACTTTTATCATAATAGATCGAATCGCTAAAATGCAAGACGAAAGAGTTATATCAGTCAAAGTTCGAAATTTTTGAGTAAAATTGGTT